>NC_080188.1:191261935-191886935 GCF_030028045.1 Hippopotamus amphibius kiboko | reverse complement strand
TATCAATTACTAAAACATGACACTAAAAGAAATACAGAAGAAAATGTAACCAGATAATTCATATGTAAAATATTGATGATTAATTCATCTAAAAACTTACCCACCTCAAAGAAAGCATTAATTACAGAAGGAATCACAGAAGAATATTATCAGTTAATCAAAAGACATACTACACCAAATCTATGTCTATAATTCCAGAATTTAATAAAAATAAGAAGGGATTCATAGACATGAAATCCGCAGGATATTGATTTCCTACTTCAGTGAAGGCATATAGCTACACACCAATCCACTTTTACTATAAATGCAGACATATTGCTTAAAATCACAGCAAATAGATTTGTTGTATTATGCAAGATTAATATACCAATAAAGAGCATTCAAAGGAGTTTTGTATTCATAATCATGATTGAATATATTGGTAGGCCAAAAAATGCAAGCCCTATGACAAATTCCAGAGAAACAAAAATAGCCTTCGATAAAGTTCAGTTGTAATTATTTAAAGCATTTTCTGAAAGGACAGTAAATTGATATATAAATATATATATATATATATATGGGTATTTATATTCAAAGTATATATTATATATAATCAATCTATTCTCTTTAAAAGTTTCATTCAAATATAATCAATATAATTTGGCACCAATCACTTTAAAAATTTTAACAGCAACAGTATTAATTTTACATATGTGGACATATATTTAAACAAAATATATTTATAGGATGCATGTGTATATTATTATATAATCCTATTTCAATAAAAGCTTTTAATAAAATTGATTTACTATTTCTTGTTATATTCAGATGAGAGATACAATGGGAATTTATTATGCCAGTTGGTTAAAAATTAATCTACAAAACTCAGTAGGTTACTTATATACATGTTACAATGAAAGCAAAGCTCACAAATATACTTAACAATAAATGTGCAGATAGATTCTCTAGGAGAAAATTGTTAGAAGTTTATATCAAGCATGAAAATATGAAAAAAACATACCTTGTCTTAGAAACGTTCAGTAATGTGAAGACGTGAATTAGATTGAAATTACTATATAAATTCAATGCACCTGTAATAATAAAAAAATACCCTCAGTTTTAGATTTGTTTTGTTTTTTGGAATTCCATAACTTGATTCTGAATTTTAAAAGAAAACATCACTAAACGTGAAAAAAATACTAGAAAATATGTTTAAAGAAAATAGCTATAGTAAAGAGTAGGGACTGTTTTATGAAAATGCATTATTAAGCTACAGTAAAATGAGCTGTTTAGTACTGGAATATAGACAAACAGAACAGTTTAGTCTAGATATAGAACAAAATGCAGATGCAAATTTATGATATGTGAAGGTGGCATTTCTTGTTAGTGATAAATGATGCTTTGACAAGTTAATGGTCATTTGGAAGGAAGAAGGGAGAAGGGAGGAGGGGAAGAAAGAAGATTTATGAAAAATCAGCCTTTAAAATAAAATAAATACCACACATACCAGTATACACAGAAAAAGTGTATAAGTACTAGAAAAAAGTCTTTTTTTGGTCTAATTTTTTTGGTTAATTTTATGTTTACAATATGTGGTAGGCAATGTTTTATAGAATATTAAAAAAAACCATTAAGCAAATCATTGATAACTAGAAGTTCAAAATGTCCCCAAACAAAAAATAAACTGGAAAAATTAATTCCAAGATATAAAAAAAAGTAGTTAGCATCGTTTATGAGAAAAGAACAATAACCTAACAAAATGGACAATAAGCATACACAGAAATATACGTAAATGAACAGTAAATATATAAAAGGAGCTTTAGGTTCATCATGAAAGAGCTATAGACCAAAATAACAACTGCAAACTGTTTTTCTGCTGTTAAAGAAGATATTTTATAAAGCCTGCAAGAGTCCTCTCTCATTAAATCCTGATATGATTTCAAAAATTAGTTCAAATTCTTAAGTCAATTTAATAATGTCTACCAACATATAAAATAAATGTACTCTTTTAACCAATTCTGCTGCTAGACCTCTGGGACATACTAGCAAAAACATTTGAAGATTAGATATTCATAACTGCAGTGTCCTCAAAATGGAAGCTACCTGTTCTTTAGTACAGCACAAAGGAGCTAAATTACGACAGAGCTGTTAATAAGAAGGAAAACTCCATCGTGCCTGCCTGCTCTGTGTCCACAGCCCACACAGAATCCACAGTCAATCCTGTGGATACCATCTCCGAGTCATCGCCTGAAGGGGACCACTCCTCTCCATTCCCACAGCACTAAGTCACACCCCCCCCTATATTTTCACCTCATTTTGCCTCCATGTAGCCTCTCTATACTATATTCCATTTTCTATGCATCAATCGGAGTGACTTTTTTTTTTAAGATAGATCGAATCATATCAATCTCCTGCTTAAAAAGCTCTGATCATAAAGATAAAATTCAGTCCTACTGTGCTCAAGGCCTCACATGCCCTGGTTTCTGCTTCTCTTTCCCACTGAAATATCCATGAGATTCTACGAGAGCATCACACATCTTGTTTCCTGTTCCACCACAATTCCTGACAGAGTTGTTGCTCCATAAAAATTTACAGAATTTGTAAACTTTAGTCTCCTCTATGCCATTCTGCACAAGATATACACACAGATTTCTCAGTCACACTAAAGTAAGTTCCACCTTTGGCTGTTGTATTTATTAAGAATTATGCCTGGAGTGAAATTTGAATATGTGACTTTTCTTGTACTATAGGTCTAAGTTTAAATGTGTCTCCTTAGAGAGCCCTTCCTTGACAACTTAATTCAAATGGCCCTATGCCTGACTAGATCACATCAATAAAACTTTACAATGTTTACATCATTTGCCAATATTTGAAAGTTTTTAGCGGTTCATGGTTTTAGGATGCTGCCTTTGTGGTATGCTGATTTAAAACCCTTGAATTATCCTTTTGAGGAAACTTTTCATTAATTAAATCATACACTCATTCATTTGAACAAAACTATTTATTGAGCAACTACAATATGACAGTCAGTGTTCTGGTTCTTAGAATAAAGTAGGTTAGGGTTTCCCTGCTGGTGCAGTGGTTAAGAATCTGCCTGCCAATGCAGGGGACACGGGTTTGAGCCCTGGTCCTGGAATATCCAACATGCTGCAAAGCAACTAAGCCTGTGTGCCACAATTACTGAGCCTGTGAGCCACAACTACTGAACCTGTGCTCTAGACCCTGTGAGCCACAACTATGGAGCCCACCTGCCACAACTACTGAAGCCCGTGTGCCTAGAGCCCATGCTCCCCAACAAGAGAAGCGACCGCAATGAGAAACCTGCACACCACAACAAAGAGTAGCCCCCGCTCCCCACAGCCAGAGAAAGCCCATGCTCAGCAATGAAGACCCAACTTGGCCAACAAATAAATACATAAATAAACTTATTTTTTAAAAAAAGAATAAAGCAGGCCAGAAACAAAAATGTCCTTGTTTTCTTAGAGCTTATGTTTTAGAGGATGGAGACAGACAATAAACACATTTTTAAAAGTAAAATATAATGTGTTTTAAATTGTAATAAGTATCAAGTTGGGGAAAGCAATTTTAAATAGGGAGTCAGAGTAAGCCCCACTGACAAGACTACATTATAGTTAAAATCAACATTATTCCTCAAGAATTTTGGAATTAAATCTGTGGATGTTTTTCATCCTGCAAAGAGAAGAGCCAGGGTTCAAGGCAGAACAGCCACATTCATGTTTCAAAACATCAAATGGAATATACTCAAACTATTAAGAAACCAGCCTACTCAGAAGTATAATATAACACACATTTAAATTATGTGCAATTATGGAAAGGAGGACACCAAAGAAATATGTAAGAGTCTTAATGGTGACTCTAATAATACCTTCACTGACTCTTGCTTTCCAAAGGACCCTCCACTATGTGTAACCTAAACAAACAGGACCCTATGGGGCCCTCCCTGGACAGGCTCCTCCCCCATATCCTCTGCTTTAGCTCCTCTCTGAAGTACTTAGAGAACAGAATCTGATGCACATTTCCTCAGTTGTTTTACAGATGCTAAAACTGCCACCAAACGGAAGACATTAGCTCCTTGATGACCATGAGTACGTAGCCCCCAAACCTACTGGTGCCTAAGGATAATGTTAACCCCTGTGACGTTGCCCTGTTACCTCACCATCAACCAATCAGAACTGTGCATGAGCTGATCACATACCCTGGGGCACCTCTCCCTCACCTGGCCTTCAAAAATGCTTTCCTGAAACCATCAGGGAGTCTGGGCTTTTTGAGCACTAGCTGCCCCACACTCCTTGTATGGTGCCTTACAAAATATGCTGCTCTTTCCTTCACCACAACCCAGTGTCAGTAGATTGGCTTTACTGTGCATCGGCAAGCAGACCCCAGCTGTGTTTGGTAACATAAGGTCACAAAAGAATAAATATGATGGAATAATTATGACTTTATGGTTAAATTATACTGTGTTAACCTTTAATTTTATGAATCCTGGAGTAAAACTGGATTTGGCTTCTTGATTCACAGAGGCATGGTAGATTTTTAAAATAATAGGCACCCCAGGACTTCCCTGATGGTCCAGTGGTTAAGACTACACCTTCCAATGCAGGGGTGCAGATTTGGTCCCTGGTCAGGGAGCTAAGATCCCACATGCCTCACAGTCAAAAAATCAAAATATAAAACAGAAGTAATGTTGTAACAAATTCAATAAAGACTTTAAAAATGGTTCACATTAAAAAAAAAAAAAAGCCTTTAAAACAATAGCTCCCAATGACTCACCTCTCTGCAGGGATTCACCATGCACTTACATAGCCCCTCTCCTTACAGTCAATCTGTGCTTGGCCATGTGACTTACTTTGGCCCATGGGGCATTAGAAAAGACAATGTAATCAAGAGCTTGAAAGTAAATGGAACACGGGTCCTTAATATCTTGAAATGCTGCTGTGAAGCCCAACCTAACTCACTGAGAGTAGCTGATGCAGCGAACAGCCATCATGAACTACCAGACACGGGAATGAAGCCGCTTAGATGATACATCCTCAGGGGAGCTGCCAGATGATTACAGTGACTCCAGGTGAGATGAATGGAAAACAGCCCAGCAGAGCCCAGCCCAAAGTGCTGACCCCTAGAATCATGGGTCAGTAAAATACTTGTTAGTTAAGCCACTAACTTTTGAAGTGATTTGTTATGCAGCAACAGATAACTCATGCAACAGGAAACTGGGATATCTAAGGACCTGTACATCTTAAAGTTTGATTAAGCTCTTGTATCCTCTACAGTTGCTTCCATTAGGCTACTGATACTGTGGGTAAATACAGCCAGCCTCATATACTTTCAAATGTCTTAGCTTATTCAATGTATGACCCAAGGTATCAACTCTCTAGAGGAGGATCTTTATGCCAATATTTCCTCCTGAAATAATGGTTTCTAAGACAACATCCACTGCATCAGCAGCAGCTTGAAAAGAGGAATGATGCTCATGTTTTATTGAACAAAGAGATATAGAAAAAGAGTTGAGGTGGGAGAGCGATAAATGCAGAAGATCCTCAAGCGAGTTCCACATTTCCTAGCGATGTGAACTTTGCCTTATCCTTCAAAGTGGTAAATGCCATAACTGCCTCATTCTCCCTTAAATTCTTTCTGAAAATGCAGAGAAAGATTGAATGTGATCTTGTAGCAGAGCCATTTAATTCTCAAATACAAGGGGGAAAGGAATGAGATTCACAACAAATTAAACTCTTCCCTGCTGCTTTATCCAGTGGCAACCTTAATTTTCTCATTCTCTTGAGACAGAAAAACTCTAGTTTTACCACTGCCAGGTGTTTGGATTTTATTGAAAACCTCATTTGAACTAATTGTTTGCTCTCAATGAAATTTCTAGATGTTCCAGATTCACACTTAGCCAGCCCCACAAAGCAGGTGTTGAGATTTTGTGGGAGCAGCAGGAACTTCCCTGGGTTCATTATTATTGGGCATTAATTCTAATAGTTAATTGTACTTATGGTTCCTCAAGAATAAAGTCTGTTGCTGTCTCCTTTTTTGGAACTGATGAGTGTATCCCAGCATACCAATTAGGGAGACCAAGGCCAGTTAGTGTTACCTTCCTCTTCTGGGTGAGTGGAAGTAAGGCTTATTTCAGCTGTTAAACTCCTTCCAAAAAAATCCTCAATTGGCTTTGGTTTGTCAGTCCATTAATAAATGTAGAGGGAAAAGATCTTTGAAAATTTGAAGCAAATGTGCTTTCGAATAGGTTAATTCTGAAAACCTATTCTTAAATCTCAATTTTTAAATAAAAAAAAAAAGAAACAAGGTAACTAGCTGTTAACGCCATCCATAAGGATGGGCAAATTGCTATATTTTTTTCTAGCAAGTTGACACTCAAAGTGTGGTGTCCGGACCAGGAGCATCAGTATCACCTGGGAGCTTTTAGAAATGTAGACTCTCAGGCAGAAATCCAAATGCCCTAATCTGGAATCCATATTTTAAGATCACCAGGCTATTCTATGCACATTGGAATTTGAGAACCAAAGTTCTAACATATGCCTTTCATCATTACCAAAACAGCTAATTTGCTAAAAATTAATGAGAAGGTATTTACACTTTTTCATTATTTAGGGTACATGCTAACCATATGTTTTAAAAAAAAAAAATCCTCAAAAATAAAATAGCTAAAAGTAGATAAAAGTTTACATTTTACATAATAGTCCTTAGGTGAGTGGCCCAGCCATGACAGAGCCATTTCTGTCATATTGAACTTGCACTTCAGGAGACAAATGCTGATGACTTGGACAAGATTTGTAAAGGAAAGATTGCCAGGAAGTGGTCATAACCTGGATATATTTTGAAGGACTTAGAGATGGCATCCCCTGAAGAACTTGATATAAGGTGTAAGAGAAAGAAAAAAAAAAACCAAAAGATGATTGAAAAACTGGAGGAATGAAGTTTTCATTTATTAAATAGAAAACAAATTAAATGGAAAAAGTTATTTTGGCAGGAGGGTGAATAAATCAAAATTTGGTTTTGGACAGGTTAGGTCTGAGATGCTTATTAAGCATCCAAGGGGAGATGTTATGCAAGATACATGCATCCGAAATTCTGGAGAGAAGTGAGAGTTGAAGGTATACATTGATAAGTCCTCAGGGTATAAATAGTTTTTCAGGCCAAGAGATGGGATTAAACTACCAAAGATGTGAATATAGATAAAGAACAGAAGAGTCAAGGACTGGGTCCAGGGTCACTCTAATGTTGAGAAGTCAGAGAGATGAACTTATAAAAAATGGATGGCAAGAAGATACTGAAGTGTTGTGAAATCCAAGGGAAGAGAGATCAGGATACTATGGCTATTCCACTCCTAAAACAATTTGTCAAAGGCAGAATACATTAGATCGATAATACAAAATGAAGATTAAAAACTATTAAAAAAAAAAGAGAGAGATGAAACTTATACTATTGGTAAATTGGAAGCACACAGGTCAATGTCAGAGACTGAACTGTAGCCTGTTTGCCAGTGACCCTACACATCTGGTAGAAATAAACACAAATATTTTCAGATTTCAGAAGGAAAACAACATAATCTCCAACCTCAAATAATTTATACAGATAATTTTTCAAGTGCAATATCTGTCAAACAATTAAATAATCAGGAATGTGTGGATAACAGGAATAATAAAAAATAAAAATGTAAGTAAATTTACAAGAACTCTAGATAGTAAATTTATCATTTTATAAACTAAATAATATGTATAATGTAGCAGACAAAATAGAATACACAAAGTAAAAATCAAAAGTATATAGAGAAAAATATACTAAATGAAGTTAATGAATAATAGGATAAGAATAAAAAATTGAATGATAATAAAATACATATTAAAAATTTAACATGATGTTAAAGCCATGTTTAGAGGGAAATTTAGAGTGTTAAACTCATTTTTTAAAAAATAAGAAAGACTAAGGAGGTAAGTTAGGACTAGATGAGAATGTGTAAAAAAATATGGAGAATAAAGCATGGAGATAAAGCTTTACAGAAAATGCAGAAAATACAGTGAATGTAGTCTTCATGTATAATTGAAATCTTAGATGAAGGCAGTAATACTGCATCAGAAGCAACATTTGAAAAAAATAATGCCTAAGAACGTTCCAAAACTTATGAGATACCTAAAATTGGAAACTGAAATGTATCCATGAACCCCAAAGGGCTATTAAAAAGAAACTCATCCAATGCATAGAAAGTAAAATTATTTAAACCAAAAGGTTAAAAAAAACCTTCAAAGCAACCAGCTCCAACAAAGCCAGATGGCAAAGACAGATAGTCCGAGAGAAAAAATGATCAAGAGACTTGGACTAATACTTTCTAAAGAACATATCCTAATTAGAATAAGCATATGAAGAAACTTCTGACCTTCACTGATAATCAGGAAAATGAAACTTGTAAATCCACAGTGAGATAACCACTCTGCATGTACCAGATTGACTAAAATTTACAAGACAGATAAAAAACAAAAATTGTTGGAAAAGATGTGGAACAAGGGGCAGGCTTACATACTGGTAATGAGACTACGATAACTGCAAATCTCAGAGAAGGTCCTCAGATCACTAGGGGTTCCGTAGACCTTTTCCAAGGTCTGCTAGCTAAAGAACGTTTTCATAAAGCTAAGACATGATTTTCTTTTTCACTCTCTATACTCAAGGATATACAGGGAAGTTTTCCAGAGGCTCCATAATGTGTGATATGTTAGCAGACTAAATGTGGAAGCAGATGTGAGACTCCACTTACCTTCATCAGACATAAGAGCAGGACATTAACAGGATTTGCAAAAACGTAAAACCATGCCATTTGCTCAGTATTTTATTTCTTTAGAAAATACACACATTTTTCATTATAATATATTATTTGTATTTACCTATGAGTTTAGTGTTATTGCTTTTAAAGGAGTAATAAAATATACATATTCTCATTTTAATTTCTAATACTGTAACTATCAATATCAAATTCAATACCAAGAATACAAATAATCCACATAAATAGGAAGTCTTTCATTTTGTCAATAATTTTTAAGAATGTAAAGGAGTTCTGAGATGGAAAATCTAAAGCTGCTGAACTACCAAAACCAAACTATCTATCTAAGAACAAAACATATGTAACAAGAGACATTTTTACAGTGGCTGAAGTGTGGATGTAGGTTGTTTCCAGTGAGAAATAAATGAATAACTAAATTGTGCAAATTCACAAAGTCAGGTACTATGAAAATGAGCATCTTATAGATACAGGAAACAACACAGGTGAATCACGCAAAAAAGTTCAATAAAAACTACAAGCTTAACATAATATTTACCCTATATTTCCATTTATACACAATTCAAAATTATTCCAAAGTAAATGATAGTGTTTAGGAATCCATACATAAATGAAAAAGAAAAAAAAGAAAACTGAGTAAAGAATTTCCATACAGGAGGAAAAAAAAAAAAAAAAAGGCCTGGAAAAACCATGTGATCATCTCAATAGATGCAGAAAAAGCTTTTGACAAAGTTCAACATCCATTTATGATAAAAGCTCTCCAGAAAATGGGCATAGAAGGAAATTACCTCAACATAGTCAAAGCCATATATGAGAAACCAAAAGCCAACATCATTCTCAATGGGGAAAAACTGGAAGAATTCCCTCTAAGAGCAGGAACAAGACAAGGGTGTCCACTCTCACCATTATTATTCAACATAGTTTTGGAAGTTTTAGCCACAGCAATCAGAGAAGAAAAAGAAATCAAAGGAATCCAAACTGGAAAAGAAGAAGTAAAATTGTCACTCTTTGCAGATGACATGATATTATATATAGAAAACCCTAAAGACTCTACCAGAAAACTGCTAGCACTCATTGATGAGTTTAGTAAAGTGGCAGGATACAAAATTAATGCACAGAAATCTCTTGCATTCCTATACACTAACAACGGAAGAGCAGAAAGAGAAATTAAGGAAACTCTCCCATTCACCATTACAACCAAAAGAATAAAATACCTAGGAATAAACCTGCCTAAGGAGGCAAAAGATCTGTATGCAGAAAACTTTAAGACATCGATGAAAGAAATCAAAGATGACACAAACAGATGGAGGGACATACCATGTTCCTGGATTGGAAGAATCAACATCGTGAAAATGACTGTACTACCCAAAGCAATTTACAGATTCAATGCAATCCCGATCAAATTACCAATGGCATTTTTCACAGAACTAGAGCAAGAAATCTTACAATTTGTATGGAAACACAAAAGACCCCGAATAGCCAAAGCAATCTTGAGAAGGAAAAATGGAGTTGGTGGAATCAGGCTTCCTGACTTCAAACTATACTACAAGGCCATAGTGATCAAGACAGTATGGTACTGGCACAAAAATAGAAAGGAAGATCAATGGAATAGAATAGAGAACTCAGAAGTAAGCCCAAACACATATGGGCACCTTATCTTTGACAAAGGAGGCATGAATATACAATGGAAAAAAGACAGCTTCTTCAATAAGTGGTGCTGGGAAAATTGGACAGCTACATGCAAAAGAATGAAATTAGAACACTTCCTAACACCATACACAAAAATAAACTCCAAATGGATTAAAGACCTACATGTAAGGCCAGACACTATAAAACTCCTAGAGGAAAACATAGGCAGAACACTCTATGACATACATCAAAGCAACATCCTTTTTGACCCACCTCCTAGAATCATGGAAATAAAATCAAGAATAAACAAATGGGACCTCATGAAACTTAAAAGCTTTTGCACAGCAAAAGAAGCCATAAAGAAGACAAGAAGACAACCCTCAGAATGGGAAAAAATAGTTGCCTATGAAACAACAGACAAAGGATTAACCTCCAAAATATATAAGCAGCTCATGCAGCTTAATACCAAAAAAGCAAATAACCCAATCCACAAATGGGCGGAAGACCTAAACAGACACTTCTCCAAAGAAGACATACAGATGGCCAACAAACACATGAAAAGATCCTCAGCATCACTAATCATCAGAGAAATGCAAGTCAAAGCCACAATGAGGTATCACCTCACACTGATCAGAATGGCCATCATCACAAAATCTGGAAACAACAAATGTTGGAGAGGGTGTGGAGAAAAGGGAACTCTCCTGCACTGTTGGTGGGAATGTAAGTTGGTACAGCCACTATGGAAAACAGTTTGGAGGTTCCTTAAAAAACTACAAATAGAACTACCATATGATCCAGTAATCCCACTCCTGGGCATATACCCAAAGAAAACCATAATCCCAAAAGAAACATGTACCATCATGTTTATTGCAGCACTATTTACAATAGCCAGGACATGGAAGCAACCGAAATGCCCATCAACAAATGAATGGATACAGAAGATGTGGCATATATATACAATGGAATATTACTCAGCTATAAAAAGGGATGAGATGGAGCTATATGTCATGAGGTGGATAGAACTACAGTCTGTCATACAGAGTGAAGTAAGTCAGAAAGAGAAAGACAAATATTGTATGCTAACTCACATATACGGAATCTAAAAATGGTACTGATGAACTCAGTGGCAAGAACAAGGACGCAGGTGCAGAGAATGGACTGGAGAACTCGAGGTTTGGGATGGGGCGGGGGTGAAGGGGAAGCTGAGACGAAGCAAGAGAGTAGCACAGACATATATATAGTACCAACTGTAAAATAGATAGCCAGTGGGAAGTTGTTGTATAACAAAGGGAGTTCAACTCGAGGAGGGAAGATGCCTTAGAGGACTGGGATGGGGAGGGTGGGGGGGACTCGAGGGAGGGTGGGGGGGAGTTAAGGGAGGGAGGGAATACGGGGATATGTGTATAAAAACAGATGATTGAACTTGGTGTACCCCCCCAAAAATAATAAATAAATAAATAAAATTTAAAAAAAAAAAGGCCTGGTAGTGTACTTTGTGGGTTAAGAATAAGAAGAGACGAATAATTGGACTGTGAGGTGTGTGTAATATTCCATTTACTGATGTGGGTGGCCAACACAGATGTTTTCTTTCTTACGAATCAGCAAAATACACATTCTGTACAATTAAAATAATATTGGGGAGTGTATCCTAATTTAAAATGGCAAGGTTGAAATTTAAAAAATTTTAAAAGAAACAGAGTTGTAGGTTATATTCTCAAAAACAGAACAATTTTCATGGCTATGTTTTGATGCTTAGAAATTTGAAATTTATGATGTGACATCACAATATCAGAAAGTAAGAAATGTTTTAAAAGAGTGAGAATATAGTAGGAAGAGTGGCAAATGTTAGAAGTATTTTCTAATCTCCAGCTGAGCTTTCAGAAAAAGTTTCTAACCTCAGGACTATAGTATTTGCATGAAAAGAATAACTTTAACATTTTAGCAAATACACATTATTTGTCAAATACATATAATTTTCTCTCATGAAGAAAGACTCTCAAAGCCAATTAATTGATCAGAATATGGTCTTCAGTCTCCACAAATTACATCATCAATCAATGAAATGTGTTATTATTTAGACCATATGGCAGTACTTACTTACAAATCTAAGATATCAATAACAGTGTATATCAAAACATTCTAAGACATATAAACATGTGCTATTCCTATTAGATGCTGAGAGGGAAAAAAAGGCTTTAATTTTTAACCTTCTCATTAATAAAGTCATTTTGATTAAATAAAATCTCTTTGTTCCCAGTCACTAACCATTTAATGAGATTATATTTCTCTTTTAGAAAAAAATAAGTAAGTCAAGGGCATCAGAATGAAATATGCTGTGAGGATAGAAATGATACTTGTGAGGCAAAGGATGGTTTCTGGGATTTCAAGGTAACATTTACATTTTGAAAGAAGTGATATTTCAAATGATGATATGTAACCATAGAAGACAATACATAGTCTATCCCAATTTTCATTTAATTTATCCAGAGTAGGCATGGAATTACATCATCTGAGCTCCAACATCGTAAAAAATAATACAATTAAGATGTTCATCAAATCAGTTTAAATGACTTACACTGTAACTGTCTCAATGAACTGTTAAGGCACAATATGTCATTATCCTGACAGACTAAGTTGATTTCCACCACCTTCTTTTTTTTAGAATCTCCTCTCAAATTGACTTATCTTTACTATATTTGTGTTTCTTTGTCTTCTCATTTCTTAAGATCAAGGTTTTATATTTTTATTATTTAATAGTTAAAGCATTTAAGATGACACCTTTTCCAAAGAGTAGAAGTTTCGCTGAGTCCCACTGGTTTTGATGAGAAATGTTCCTGTAGTTACTTTCTAGATTGTTCAAAAATCTTTTAATTTTCCTTTTAAAACAAAGATTATCTATAAATATTGTTTTTCAATTTCAAAATAAATACAATTTTGGTCACTTTTAAATTACTTATTCCTATTTTTATTGGATTTTATTCAGAGAATATATCCTATAAAATCTCTACTGTTTAAACTTCATTAAGGTTCATTTGGTGGCTAATTGTAAAGTCAGTTTACATAAATGTTCCACAGACATAAAGAAAGAAAATCTCCTATTCAATGAGGATAAGGTGTGTATCTAAATGTACATATATGAATATATCCGCATGTTTGTGTATATATACACACACAGATTTTTTTTTTTGAACTAGCCAATTCTTCTGTGACCTTATTTACTGTTTATTTATGGACTTATTTATTGATCACTACTTTCTTGATCAACAGATTTGCTCTCCTAAAGCCAGGCTTTTTACTTCTAAAAAACTATTTTTACCAGTTTATGCAAGTCACTACCCTTAACAAGTTCCAATTCTAGATAGCTCGTCCATGCTAACTTTCTAATTCCTACCTCTGAGAGTCTATCATCAAGCCTTCCTAGAATTCTTCAGGGTGATCAGTTTCACCACTATTTGCTGACACAGAATTTTAAAAGTGGAAGGAGAAGTAGAAACACTCAAACCCAGTGTTTAAAGAGGGCTCTGAACCTAACAAACTAAAATATTGGTCCTAAGTCACACAACTAAGGCAGTAGGTCTTGGATCTGAAAATTATGTCTAGATGAATTTGAGTTTTCCCTGTTGGCTACCTTGAGCCAACTAAGATAATACAATTATCTCACGCTATGTGAAAATGTTTATATAACTGCAGTTCCAGTGTCATGATGACACTTGCATAACATCAGAATGAGAATAAGAATTACTGAGAAATTTGGAAGAGAGCTTGTAACCCACTATTTACAAATCTATTATCTAATTGTTGAATAGAAAAATATTATTTCTTTAAACCAAGCTTATCTGAGTCCATCCACATGAGCACTAAGCACTTCACATAAAACACGTACACACACACAAAATCAAGTATTTAAAACCAGATCTTATTTAAGCCCTAATTTAGTTAGGGAAACCAAGTCTACAGTTGCAGTTTTAGGACAGGAATTATTTTATGTACTGACTAAAAGTGCTGTGAAAGGAAAGAAAAACTCCCTGGTTTCAGGGTTTTTTACATTTTAATTGATGAATCAGCTATTTTTGCAGAATACACAGCCTTTGGCTGTGTTCAGGAATGAACCTCACAAACATAAAGTGAATGGACAGTCAGGCTGCTGAAACTTCTCCAGCCCCATTTAGAGCACACTCCATGCAAAGGATATCCCCCTTAAAGCATCACCTTTTATTTATTTGTGTTTTATATATTTAAACAGTGTTTAATTTTATAATACCAGGATAATCACATGTAGTTAGGTTAAAGAAAATACTGATTTTATTTTCTTTCTTCTCTTTTAAGTTAAATTAAGTTTTCTATTAAGCACTTATACTATCAGTTTTTTAAAGGCTGCGTCAACTCTAAATACCCTTATTATCTATGTCTTACTAAGCAGGGTCCCATCAATCAGAGAAGATAAAAAGATTTTACTAAAAGTAGAAAGAGTACTACATTACTGATTAGTGTAAAAATCCTTCATTCTTAGCAGAAAGTGGTCAGTGTAATTTAGAGACTCTTTGATAGAATATTTCAGAGTTTGTCACATCACAAATTCAATTAACTACTCAAAATTAATTTCTTAGAATGAGATTTTAAAAATAAAACCTCTTTATATCATGGTGCACAATAAAACAGTAACTTCATTTTATTGCCACAAATACTAAACAGTTTATGCCAACACTCATTTTGTTAGAAAGTAATATTTTTAAAGAAATAATTTTTTCCCTGGCCTTAAATAGTTTCAAACTTGATCTTGAATCATAAGAATGTGTTTCTAGGGACTTCTCTGATGGCCCAGTGGTTAAGAATCTGTCTGCCAGCACAGGGGACATAGGTTCAATCCCTGGTCCAGGAAGATCCCACATGCCATGGAGCAACTAAGCCTGTGTGCCACAACTACTGAACCTGTGCTCTAGAGCCCGTGAGCCACAACTACTGAAGACCGCATGCCCTTGAGCCTTTTTGCCACAACTACTGAAGCCTGTGCACCTAGAGCCCATGCTCTGCAACAAGAGAATCCACTACACTGAGAAGCCCGCACACAGCAATGAAGAGTAGCCCCAGCTCACAACAAGGAAAGCCCGCAGGCAGCAATGACCCAAATCAGCCAAAAGAAAAAAAAAAAAGAATGTGTTTCTAATTATTGGTCTAATCCACAAATCACAGTTACAAATAGTGTGTATAAGTATAATTTTTTTTCAAAAGGATCTTTGCAATCCTTTTGAAAAAAAAGATTGCCCAACCCAATGCATATAACCATGAACACTAGTAGGATGTACATACAGAACACAGATGGGAAATAGACACAGGCACACTATACTCACACATATGTACTCATTTCACAGTCCGCAAATACCAGTGATCACTGAACCAACACAAATCCCTATTTTAATTTTACAGCAAATGTAGAAACACTAGAAATACAATGACTAGCTCAGCCAACAGGTGTCTCCTTGAAATATTCTATTTACATTTCTGAGCTTGGTAATTCCTGTCTTGCGTGACCACAAGGCAGAAGAGTAGATCTTCCCCTCTGCCCACCAGAATTGTAAACATTTATAGAGGCCTCAACTGAGTTTGTCTTGAATATCATGCAGATGGTCTCAACACAGCTCTCTCAAGGCTATGTCCTTGAAAAAGGTTCCCACCATGGGAACAGTGGGTAGAATGTACATTCCAAGAACAAGGGAGGGTGAGGAATCTCCGACTGCCCAAGGTCAGCTCTCAGGTCAACCATGGGTCGCGTTCTCTCAATGACCTCCCCCAACACTCCACCCTTCGGGATCAACTCTGCCAATCTCATGCCCCCCCTCTTCTGCAATGTGCCTGAGAGGTCAGCAAGGGGTTTCATTAGCATGGGGGTAGCTCACTTGGTGGCCACCTGGCTGCACTGGAACAGATGCACAGCAACAAACAGGCATATGCAAGCGAAAACACAGGTTAAGGTTATGATTGCCAAACTAAGGAAAAAATTTTTCCATTAAGAGCCCCATGATCCAGATCATTCATTTGTTAATTACCCTAAACAGGTGGTCAGATCACCCAGGGTGTTCATTTGTGCTCTCATGTGCTTTAACAAAGACAGTCCATTAGCAGACTCATCAGATATGAACACACAGCATTCTGTTTGTACAATGGCTCAGGTGCCTCCTTGCAAGGCAGTAAAAATGTACAAGGCCATCCAATTTTGGAGGACAGCTTGCTTATTAGAGACATTTCAGTAAAGTCAGGCTTTGCTGGCTATCACTTACGGCTTGCAGGGACTCTATGGAGCTTTAGTGTCCTCCAGACCAACAGAGGGAAAGAAATATGGCAGCCAAATGCCTGTACCAGTGGAAAACAATACATCATCTGGTCTTGAGGATAGAAAGGTTGGCAATTTTTGTTACTGTAGGGTAGATTCTCTCTGTACCCAGGAAAAACCCAGATTGCAGCAGCCCAACCTCCCATGTGGGAGCTATGGCCAAAGATTTGTGCCATACAACCATTGGGTCCCGTTGAGGTCAAATTCAATAAATACCTGAGTAGTACAACCAGTCAGTGCAAACCAGCTGCTATCGTTTAGAGTGACAGTTTCAGTGATATCCTTCCCATATTCCCAGTACAATGGGTTCGCTCTGCTTAGAAGGATTTTTCTGTTCCCAAAAAAGAGATGCCTCAGTGTTCAAATGTCCATAAACTGGTGTGAAATGTATCCAAATCTGAGCACTGCCATCCAAGGCTCCAATGGTGGTATTTTTAGGATCCTTCTGGTCAGCAGTTTGATGGTTGCCTGTGCCATTTGATTGACAGAAAAAGAATATCATTACCCAGTGTTATTCAGTGTGGCCAAAGGCCAGATCTCTGGACCAGCATTGGTGATATCAGAGGAATTAAGTGCACTAGCTCTAGCTTCTTCTTCCTTATGGTACTGCATCTGGGCCTTCTGATCTCCTTCCTAGAGTGGTGATACCCACCATGGCAATCCTAGAGAGGAGCAACTGCCCACCTACTCAACAGCTGGATTGATTTCTTTGTCAGGTATACAAGTGGGCCCATTGTAGGACAATATTTCCATCAGGTGCCCATTCCCTGACTGACATCTCAAGACCAGAAGAAGTCTAAAGTATACTGCCCTTCAAGCCAAAAGAGAATCCCTATTTAAAAGACAATTTTTTTCTTTAGAGCTTCCATAATTTTCAAGCCAGAAACAAAACCAATGACTTAAAACCAATAGAAAAAAGAAGACATCAGAAACAAAGTCACAGATGGTTCATATTTTGGAGCTAGTAGACAAGGATCTTAAAATAACAATTATTTGTATGTATTATATAAACATATAAAATGTATATAAATCCATAAAAGATGTAAAATGTGACATATAAAATAGTAAAAATATGATTAATATAAATAAATGACTAATCCAAAGACAGCAGAAAGATAAACAAGAAACAAATAGAAATCAAAGAGCAAAACTGATTTAAATAGATATGTATCTATAGTTTTGTTAAATATTGACAGTATAATCCAGAAAGTTCAAGACAAAATTTATAATGTGAAAAATAGAATACAGAAAGTTTTAAAATAAATGGACAAAAATATATATAAAAAGTGAATGCTTACCAAAAGAAGAAGGCCCTTGAAGCTTTGTTAATAACAAGGTATATTTTAAGGTAATAATCCTTACTAGATTCAGAGAAAGAGAATTATTAAATAATCAATTTGAAAGAAACAAACATACTATTGTAAACTTGCATGAAATGAATAACATAGTTTTGATGTATATTAAGAAAATTTGACACAATGAAAAGGAGAAATAGATCCACTTACAAAAATAATTGAAGATTTTAACATACCTTGCCAGTAACTTTAAAAACAAGTAAATAAAAATCAGTAATATGATACAAGAATTAAAAATATTAAGATTGACTTAAATAACATACAGACTATTACACCCAAAGACAGCAGAATATATATTCTTTTAAAGCACACCTCAAACATTTATCAAACTTTGCTACATGCCACTGTGTAAATCAAGTCTCAAGAAGTTCAAATATTTGAAATCATACAGAGTATTTTCTGACCACAGTAGAATTGAGCTAAGAATCAATTAGAGAAAGAGAAAATTCTCAAAATTTTAGAAATTAAATAATACATTTTAAATATCAAATAAGAACTCAAAATAAACAAAAGTATATTTTGCATTGACAACAAATAAAAACACATTTGTGAGATGCAGTTAAAGAGTGCATGAAAGGAAATAACTTTGAATGCACATTTGAAAGGAAGAAAGCTTGAAATACAACTATTGTTCTAGTTATCTATGGCCATATAAATAAATCACCCCAAACACAGGCTTACAACAAAAATGATTTTATTATTCTCTTAAAATTTTGGTTAGAAACTTGAGAGATTTGGCTCAGCTGTGAGATACTTCTACTTCACTTGCCATCAACTGGGGTTTCTCAGTGGGATTCAGCTAGTGGCTGGTCTAGTGTTGAAAGTCACTTATCTATTGACTTGGTAAGGATGACTGAGACTGGGCTCAGCTAAGCTGTTCTCCTTCTCATATAGTCACAGGTCTATCCCATGTAGTCTCTCTAGCAGGGTAGCAGGATGTCTTATGTGGCAGCTCGAACATCCGAGTGAGCATTCTAGAGGCACAAAGTAAGAGGTCTAGTTTCTTAATGCCTGGGCCCCCAAGTTGGTACACAGTGCTACTTCCTCTGTATCCTATTAGCCAAAAAAGCATTGATTCAAAGAGAGATGAAATAGATCCCACTTCTTGATGGTCAGAGTGGCAAAATCACATTTCAGAGGCTCAGGGCAGTAGGCACTGTGGCCATCTTTGTCAGCAACCTACTATAGCATCCATACTGGGTACCTACAAGCTCATCATTCGTGTGGCAGACTTCCTCTGCCATAAGAACAATCTTAGAGAACCTTATCCACTGTGACAGACCATGTGGAGCAGGTAAGAATCATCCCAACTGAAGCCATCATAGAGCAACCAGCTTTACTTATGCACCAACTGGCTGTATGCACAAGCCTAGTCAAGGTCAGCCAAGCTCAGCCTAGAACATGAGAACCAAGAGGTACTGTGTATTCAAAGTAATAATAAATTGTTATTGTTTTAAAGCTTTGCTTCAGAATTATTGATAAGCAACATTGCTGGAGCAATAGTTATCCAATTAAAATGTATTAAGAGGAAACTTATACCAATGACAGCGAGTTCAAAAGTATATTAGAGATGCATACTTTTATTCAAATAAAATTTCTGGCCAAGATAAGATTACCCCATTCCTTCCTACTTCTCTCTATTAGAACTAAAAATAACTGACATAATGCAACAAACAAGCATAGGAAGACTCTGAAACGTGGGAAGAAGAAATAGAACTGTCTAGGGACATTGGACTGGAGGATGACACAACAGTGGGGGTTCCCTGAGTTTACTTTTTGCTTTCCACATATTCTTTACAGGGCACTGGAGAAGACAGCCAACCGGGACCCATGTTAGATACGTACAAAAAGAACCCAAAGGAGAGCTTGCTTCCCTTAGACAAAGAGTTGGCCTAACAGAACAAAATATGTTGACAATACCTGACTTGATCTAGCCAAATGTTAATAAAAAATTGTCCCTCCCTTGCCCTGAGGTGTCAGCAGATCTAAGACGGAAGAAGAACTCCTACCCCCACTTGAACCTGCACAATATGTCTAAACAAATGACTGCCTGATTAAAGGGAAGAGTAAATGGGACTCAGAGTCTCATAATATAACACAGCTGAAAACTTTTTGTCTTGCCAAAGAGAACAATCACAGCTTGAATGAGAAAAGACAATCAATCGATTATAACACTGAGATGACCCCGAATTACCTGAAAAGGATTTTAAGCAGGAATCATAAAAATGCCTCAACGAGTAATTACAAATATTCTTAAAACAAATGAAAAAGTGAAGATTTCAGCAAATAAACAGAAGATATTTTAAAAAAAAAAGAGCCAGAGGAAAATTGCTGAACGGAAAAATATAATAACCCAAATAAAATTTCACTGGATGAGCTCAATATTGACAGGAAATGTGAAAGGAAATAATCAGTGAACCAGAAGGGAGACCAATTGAAATTATCCAGTCTGAACAACTGAGAGAAAACACTGAAAAAAATTGAACACAAAAAGTAAATCAAGGAGTAGTCCAATGTTCTCAGAGAAAAGCACAGTAATTTGAATGAAGATTCAGTAATCTGAATGAAGTCAGAAATACTGTTAGGTTCAATGATGTATATTATAGTTTACTTTTAATACAAAGAAAACTATTTGTGGTTGTTGCCACATTTCATGTTATTGATGATCCTGTTTGTGGTAATTCAACTGGTGTAGGGTTCTGTCCGTGGTATTTCCTGAATGATTTCAGAGTGTATTCTCTCTGTAAACTACATGTTTCCATGGAGAGATGTATATTTTTCTATAAGCAGTTACTTATAGGAGATGAATTTCCCTAAACAAAAGATCTTTATCACTAAGTTTATCTTAGTCTACTTTATAGAAGGTCAAGCAACACTTAAATTTGCTTCAAAAAACAATGGAAATGAATGCCTAGTATTGGGGGATGTGCGGATGGAAGTGGGGAAAAGAAGTAGAAATTGATGGAAGAGATTGCCTCATATTCCACAAAAAAATAAATTAAAAAAGTTTCAAGACTGGGAGAATTCTGCCCCTTACACTGAGTTCATCCTTTGCAGGTGCCAAGATTGCCCCTGGAGGGCAAGGAAGACCTTAAATTCAGGGCAAAGAGAGCTCAGAGAAACTGAGGAGGAGGATATGACCTCAAATATATACACAATCACTTGAAATTACTTATTTAAAAATGTTATACTTAGTTTCAAGTCAAACCTACTGTTCTCCAGTTATAGGTCTGGAACAACTACGGGAAAAATGTGCAGTCGTAAACTTCACCTCAATTTGGAGGACCTTGTCAATATATTATACAAAAGGACTGGGCTGTACATAGCTCAGCCTAGACAAGAATAACATGGCATTATTGATACCTATTGTGGTTTGAAAACTTTGAAAAATAAATTAATAGTGGACCACTCCAGGATTTCCACAGGGAAGGTTAGGAAGAACAGTCTGGTTGCAAGAGAGGCAAAGTATGTGTCAGGGAGACAAAGGAGTGTTCAGATATTCATAGTAAAGTCACATTTTTATTACACAAACATCTTTTTACATAAGTATTCTACATATTTTTAATGCCTTGAGGATGTTGATGAATATTATGGGCTTAAAAAAATTCTCTCAAGCCCAAACTCACCTTTGAAAAACACAGCTTTCCCCAATTCTAAGAAGAAATAACACTTAAACTTAATCAAGTTCTATATATTAACTAGTGAGATAGGCTTTTGCTAGATAACACCTAAGTAAGTGGTTTGTATGAGGGAACAAGAAGTGGATGCCACACTTGACTGACTTCTTTCAGGATTTCATAATCTTGTTTTCAAAGGCTGCCACTAGAATTTTTATTTTCATAGTCTTAAAGACCATCATGTCCATATATTACCCTAGGCACCACTTACAAAGAATATGCCAGGCCCAGGGCCTACCGTCACCCACACCACATTTGCCTTCCCATCTCCAGCTATGTTTCAGGCTCCAGGGACAGATGTTTGGCTTAGAAATGGTGTATACAGGTAAATGTCAGCATCTTTGGAAATTATAGCAAATTGGACCAGAAGGCTGTAAAATATTCACATCTAGTAGCTAGTTTATGTTACTCTGTGTTATGTAATTAATTTAAATCTGTTCTTCCTAAGGGTTCCACTAAATCCTATAAACTTTTACAATTTATCTCAGGAGTAATTAAAAGTCTGCTATACACTTTAGGAAGCAAGAAAACATAGATGAAAAGGACCCTTTCCTCACCTGTGGCAAAAGCAAAGAAAAGCTATGATCAGTGGGCAAGAGCCAGTCAATATTTAGAGATGAAGGAAGAAGACACAGTGGCAGGGAAGTACTTTTCATGGGACAAAATTATGGGTGACTCTCAAAGAAAGACTAATAAATACTTTTCCTTTCTGCAGAACAAAAGACTAGAACTTAATATCTTATTAACAGACTCATGAAACCTATGAATGACAACTTCATACTGAAGAGATAGCTGGAGGTAAGATATTTACTAAAGTTAAAAGATTGGTCAAAATAAATAATTTTTAAAAATTAAGGAAGATATTTCTAAAGCAGGATTGCTTTCTTTTAAAACAAACAATTTCATAGTATCAAGAAGGTGAAAGAAATAATAATGAGCAAACTGACAAGAATAAGAGGTCTATTAAAAATACTAACCCTGGACTTCCCTGGTGGTGCAGTGGCTAAGAATCCCCCTGCTAATGCAGGGGACAAGGGTTTGATCCCTGGGCCAGAAAGATTCCACATGCCAAGGAGCAACTAAGCTCATGTACCACAAAAACTGAGCCTGCGCTCTAGAGCCCATGAGACACAACTACTGAGCCTGTATGCTGCAACTACTGAAGCCCAAGCACCTAGAGCCCATGCTCTGCAACAAGAGAAGCCACCGCACTGAGAAGCCCATGCACTGCAACGAAGAATAGTCCTTGCTCGCCACAACTAGTGAAAGCCTACACACAGCAATGAAGACCAAACACAGACAAAAATAAACAAGAAAATTATAAATTAAAAAAAATACTAACCCTAATTGGAAAAATGATTGCTTTTTCATTAGCAGTGTTCAGATTACTTGTATTACCACAGTTCTTTTTTTATCATTACATAAATTAGGATAATTTATTATATATTATTATAGAAGTTAGGATAAATGGACATCTATATATCACCATAGAAATTAAGATAAGTAAATAGCAATATAAACATTAAAATCTAACAAGCTAAAAAACAAATTTTGCCTCTATAAATACAGAAGAGGTTTCTATTTATGATTATTACTGGACTTAGCTGTCCTTTTAAACATGAAGAACATTTCTACAACAGTTTGATTATTTCTAAGGAAGATAAAAAGAAACAACACTTCTATGTTATTGTTTTTAATTAGTGAAATGGAAACTTTCAGAAACAAAACACAGAGAGAATGATATAATGTCTAATTACTCATCACAACTTCAAAAGTAAGCACTTTCATTGATCTAATTCATCTATCCATCTACAACTTTTTATCACAAGTATTTTGAAAAAAAATCATAGATATAGTATCACCCAAAGATACTTCATCATGGATAACATAAAAATCATATAAATTACTACATATACAGTAATGACCATAATACATTACTACCTACCAAAATTAAAGTAATTCCTCAATGTCATCTAGTAAAATCTTAATAGTTGTATTTTCCCAAATACCTCAAAATAATTCTCATAGTTAGTGCATTTAAACCAGGTTCCAAAGAAAGTCATTTTTAAAAATTTTTACTTCTCATAGGTATCTTTTTTAAAAAATAATAGTCTCTTCTTCTGGCTATTTCATCTCATACCATCAATATGCTGGAGGAACCAGAATATTTTTACTATGAAATTCCCATAATACTGTTTGGGCTTATTGATTTTTTCACTTTTTCTTTATTCACTTTCTTGGAAGATAGTTAAATATAGTCATGACAGCAATTAGCCTGATACCAAAACCAGAGAGTTATACTACAAAAAAAAGAAAAAAAAATACAAGACAATATCCCTGATGAACATAGATGCAAGAATCCTCAACAAAACACTATCAAATCAAATTCAACAAGCATATTAAAAGGATTATACAGAATAGGCAAATGAGATTTATCCCTGGGATACAAGGAAACACACAAATCAATAAATGTGATAACCACATTAACAGAATGAAGGACAAAAATCATATGATCATCTCAATAGATGGAAAAAAATTTGACAAAATTCTACATCTGTTTATGATTAAAAACTTTCAACAAATTAGATATAAAAGGAACACATCTCAACATAATAAAGGAAAAATATCACAAGCCTATAGCTGACATCTTACTCAATGGTGAGTAGCTAAAAGCTCTTCCTCTGAAATCAGGTACAAGACGAAGATAATCACTCTCACTACTTCTATTCAACAAAGTAGTGGAAGTCTTAACCAGAGCAGTTAGCCAGGAAAATTTTAAAAAGCATCATACTGGAAAGGAAGAAGTAAAATTGTCTCTGTTTGCAAGTGTATGATATTACTGTATAGAAAACCCAAAAGACTCCACCAAAAAAATAGTTAAAACTAATAAATGCATTCAGTAACATTACAGGATACAAAATCAATATAAAAAAATCAGCTGATTTTCTATAAACTAGCAATGAAAAAGAAATTAAGAAAGGAATCCCATTCACAAAGGCATCAAAAACAATAAAATACTTAGGAATAAATTTAATTAAAGAGGTTAAATTTAACCAAGGACATAACTGAAAACTATAAAACACTGAGGAAAGAACTTGAAGAAGATAAAAATAAATGGAAATATATTCCATGTTCAAAGTTTGGAAGAATGAATATTGTAAAGATATCCATACTACCCAAGTTAATCTGCAAATTTAAAGCAATATCTATCAAAGTTTCAATGGAATTCTTTACAGAAATTAAAAAAAAAAACCACTCCTAAAATTCATAGGTAAACAAAAAGAACCCTAATAGCAAAAACAATATTGACAGAGAAAAACAAATCTGGAGGTATCACTTTTCTTAATTTCAAACTATATTACAAAGCTATAACAATCAAAACAGTATGGTCTTCAAAAAACCAACCAACCAACCAACCAACCAGACACATAGACCAATAGAACAGGATAAAGAGCTCTGAATTAAACCCACATGTGTATGGTCAACTGATCTTCAAAAGAGTAACAAGAATAAATAATGGGCAAAGGATAGTCTCTGCAATAAATGCATTCTGAAAACTGGATAGCCATATGTGAAAGAATGAAATTGGATTCGTATCTCACACCATATGCAAAAATAAACTCAAAATGAATTGAAAATTTAAATATAAGTTTGAAACCATAAATCTTCTAGGAGAAAACATAGGGAAAAATTGCCTTGATGTTGGTGTTGGCAATGATTTTTTGGATACTACATCAAAAGCAAAAATAAACAAGTGAGATTACAACCAATTAAAAAGCTTCTGCATAGCAAAGGACACAATCAATAAAAGGCAATTAATGGAAAGAAAACAGTTGCAAAAATATTTGATAAGAGGTTAATATTCAAAATACATGTTACTCCTAAAATTCTATAGCAAAAAATAAAATAAAAATAATAATTCAATTTCAAAATGGCAAAGTACCAAGTAGATATTTCTCTGAAGATCACACACAAATGGCCAATAGATATGTGAAAATGTGTTCAGCATCACTGATCATTAGAGAAATAAAAATCAAAACCAGTGAGAAATCAATTCAAAATGGTTAGGATTTTTATTATTATCAAAAAGCCAAGAGATAAGAAGCGTTGGTAAGAATGTGGAGAAAAGGGACCACTGATTCACTATTGATGGGAATGTAACTTAGGAATAGTTTCCAGCCATTAAAAAAAAAAAAACACAGTATGGAGATTCCTCAAAAAATTAAAAATAGACCTACCATATGATTCAGCAATTCTACTTCTGAGTATTTATCCAAAGGAACTAAATCAGAATATGTAGATTTCTGCACTCTCATGTCCACTGTAGATTACTCACAATAGCCAAGATATTGAAACACATTGATGGATAAATAAAATGTGGTATATATATGCACTGGAATATTATTCAGCCTTAAAAAAGAAGGAAATCCTGCCAGATATAACAACATAAGTTGAGTCTGGAGAACATTATGCTAAGTGTAATAAGCTAGACAAAGAAAGAAATACTGTATGATGTCACATTTATGTATAATCTAAAATATGCAAACATATAGAAACAGAGTAGAATGGTGGTTGCCAGGGGATGGGGAGAGGAGAAAAGAGTAGATGATGGTGAAAGACACAAAGTTTCAGTTATACAAGTTCTGGGGATCTGCTGTATAGCATAGTGCCTATAGCTTATAATACTATACTGGATACTTAAAATGTATTAAGAGGATGGATCTTATGTTAAATGTTCTTACTACAAGTACTAAAAATAATTATAACAATAACAACAGTAGTAATAGTAAAGTAGCTGAGGGGAAACTTTATGATGGATACATCTATGGCCTTGAATGTAGCAATGGATTCACAGGTGTTTACTTACCCCCAAATTCATCAAGCTGTATACCTTAAATATGTACAACTTTTTACATGTCAATTATACTTCAATAAAGTGGTTCAAAATAATAAAGGCAAAATAAATTTTAAACTCTAGAGCCTTGAATATATTAAAATTCAGCTTTGGGGCAAGAATACCTGATAGGCGGCATTATGTCATTCCCATTACATTCCCATTAGGAGATACATACAGTATTACGTCCTGTCAGTCTCACAACTGGTGATGCTACAACTAATCATAAGCCCAGATCGTTGTGACTTGATTCCTTTATCACAAATTAACCATTAACCATTCACCTAGTTGTAGGAATGTTAAAGAAATATATGAACTCCAATAGGGATGTTAAATTTATGACTAAAAGAAAAGCTATCACTTCTGCAATTATTAGGTAGAATTATTCTACAAAGAAGAATTTCTCCACTTTTTCCCATCAACTATTTGGTTACTACAAGGGTGAGTCAAAAATTATCTGCACTCTGGCTGTGCGGCCAACAGAAGTTTTAATATAACTGCAATGCAGATAATTTTTGACTCACCCTCATATATCTGACACAATTTATGCACAACCACAGTTTATCTTGGCCTTACTTACATATCCTGCACACAAACCTGGACCGTAGGTGCTCCTTCTTTTATTTTGAAATTAACATGTCTCTTTTTTCCTCTTTTTAAAAATATATATTCCAGGACTTCCCTGGTGGTACAGTGGTTAAGACTCTGCACTCCCAATGTAGGGGTCTGGGTTTGATCCCTAGTCGCACATGCAGCAACTAAGAAGTTTGCATGCCGCAACTAAAGATCCCATGAGTCACAATGAAGATTCTGAGTGCTGCAACGAAGATCCAAGATCATGCATGCTACAACTAAAATCCGGTGCAGCCAAATAAATAAACAAATAAGTAAATAAATAATTAAAAACAATAAAAATAAAAATATATATTTCAAAGGACAAAAACAAATTACTCTTTCTAATTAATTATTCAATAGGAAGAACTTCATTACAGAATATTTTGTGACAAGAAACTGGATTATTCCATTTTGCTATAAAAAGGTATGACAATGTTATTTTCTCTCTCATTGTTTGTACATCAAACTTCACTTGATATGATTCATAAATTAAAAACAAAATGTGAAGGGAGATTTGAATATAAAGACTAGAAAAGTAATATAGAAATGAAAATATTGAGTTCATCATCCTAATTGATATTTGGGAATCTAAAAATAAAGTCTTTAAGTTATGGAGCAAAACATATTTCCTGCATAAGGCACATCACAGCTGTTCTGCACTTAGGAACTCTAGAAAGCACTTCAACACTACACATGTGGACCATTTTAAACAGTGAAGTCACCAACAAAGAGCACACGATGTGAATATGGAAGTAACAGGCTGCAAAAAGGACCCTTGTTTACAGTAGAAGGGCATCACTTGGTTTGACTCCAGCTGGGAACATGTGTCCAGGGACTCAAGTTTTTGGCCACTCTGCATTTGTCCTCAAATGACCACAGAAGCATTATTTTGATTCTGAGTTTGCAAATATATTTTAAGGAGTACATGAACTCACAAATAAAGATTCTGTGAATAATGAGGATCAACTCTGTTTCATTCTGTAGCCAATATAACATATGCCTACAATATACTTATAACAATTTCCAAATAATAATAAAAATTTTACTACCAATTTTAAGGTTACTAAAGGCATGATGGAATTTCTTTGAGATTCTTTTTGTCCTGAGGATATATAATACTGAGTACATACACACAAAGTAGTCTATTTTAAAGTCACTTGAAATTCATCTATTCTGTGGGTCATTATACCACTGCTTTGATATATACTGAGATTCCTTTGCTTATTTGCAGTTACGCAGAATTGATTTTTATTCCTCCTTTGGGATAGTATTTTACCACTTTCATTTAAAATAGTTATATGGTTTCAAGGTACATTTCATTTTTTCCCCAATACCATACTTTCTTTTCTCCTATAGATAACTTTATATTAATTCAGGCTTTATATTACCTGATTTTCAAATGTAAATATAAAATACATATGCATATATATGTCACACATACATCTATATAAACACACACATATGTGTATATTTTTGTCTGTGTGTATATAAATTTCCCCTGCACTATTGTGTCTGACACAAACATTTCACACTTTTTTTCATAATTAAAATATATCAGATGAACCACTACATATGAGGGTGAGTCAAAAATTATCTGCACTATGGCTGTATAGAAGTTTTAATATAATCGGAGTGCAGACAATTTTTGACTCACCCTCATATCAGTGTATTATAAACATAGAATCCCCATTATATTTTTTACAGCTGCATGGAGCTTGCCATGTCTGTGTACCAAAGTATGTTCATCAGTTAATTTTGCAAAACCACAATGTTAGGTACCTTGTTTATTCCAGACTAAGTAGGCCAGAGGTTCCTAACTATTCCATATTGCACCACACAACAAAATAATACTTTCATAGCACATTTGGGTTAACTGCAGGGAATTTTGAATAATATTTACAGACTTCTTGAAAACATAATTATAGTCCCTTTATACAATCTAGCTGTCATAAAAAAATAAAAGTTAATGACAATGTATTGTTAAAATTGTGTGAAATATTCAAATGAAAATATTTTTTAATTTTAATGAGATACTTAACTATAATTAACACAACCTTTATACTTAAAATGGCCATCTATAATTTTTGATCATAATATTAAGTGATGTTCTCTAGAAATCTTGATTGGATCAATAAGAAGCCTCAACACACAAATAGCTAAGAGCAAACTGCAAGGGAGATTTGACAACTTTATCTTCTTTCTCACAATTTACAAACTATTTTCTATGTATTTAATAAAATTTGAAGAGCTCAATCTACTTTTACTGTATTTCATGGGTGTAATTATTCTTTTATTGGCTTTTTTTATTTCTTGGATAAATATTGAAAAGTTTTATAATGTTGGTGGATTTTAAATCATATAGTACTTTCTTCATATCACACATTTGAAAATAATTATCCCAATTTTTCTCAAGTATACACAGAGTACCTTTTCTAGTCATATATATGTGTATGTATATATATTTTTACATACATATATGTTTTTTATATAAAATATATATATAATACATATACATAATATATATAAATGTATTGGTGGTATTATCATGTTTACATAAGGTCTATGCCCTATGGTACTTACAGTTTATTTACTGAGAAATGATCTTAATAATAACAAATGTATCTGATAGACCTACTATATGTTTGTAATTTGTCAAAAACAATAAATACTGAGCAAGTTGTAACCCTGGAACTTAGCTATTAGGTAAATACTCTTTTTTGTTCAAAGTTCTCCACAACCTCTCTTCCAACCACTGTATCCTTCTGCACCTTCCCTGCTGTCATCTTCCCTCCATTGTAATGCTCAGGTACCACAGCATGTCTCCAGTGGAATGTCTCTTGTCTTCTCCTAACTGCCTGCATCTGTCTATTTATTAGGCTGAAGTCTTTGATCTTTTGTAAACTATCTTTTTCACTTTATACACTTTAAACATCATTTTCAAAGTGTATAAATCCAATTATAATTTCCAGTTACAAGTTACAGAAAATCCAAATCAAGTACCCTTAAACCGCAAATAAGATTTGTAGGAATTAAATAATGATGAAAAATAAAGCACTGGTGCCACTTATAGGCACAGTTTGATAAGGTGGATAAGGTGGGCATGACATCATCTGATATCAAGCTCCATTCTCTATTTTTTTTTCCCTTCACCCTCAGGGTAGCATCCTTTATATCCAAGTTAAAGAAATTATCTTGGTGAAGTAAATTTTTGAGATTCATTCTGATGGGACACATCTAGGTCATTCCTAACACAATGACCAAGAGGAAGGAATATGAAGGAATATGCAGCATCACACATCCCATCTTAATCTGAGGCCTTGGTGTTACCTTTCCAAGTAACCCATAAATTCTCCACATAAAAAACTCAAAAAAAAAAAAAAAAAAAAGACAGGAATTGAAAAGAGGAAATTTAAACTCTAAACACAAGAGATATGCTATTCATACACTAAGGTGTTCCCAAGCTTAAAAGAATATGGCTTTGGCATGAATATTTCAAACACATTTAATGACAAATAAGTAGCATATGTGTTACATTATAAATGAGAACACTGACAGATGATGGATTATGGAAGTTTATAAAATTATGCTCTCTAATCTTTTACTTAAAATGTTTAAAAATCAATCATGAGCACTATAACATGTCACTTTAAATGTGTCACAAGTTTGTACTTAACACAATGCGTTAAAATATTTTTAACTACTTATATGATTCTGAGACTATCATAGTGACACTTTGACATATTCTGCTTTTAGCTTCTCAAACCTATGTTTTCTCTCTTGAGTTGACTTATTGAATTATCCGAATCACTGACATGATAGCAAATATTAAATGTATTTAGAATAAATTTAGAAATACATAGGACCCGAAGAGACTACTACAAGCAAATCTATGTCAATAAAATGGACGATCTAGAAGAAATGGACAAATTCTTAGAGAGGTAAAATTTCCTAAGACTGAACCACAAGGAAATAGAAAATCTGAACAGACCAGTCACATGTACTGAAATTGAAACCATGATTAAAAAACTTCCAACAAACAAAAGTGCATGATCAGATGGCTTCACAGGCAAAAAACTACCAAACATTTTGAGGGAGTTAATACCTACTCTTCTCAAACTATTCCAAAAAATCACAGAGGAAGGAACACTTCTGAACTCATTCTACAAGGCCACCATCACTCTGGTACCAACACCAAAGATACTTCAGAAAAAGAAAATTACAGATCAATATCACTGATGAACAAAGACACAAAAATCCTCAACAAAATATGAGAAAACCAAATCCGACAACACACTAAAAGAATCACAGACCATGATCAAGTGGGATTTATCCCAGGGATGCAAAGATTTTTCAGTATCCACAAGGCAATCAATGTGATACACCATACTAACAAACTGAAGAATAAAAGCCACATGATCATCTCAACAGAGGCAGAAAAAGCTTTTGGCAAAATTCAACATGCATTTATGATAAAAAAAAAAAAAACTCTCCAGAAAGTGGACATGGAGGGAACCTACCTCAACATAAGAAAGGCCATATATGACAAACCCACAGCTACTCTACATACCTAATGGTAAAAAGCTGAAAGCATTTCCTCTATGATGAGGAATAATATAGGATGCCCACTCTTGCTAGTTTTATTAAACATAGTTTTGGAAGTCTTACCCAGAACAGAGAGAAAAAAAAAGAAATAAAAGGAATCAAATTGAAAAGAAGACAAAAACTGTCACTGTTTGCAGATGACATAACACTATACATAGAAAATCCTAAAGACACTACCAAAAAACTACTAGAGCTCATCGATGAATTCAATAAAGTTGCAGGATACAAAATTAATACAAAGAAATCTGTTACATTCCTATACACTAATGATGAAATAGCAGAAAGAGAAATTAAGGAAACAATCCCATTTGCCTTTGCATCAAAAATAATAAAATACCTAGGAATAAACCTACCTAAGAAAAAAGACCCATACTGCAAAAACTTTATTTCTATTTGGTGAAAGAAAGCAAAGACTACATAAACACGTGGAAAGATACAAAATGTTCTTGGATTGGAAGTATCAATATTGTCAAAATGACTATACTACCCAAGGCAATCTACAGATCAATGTAATCATTTTCAAATTAACAATAGCACTTTTCACAGAATTAAAACAAAAATTATAATTTGTATGGAAACACAAAATACCCCAAATAGCCAAAGCAATCTTGAGAAAGAGAAATGAAGCTGGAGGAATCAGACTCCTGAACTTCAGACTAAAAAATAAAGCTACAGTAATCAAAACAGTATGGTACTGGCACAAAGATAGACTTTTTACATCAATGGAACAAGATAGAAAGCCCAGAAATAAACCCATGCACTTATGGTCAATTAATCTACAACAAAGGAGGCAAGAACATACAATGGAGAAAAGACAGTCTCTTCAATAAGTGGTGCTGGGAAAACTGAACACGTACATGTAAAAGAATAAAATTAGAATACTCCCTAACACCATACACAAAAATAAACTCAAAATGAATTAAAGACCTAAATGTAAGACCATAAACTATAGAACTCTTAGAGAAAAACATAGGAAGAACAGTTTTTGACATAAATCACAGCAGGATCTTTTTTGACCCACCTCCTAGAATAATGAAAATAAAAACAAAAATAAACAGGACCTAATTAAACTCAAAAGTTTTCACACAGCAAAGGAAACCATAAACCAAATGAAAAGACAACCCACATAATGGGAGAAAATATTTGTAAACAAAGCAACTGACAAGGGATTAATCTCAAAATACACAAACAGCTCATGCAGCTCAATATAAAAAAAAACAAATCACCCAATCAAACAAATGGGCAGAAGACCTAAATAGACATTTCTCCAAACAAGGCATACAGATGGCCAAGAGGCACATGAAAAGATGCTCAACATCACTAATTATTAGAGAAATGCAAATCAAAACTACAATGAGGTATCACCTCACACTGGTCAGAACGGCCATCATCAAAAAATCTACAAACAATGAATGCTAGAGAGGGTGTGGAGAAAAGGGAACCCTCTTGCACTGTTGGTGGCAGTGTAAATTGATACAGCCACTATGGAGAATGATATGGAGGTTCCTTAAAAAACTAAAAATAGAACTACCATGTGATCCAGCAGTCCCACCACTGGGCATATACCTTGAGAAAACCACAATTTGAAAAGATACATGTACCCCAATGTTCACTGCAACACTATTTACAATAGCCAGGACAAGGAAGCAATCTAAATGTCCATCAACAGAGGAATGGATAAAGAAGATGTGGAACATATATACTCATACCAAGGAATATTACTCAGCCATAAAAAGGAACAAAATTGGGTCATTTGTAGATACATGGATGGACCTAGAGTCTGTTATACAGGGTAGTAAGCCAGAAAGATAAAACCAAATATCATATATTAATGCACATATGTGGAATCTAGAAAAATGGTGCAGATGAACCTATTTGAAGGGCAGGAATAGAGACACAGACATAGAGAACAGACAGGTGGACTTAGTGGGGAAGGGAGGGTGGGATGATTTGGGTTACTGGGATTGACATAAATACACTACCATGTGTAAATTAGTTAGCTAGTGGGAACCTGCTGTATAGCACAGGGAGCTCAGCTTCGTACTCTGAGGTGACCTAGAGGAGTGGGATAGGGAGGGAGGGAAGTCCAAGAGGGAAGGGATATATGTATACATATAGCTGATTCACTTCACCGTACAGCAGAAACTAACACAACATTGTAAAGCAACCATACCCCAAATTAAAAAAATTAAAAAAAAAAAAAAAAACTACAATGAGATATCACCTCACACCAGTCAGAATGGCCATCATCAAAAAGTCTACAAGTAATAAATGCTGGAGAGGGTGTGGAGACAAAGGAACCCTCATACACTGTTGGTGGGAATGTATATTGGTACAGCCACTGTGGAAAACAGTATGGAAGTTCCTTAAAAAACTAAAAATAGAGCTACCATATGATCCTTTACTCCCACTCCTGGGCATATATCCAGATAAAACCATAATTCAAAAAGATACATGCACCCCAATGTTCATTGCAGCACTATTTAAAATAGCCAAGATATGGAAGCAACCTAAGTGTCCATTAATAGATAAATGGATAAAGAAGATGTGGTATAGATAAACAATGGAATATTACTCAGCTATAAAAAAAGAATAAAATAATACCATCTACAGCAACATGGATGGGCCTAGAGATTATCATACTAAGTGAACTAAGCCAAAGACAAATACCATATGATACTGTAACAAAAAAAAAAAAGAAAAACAAATGAACTTATTTACAGAACTGATATAGACTCACAGACAGTAAGCAAATTTATATCTACCAAAGAGGAAAGTGGGGAGAAGGGATAAGTTAGGAGTTTGGGATTAAATATACATACTGCTATATATAAAATAGATAACAGACAAGGACCTACTGTATAGCACAGGGAACTATACCCAATATTTTGTTATAACCTATAAGGGAAATGAATCTGAAAAAGAATTTATATATAATATATTCTTATATACAGAATCACTGTGCTATACACCTGCATCTAACACAACACTGTAAATCAGCTGTACTTCAATTTTAAAGAAATTTAAATTCTAATATAAATCATTTGAATGATTAAAATTGAATAAAAATAATATATCTATTTGAATAAATAAAACATTAATCAGTTACTAATCATATAATACTTGAACTGTACTGTTATAATATTGGTAGAACTTTTTAATCTTATATTTCAACTTTTTGTGCTAGTTCATTTATCACTCAAGCATCATTTTCTCCAATTTTAAAAGAAATCCAGTGTGAATATATCTCCACATCAACTTACAATATTCTTTTGTCCTCTCCATTACTACAATATTATTTTCCATTTGTTAAATTCTGAATAAATTTTATAATAATTTTCATGTAAGTGCTGCATAATTTATGTTAAATTTCTTTCAATATATATTAAGAATTATGTTTCTTTTGTGAATGAGCTCATTTCTTCATTACATATTATAACTGATATTGATGAACAAAAAAGCCACTGTTTTTATGTTTTTACCTGACTAGTTTATTGACATACTTATAATATGTAATATTGTTTTATTTAGAATTATAATCACCTTATATTAAGAATTCTGAGAAATAACAGTGAATTAAACAAGGTAAAAGTCATTTCTTCCTTACGCAAAAAAGTCTGAATATTGGAGTTTAGGGTTGACACAGTAGATCAATGGATTAATCAAGAACAACACTTCTAACTTTCTCTTCCAACTCAAAGTTTCATCCTCATGGCCCAAAATATGCTGATAAAGCTCTATCCACCTTATCTGCATTCCAGGAATCAGTGTAAGGGTAAATGTGATCATCCCAGCTGCCCATACCTACCCCTACCTTTTATGGAATCATCCATAAACTCTCCAATAAGTTCAGTTTTTATCTCATGTGCTACATAATCCTCACATTGCCCAACCTACCCTCAAGGATTGCTGAGGTGTCTTTTACCCAGAAACATTGCGCTCCAACAGAAGGGCTGTTAGTAAGGAAAAGGGGAAGAGTGGTAGGGCAGACAATCAGCTGTCTTTTCAACTAATAATTTTGCAGGTATTTTTCTGTCATTTTTTACTATTTAATCTTAACATTTACTGACTGCTGTTTTTTTTCAATATTCTTAACTTGCGTAACTTTGTAATACTGAGATTACAAAAATGGTGATAAAGATTAAACATAATGATAGTAATGATGGTGTTTTTTAGTAGCTGTATTCTCCAGACTATGATAAGCACTGTTGACATGTTTTAATTTGCCTGAGAGTTTTAATGAGCTCAACTAGACAACCATCAGTTTTCACTTTACATTTGATGTGTAATTTGCCACTTACGTATCCTCAACAATTAGTTTTTTAACTTTAAGCATCCATTTACAATTAAAAATTTATCTATACCTTTGCTTTCACTTTGTATAAAATTATTATCACTTTGCTAGCTTTTAAGTTTCAATCATAAACATTTAATTTGAACTTTTGAACTAATCAGTATTATATCATCCTTTTGTTTTTACTTACTGTTTACTATAATATAAATCTTTTGTAAGTTGAAAACAGCTTGTACACTTAGCAAGTATTTATTGAGGGCTTAGTATATGCCTGGAACTGTACCTGATGTTCCAATCAAAAACAAATTTTAATTCAATCTGACAATGCTTTTTATCTAAGTGGTGAGTTGAAAATGTTTATATTTTTATAACTTGTATGATTCTGTTTCTATCTTATTGTTTTATGCATTTAGATTTATTTGAACTTCCATTCTATTTCATTCTATGATGTGTTCTTTTTTATTTTCTGCTCATTTGAAACTCATGCCCTGCATTTTGTAATTGCACTGGCAATTAATTATTACACTAATAAAAACAACATTAAATTTGTATTTTCTAAGTGGCAATGTGAAGAATGAAATAAAATGATTTTCTTCTCACTCAGTAAAAGTATTCCTACATTTTTCAATGTGAAAACCAAGGAACTAGGTAATGATGAGATACATTATAATTCTATTTAAGTTGAGGACACACAATAGTTATATACAAAAGGAGCTTCCATTCTATAAAGAATGCTCTTCCCAAAGAAAGTGAAATATACACACATACTGAGAATTGAGTCAGAATTAGATAAAGAAGGTGGATGGAGATGGAGTCCTCTCCACAGAAGACACTGCACCAATGCCTTACTCTACTCACAGTCCCTGGAAATCCTACAGAGTATCATCTCCCTATTTTCCAAACTGGCTAATGAACAATTTTAAATTTGGTGGACCAGTACCCAAACTCCCAAATTGAGGGGAATACATAGATATACGGGAAGCAGAGTGCCACTTCCCAGTAAGGAAAGCAAGGTGGCCAGAGATTCCTTCTCCCTGTGCATGTCCTAGACCTCAGACATGAGTTAGATGGGGCAACATAGCACAGCAGGAGACTGTGCCATTTTCTGGCTGTGGGACCTAAGGAAAGTTTCTTATCCTTCTGCCTCAGCTTCCTCAAATGGAAAGTGAGAATAAAACAGACACAATAACACTCTCCAGCTCCTTAGGTTATGATGACTTTTGAGTTAAAATATACGTAGAGCTCAGAATAGCCAGTAGCACATGATGAGCATTGTATCTGGAAATTAAAAATATTCCTGTTGCAGGACTTTGAATCCTGATGGATTGATTCAGTGTTGTAAGATCCTTTAAGGAACTCAGAATGGGATCTTCAGAGTCAAGACACTGTGGACATCTTGGACACAGTCCCTGTGGCAGGATGGTGTCCGTGTACTCCCTTCCTTGGTTCCCATCTGAGCCTGGCTCTTCCTCCAGCTGTCCCTTCCATTCTCTGAGCTAGTAGGTATCTTCTGAAAAGATTCCTTTGCTGCTTAAGTTAAAATGTTTCTGTTTTTGCAAACAAACACCCTGTTATGTGTTTCCCAATACATTCTGCACACAATCTCAACTACAATCTCATGTTTATTTATTAGCTTGATTGTAAACTCCATGAAATGAGGAGATGTCATGCATTAGACTCCCTGTACTTTTCCCAATATTTAAGAGTGACTGAGACATGTTCTTTAGAAATGCATGTTAGAATACATGGGAGAGAAGAGTAGGGGAAAGAACAAATACAGGCTTTGATGGACAAAATAAAGGGAAAATAATATAGTGCCTGTTACTCCCAATATGAAATACTAAGCTAAAATTATTTTACCACCTACTGTAATGGTAAAGGGGTGAAATTGGTAAGAGACTTGAGCAAGGGTTTCTATTTTTAAAAGATAGTAGAAGCATTCAAAATGCTCACCAGCATAGGAAAAAGCCTGAAAGTACAAATGCAAATTAAATGTCGCTTAACCTTGCAATAAGAATCTCAATGTCCTTTGTGAAATGTGAGAGCTTCTCACAACTTTGCTATTCTAAGAGGACAAATTGCGACCTTTCTGTGGATATCATGAGGGAATACTAGCTACATCCTGAACACACAGTTGTATGTGGTGCATTGGGAGATTAATGACTGTCACAAACACATAAAAAGTAAACATAATAATGCTACATGACCCATGGAATTTCTATTGATTTTAATTTTTCAAAATTCAGAAACCCAAACTGAATGTAATACTAGAAAGATAAGTTTGGCTGGTGAGTATGATCTCTGGAGATTTAGGAGTTCTGAAATTCTTAAGGAACTGTTGTGAATACAGCAATGCACTTGAACTATTTAGTCTTTAAAGGAACCACAAAATAAGAAAATTAGTGGGCTTTTTCCAAAAGGCAAGAGTTTTACTATATCTCTAAAATAACATATGCATTACAACTTCATTTTCAATCCATTGATAAAGTTGAATTCCTCATTCTTTATTCTTATCCTTGTGGCCCAAGAGGAAAAAGGGGCTTATTTAAGAACTAATTACTTATTTCCCCTTTTTTTTCTTACTTCCCCAGCTCTTTGTTCCTTCAAAGATGCCCTCTTATTGATAAATCTTCAGTTTTCATTCTCTACCTCTTTATCCTTTTATATGCACAGATCTCCTCTTACTTATTTAGGCCTTTTGCCACTTTTGCTATTATTTATTAGGCAGGATTTTTTTTTTATTACCTTCACAAATATCTTAAGTAAATTACCTTAGTCAAATACATTTCTACAACACATACGTTGTTCCATAAATTCATATTACTGTGATAATCAGACACCTGAAATCATTACCTTTGACTGTCTTCAATGACTTACTAAAGTCTAAATCCAAAGATCACCCTTTATAATTTCTCGGTAGTATTTACATTTTCATCCTCACCTTTTAAAAATATTCCCTCCCTTGAATAGCAAGATTGCCCACTATTCTAAACTGGCTGTCACTGACAATTTTTTCTCTCTGTCTTATTATTACTTTTCTCCTTCTGCAGCATAAAATGTGATTCTCAAGGATTCAATCTTACCAGAACCACATGGGAAACTTTTTCCAATTATATGTATTCTTAACTTAGATATTCTAAGATAACTGGCTTAACCTTCAGGGATCATGCATAAATAGGTTAAAAAAAATAATCCCTGCTATAGTCAGCTGGTATTACTGATGAGAGTATGCCATTTTCCTTAGGTGTATTAAGCAATTGAAAAAAAAAAAAAAAAAAGCCTGAGAATTATTGTAGAGTTAAAGAAACATGAGGCAAGTATATTGAAAACCTCAACTCACCAATGTATAAAGTCCTTTCATTTTTCTCCAGTTATTTCACCCAACTGTACTAAGTTAAATCTTCTGTTCTCCCAGTTACACATATTTTATCACATCTTGGTAAGACTGCATAAACCCCTTGTACATTTCAGTTATTAAATGTTCATCTACCTTAAAACCATAAGCTTCTATATGATTTAAAGCATCCTCTCCTTCCACCGCTAATCATACTAGTGACTCAAAGATCCTGAAGTACAGTTGGAGTAATTTTTTTTCTGTTTTTTTCATTTTATTTATCTTTTCTCTCACCTCTGGTATGCTGAAATGCTAGGAGTAAGGATATGTGAATATGTGACACATTTTTAATTAACATTTTTATTTAGGTCTAAGTTGCTTATCACTTTTCTCTGACTCAAAATGATAATAACAACCTCTTTGTAGCAGGTGTCCAAATGCTGCTATTCTCACAAGGCACTGGTGTGAGCTCTCCCAAGTGCCCTGAGGGGTAATACTTTACTGCAGAGCCCCTTGAGTCAGAATAACTCGCTTAAGTTCAAACTTTTTCAATCATTTACATCTGCTCAGAATGGCGTGCCCCAATCCTAAGGCATCTATTAAATCATATTAAATATAAGTAACAAGCCAAAAAGATAGATAATATGGAATGATTTAAAAAAACACAAAAACTACTGAATAAATCAAAAGCATGGACAAAGAAAAAAGTGGACAAAAACAAAACCCAAAACAAACAAAAAACAAGTAGTAAAAGATAAATTTTAACATCTTAATCATGTTAAATACAGATATTCTAGAACAGCCCAATAGAAAGAGAATGCCATCTAATGTGTAATTAGAACTGAAAGGAGAAATAAATCCAAAATTAGAGTTCTTTAAATTTCTCATTGAGCAATACAACAAGGTTAAAAATTCAGTAAACGTATGAAATATTTGAACATTATTAACCAACTTGAACTAATAGGTAATTATAGAATAAATAGAAAATTATAGAACATTCCACCCAACATTAGCAGAATACATACTCTTTTCAAAAGTATAAGTAATATTCACCAAAGTAGACTATATTCTGGACCACAAATAACTCTAAGCATATTTAAAATATTTTAAATCTTATGAAGCACACAGTTGACCACTGAACAATATGGAGATTGGGACACTGGCCCCTACATTGTCAAAAACGCCCTAAAACTTTATAGTTGGTACTCTCTATACACAGTCCTTCAGTATCCAGTGTTCCTCCATATTTTTGGTTCTGCATCAGCAATTCAACTGTGTAGTACTGTAGTATTTACTGTTGAAAAATATCCATGTATATGGGGACCCATGCAATTCAAACTCATGTTGTTCAAGGGTCAACTGTATTTTATAAACATAATGGAACTAAAATAAAAATTAACAACAGAAAGATCCCACCAAAAAAAAAAAAAAAAAAAAAAAAAACTGCAGTAGAAACAATACATTAATAAAGTCACCTGAGATAACTATAAATATTTTTAATTAATATGAATATTCAACATACCATAACTCGCAGGATGCACCTAAAGCATTACTTTGTACATAATTTATATATCTTTAAAAGCCAAATACATTATATCAGTGAAGAAGAAATGTCTCAAATGAAAGATCCAGCTACTACCTTAAAATACTAGGAAAACAAGAATAGATTAAAATGAAAACAAGCAAAATAGAAGAAAAGAACGAAGAAAAGAAGCCAGTGAAACTAAAAATTGAAGAAGAATGGAGAAAATGAACAAAACCCACTGGTTCCCTTAAAAGCCAATAAAACTGATAAACTTTCCAATAGACTGATACAGTGAAAAGCAGAGAAAATGCAAAATTTTCATACCAGAAATAAAAATAGGGACATCACTACAGATGCTACAGGTCTTACAATGATAATGCGGACATATGAAAATCTTTGTGCCAATATATTCCACAACTAAATAAGCTGGGCAAATTTCTTGAAAGACACAAATTAATGAAGCTATTTGAAGAAAAATATAGATAGCCTGAGTAGTCTTTATCATCTATTAAAGAAATTTCTTCATTATGAAATATCTCACTACATAAAAAACCCTGGATGGATTAACTGGTAAATTCTTGCAGACCTTTATGAAGAAATAATCCCAATTTTACATAAACTCTCTCAGAAAACAGAAGAGGGAATACTCAACTCATTGTGAGGACAGTATTGACCTGACACAAAAATCAAAGTGTTTACTGGAACTAAATATTAAAAATCTATTTCTATTGTCCTGCTTTGTAATTCTAATGTGAAGGATACAAAAGGAAAGTGAATTTCAGTAAATCAATACATATCTCATGATGTATGTAGCTCTTGGGCACTACTACAGCCGAACATATAATGAAGTGCAAACAAAATCACTGTGATGAGAGTCACCTCATGGGAGTGACACACTGGCTTCTCAAATGCCAAAATTCTTTTGTCATCATTGTAACATTGTGAGCATCTCTCATATTGTTTGATAATATCACACTTTTTGTATGACCTGCAATACACCAGTTCATGCAAATAAGAGAGACTCATTACCAGGATAACAAAAATACCTCCCCAAATTCCCAGAATGGCCCTTCTGAGGAAACAATGGACATGCACCCCTTTAAGAATCACTTCCAGATGTATTTAGAGAAAGAAAAGGAACAATTTTGGCAAATTTAATACACTTCTAAGCAGTAAGCTTTAAAAATAACTGTCCAAACTCAGTTTTAAAAATCCTTTACAAATGTAATTATTTTATCTTCAAATTTGTAGAATTGAAGTGTCTTCTACTCAAAAGTTTTATTTATCATGGAAAATATTAATTTTTGACCAAAAACAAAGAATTTTCTGTAACGTATTTGATTTATGCACTTGAGGAAGATGATTTTAGACATAAACATTTCCTAGATTTATATGTTTTTCAATCAAAAAAAGAGAATACGGTGTGATTGCATATTTAATCAAAGTAATTTTAATTGAAAAGAAATTATAAGGTATATGTGTGGTCAGGCTACTCAAGATGGCTGTTCTCTTGCTCTCTGTCCATTCCTTGCTGACCAGTGTCTGCTTCACCTAAATCCTATGCCAAAGGCTGACCTTCCCAGTACTTGCCCCAGGCCCCAGCTGATGACTGTTTTTATCAAAGGGGTAATGAGGGGTGTGCCCTTCTGTTGGTTTTCCTGGTAACTAATGAGCCCACTTGATGTTAACTCCCCCCTATAACTGGTAATCTCCCCTTCCCCTGCAAGTGAAGACAGCCACACGTCCTGACTGCTGTCCTTGCTTCAGACATGTAAAAGCCCCCAACCATTAAACCACTGACGTCTCTATTGCTGACTCTGGCTCTTTCTTCGGTCTTGAAGCTGCGCAAGTACAGGCCTTGTAGGTCTGCGGGGTACAAACTAACAGTATATCACAAGCTCATATCTTCAAAATCTTTCCTCAAATGCAATGAGATATTCCCTAAACAAATGCAGTGTTTACAAAGGTTTAGGAGGTACATTCAGGGAAGAAAAAGACATAGAGAATATACTACTCTTTTATTCTAATCACCACCAGTTGAAGAGTTAGAAAATACCACAAAACACAAAATACTCAAACATTAGTAAACGATTATGAAGGGGCTTTCTCAAAATCTTACGTGGAGAATTGAAAATATATACATTCTAATATAAATTGTAGGGATTGGAAATCTATTATTTTAAATATTTCCCTGGTAAATATTAACTATTATATATATACATGTATCTATATAAATACACATATATCTATACATTTACTGAAAGTGGGTTCAGAGTATTCTTGTTTTTCACACAACTCTATGACCAAAACATCTTAAGAGACACATCATTTTTGAAATATATGAATAAGTAGTGTAAGTGCCTAGCATTAAGGTTTTGATTGCTAAGGCATCCACTTCAAAGACATCAAGATCGCCAACAAACACACCACCAGCTGTGTGACACAGCCACTAACAAAACAACTAGAGAAGGAAGCAGGCTGCCCCACCCATGAAGGCCCCTTTATAGAAAGCCCTGTGTGACCTAGATAACTGAGAGCCTTTCCCTTCTCTCACCCTAATTCCCACTCTTATGCTTTAAATTCAGCAATAAAGAATGAACCTGAAAACCTTAGGCACCCCATCCTAAATCGCAATAAATGCAGAATTCCAGGTCCAAATGCACATACAGACTCTTGAAACCAAGCAGGACCCTGTGGGGCTCTTGGGTACGGAGAGCCTTTCTGTCCCCCTTTCTTGACTCCAGCCTCTGTGACCTTTCCCAAGTTCCAAAGGGCAGATTTGAATAGTTGCTAATCCAGGAAGGGAAAGGATGCAAAGACAAGGGAGAAGCAGCCAGGAAACAACAGTGCAGCCTTGGGGCAGGGTCCTGGTTTGCTTCAAGGGATACACACATAACAATATCTTTAAGCTCTTTAAGATGTTGGCATTCTTCAAAGCACAGACAGACCACCTGAGGCTACATTAAAAGAACCAGAGAAGCTCATCAAGAAGATGGCCTGAGATCAGATGAAAGGAATAGAAATCCTGCACACACCCTAACCTTATCAGCAACCTCACCCTTGCTATAAGACTCCTCATCAAATCCCTCTGGCTTGGGACACACAGTTTTTCAGAGCAAAAGTCTGCTGTGTCCCCGTTTGCCTAGAGAAGCAATGAAGCTATTCTTTTCTACTTTACCCAAAACTCTGTCTCAGAGATTTGATTTGGCACCAGTGCACAGAGGCCAAGAATTCAGCATCTCTCCCCTGCCACCCTCCCCCCACCCATGACCACGCTAAGTAACTCTCAGGCCTGCCTTGTAGCCTCCAGGACCTGTGATAATAAGCCTTGTTTTTTTCAGGTACCTGCTGATTGTTATTGAGGTGCCTCTTGCAATAATAAAAAGAACCAGAAGCCTGGCTCCTGCTGTCTAAATGTCTGTAGGAGCTCCACACAAGAAGTATGGCCCCTTAAGTGCCTCAGGCATCCCCAGCCAATAGCATCACTATCCACAGTCTGAGACCAGCACACAATGAAACATCTCATCTGTAGTCGATTTCTAAGTAGCATTCTAGGAACAATTATCTACTGGAAATGGTAGAGTTGATGTGATAGCAAAGGCTAATCATAATTATTCCCTACTTGATTACATATTGTAGCACCAACATCATTCTGTTGTTTGAATGGAAAAAACATTTACTTTCTCATAGTTTTATTAACTATATTTTAAAGAACACAAAGATGAAGGCCATATATTTAACTTCCTCATATCCATATCACCAATTTTCTGCATAGTTGATTCATCCTTATAACATGGTGTGTCAATCAGGAACTGCCACAACAGTACTATATGACAAAGCATCAGAAAACACCCTCATATGCCCATGGGTCAAACCATTTAAAGACTTTGAGTCAGACTGGGCTCAGACTGGCTCCAGGCTTGAGTTAGGTTCTGGGTCTGCTCCATCTGCCTCTCTAACTCCTTTGACTAATGCGCTAGCTGGGGTAACTTCTCATGGCAGTGTCAGAAGTGCAAGAGAGTCGTCATGACCACACAAGCACATTCAATCCTCTGCTGCCATCACGTCTATTCACTTCCTATTGGTTACCGCAAGTCACACCGTTGGTAGTGCTGGGGCAGTGTGACCCATCCACCCTGTGGTGTGGCAGATGTGTATAAGGAAAAGGGTAGTCAAGGCTTGTAACCAACAATTTAATTTACGTATATGATAGTATCAGCATCACCGGGTTTAGAGTAATAAGACCCAACTTTAAGGAATGATTCTACAATTTTGACTAGGCAATATAGGACAATATTTACCATTTCTGAGACAATAATAATGTCTATTTTTAAATGCTTCATATATGATATGATAGATTACATGTTTTATGATAGGAATACATGTTTTATAAACTGTAAAGAATAACACAAACTTAAGACAGGTACCTATAAATATTAGCTAATTCAGTGCAGATGGTAACAGTTACTAAAATAAGAAGGATCATGGTCTAAAACTGACAAAAAATCCATGTGAAAATCCCCATACTCTCCAATAAATACAGCATTTTCCAAATCCCCAAATGTATGAGAGATTTCAAAGTCAGAAACGCATAGCAAATTTGAAATATCTCAGCAAGTAGGAGGATTCACTTCCCATTAACCTAAGGCATTTATATGATACAGCATTTAAACAAAGTGGGCTCCTCATGGATTCTTTTTTTCTCATGGCACAGATGTAAATAACAGAATCTGAAGAAAGGCATCCTGCATTACAAGAGGACTATGGAAACACACTGTGTCAAGATGACTGGTAATGCTTGGATTTTTCTCTAAGTATATAAGTATCAATAATAATAAACACTGCAAATGAATATCCTTGTTACAATGAAAACACCAACAAAAATTTTATGAAAATAATATAAAAGAATTATATTTTAAAGTTGATATGCTGGAAAGAGAATATAGACCTTCATTTTGAGCCTGTATGGCCTAAAGGGAAAGTACCCAGAACAGACTTTGGAAATGTTTTAAAATACTAAGCTATTAATAGAAGTTGTAGCAGAAATTGCAGTATGGACAGATTCCAATATGGATAGTTAGTGCTGTTTATAATAATTTCTAACATATTGAATACCTACTTGTGCCAGGTACGGTTCTAAGTACAAACATTTAGCATTATTAATAGTAACAGAAAATTATGAATGACAAATTATGCAAAGCACATGACATGATACCACGTTCATCAGTTAGAAATTGTGATCGTTAATGTGCAAAAGAAAATTCAGTGGCTTAAGAAAGATATAGAAAATGTGGAAATTAAGACAGGTGAATTGAAGTAACTTGTCCAGGATCTCAAATATAGTAAACAGTAGAGTTGGGTTTCAAACTCACTAAGTTTGTCAACTAAACCCATGTGCTTAACTACCGGACGGTGTTTCTGCTCAATATGGTCTGCATATCCCAGCAAAACATACTACATTTATATGTTCCACATTTGGATCCTCCTAGAAAAACACAGACAATAACTTTTAATATCATTTATGTTATTTTCAAGGCTGATGACCTTCTTTAGGATGCAGAATGCAAATTTAATGTATGCAAGTTTCTCTTACAAAACCTAGATCCATTTTTTGAAGATAATATGATGCTGTTTCTATGTTTCCAAATAAGTCCTCCAGAGCAGTGACTTTTTAATGTAACTAAACTTCATACATTATAATGAGCACTTCAAAGTAATTATTGTTATTTTCAAAGAAATGGTATTGCTCAAAAAACAAGCATGTTTTAGAGAATCCATGTAATTATCACGTAAACTATCAAATAACAAGCACTACCAAAATTATCCCAAAAACCCCAATAAGAATCTTGCCCTAGTTCCTAAACACTCCATTGAAATGCAAAAATAACACATAGGGAAAAGAAAGCATCTAAAAACAAAAACAGCAAGTGAACAATGATGTAAGTGTGCCCCTTCACCGTATTATGTTCGAACTAATATTTATTCTTAATATTATAGTGGAAGCTGGTCTGACATTGTGATTCATTCTCAATTCCTTCTTATAATGAAACTCTTAATCAAAAATAAATGATGTACTTCTAATGGGTTAATCATTTATTTTAGAATATTTTCCTTAATACACAGTTATTTTTGATAATTTGCTTAAAATGATCATACCAGAGGTACACACTTTAACATTACAGTATAACATGAGTCAAATAAATACTTTTTATTCATGGCAACATAGCTGATATCCATTTCTTTCATTTTCACATGTCACATATTAGAAACCATTCCAAAAAGATGCCTTGAAAAGAACACTATTCTTGAATCAAAGGCCCGGCACTGAGTCACCTGCTGTGTGACTCTGAGAACATAATATTTAAAAGCACTGAGTCTTTTTTTTTTCTTCATAAAGTAGGAAAATATGATCAATGTACCTCTCAGCATTACTTAAGATTTAGACATAGTAATACATGATAAAGTGTTTATAAACTCTAAATAATATGCAAATATAAAATTAAATTCCATTACTACCACAGCTTTAAAATCTCGGGTATCTGCAGACACTTAAACACAAAAGGTTAGAATATTAGAAAAGGTAATTGATGTGATTTAAATGTAATAACACAATCTAATAGAATCTATTCCCACAGTAAAAATAACTATATCCAAAGGAAAGCAAGTATGTGCAAAAATCATTAACCATGGTATATTAGTTATCAATTGTTGCATGACAAATTGCCACCAAATTTAGTAGCTTAAGATTCAAACTTCTGATCTCACTGTTCTGTGGGTCAGAACAGAGTGGTCCTTCAGGAGCGGAGCCTGGTTGGGTGGGTTCTCACACGGAATTCTCACCAGAGTGCAGTCAACATTCTGGCCATGGCTGCAAGAGTTTGAAGGTTTGAGTGGAGCTTGAGCAGCTATTGCCAAGATGACTCTCTCACATGGCTGTTGGCAGGTGGCCTCAGCTCCTCACCACGTGAGCCTTTCTAAAGGACTTCTTGAGTGTTCTCACATCATGACAGCTGTCTTTCCCCAGTGCCAGGGATCCAAAAGAGAGGGTAAGGGGGAGGCTGGGAGACTTTCAATGACTGACTCTCACAAGTTATACACTGTCACTTTTGCCATATTCTATCTGTTAGAAATAACTCACTAAATCCTGCCCACACTTAAGGGAAGGAGAACTCAGCTCTACTTCCTGAAGGGAGAAGTATCAAAGACTTTGTGCACATATTTTATAAGCACTTCAAAGTTCAGTCCCACTAATGTAATTCAATAATAAAGTAGGTCTCATAGAGTCTTCATCAACTCATTTATTTTTATTTTCATGAAGTTCTTACTAATGCTACTATACATATGATTATTTATAACACACATTCTCATGAGAGACATCACCCATGGGTGCTGAAACTGATGGTGTTTTTCTTTTTTATATGTAAAGCAGATATACATAAAAAGCAGATATGTAAAGTACATAAACAAATACATAGTATACATGTGGTATAAAATTTCACATGAGGATAACCAGAAAAATAATGTCTAAAAAAGCTCCTTGTGGGGGTGGTAACAACAGAAAAATAAAGTTGAGCAGAATGATTTAACTTCTTTCTGTTTTAACAAGATCAGAAGATTTGTCTAATTATTTAAATTCTGTTACATATGTCAAGTATAGATACTTAACAGTTAAATACTGATTATCTGGTTAATTCAACCAACACCTCTTTCACACATTCACAAAAACAAATTACATCAATTCACACACCCATACATACATGTAATTAAAATGGTATTTAGAGCATGAATTTAATTAAGTTCTTCCATGTGCTTTATCACAATAGATCATCAAAGTCAGTATGGAGAATTAGAAAAGGCACAGGGCAAGTGCACTCCTTAGTTACTACAATTATTACTACAACTTTTATATTTAGATAAAAATCAATAAATCTTATATTAAATTATAAGTCTAGTATTTGAGAAAAGTTATGGGCTTAATGATATGTAGCTATGAGTCATACTCTTGACAAAGAAATACAGCCAAGAAACACAAGTTTCAAAGTTAATGTTCATACGTATATCTTTAAATGAGTTGACAACAATAACAGAAATAACTATATGTGTATATATAATTTGCTTCCGATTAACTTGGCATTAAAGTTCCCGGTTTTCTTCTAATCATCAAGGGTTCTTCCCAAAAAGCAACATCTAAGCATGATAATTATCTACTTTACAGGTATCCACTTATTTTTAAACTGTTACCTCTTTGCAATTCTACTTTCAGGGCGGAATTTTCAACTTCTCTCCAAATGTAGATACTACTGAATTTTCAACTTCTCTCCAAATGTAGACACTACTGAATAGTGGGGTAAAGTTGCTTTGTGGAGTTAAACATGGAGTGTTAAAACCGGCTCCACCCCTCCCAGATGTGTGATTTTTATTCAAAACCATTATTAGTGAGTATCTATACTACTATATGACAGGCACTGTTTTAGGAGAAGCAATACAACATGAAACAAAATATTATTTATACACTCACCCAGCTTGCATATGAATGTTCCAAATTACCTAATATTCCTTTACTTCTCCATCTTTCTATAAAATGGGAAAAGTATTGCACCCTAGATATAATGTTGTTGCTTGAATTAAATATGATAATTTCTGTACTGAGCTTCGCATACACTACAGCAGATAGTTTTGTCAATAAATGATATTTCTGCGATTTTAGGACCCATCTTCGTAATTCCCATAGAGGGTTTTCTAGAACTTTTATTAAGACATTATCATTTTCTTTTATTTCTGATCCTGAGACTGAATTTCACTGTTTTATTATGATCCATAGATTATTAATGGTAACCTACTGGGAAAAGAAGATTTCTTCTACAGTATATTTGTTTAACATCAACTCCTATCCTTGAAGCATAGAGTTTAGAACAAACAACCAAAAATATTTATTAAGTCAGATAATTAAAGAATAGGTTGTTGAGTAAAACTGCATACTCTTGTGACCTCATTAACTAGGTTTATAGCTATTTCCTTTTAACAGCAAAGTATTCTTTCAGACTCCTTTTAGGGCCCTATTCCAAAAGCAGACCTACAGATTTCTTGTGGGCATATAAAGCCATTCGTTAAAAATGTTCCCCTGGGACAGGCTGGGTGGATTCAAATGCCAACAGAAAGCAACCCCCCTTTCATGTTTAAGTTCTCTCATGCAAACAACGGAGATAATAATACATTCTTCATAGAGTTGCTGTGAAGGTCAAATGAAAGGTTCAAAGTGGCTCATACAGAATAAACATAAAGTAAACCTCAGAGGGAATTATTAATACTAGCAGACGTTGAACATCAAAGTGTGCAAATGTAACACATTATATAAGGCACATGTGTTAGGCAGTACATTTGGGAGACTGTAACAGACGACCCAGCAACTTAACCAAAGCATAAAGGTTTATTTTGTTTATATAACATGAAATCCAGAGGTAGATCATATAGGGCTGTTATAGAGACTCCAGAATGACATAAGAAGCTCAGTCTTTTCTTTTTTTTTTCCTTTAACTTTTTCCCTGGCCATCCTAATCTCAAGGCACGTATGCTTATATTACTTTATGGCCCAGTATGGCCTCTGAAGCAATAGGTCATCATCTATAGAGAGCACTTAAGAAAGGAGAAATAACAAAAAAGTGCACATCACATTTGAGTTAAAACCTTTGATAAAGTTTTCCCAAAAGCCAGCCCAATTGACATCCTTTCACAGCTCATTAGCAATCTTAACCAGCTAAAAAAGATGGAAAATTGCCAACTTAAGTAAAATCAAGTTGCATTGTTTTAAGGGGAAAATAGATATTGGACAGTCACGTAGCAGGTCACTCCTATACTAGGTTTTTGGGGGTAGGGGAGATTTGAAATTTAGCTAAAGTTACCTTAAATAGGCAATTGATTCAAATAAAACAAAGTCTTGCATCCACACACACGCTTTAAAGTTTAGACTTGAAGACACAGCACATCACACAGCTCAAATCTTAAATATACTGAGTATTCTAGCAGGAGTTTCACCTTTGTTTTAAGCTTTGCCAAGAATTTATATAACTGCTCAACATGTAGTATGATTCAAGGTCTCTAATTTACACAGGCAGTTAATTTTCACACCACAAAACTATAACAGTAGAATGATTATTGCTTAAGTGGTAAAATCAGGTAGCCATTTAGTATTTATGTCACAGTAACATGAAGCAAAGAGAATGAAGACATGCTATAAACCCTAGAGCAAGGTGACATTACACAGTCAGAATTTTAAAATTATCATTACATTCTGTTGTCATAATGATAAAAAGATAGGAAGAGATCAGGAAACTACACACCATATCATTTCTGTCTAAAATGACATGGCTCCTTTTTTGGAGGTGAAATAGCGAGAAACAGCTATGGTTACCATGGCAACAACATTAAAAATAAAAAGAAAATGTAGAGTGTTTTCAAATAAGTTCAGGTAAAATGCTTACTGAAAAATCAAAAATATTTTGATGCTTAATATTGCAAGACATGTTATGAGATCATAAATTGTAAATTCTAAATATTCTCAACTTTATTAAGAAAAATAAATTAATTTCATTAAAGGATGAGTATTGAAAAGTATTGTTTTAATAATGTAAAAAAAGAGTTCTAATATTCTAATCGTTGGATATCTTTCACTGAAAATTAAAAGAATATCTCCAAGCTGTGAAAGTAATCTTCATAAATTACAAGTAGTATAAATATGCCAAAAAAATAAGCAGAGGTTCATATTAGCACACATGAAATTGCATTGTTTCTTTTCCATTGATGTGTATCTGTTTCTATGGGATGACTGCAAATGTAACTGTTATGGACAAGTCTGACTTGATGGTTTCAATAACAAACATCACTTTCAATGCCTCCATTTCCAGTTTTCCCATCTCCTTCAGGACACTGCCCTTCCCATAGACAAGTAGGGACAAAACACGGAGTGATAGACAGCCTGAATCATTCACCAAGTAGTCTCTTTCACCAAAGTATGTCCTCATGTCCACCCATGAGCTCTCCTTATTTCTACCATCCTAGTGCGAGCCAACACTGGATTTTCTCTGGAGTCAGGTATCACCCTCCTAAATGATTTTCCTGCTTCTGCTCTTGCCCTCTCAGTTGATTACCCACAAAATAGCTGGAATAATCTTCATAATTTTATGTCACTCCACTTTAAACTTCTTCATATCTTCTCATTGCACTCAGAATACAATATAAATTTCTTATTTTGGTCTGCAAAGCCCTAAATGATCTAGTTCTCATGTAACTATTGACTTCATCTCTTACTCTAGCTATTGTGATCTGGCAAGCTTAGCTTCCATCTGCCTTTGAGCTTCTACGTTAGTTCTGCATATGGACGTTGCACTGTGGTCCACTCTGATCAGGAAGTTTACCTCGCCTTCCATTAGCTCCTTTACATTGTTTACTTTTCAGTTCAAATTCCTTAGAGGCCACCTCTCTCCTGCCTATTATAAAACAACATACTGTCATTTGGCCCACATCCTTTTCTGTTTTACTCTCATAATAATCTTTATTACTATCTGCAATAACCTTATTTGCTTAGTTAATTTAATTATTTTGTCTATGCTTGCCTAAATGTAAGGTGTTTGAAAACAGAGACCTTATCTGCCTTTTTACTACTATTTCACCAATGCTTGGAATTCACTACTATTTCACCAGTAGTCTGGCATTCAATAAGAATTCAATATATATTTTTAGTAAGATAGGCTTTAATAAAAATTTTACAAAAATAGGTATAATGAATGAAAGTATCACCTGTGAGTAAAAGACATGAATTATGGTAATTATAATGTAATCTAAAAATCATATTCATTTCATAAGTACACATTACCTAAAATGTGCATTAAAACACATGTATCTGTGGGAGGCCAAAATCATTATATTGTTGCTTTTCTTTAACAAATTATTAATGGCAAGTTATGAATCCCCAAACTAAGAGAGAAGAATATTGAGACAACAGAACAAATTTTTACAGTGATCAGGAAAAAAAAAGTAATGTGAAAAGGTGGAGTTAGGAAAAGAAATTTGAAATTTTTCAGACATCTGCTAAAGCAAGCCCTCAAAAAAGATTATAGCAGAGTGTGCTTAAAGGAAAGAGAAATTAATGGAAGAGAAGAAATAATAATCTAACAGTAAGGAAAAAAGTCCTTTACAATCTCCTGAAGTCATTACTAACTACAAACAAGTGATTATTATATCTAAGCCTAACTTCTCTCAATGAAGCATTGAAGGCAAAACCTTAAGATAACATAAAATAACAAAGGAGAATTCTAAAATCAACAAACAAAATCAAACAACAATAAAATCTTCCAGAAATGTCAGCAGAATAAGTATGGTATTAGAAAGCACAGTTACTGAAAGTATGTTAGACTCCCAAAATAGGGTCTAATAACAGGAAGACATTTCCCTCTTCTCCCTCTTGATCAGATTTCAATTATTCCTTTTTAATGTATTTTTCCTTTTTCTTCATTCTTCATATTTTCCATTATTCTCCAAACTCATTCCCTAAATCAAAGCCTGTGTCAAAACCCAAGCTCTACCATATTCTACCTGGATGGCACTGGACAAATTACTTGACTTACCTGAAAATTAATTCTCTTGTGAGTAGAAGAAAAATAATAACTTTATCCACATATGTTTTTGTAATATATCTTAATTAGTGTTTCTCAAGCTTTTAGGTCTTTGGATTTTATGCACACTTAAAAATTACCGGGCCACCCAAAAAGAGATTTTGTTTATGAGGGTTGTTATCTTAATAGACTTACATTTGCCATATTGGAAATTTGAGCCAAGAAAAATTTTTAAATATGTATATATTAATTTACTTAAAACAATAGTGATAAGTCTGCCACTTGTTAATATAAAGACATATGTTATGAAAATTAACTGCATTTTTCAAGACAACAACAAAGATAATGAATTATATTTTTGCAGGTTCCTTACTGTCTACCTTGGTAGAAGAGAGCTGAATTCTTTTATCTGCTTCTGCATTTAACATGTTGCTGTACTTTTGCTTTGTTTGAAGTTTATGAAGAAATTCTTCTTATGATATTTAATAGCATATTTCAATACTAATTTCAGATCATCTTAGATCTTATTCCTAGATACTACATTAAAACAAAACTTATTCCTAGATACTACATTAAAACTCATAAAAACTTTTAAAGAAAAGAAAAGATAAATTGGACTTCACCAAAACTAAAAAATTCTGCTCTTCAAAACATACTGTTAAGAAGACAAAAGGCTAGACACAGACTGAGAGAAAAGACTTGAAAATCACATATCTGATAAAAGAGTTGTACGTAGAATGGCATTAGGAGCTCTCAAAACTCAATAATAAACCAAACCCCTGAAAAAAAATTAGACAAATGATTTGGGCAGATATTTCACCAAAGAGGATAAATAGATAGCAAAATTGTAGACATGTACAAAATACAAATTAAATTACAGTGAAGCAAATTACTCACTGCCAGGAGATAATGGTGGGGCAGGTGACATGAAGAGGAGGAAGGAGCAGTTGCTCTGGAGCATGGGAAACTTGGGGCTGATGGATTTGTTCACTATCTTATTGAAGTAATGGTTTCACAGGTGTATACATTAGTCAAAACATACCAAACTGATGCCCTAAATATGTGAAATTTACAGTATGTCACGTACATTGCAGTAGATATTAAAAATAGACACATATTCAACTGTCCAAATTTAATAACATTCAAAAATATTCATTTTCATCCTTTCCTCCTTCACTTTTTAAGTGAATTTTTTGTTTTGAGGGGGAGTAGTACATGCGGTGAAGGACAGTGATTACTCACATGTTTTGGTGTCACTGCCTTGACTTGTGCAAAGGCACCAGCAATTTTACACTTTGTGCTTTCACACCATCAGAGTCAATGCTCAGAGACAGTTGTTCTAGGATAAATCAGGAAATTTTTCAAAATGTATTCAACATGATTATGTCAGCACTCTTTATCATCATTGATGAGTCTCATTCACTCTCTCTCTCACACACACACACACACACACACACACACACACACTCACATCTTCAGTGATAATTTAGGACTGACACTGGATGGAAGAAAAATATCAAGTCCAGCTACACTTGTAAATTCATCTGTAGATCAGATATAACTTACTGCTTGCAGGTAAATCTGTAATTTAACAAGTTACTCTATTACCAGAAAGTGGTGGTGCCATCATTTGTTTTACTGATTTTTCATCCAGCCAGCATTCAGTTATGCCAACTGTACAATGCACTGTTGGTCTCTCAGCCACTGTGTATTCCCTCCAGTCAATGAAATATGACAGCTTACTCTGGAAGCTGGTTCTCTAACTACTTCATTTCTAATTTGAAACGGTGAACAAAAAATGGCTGGCTATTAAGAAATTACCACATCTACATTTATATTTTCTATGTCTTTTTTTTTTAATTCAGAATGGTGGACTCAATATGGAATTAAAATTTAACTGGCATCATATACTATTGAAATATATTCTACAGCATGAGATACAATTTGGTTAGTTATTAACAGACACAAAACAAAGAAATAGCTATACATTTCATAATTGTTTTTCATTGGCAATTTTTCACTTTCTCCCTTTCATGAATCTAACAATTTTTTGGTTTGTCAGTTTATATATATTTTTTCAGTATTTTTAGTTACAGGTAGCATAGTCTTACATTGAGAAAGTGAGTTTTCTCACCTTTTATTAAGCCATTGATCCACCTTTAAATATAAGTTGTTCAGTTTAATGGAAGAAAGGGGAAAAATGTGGGAGAAGTGCTAAAAATGAAAATTGAAGGATGAGGGAAACAGAGCCATACTTTCCATGAATATATCTTTAGTCAATTGACCTATTTTGAGGTCTACTTTCCTCCAACCTTCCCCTCCCCCCTTTTTCCTCCAGATTCCAAACCTGGAGATTCAGGTTTACGGTGTTGATTAGTTTTCTTTCCTCACTGCTGCTCCAGCGTGAGTGGTTCTAGACTTCGAGTGTCTTGGCTCTGTTTTATTCACTATAACCCTCCCCTCTCTTTCTTTTAGTAATTTATTAAAATCTTTAATCATCCAAATAATCCTTTTTTCAACTAACAGTCATTTCCCTTTGTGTCTGTTTACTGTCATCACATTGTTTCTTTAAAGAACAGGAAGCAAATGTATTTACACAAGTCATCATCTTGATGCATCAACAATTTAGTTACATTTCATTTGAATGTTTCTTTAATTATTTTAAATTGCAAAAATTCTAATTAAGAATTTTAGGGAGCAGTTCTCTCAGGGTTACTTGAGATGCTACCTCCCAAGTTTGGAGTCCTAAAAATTCTCACTGAATAAAACATTACTGTCAACTTTTAGGTCGTGAAAAAATTTTTTAGTCAACAGTTATGGTTGACCAACAAAGGGACCAGAGCAAATGTCTCTCCTTCACCTGAACTCTACAAGGATCTAGAGCCTTGGTACCAGCAGAAGCCCCTTGTACCTGTCTGCCTCCTTGGGGAGTCCAAATGAATTAGGGTGAGTCTCTCCTGGTTCTAGGGTCTCCTGTTATTGGTTGATGATCCTAAGTGTTATTTGTGGGGGAATAGGTTATCCTTGAAACTTAATTTCAAGAAGAGGTCCCTAGGTTATCCTCAGTTGAAGGACTGTGAAGATTTTGCTCAGTTTAGACACTGAGCGGGTTATCCTCAGTGAAAGGCACTGGGAAGATTCAGTTTAGATACTGAGTGGATAGCCTCAGTTTAAAGACTGAGAAGACTTTTCTCAAACACTGAGTAAAATTGGACTAGGTAATTAGGGGGAAGATTGGCCTGTCATTTTTCCTTGAATTAGCTACTTTAATAGAGTTTGTCAAAATAAAACAAATCTTTTAAGAGCTTTAGAGGAAAATATAGGCAGAACACTCTGACATAAATCACAGCAAGATCTTTTTTGACCTACCTCCTAGAGTAATGAAAATAAAAGCAAAAACAAACAAGTGGGACCTAATTAAACTCAAAAGCTTTTGCACAGCAAAGGAAACCATAAACAAAATGAAAAGACAACCCACAGAATGGGAGAAAATATTTGTAAATGAAGTGTCTGACAAGGGATTAATCTCTAAAATATACAAACAGCTCATGCAGCTCAATTCCAAAAAAAAAAGCAAACAAGCCAATCAAAAACATGGGCAGAAGACCCAAACAGATGTTTCTTCAAAGAAGACATACAGATGGCCACGAGGCACATGAAAAGATGCTCAACATCACTAATTATTAGAGAAATGCAAATCAAAACTACAATGAGGTATCACCTCACACCAGTTAGAATGGGCACCATCAGAAAATCTACAAACAATAAATGCTGGAGAGGGTGTGGAGAAAAGGGAACCCTCTTGCACTGTTGGTGGGAATGTAAATTGTTACAGCCACTGTGGAGAACAGCATGGAGATTCCTTGAAAAATTAAAAATAGAATTACCATACAACCCAGCAATCCCACTACTGGGCATATACCCAGAGAAAAAACCGTAATTCGAAAAGACACATGCACCCCAATGTTCACTGTAGCACTATCTACAATAGCCAGGTCATGGAAGCAACCTAAATGCCCATCAACAGAGGAATGGATAAAGAAGATATGGTACATATATACAGTGGAATATTACTCGGCCATAAAAGGAGAGAAATTGTGCCATTTGGAGAGACATAGATGGACGTAGAGATTGTCATACTGAGTGAAGTAAGTCAGACAGAGAAGAACAAACATCATATGCTATTGCTTATAACTAGAATCTAAAAAAAGGGTACAAATGACCTTATTTACAAAATGGCAATAGAGTTACAGACTTAGAAAACATTCTTATGGTTACCGGGGGTAAGGCAGGAAGGGATAAATGGGAGACTGAGATCAACATATACACACTACTATATATAAAATAGATAACTAATAAGGACCTACTGAATAGCACAGGGAACTCTACTCAATACTCTGTAATGACTTATATGAGAAAAGAATGTAAAAGGATGTATATGTATATAACTGATTCACTTTGTTGTACAGCAGAAAGAAAACAAAATTGAAAATCAACTATACTCCAATAAAAATTAAAAAAATTTTAAATGAACTCATTCTACATATATATACATGTATATGAATATAAATAAATAGACGATAGATTGGATAGATAGAAAGCAGCACAAAACAATGAGAGAGTGTCAATTATTCCATGGACAAAATATAAAATTTAAAACAATGAGTATGCTCACAAATTAGGAAATAATCTACCTTCTCAAAAGGAATAACTATTACAATCATAAAGTTACAGGCAATCAGATAATGGGTTTACCATAGCTGACAATAATAATGTATAGCACTTGAATATTTAAAGCATCTTTTCAGTAATTTTATATGCTCAGCCAATTTGTACAAATATAAGTATCAGTTACAGGCAATTTTATTCTATTTTAAAGACATATCAGATGTGGTGCTTTGGATCCTAAGCTGGGGTGACTGAAGGGGAGGTAGAGCAGGTGGACTGTTGAGCGTGGACTGAAATATCTACAGGGCATCTCCAGAGTGGCATATCAGGGCTCCAAGTGGAAGTATTTCTAGAGAAGGCATTGCAGCTGGCACTGGGAAAGCTGCATAGTGAAGCTGTGTCCTATGCACTATTCAGCTTCCATCACTGTTTCTGGAACACTCCAGGCAACAGTTCAAGCAGAATCTGCCCTCAGCTTTCCCAGCAGAAACCAGACGTGTGATTTTTCAAAAAACATCTTGGAATTGGATCTTCCAGTTTCAAGTATTTTGACCCCACCTATACAAGCCACTCTGAGCCATTGAGGTTGTCCAGATGAGGCCCCAGACATCATGGGGTAAGAAGCTCTGTCCCTACTGCCCCGCTCTAGTCTCTGACTCACAGAGTATATAGGAGTATAAAATCATTTAGGTCTTTTAATCTTGGGGTGGCTTTTCACATAGAGATAGGTACTGGGAACACTAGAAAATAGACAGATTGAGTGACACCAACCAAATAAGGCTGTATTATCCATCATAGAAAAATAGAAAAGAATTGCATGCAGTCAAAACTTTTGCTAATATTCTCACAAAATTGCAAAGGATATTTGAAAAACATTATTTGTCTATTTAAAGTAAAATAAAATCACCTTATGCCTTCCCTTTATTCTGTGTAATAATATTGATTTTAAAATATTAAAATAATCCTTCAGCCAGCCACTTTTCAAAAGTGATAGGTCTATATAGCCACATAAAATTGTTCTATTTCACAGTTTATTTTTACTCTTTTTTATTGATCTCCAAAAGCTTCCAGAGGAGAGATTTTAGATTTAGGGTGAACTTAAGTATTTATTCTTTAGAAAATCTATTTTCTTCTTCCCACATAACAGTTTGAAAGTGGATTTTTGTTGTAATTTGAAGATATTACTTTGCACTTTTTAAGAAAAATATTTTAAGTAAATTACTTTGCTAAATTACACCATTATTAAAATGCATAATTAAGTAGATGATAGATGGATACAAACAAATCTGATTTATTAAATCAGTTTATACATAAATTTTGTGAGTTCAATTGAAGTTTGAGATGTTTCTCTGTTGAATCAAATATTTTCCTAATTGGAAATTAAAAACAAAGGAATGGAAGCTGTGTGGCAATTATCTGATAATAGTTCACAAATATTATTATTCTGCTTAAATTTAATTTCAAGTACATAAAAACTATTGAGAGCACCATAGATCTTTTGGGACAGTTTTAATTTCAAGATCATTGCTTAAAAGGAAGAGAAATACCTTTCAAATTCTATCCTTACAAATCTCAATCTATAATTTCCAAAATCAGCTGCTATCTAGGGTGAAATGAAAATCCAAACTCATTTTCTCTTTCATTCCACTAAATTTTGACTGTCTTGGAGATGTGGTTTCTTAAAATTAAGGCTGGCATTGGCAAATGGGAAAAGGAAGACCTGGGCTTGCCAATTCAATGCAGCCTTTCTTTCAAAAGAACTCCATATACAGGACTTCTCCATATACAGGAGCAACTAAGCCCATGTGCCACAACCACTGAGCCTGTGCTCTAGAGCCTATGAGCCACAACTACTGAGCCCATGTGCCACAACTACCGAAACCTGTGCACCTAGAGCCCATGCTCCACAACAAGAGAAGCCACCGCACTGAGAAGCCCATGTATGGCAACAAAGAGTAGCCCCCACTCTCTGCAACTAGAGAAAGCCCGCAAGCAGCAACAAACTCCCAATGCAGCCAAAAATTAAATAAATAAATACATTTATTAAAAAATTAACTACAATTAAAATCTAGATTTTGGCACATAAAAAAAAGTCTTGCTAAGAATGTAAAAGTTGAAATCTGCACCTAAAAAATTATTTGGAAAATAAACATGTAAATATTGTGTACTTATTTTTTACTGAAATCCCCATTAAAGAACCATGCACAGTGGATAAATACAGGAAGATGGTCTCCTAGAGCTGTGTTGATGTCATTTTTCTGCATATAAATTACTTCCTGGTGAGAGGCTCTAGCTCACATCAAAGAGCATGGAAGACAGATAGTAAAGTGCAGGTGGAGGTCTTTGCTTGGGTCACTCTTCCAGATGGTGGTCAAATTCTCTGCTTCTCACCTGGAGTTATTTTATTTTCCTCTGAGTTATATGTTTCTTTTATTAAATGAAAGATCAGGAAAAATTCAAGAAAATAATTATCTGTTGGACTTCCCTGGTGCCTCAGTGGTTAAGAATCCGCCTGCCAATGCAGGGGACACGGGTTCAATCCGTGGTCTGGGAAGATCCTACATGCCACAGAGGAACTAAGTCCATGCACTGCAACTACTGAAGCCCGAGCACCTACAGCCCATGCTCCTCAACAAGAGAAGCTGTCGCACTGAGAAGCCTGCACGCCACAACAGAGTAGACCCCACTCTCCACAACTAGAGAAAAGCCTGCGTGCAGCAACAAAGACCCAATGCAGCCCCACCCCCCCCCCAAAAAAAATTGTTAAACAGATCAAAACCAAAAATGTGGAAAGCCTAAGCTGAAGTCCAAATACTTACAAATGAGTTGTGTGTGTATGTTTAAGCTTAATAGTAATTCTGACTCATTATCTCACAGAGTCTCTATAAACTGCTCACTCTTACCAATCTTTTCCTGAAACACTTTTCAAAACATTTCCCATATTTTACATTTTGTTTTTTAGTTTTCCTTTTTTACTACAATTTTTTTCCTTGTAGTCAAGCACATTGTGTAATTAACTGAGAAACTTTTTCTGTGACACTCAGCAGGCTTATGGCCCATAAGAAGAATATTTGATCAAATCTAAGTCTATAGCCAGAATTTTTTGAAGACCATAGAAGGAAACCTAAAGAGAGGAAAATACAGAAAGAAAAATATAATTGCAAGGCAAACTGGAATAGAGGAGGATGGGTAGAAAGTGAAAATAAGATGATATTGGTGCAAAGCTGTACAAACACGAAAATACATATTTCTTTATTAATTACACCTATGATTGCTCATATCACAGTAAATTTTGTTTTGAAGCATAATTTATATGAAATAAAATGCTTCAATTTTATTCACAGATTTCTATGAGTTTTGACAAATGTATACACCTGCACTACCCAATTAAGAAACAGAAGATTTCCATCGTACCAGGAACTTTCATTGTTTTGTATTTAAATTGATTGTTTGTTTCTCTTACTAAAGTGGACAAAATCTCTTTGAAGGACAGCAATCATTGATGGCAATTGTCAGTGATTGTTCCACATCACAAAGCATAGTGTCTAAAGCAAAGTAAGTGACAATGTTCATATGCAGGATTAATGACTATTACTAAGGAGACTAAAGAAAAGATAGATGATGTAGAAGATGACAGAGTGGTGGCATTTATAGAAAGGATGTGAATTAAGATTGAACATGCTGGATGTAAACATACAACTTTTACATATTTTACATACCACGAAGAAAGAATGTCATTAATTTTTGGTTGTATGTGGCTATAATTGAATATTTTTTTTTTGCAATAACCTCCCTAGAAGAATCAATGCTTTAATTAGGTTTTATATTAATCAAGAAGAGTGCTAGTTGCAAATGAGAGAAAAATATTTCTAAATAATTATGAAAATAATTATTAGTAAATGTATCCAAAAAACAAAAGAAAACAGTAGTAAAACTTAGACTTGACCAAAAGAAATGACTCAAAAGTCACTAGGATTTTCTTTAATTTTGTGTCCTCTTCATTCTCTACGTCTTCTAATGGAGTATGAAGGAGGTATTGCTAGTAGAATTCAGAGATCATGCTCTAATGTTTACAGCATCAAAAATAAAAGTGGTTTCTTCACTCTGAGTCAGTTTGAAATACACTGAGATCATGAACTGATAGGATTGGTTTAAGTTAAAATCATTTTTTAACCATGCCACTAGCTCACAATAATTTTTTATTAAGAAATCATGACAGAAAAAGAAAATCCTTTCACGCTTACTTCTTCAAAATCATGTCTTCTTAAGTTAAATTAGGGTTAATCTAAGATTGTTGTTCAGAAATCTTTCTTTTTAATTAGAATATGACTTATTTGAGAAAAAGAAATCATATACAATCATCATTGTAACTCAAAATGTGCAGTATCTCTTTGTTTAGAGGATAAAGCACTTGGTGCCAGAGGGTAACAGAATATATAATATATATTATAGGTTATATATGCATATGTATATCAAATATCAGGGCAAGGTGTGAGGAGAATGCTATGTAAGGACAGTGAGTGCCTCTAGAAATTCAAGTGGAGTCAAGTGAGACAATTGTTGAACCTCATTAATGCAGACTAACAGAATGGCAGGAAAAAATTCAGACCAGGCCTGGGGACTTAAGGAGAATAATTTTGTAACAGAAGTGACTTCCATAAGGGTAACCAGGTGGTCCAACGAACACTGAAAAATACACATAGCAAATGCAAGCATAGTACCCAAAATGTGAATAATGGTAACATTGGGGGTGATAGAATTTCCAAGTCATGGTCTTAGAATCGCAGGATATTCCTTTGAATAGACTGTGAAAGCTGTCCAAATAATGACCCCCAAGGAAGATTCCTGTATCTGTTGTATTTATGCCCTCTGTACTCATCTTCACATTGAATCCAGGTTTGCCATGTGACTTGCTTTGGCCAATAGGACAAAAACAAATGTAACACAAGCAGAGACATGAAAAACCTAGGCATTGGGCCTACCCTCTAATGACACTTCCAGCATGTGAAGAAACCCAGGCTAATCAGCTGTAGACATGTGGCTCATATGACAGCTAGCATTAGCCACCTAGTGTGCAGGGAGGCCATCTGGCCTCAACTGAATCACTGCAGCCACATGAGAACAACAATAGAAACATCCACTTGAGTCCAGGACAAATTTCTGAGTCACAGAACCATGGGAAAATAATGTTAGTGTTTTAAGCCAATAATTTTGTGTGTGTGCTTGTGTGTGTGTATGCAATTACAGATAAATATCTGAAATAGAAATAGTACCTTGAAATAGAATGCTTCCATAGCAAAAACCTAAGATGATATGTCTGTGTCTTTGCCCAGTCAGCAGGTAAAGGCTGAAAGGAATGTAAGGAGATGAATAATAGAGGAAAAGCCAGGAGGAGGCCTGACATCAGTCTGGAAGACCTGCAAACAAACTGCTACCATCTCTGTAAAAGTGGTGAGGAAAGAGCTGCTGGAGGGCTGGGAGGATGAGGACCCTTGTATGTTAAGGTAGCATAATTGGCCCACATTAAAGAACCTTGAAAGACAGTATCTGTATCTAATGAATTGTTGGATCTGGCTAAGGACATGTCCTGGAAGTTTTTGAAAGTATCACCTGGCTTCTTTTAGCTGAGTTTGCTAAGGTATGAGGACAAAGAAGAGAGACAAAAAGGAACCATCATTTTGCAAGGGTGATTTAGAGGAAAAATAGAGGAGAGGTGACCTGCTGGCTTGGAAAATAAAGCTTTTACATTTTCAGTCTCTCTATCTGGCAAAAATTTTTAAAGCAGTAAGTGGCCTCAAGGGAAAGATCAAAGCAAGGGTGTGGTAGTAAGGCTTTCTCTTAAGATCTCAGAAAGATTTAAGGCCATGCTTAAATATGTGTTCAGCCTGACAAAGATGGATTTAAAAGATCATATAAACATTGCTACACAGTAGCCTGACACCAGGAAAGGAGAGAGAAGTCCATCATAAAATGAACGTGGCTTTGGGGGCATGAAGTAAACTCTCCAAAACATCATAGGAAACTCACAAAGTTATTTAAATAAGTGTACTATTAAAAACCCTGACAGCTTGGATGGAGAAGCAGGAACTGAGAGGATTCCAAATTAAATAAGGCCTCTTGGCCCCGCTTTTGAAACGCATACTGCAGAAGGGATGCTTTGCTGAAAACATGGACTATTTCTGTTTGTTTGTTTTTGTGGTGTTTTTTAATTGCAGTTTTGTTGATTTACAATATTAGTTTCAGGTGTATGACTCGGTGATTCAATATTTTTATATACTCTATTTACAGATATATAATATTGGCGATATGTCCTGTGCTGTACAATATATCCTTGTAACTTGTTTATCTTATGCATAGCAGTTTGTACTTAAGCCCCTACTCTTAGCTTGCCCCTCCCCCCTTCTCTCTCCCACTGATAACCACTAGTTTTCTCTTTATATCTGTGAGTTTATTTCTGTTTTTTCATATTTCTTCATTTGTTTTATTTTTTAAGGAAGGGCCGTCTATAAGGCGGAGCCAAGAACTGCAGAGACAGGCTAAGGAACTGCTTGTAGGGAGGAAAGCTGGGGTCTAGTCAGAGACCATACCCTGACCCAAAAATAGGAACCAGAAACATGTGTCTGATTTTAGAAATTCTCTACACCAATTATTATACTGTCTCTCTTATAGTAAATGGGCCTATGCATTAATTTTCTATTGCTACAGTACAAATTACCACAAACTCTCTGCCTAAAATAACACAATTTATTGTCTCGCTGTCTCTGTGGGTTAGGAATCTGGGTACCACTTGCTCAGTCCTCTGCTCAGAGTCTCACTAGGTATTAGCCAGGGCTGTGACCTCTTCTAAGACTCAAATCCCTCTTCCAAGATCACTGTTAGCAGAATTCAGCTCCTTGTGGCTGCAAAATTGGAGACCTCAGCTTCTAAAGAACACACATCATCCCCTGCTACACGATTCTCTTTACAAATTCGTAGTTTGCTTCCACCTAAGCCAAGAGAAGCATGAATCTTTGATGCTTCACCTTCTTTTAAAATGCTCCCCTGGTTAGGTCAGGCCCACTCAGTATAATCTCCCTTTGATTAACTGTAAGTGAACTGATAGCTAACTGATAGGTAATTGTAAGAAAGATATCCCATCATCATGTTCACTGGTCCCATCCCCACTCAAAGAGAAGGGGTTGTTCAGGGCATGTACACCAGGAGGAGGGAATTTTGGGGGCATTTAGAATTCTGGCTACCACAGAGTGTGACTATTACATGAGCCTGTGTGAGCTGGATAACTTGTTGTTGTTGTTTATTTTCAATGCAGAGTTCTGTGAATGAAGAGTAGGTACATCAGAAGAGCTTCACTGACATCCAGGTGATGTTCTCAAAGATTTTGGATTTTGAGCCTGATGCCATAATTAGATAAGATTTTGAGGATCTTAGCAGGGAGTAAGTATATGTGGGATGTGAAGGGTTGTGAGTCATTGGGTCCAGTGGAATACTGTGATGGACTGTTACAGCAATATGTTCCACAGTGCATCACACTTCTCTGTGTCTGTGCAGTTGTGAAATTTCCTTCCTATTTGCATTGAATTTGCTTGCTTTGGCCAACAAGTCATCAGGGAATGTCACATAGAGACTTGGAAAGTGCTTGTTCGTCAAGCTAAAAAATCAAAGAACTATAAACTCATGCTGAATTCTTGCCAGTAGGTTTGCTTTCCACAGTGACATGGATTAGTGAATCTGAATCAGGTACTTCATTTGTATTCTCAGAGTAAGCACGGAAGCTCCTATTTATCAATAATGAGAAACATTTCTCAGTGTTGGACAAGGGAATTAAAATATATAAAAAGAGAAATGCTTGTCCTAATTGGGATTGGAATTGGAAGATTTGAATATGTATCTATGGTTTTTAATACATGCATATAGGTAGGCAGATGAATGGATGGATACATAGGTAGAGAAATACATTTAAATACCTGTCTGCTGATAGTGCCTAGAAGCAATGACAGCCCAGCAGCAATGAAAATACTAGTACTCAGATCTTGGCTTCTAAATACCATTCTCCACTTACAGGGAACAGAGATTCTTAGAAAATCTGATAATCCCAGGGGTGGAAGCAGGATAGCATAAAACTAGCCTGGAATATTTTGTTATGAAAGAAATAAAGAAATGCTCAAAGATCGATGGGTATAGATCTAAAGATTATAGGAGCCAGCTTGAACTTCTCATTGTCAAAAAAAAAAGGCAAAATAGCTATTCTATTTATATCCTATGCTTAAGATATCAATTCCCATAATAGACTGAGAAACACCTCATATAAAATATTAATTAGGAAAAGAAAAATAAAGTCTCGACAATATGATTAATTCTTAATACTTAAAAAGGCAAACACTGTGAGCTTGTGCACCTCTTCAAAATGCTGAAATTTATTGTTAAAATAAATTGAACAAAATTTATTTCTTCTAAATAAAATGAAAATGTGAATATATCACCTTTGCTCTTCAGAAAATATTTCAGTATTTGATCTCAATGATAATAACAGCTAAAATTTACACAGTACTGCTCAAAGCACCTCATGTACAACAATTTAATTCCAACACTAATCCTTTTGTATAATACTATTATTTTCTCAACTGTTAAGATGAGGAAACTGAGACACTAACTTTTTCAAAATCACGCAGTTAGTTAATGGTAGAGCTGGCAATGTTTAAATTATGTTAATAATTTAATTATGCTAATAATGTAATAACATCTTCCAAAATTACCCATTGCCAGCTACCTCTCTCCTAAAAGTTCTCAATACAGAAACACCTGCACCACTGAAAATGAAGTGTACCAGAATCCTCATTTATTTATTGTGACCCAATTTGCTTCTCTAACTATTATGCATTTTGGGAATCCATTAAAGCTACTTTCTCATCTAAAAAAAAATGAGTAAAGACCTCCTAATAAGCAAAGGTTACTTCTGTTTTTCATCCACCACATACATTATTATTAACTGAACTCTTTAATGTCCCAAATCTGATTCTGTCAAAGGATGTTTTCATCAAATGAAATCATTATCCTGGTAACAATATTTATAAACCAAATAGTTTAAAACAAGCTAAATCATATTATTTAATTGGATGTTCTTCCATCAAATGTTGAAAACTTCTAAAGACATTTTAGTACAGATTATAAACAGCTTAAACTTCTTCCAAATAAACAAAGATAGTTTTAAAATAATCAACATAATTCTTCTGCCACTAACTTTTATATAAATAGTCTAAAGACATATTGCTTGATGTTGATCTTTGTACATTTAAGTGGAAATAGCTACAATGTATATATGCATTGTTTATAAAATGCATGTATAAATTTAAATATACAAACAGGTATAATACATACATATAGATAATATGTAACTGTCAACTTGAGTTAAACACAAACCAATGAACATAAATCCACTAAGCATATTTATATTGGAAGCTCTCATATTTATATTACAAGCACTTATAGTGATTAAGAGCATAAGAATTCACAACATTCTTACATACTTTTAAATCCACTCTTTACTAAATATCTCACAATGAAACATACTTCTTTGCTATTTAAGTTTCATTCTGCTGAGGATAGTTTTCCATTTTCATTGTTAAAAATTTTGGAGACTACAGAAACACACTATCCGACAAAGTTAAAATTAAAAATACTACTACCTCTAGATTAAAAATGAACATCACTCATTTCAGTAATTGCATGTATGTTCAGAGTGTCTGTGAGTACATGTATGCATGTTGTCAGACCAACAGCTATAGGGTCTCTGCACTTGGTTTGGGTATTCAAGAGTACAGTTGACCCTTGAACAGCACAGGGGTTAAGGGCGGCCCTCTGTACTTGCAGTTCTGCATCCAAGCCAATTCCACAGCTGTAAACCATGCAGTACTGTAGTGTTTATTACTAAAAAAATTCTTCAGATAAATGGACCCTAGCAGTTCAAAACCATGTTGTTCAAGGGTCAATTCTGTATTGCTGGTGAGAGTGAGCCCCTTTGGGAGAACAATTCTTCCACTAAGCACAACTAGGAAATTCACATAAAGTACAAAAACAGTGTTTGAAGACCCTGGCAAAATATTGCGGCAACAGGACTTTAGTGGGGGGCAAAAATCACAGACACAAGGAATTTCTCAGAAAGGAGGCCAAAATCTGGCATAGTTTCACCCTGCAGGGTATTTGCTGATTCCAGGCAAGTCTGAGGTTCTGGGTGTGAGCTGGGCAGAGGGTAGCTGCTAAAGGCAGCACTTAGCACAGCACTGACAGTTTTACACAGTGGCAGAGTGCCGGGATCAACTCGGCGACTCGAGGTGAGTGACGGGTGCCGCAAGCTTGAAGAAGACACAGACACAGACTGAAGAGAAAGATGGGACCGGGGGACTCAAGACCTCTAGGATCAAGAGCCTTGCTGATTCATCCCACGTTGCTTTTATTGAGTTCTCGGCATAGCCTAAGGGTCTAACACTCCCAGGTTAATCCCATAAACAATCAAAGGCCTCACATGACTGGGGGCAATGATCTTTGTTTGCCTCCTGGGTCCTGATTTGAGCTGGGTGTGGAGAGCAAAGCAGCCCTGGGGGCAGGAGACCTCTCTCAAAAGGATTAAGTGTCTGTGCCCCACCCCTGTTGGCCCCTCTGCGACTGTGCCTGTCTTAGGTTGTTCCTCCCTTGAGGAATCTTACCCGTCTCTGGCTAACCAGTCATCCTCCAGGGCCAAACACGGTGATATAAGGAAGGCTCTATGCACCACCCCTGTTGGCCCCTCTGCGGCTGTGCCTGTCTTAGGTTGTTCCTCCTCTGAGGAATCTTACCCGTCTTTGGCTAACCAGCCATCCCTCAGGACCAAACAGGGTGATATTAGTCTCCACGCCCCGCACCCTCAGCTCCTCCACTGCTCAAGCAGGACATTCTGAATCCCATCGCTCCGCCCACATACTTCAACATTTTCAATGTTTCAAAAAGGTTCCAGAATGTCTTCCCACAGCAGAGAAAAGATTAGAAACTTGAGGGCTGAGGATGCAGTGAAGAGAAAGATGGAGAACTGAACTCAAAATTGTACCAGGTTTTCTTATCAACCTTTTTGCTGAATTCTCAAGCAGAATAGGGTAAGAAGACTGCAAAGCTAGGCAGGTATTTTCTAAAATTTATCATAGTGTTTTGAAGCCCTGAGGTTTTGAGAAGACAAGGATTTGAGATACCTTGCCAGGTTGGTGGATCCCTAATGAACTCAACATATCAGCTGAAACTGCTGAGAGCCACACAAGCCAAGTTCAACCAGAAGTAAATAGAGAGTCTAAAGCTGGAAGTCAGGCTAAAGTCAGCTCAGTCCCCACTTGATCCATTTTGTAAAGAAAAGGGTGACTCTTTCTAGAGGCATTTACATCATCCAGAGCCTTTATAACTTTCAGCCACAGTGTCTGGTTTTTAATTAAAAAAAAAAAAAAAACCCAAGCAAGCTAAAGGAAAAACACAAAGGTAACAACAAAAACTAGAAATAGAAATTTACCCACAGGTGATCCACATATTGAAGTTATCAAAGACTTTAAAAGTGCTATAATTAATAAGTTCAAGGAAATAAAAAATATGATTGACAAACTAGGTAAAAATTTAGAAAATTTCCCCAAAGAATTGGAATTCATAAAAAAGGCAAACTATTTCTAAAACTGGAAGATACAACAACAAAAATTAAGAACGGAGTAGATGGGTTTTAAAATTTCATTCTAAAATGCTAACATAGCCAATCAAGAAAGGTGTACTTATTAAAATATTTTTCAAAATGAAGGTGAAATAAAGACATTTTGGGATACACAAAAACTGAGTAAATATTTGCATTAAAGAAATAGTGTTACAGTAGATTATAAGATAAAATATGAGAAAAACAAGATGGGTAATACTTGTATAGCTAAAACTACTAAACTCAACTGAAATTAAAGATGACATAAATACATGAAAGGATATGCCATGAGACAAATTAGAAGACTCAATGTTGTAAAGAAGTCAATTCACTTCAAACTCTATGTGCAGGTTCATCATAATTCCTATCAAAAGTGCCATATGCATTTTGAAATCAGCATTTTGATTTAAAAATGCTGCACTTCTGACAGAAACATGGCAATGCAAGTAACCTAGGATGATGAGGACCATCTTGAAGAATCAAGCTTCAGGATTTATACTATCAGGTATCAAAATTGATTATAAAGTCACACTGCTCAAAACATTGTGATACTGGTATAAGGATAGATAAAGAGAACACAGGAAAAGAATAGATAATCCAGAGGCAGATCCGCACCTGAGTTATAAGAAGGTACCACTTCATCACCACAGGGGGGAAAATGGCCTATATCTGCATAGATATATATATCTCCAATTAAGTGACCTTGCACCATTTATTATGTATACATATACACACACACATATATATATCTCAATTAAAGTGAGCAAATACCCTTCTACCATTTATTATATATATATACTTCCTCATACCACACAAAATATCAACTTTACATGGATTAAAAATCAACATGTCAAAGTGAAGACAATAAAGTTTATAAAAGAAGGCATATTTATGACCTTAGAAATAAGTATTTTAACTACAATACAAATATTACTAATTCTAAAGGAAAGCAAAACAATTGATAAACTAGACTACATTAAAATGGATAGATGGATAGATAGATAGATAGATAGGTATCACCATAAATCAGTGAAAAAGGCAAGTCACAGGGTTTAATATGCTTTAAAAGAAAGATACTTGCAACACATATATCCAAAAAAGGAGACAATATGTGTGTGTATGTATGTATATATGTGTGTGTGTGTGTGTGTGTGTATGTGTATATATATATATATATATATATATACATATACACACCCTACTTTTAGTAAGAAAAAGACAAACAACATAATGGAAAAATGGGCAAAATATTTGAACAAGCATTTCAAATCAGAGGATATTCAAATAACAGATTAACACACAGAAAGGTGTTCAGCCTCACTAGTCACTGGGGAAATGCAAATAAAAAACATAGCAAAATATTGCTCAAACCAACCGAAATGGGTAAGAAGGCAGAATATTTGTTGAAAATATGCAACAACTAGGACTCGTGTGCACTAATGATGAAATTTTAAACTGGTACAACAACTTTGGAAAATCATTTGGTGTGTCTGCTGAAGCTAGGCAGATGACCCAGCTTTTCCACTCATAGGCACACACATAACAGAAATATATATACATGCCCCATGAAAGAAAACATTTAGTAACTTCATAAAGACTGAATTTTAATAAACATCTGGATGTTTATTAACAGAAGAATAGATGCATAAATTACAGCATATAATACAGTTGATTACTGTAGGCTAAGCAATGAGAATGAACTGTTGGTCTACAACGATGGATGGATCTCAATGCATGATATTGAGAAAAGAAAAAAGAGCTGGATGTATGAATACATGGTGTCGTATTTCACTTATTTAAAAATTCAAAACTATGTTGGTAGCAGTAAGGATGGCGGCGTTACCTCTGGGGAGAGATAGTGACTGGGGCTTGTGCAAGACCAGTTTCTCAGATTCTGCCAACATGTTTTAGGTCACATGCAAATCTGTCTACATTTTAGAATGACATTGTCAATATCTAGGAAAAAATAAAAAGAAAACATAAGGCAATTGAAAACGATGCATCTTTAGACAGAGTTTGGTTAAAATTGGGTCTTGATTGCACAGATATTTTCACTGTGTAAAAAATCATGCAACTGTACAATTATGACTTCGGCATTTTTCTACAAGTACATTTTACTAGATTAAATTTTTAAAATAATGTCTTATATGTATCTTGGAAGGAAGAAGTATTAACTAAAAGGAGATAGGGTTATTTTTTTGACAGGAAAAAAGCATATTTTACTGTTTACATCACAATTACCTTCAGGGTTATACTCCAGATACATTAAAGATAAATATAAAATAAAATTATTAAAAATGTATGGAGAGAGAATATTTATAAACTCTTGGTATATAACAGTTTTTTGTATAAATTTTAAAAGTAAAAAAACAAATCATCAAGAAGAAAACAGTCTTTAGAAACTTGTAGATACACACAAAATTATAAAATTTAAATAAATAAATAAAATTTAATATTTATATTAATAAATATAATGTTTACTACTTAATAAATAAGTAAACTATTTAAAAATATAAAAACTGAGGAAAACAATGAAAGTGTGACCAAATATTTGGATATAAATATACTTATATTCACAGAAAGAAAATTCAATAGAAATCGCAAACATAAACTGAAGCATTACCATTCAAATTAAGCATTTAAAGAATATTTCATGGATAATGTTACAAAGTAATTATTTTATTTAACTGCAAAATAAAATTTTTAGCATCTAGGTGTACAGGAGACTGTGGCAGGGATTAGATATAAAGCGGTGAGTAAAAGAAACAAACTCCCTACCATCAAAGAGTTTGCATCCTAATGTAGACACTAATAACGTAAACAGCTAAATAAGTAAGTAATATTATGAAAAAGGTTTGAAGGAAAAGAAGAAAGTATTTAATGAAGGGTCATGGGGTTTTATATTGTGTGCCTTGTGGCCCCCTCCTCTTGGTCTTTCTGCTAGTTCCTCTCCTCTTCCAGGCCAACCTATCAATATAGAGCGTCTTGGGGTTCAGTCCTAGAAATTCTTCTCTTCACTACTACACTATGATTTGACTGGAATCAATGGTAATTCTATCATTAGATTAATCCTATAACTTCTAATGGCTTATATATCGTGATGATTCCACAATTTTTTTTCTAGTTCCAATATCTCCCCAAATTGTAGACTCATGTATTCTTCCACTAGGTGTTCACATCTAAAACAGAAATTTTGATATCCCATACTCAACCGGCTCCACCCCCACATTTTTATTTCATCATGTCAATCCTATTCCTGTAGTTGCTCAGGCCAAAGACTTTGGAAAAGTCCTAACTATTCTTTCTCATCCCAGTTAAAAAAAAAAAAAAAGAAGATGCTGCCACCTGTTTTCAGTATATATATTCAATTCTGATCATTTATCAACAACTCCATAGTCGTCTTAATCTAAGCCACCACTGTCACTTATCTGACTATGCAATAGCCCAATACTGATATCCTTTATTATAATTTACAGTGGATTCCCCCTATAATCTATTTTTCATACATCAATCTGAGTAATCATTTCAAAATACAGATCTGATGGTGTCACTTCACTGCTTATAATCCTCCAACCCTCACACCTCAAATAAAATCAGAAATCTTTACTATGTTTCACAATGCCCAACATGATCTAGCTACAGGACTCTTTTCAGCATGGCCACATTTCAGCCACATGAAGCACCTTGCTCTCGACACTGAGCAGATGCTACCTACTAACAACTCTACATTAATTCCCTCTAGAGAAGGCTTGTGTATTTGTATTTCCACCACCACCAACAGGTTCTATAAAGAGGCATTTACTAAACATTTATTATTGATGATATTTCCATGACATATATCCTTGAGTCATTTTCTATGTTTCTCAAACATGTTTCTCCAACGTGAGATATTCAAAATTTCTATTTTCCTTCAGTAGTTAGACATTATCTTTCCAGAGAAAAAAACTCAGACTCTTTCTCAAAGTTGATAATTTTCTCTAAAGTCTTATACCTTCTTTTTCTAAACCATACCAGATACTAGAATCCTGTTATTAGGGAATGCTTCAGTTTAAAAAATAGTTTAAAGGAAATTGCTTTATGAGAATAATCACCTAAATTAATAATATCGGGTTAATTTATGTATATTCAGAAAGGAAGAAAACAATCACATTTATGTCGATATTATACTCTGTGTTTCAAAAGGTAATCCAGTTGCTAAGAATTCAACAGCCCTTATAACATTAAAAGGAAATGTTCATGCAATTACTGACTTTATGGCTTTTAGTTTTTTCCTGAGGGAAAGTCAATAAAGGAATAAAGGAAATATACTTTTAACTCTATTGGCTTTAATATGAACATTTTGTTTACTTTAATTGCTAATATTGTTTAAACGTACATCGCTTTTATCTTAAAGCACTGTTATCCACATCCTACTCTTGATCAAATAATGGCTTAATTCCATTTAATTTTCTAAAATAGGCTAATAAATGAACAATAAATTATTGTTTTTTTAGAACCTCCTGCCTTCTCTCACGTGACTTCTTCTGTGTCTACACGTATTATACTTCCTTCTACTGATAATATGTTTCAATACAAAGATTTATATTCATCATTCTTCTTGCTCCTAGGGTAGATTTTTCTGTGTTATTATATGAATATTAGCCCAGCCTCCAGTTTCCCTCCATCACATTTGTTCCAAAGTGTGCAGCGACTACTAGCTAATCCATCCCTCTCCCTGAGACAGTGAGATGACATCTGGATGCAACAACTTTGCACCTGCAAAAGAACAGGGATGAGAGAGAGTGGTTTGAAATCTCTTACCTGCCCATTATACTTTAGTCACAGATTCTGCATAATACTAGCTTCTTTCTTTACTCCTACATGCCCTGTGAGCAGAATGTTTTATCCTCAAAGGGCACCTCAGAAACAAAGAAGCTGAGAGAAGGAAGGGTTTTGCAGGCAATAAAGGAAGAAGAGGAGACGGATGGAGCCAGAAGGAAAGGGAAGAGTGCCTGCTTCGTTCTTGTTGGTCCAATATTGGATACCTTGCTTGTGCTCTAGTTTTCTTTCTCTCTTCATTTTGGAAAAAAGGTACTAAAATGTGTTGTTTAGTGTCTGACAAGCTGACTGGATCCCCTCAGGAACACTGAAGTTTCTCCTTCATCTTTCAATCATCGGTTAGATCTGAATAACTTCCCCTCCTATCTCCCTAAATTTGACATCTTCACAGTCTGGAGAGGAACCACATTTATTTGCTATAACTCTATTTGATCTTAGACTTTGATTAGCAGGCCTCTCCCTCGGGAAACGTAAACTCAGACACCATCTCCTCCAGTCCCTTCTGGTGTATGGATATAGTTACCACACCTACCCTCATCCCCACTTTCAGTTGGATTTTGTGTTTCCAGACTAACATAGATTGGCACACTAGCACAAATCCACCTTGACAGCCATGGAGCTGACAATAAGACTGAATTCTCAAACCCAGCAAGTCTGCTCTGCCAATTTCAGAGTTCTGATTTGGGAGGACTAGGGCCCTGAGGTATGAGATTAATAAACTGGAGTAAATGAACTTGAAAATCTTGAAATCCCAGGCTTCCTTTACTCACAGGACCTTCAGAAGTGACCCACTCCTCTGTCTTTCTGAAAACATGCCTCCCCGCCTGGCCATAAAATCAATAACCAACATTGTCATTACATAAACTGATGAAGGAAAGGTTATGTTAGCTAAGGGAGAAACAATACTGTATTTTCAATGATCTGTAGGACTTAGTCCATGTGTGCTGGCAGGGGGTGGAAGCGAATGGATCTGGCAGGAGATGAAACAAAAAGGGCAGAACATACAGTTGGTAGATGTTATCAACATGGGAGCAATCTCCTGTAATGAGAGAATAAGTACCCTGGCAAGGGTGCCAGAAGGCAGTGCTATCATACTGGTAGGAAATCTCTGGAAAGCTTAGAGAAAGTGATGGTCCATGTTAAGTAAAGTAAAAATACCAGAATATTTGCTAAAAATTATGGCAATTTGAAGAAATGGTCAAAAGACTTACAAAACTTGGCATGTTATAGTGGATATACATAAATATGTAACATCAAGAGCCTATCGATTGGCTATGATTCACAGAAGTCCCTGAAGACACTTGGGAGAGAGACACTGCCATTATTGTGAAGTAAAGTGGTGGATCAGAGGTCAGAGCTGATGACGGGAGCCACTATTACAGGGCTGACCATCCAGACAGCAAGGTGTTGACACAAAGGAGGAGATGATGATGGTGCTTAACCATCAGTAGCAAACTGTTTGCAATATTATTGTAAGGAATAGCAACACCTGAGTGGCAGACAGGTGAATGAACACAGAGATCTCTGGGGATGCTTAAGACAACTTGGATTCCCTTGAGATAAGATAGATAAGCATCTAACAAAGCAATTGCTTAGTCCACACAAAATAAAAGAGGTTGCACAATTAGTGTCCTGTCCAGGTTAACATCACAAACTTTATGCCAATTCAGACCTGAACCAGTTTTCACCCCTTGAATTGATTGAGCAAAGAAGTGGCCAGATTCCTAGAGAGGAGGACCATACAAACTCATGGCAAATATCCACTCTAATGATTCCCTCATACCTATTCACAAGGGCTATTTGCTAGAATGGCTTTATACTCAGGAAATGGGGACACCCCAACATTTCGAGGATTTGGGGCTTAGCCAATATAAAGTCTCTGGATCCCTGAGGAGTAATGCTTTCACGGAGCAACCCAGCAAGTCTGCAAATAAACATAAACTATGACTGCGGCCCAATCACTTCTGTCTCTCCAAGAGGAATCACCAACCTGGTCCTCAGGAATCAATGCTTTAGTTACAAAATGTTAAAAGGATGTCAAGAACTGTGAAATGTCTGAGATTTCTACCTTGCATACAAAATAAGTAATTATTCTAACTTAGTTGCATAGATGCTGGTGAGGAACATGAGAGACAAAGGACTTCATCACTCACATTGCAGTAGATGCCATGAGCTTCGCGTTACCATGGGTTCCTTGTGATGTGCCTGTCAGGCAATAGGAAGAGGCCTAGACGCATGTTCTGAGTGCAGTGGTTTTGCATTGCCGCCGAAGAAGCTCAGCTTCAAAAGCTCCCATCCTTCAGATCGGGGTGCTTGCTGACCTGCCTGACTGTCGCCATGGAAGATACATTACCTAATAAAGATATTGCTCAGCAAACCTATGTGCCCTCAGCCCTGGAGGAAGATACTGTCTTATCTTCCAGTGCTGGTTGTTGTACAAACATCCTTGAAAAGTTAGTCCAAACAACACAACTTACTATACATCTTTTAGAATGAAAGAGACTCTTGGAGAATTATCTCCCAACACCTGACTCATTTCTCTACCACTTTACTACTGCTGAATTTTCTCATATGGGTATATACCATCTGTCAGCCACTCTGATTCTAATTCGACTGATGGGCTGGAACCAAATTGGTTTGAAATGTCTTATGCAGCATTTAACTAAATCTACTATCAACAGAACCCTAACAGCGAAATGATGACAACTTTTACTATTGACTTCAGCCTGGTATCACTCATTCCCAGCTGAATAAAGCCTACAAACCCTCAGTGTCTGACTTAGAAAGCCAGGTGGTATTCTCATTAAGTGTCTGTATTGACCTTTCTACTTGGTCAGCAGGACTAAGGTATGAATTCAGGTACAGCAGAATGTATTCAAGATTGTGCAGACCTCACTTGGACCATAGGTAGGGCAATTCAGCCAACAGAGCCTGCCTTGGATGCCTTCCATGAGGTTAAACCCTTGTAGGACTCTTATAACTAACCCCAAGGTACAAGGCACTATTTTTTTCAGGGAGATGAAAGTTAAGGCCTGGTTTCCCATGCAAGAAACACAATCCCAGTGACATACAAAGTACCCTGGAAAGAAGAGGTTATTCATCATTGTTGGGAATCCTCAGGTGAGACTACCTCCAACCTCAGTCATTGGAAATGTCACCTAGCTGTTTAAGCTCGGATAAAGAAGGCAGAGTGGAATGACTTCTTTCAGGCAGTTCCTCCGAAAACAGAGAAGACGCAACAATTCCAAAAGAACTAGAAACCCTATGGTCTACCAGCTAGTTGAGTGAGGGTTGCAAATCAGAAGTTGCCAACCGGTGTCCCACAGGTCCCAAACTTGAAGAACCTCAACAAAAGCTTCTGGATTTTGTTGTGGTCACTGTAATGTTCTTATTCCCCTAGGAGTGTATAACATTTTTATTTCTAGAATAATTAGAAAAGGTTAATCTTTAGAAACTTATTCCTTAAATACAACTGAAGTGCTAAACATACTTTTTATGTCTGTCACATGTAGCAGAAATTGCAGTAGACTACCAAAAATTCACACATGCATTAGTCTGTCTATGAAGTAATATTTTTAAATTAGCATAAATACTTATTTTTCTACACGTACTATGTCATAATTAAAATGACATCTTGGGCAATATTAGAGCTCTGATTCAATTGAGGGATGTCTGGCTGATTACAAACAGTGTATTCTTTTTTTTTAAAAAAATGAAATTCTAATTAGTGTTGGCTTCCTGTCAAAATCCAGTAATTAAGAAAGTTGTCAAAGTCAATCCTATTATTCATCTTGATAATGAAATTATTTAAACATCAAACATGAATGTTCTATTAGCTCGAGGAGTATAATTGTTAACAGTGCTCACAGGGCTTAATAAACGCATCACATCAGCTATATTATCTACCTGAGTACCTGTACACAGATACTGGCAATGAAGACCTTGAAGCTTTGTAAGTTTAAATGTGTGATTAAGATTACAAATGATATCTAACTTTCTTGAGGTGGTATATGTGACGTAGGGGGGGAAACACGGCTGCATTTTTTTTTTTGAAAGTAAACAAATGCTTTTATGACTTGCAAAAATAAACTGCACTTAAAGTGTTCAACTTTATGACCCTTTGGCATATATACCCATGAAACCATGATCTATTACTGTATATACCCATCACCCCTGAAAGTCTCCTCCTGCCTGAATGACTTCAGCCCTTCCTCACCCATCCTCTGCACCCAGGAAACCACTAATCTGTGTTTTCTCACTATATATTTGCTTGAATTTTCTATGATTACAATAACAGAGTATGATTTTGCCTGGATCCATTCAGTCATGATAATTAAGATTCATCCATGTTATGTAACATATTATTAGTTAATTTTTATTGCTAAGTAGTATTCCATTGTATTGCTATATCATGATTTCTTGATCCATTCATAGTTTGATGGCATTTCAGTTGTTCCCAGGTTTCACCTATCACAAATAAAAATGCCATGAACATTCATGCACAAGTCTTTGTCTTGAGACATATGCTTTGATTTGCTTGGATATATGCCTAGAAATACAAGGATAATGGTAGTTCTATAATTAACATTTAAACACATATTTTAAAAAACTTTCAAACTTTTTTCCCAAGTGGAAAAATTTGTATGATTTAACATTCATACCCCTATTATATGAGAGTTTCGGTTCCTCCATATCATTGCAAACACTTGGTATGATCAGTTTTCTTGTGTCTGTGTTTTTTTATTTTTACCATTCTAATGTGTATGTAGTGCTATAATATTGCAGTTTTTATATTTTCCTAATGACTAATGATTTTGAACACCTTTCATGGACTTGTTTGCCAACTGTATATTTTTCTTTTGGGTGAAGTAGCTGTTGAAATATTTTTGCTGGTTTTTATTGATATGTTTGCTTTTCTATTATCAGGTTTGAGAATTCTTTATATATTTTGATAGAAGTCTTTTATTAGATATATGATTTTCAAATATTTTCTTTGTCTGAATTTTGTTGCATGCCACAGGGCACACTGGATCTCAGTTCCCCAACTAGGGATCAAACCCATGCCCCCTGCAATGGAAGCATGGAGTCTTAACCACTTGACTGCCACAGAAGTCCCTATAATTCTTTTTAATAAATCATACTTTTACATGTACAAAGAACACAGATTTTCTCTAATTTTTTTAGAATTTTAAAAGTGTTAAGTTTACTTTCATGTTGATGACACATTTTGAGTTTGTTTTTTTTATGGTACTGTTCAAGATACGCATTTAAGTTTCCTCCTTTCTTCCATTCTTTTTTTGCATATTGATATACAAATCTCCCAGCACCTTTTGTTTCAAAAGTTTCTTCTTCCTATATCTTCTTCTCTATGTACTTTCTGTCTCCACGTACACATACATGTGTATATACACACATACATATATGTGTGTATGCATATATACACATATATATACCTCCACACACGTATCTCTGAATTGTTTAGTATCTTTCATTAATATGTTAATATATTTATCTATCTTTATTCAGTATCACATTGACATGGAATATAGAGTTATTTTTTATTCTGCTCTCATTGAAATGGATGTGCCCCAGTTTGCTTATGCATTCTTCTACTGAAAGACAACCTGGTTTCTTTAAGCTTATAGTCATTATGAATAGAGGTGCTATGTTTAATTACATCCTTGCATGCATTTGGATATAGTTCTTAAAAGCAGTTGTCTAAATACTGGAGGCACGATGTTGGATCCTCAGGTGAGCCTTTGGAAGAAACTTCCAAAATATCTTTCAAAGTAGCCGTATATGCATTTCACCAGCAGTGAAGGAGGAGTCCCATTTTTCCTCATGCTCCATCAGTCAGTAGTGTACTTTTTTTGGAGTTTAGGAGTTCTAACAGGTGTGCAGTGCTATCTCGTTGTTTTAAAGGAGTTTTTTATAAGTCTTAAAATCAGGTACTGTAAAGAACAAAATAATGCCATTTGCAGATACATGGATGAATCTAGAGTTTACTGTATTAAGTAAAGTCAGAAAGAGAAAGACAAATACCATATGATATCATTCATATGTGGAATCTAAAATATGGCACAAATGAACCTATCTACAAAACAGAAACAGACTCATAGACATAGAGATCAGATTTGTGGTTGCCAAGGAGGAGGGGGGAAGGGAAAGGGATGGACTTGGAATTTGGGGTTGGTAGATGCAAACTATTATATTTAGAATGGATAAACAACAAAGTCCTACTGTATACCACAGTGAACGATATCCAATCTCCTGAGATAAACCATAATGAAAAGAATATTAAAAAAGGAATGTATATATGTGTATAACTGTCACTTTGCTGTACAGAAGAGACTGGCACAACATTGTAACTCAACTATGTTTCAATAAAATATAAAATAAAATCAGATAATATAAATCCCTCAAGCTTTCTTTTTTTTAGCATTGTTTTGCCTATATTAGAATCTCTGAATTTTCAAATAAAATTTAAAATCAGCTTACCTTCTTTTTGTTCTTTTGTAAATGGTATCTTTTAAATTTTCTTTTGAGGGTGCTGATTGTTGTATATAGGAATAGAATTGATTCTTTGTAAATTGTTTTTGTATCTAGAAATCTTTTCTATTAGTTCTAGTAGCTTTTTCTGTGAATTCCTTTGAATTTTCTACTCAGATGATGATGTATTCTGTAAATAAAGACTAATTCTTTCCAGTCAGAATGCTTTTTATTTTCATCTTTTCTTATTGCATTGGCTAGACCATCTGATTCAACGTTGAATAGATGAGAATGGACATCCTTCCTTTATTCCAATCTTCAGGGTACTTAGTCTTTATCATTACATACAATACTAGCAGTAAGTTTTTCACAGATGCCCACGTTGGGAGAAAGTTTCCTTGTATTTCTATTTGCTGAGAGTTTTTCTTAGGAATGGCTTTTAGATTTGTCCATTTTCTATGTTACTGTCCTTACTGTCATAAAATTGTTAATGACATATCATTCCCTATTAATATTTTAATCTCTGTAGAATCTGTAGTGATGTAACCTTCTCATTCCTGGTGTCTGTCATGTGTGTCTTCATTCTTTTTCTTCTAATCAGTCTGGTTAGAAATTTGTCAATGGTACTGATCTTTTAAAAGAACCAACTTTTGGGACTTCCCTGGTAACGCAGTGGTTAAGAACCCACCTGCCAATGCAGGGAACACGGGTTCGATCCCTGGTCCAGGAAGATCCCACATACCATGGAGCAACTAAGCCCGTGCACCACAACTACTGAGTCTGCCCTCTAGAGCCCGTGAGCCATAACTACTAAACCCACGTGCCTCAACTACTGAAGCCTGCGAGAAGCCTGCGCACCACAGAAAGGAGTAGCCCCTGCTTGCCGCAACTAGAGAAAGCCTGCATGCAATAACAAAGACCCAACACAGCTGATTAAAAAAAAATAAATTAAAAAAAAATTTTTTGAAACCCACTTTTCATTATTATGATTTTTTGCTATTATTTTCTGGGTTTTGTTTATTTTTATGCTCACTTTTCTTACTTTCTCCTTTCTATGAGTTTCATTTGCTTTATTTGCCCTTCATTTTCTGTTTTTATTTTTTTTAAATGAAAGTTGTGGTTTTTGATTTGAGATCTTTCTTATTTTTATAGGTGTCTAGTATTATATATCATCTCCTAAGTATTGTTTTAGTAGCATAGCACAAATTTGGATATGTCATGTTTTCACTTTTGTACAGTTAAAAATCTAGTTTACTTTTCATTTCTTCCTCAATGCCTAAGTTACTTAAAATTGTTATTTGCTATTCATATATTTGGAAATTTTCAAAATTGATTTTAAGTTTGATTTCATTATATTCAGTGAATTATTTTGTATGATGTAACTCTCTTAGAAATGTATTAAACATGTTTTATTGTCCAGAATATGGGAAGAATAATTCTGTTAAATATTTCACGTGCCCTTAAAAATGATGCGTATTATTCTCTTGTTGGATGGGATATGTTTGGATTTAAGTCCATTAAATTGCTATTATATCTTTAGTTATTTTCAGAAAAGTCTGTCAAATATTAGTCAGATTTTCAGTCTATCAAATACTAAGAGATCTGCTATTAACATATCCAACTATAATTGTGGATTTATCTATTTCTCCCTGGAGATCTATCATCATTTGCTCCCCATACTTTGAAGCTCTGTTATCAAGTATGTAGTTATATTAAGGTTAGGACCGTTATAACCTCTTTCTGAATTGTTCCCTTTGTCATTATAAAATAAACAATAACTGGTTTATTTATTGCTCTGAAATCGACTTTATCTGCTATTAAAATAGCCACCTAAGGTTTGTTTTGATTAGTGTCGTTAGCAAGGTATATATATATATTTTTAATTTTGTGTGTCTTTGTATTTAAAATGAATACCTTAAAGACAACATATTGGGTTGGCCAAAAGGTTCGTTCAGTTTTTTCCATAAGATGGTTGTAGTAGTGCTTAGTTATCTTAAACTTCATTTGAAACAATTTTGTTAGATTGTATGTGACATCTGTCACAGCGTGCATTTAAAAAAAAAATATCAAAATTGGTGAATTTTTCTGTAACCATTTTAATATTGAAGATAGAAGAAAAAGAGCAACATTTTCAGCACATTATGCTTTATTATTTCAAGAAAGGTAAAAATGCAACTGAAACACAAAAAAACATTTGTGCAGTGTATGGAGAAGGTGCTGTGACAATGAACATGGCAAAAGTGGTTTGCGAAATTTTATGCTGGAGATTTCTCGCTGGATGATGCTCCATGGTGTGATAGACCAGTTGTAGTTGATAGTGACCAAATCGAGACATTAATTGAGAATAATCAACATTATACCACACAGGAGACAGCCAACATACTCAAAATATCCAAATCAAGCACTGAAAAATCATTTGCACCAGCTTGGTTATGTGAATTGTTTTGATGTTTGGGTTCCACATAAGTGAATAAACCCTTCTTGACCATATTTCCACATGCAATTCTCTACTGAAATGTAATGAAAACGTTCCATTTTTAAAACAAATCGTGACAGGAGATGAAAAGTGGATACTGTACTATAACATGGGACAGAAGAGATCGTGAGGCAAGCAAAATAAGCCACGGAAAAGCACACCAATGGCTGGTTTTCATCCAAAGAAGCTGATGTTGTGTATATGGTGGGATTGGGAGTCCTTTTTATGATCTTCTTCTAAACCAAATGATTAACTCCAACAATCAGACCAACCGAAAGCAGCACTCGATGAAAAGCATCTAGAATTAGTCAACAGAAAATGCATAATCTTCCATCAGGATGATGCGAAAACTTTTGCAGTTTGGCTGGGAAGTTCCGATTCATCTGCTGTATTCACCAGACATTGCACCTTTGGATTTCCATTTATCTTGGCCTTTACAAAATTCTCTTAATGGAAAAGATTTCAATTTCCTGTAAGACTGTGAAAGGCACCTGGAACAGTTCTTTGCTCAAAAAAATAAAGTGTTGGGAAGAAGGAATTATGAAGCTGCCTGAAAAATGGCAGAAGGCAGTGGAACAGGACAGTGAATATGTTGTTCAATAAAGTTCTTGGTAAAAATGAAAAATGTGTCTTTCATTTTTACTTAAAAACTGAAGGAATGCTTTGGCCAACACTATTTTTGGTTCTTAATTTTTTATGCAATCTGACCATCTTTACCTTTTAATTAGGTTGTTCATACCATTTACTATGAATATGATTATTTGTATTTGTGTATACATCTTTCATTTGCAATTTGTTTACATTTGTCCCATCTGGTCTTTGTTACATTTCTCTTTCTTTTTTGCCTTGTTTGGATTAATCCAGTACTAATGTTCCATTTTATATCTTTTCTTGGCATAATAGCTATCACACTCTAACAAATTTTACTTTAGAAGTTGTTTTAGAGTTTCTAGTGTACATCATTAGCTACTTTTCCTCTATCTATAAATGAAATTATGCTGCTTTACACATAGTAAAAGAACCTTACTAGAGTTTCTGTGTGTCTTTGTCGTTATGGTTTGTTTAGGGTTTGGGGTGATATGAACACTTACCATGAGACCCACTCTTAACAAATTTAGATGTGCACAACACCATATTGGTAACTCTAGGCCCTGGGTCTGGGACAGATCTCTACAACTATTCATCTGGCATAACTGAAACCTTATACCCCCTGAACAGTGAGGAGTTGTTCACGAGTTGTCATGTTTTATTTTGAAGATTTCTTAGGCAGCTCTAAGGCAGCATTAAGTCTAGGTCTAAGTACCCTGCACTGCTAGACAAGCTCTTTTTGCGTGCTCTACCCACTGCTCCACAACTTGGGCCAAAAACAGTCCTGGTTTTTGGCCTTGTGTGAGTACTGAGTACTGTTTGTTGTTGTTGTTGTTGTTTTTTATCATGTGTCTTTTTTTCTGGCTCTCAGGCAATGTCTTCACATGTATGAGCTCATCGTTATTCTACTCAATACCCAAGGGGGCCTTCGGCACATATCTGGAGTTTGCTCTCTGAATCCCTCTCCTTTCCACTCCTCTGCCCTGTGAATTTTATCTGCATTGCTTTTCTAAACTCAGGGACATCACTTCAATTCAGAAAATCGGTCAGGCCCTACCTGGGCCCCTGTTCCCTGCATCACAGTCTGGAAAATCTCTCAAGGTCGAAGGGTGGGGAGTCGATCACTTTACATTGTTTCCTGTGTTTAAGGATCATTCTTTGATATTGCCTAGTGTTCAATGACTTGAAAAAACATTGTCATATAATTATTTTTTGATTATTTAAAAGGATCAATCTTCTTAAATTTAAAGATTTATCAGAAGGATAAATCTGGTTCCTATTTTCTGTCTTGGCCAGGAGTGGAATTCCTCAAGATTCCTTTTATTAATGGTATTAAATGATTATTTTTCAGCTCATAACAAGTCCTGCATATTTTCTAGATGTGGAGAAGAAAAAAAAAAGAACATTTTTATGCTGCTTTTTTTAAATATTAAGGGTACTTCAGGAGTTCAGTTCCTTCCAATAAATACGATCTACAATGTATAATGATGAACTTCTGGCCTGAAATAATTAGTGTATATAGGGGCATCTCCATGCTATTTTTAATGAACGCCAGATGGCAGGAGTTCTTGAGTGTATACAGGTATATTTTAGAAACTGGTTTAAACTTGAACAATAATAAGCAAGACTATAAAAGGAAAAGACACACAAATATAGTTATGAAAAATCATTCTCTGAGATAAACAAATGACTCCCCACTTTTATAACACATACCTATTAAGATACACAAATGTCCAGGGGTAGTCTGTATTATTAAACACACACCAGAAAATACATGTGTGAGTTCCTCTGGTAACTAGCTCAGTCTTGCTACAGACAAAAATGGGTATGCCACTGTGATAAACAAAAACACTAATATACTAAAATTACTACCCTAACAAGGTGTATATGCTACACTTAACATTATCTGTGGGGTATGGACAACAGTAGTGCCATCCAAGATTTTATTTAAGAAACCACAAGGAGACAATTACTTTATACGTTAAGGAAATGAACACTCAATTATGTGTGTTTTACTCTTGAAAGAGGCTGTGTAAAGCCAAGAGAAGAGAGCGGTATCAGGACTCAGTCCAATCAGAATTTTAATCCTTATTCTTCTGTCTGCTGGCTAAGTATAACTGAGAAAGTCACATATCTGAATCTGAATTTTTCTTCACTGTAAAATGAAGGTATAATACATTGTGAATGATAAATGAGATGAGGTAAACTAGACACTAAACACAGAATTCATATATAGAGATAATGAGCAAATATTATATATATTTTTATTATTTTAAGAACTTTTTGTTCTACTTACATCTATTGCATTTATTTATTTTTTAAGTTTACTTATACATTTTATTTATTTATTTTTGGCTGCATTGGGTCTTCGTTGCTGTGTGTGGGCTTCTTCTAGTTGTGGCGAGTGGGGGCTACTCTTCCTTGTGGTGCGCGGGCTTCTCATTGTGGTGGCTTCTCTTGTTGCGGAGCACAGGCTCTATGTGGTCTTCAGTAGTTATGGCTCATGGTCTCAGTAGTTGTGGCACATGGGCTTAGTTGCTCTGTGGCATGTGGGATCTTCCCGGACCAGGGATCAAACCCGTGTCCCCTGCATTGGCAGGTGGATTCTTAACCACTGCACCACCAGGGAAGTCTCTCTATATATTTTAAATGATGGGCAGAGATCAACTGAAATCCCAGAAGAATTAACTAGGAATAATAAACACATTTTTTAATGATAATAGTTAACCCAGAGATGTCTGTTCTGGAAAGAATGATGTAGACATTTTCCCTCCTGCTCTATTCTGCTAATCACAATTATAAACTTTAGAAATGACACAAGATAAAACCAAGGGAGAAACCTTAAAAGTGACATGGAGGAAGCAAGCCTGTTAGAACCTCAGGACTGGAGAACAACCACAGTGACAGGGCAATGTGTTATCCCCTGAGCAAATAGATAAAGACCAATCAGACCTCTCTTATCCCAACTCCCCACTTAGTGACAGAAGGCAGCTAAGAAAGCTTATTTCTCCATCAGCTTGAACAGGAATCTTTCTGAAAACCTCAGAAAAACCCAAACCTACTGGGAAGAGAGAATCTACTGGGAACTCAAAAATAAGTGGCCAAGGGAATCATTCTCTTTAGCTGTGGGGCCTAGGACTCCCCCTTTTCGACCGAGAGACTCTAAGGTGTGTAGGCAGCACCTACAAGAGAGACCCAGTCAGTAAGAATGCCCTTCCAGGCCAAGGCTCTCCTTCCCATTCAGGGATACTGGGGAGGGTTTGTGGAACAAGAAAAAGGGATCCAGTCCCATAAGTGGCCTCATCCTAGAAGCCTATTTGTCCTAGATGCTGAAGAACCTCCTAGCCTGTCTAGACATACCTGACAAGTGAGCTGAACAGGCAGAAAGGACCCAACTGCAACAAACAGCAGGATGTAGGCAGCCTCTCTGTCCTCACAGGCCTAAGAATCTCTTCACCTGCTCAGGGACATGGTGCAGCAGGAGGGCACTGATAGGGTGACCCACCCCCTACCTAGAGAGACCAAGAAAACTGGTGGGGAGATATGCTTTCTGCTCTGCAGGGCAGTACCAGCAAAGTCCCATGGAAGTAACAGCAGCACCAGCTAAACCAAGCAGAACAAAGGGCTATGAAAATCACGCTGTCATTGGAAACACATCACGCCAAAGTAGGCCAATACCCACATGCTAACTCTAAACAGTGTGACTGCCAGCTAAAATAAAAGTTTTAAATAGGACCCAGAGTCTCCTAACATAATAGACAAAAAAGTCCAGGAAACAGCAAACAATGACCCATCACACCAGTAATCAATAACATCACAACTGGAATGAGAAAAGAAAATCAACTAACACTAACCTCAAGTTGAATCAGATGTTAAAATTATTTGATCACAGTTTTAAAACAGTCCTCCTAAAATCCCTTCAGCATTCCATAGAACACTCTCCTAATCCAATGAGAAATTAGAACTACTCAGCAAAGAAATTAAGTTATAGAAAAGAACAAATGGAAATTTCAGATATGAAAAATCTAAAGCAAAAATAAAAATCTCATAGATTTTCATGAGAGTGGAGAACAGGATAAAAATCACTGAACTGGGGACAGAGAAATAGACTTCACCCAACCTGAAAAACAGAAAATAGACTGAAAAAGAGAAAAATGAACAGAGCCTCAGGGTCCAGTGGAACAATAACAAAAGATCCATTTGTATGTTAGAATCCCAAAAGAAGAGGAAAAAGAGATGGGCTGAAAGAATATTTTAAGAAGTAATAGCAGAAAACTTTCCAAATTTGACAAAAAAGCAGAAACCTACAGTCCCCAAAAGATAAACAAACTGCAAATGTGATCAACACAAGAAATTCACACCAAGACACATTATAATTATACTTATAAAAAATGAAAACAAAGAAAAAATATTAAAAAGCAGCTAGAAAGACCACATTACCCACAGAAAAATGCCAATTGAAATGACAGCAAAGTTCTCATCTATAACCACAGAAGCCAGAAGTACATGGCACAGTATTTTTCAAGTGCTACAGGTCAGTAATGAATGGGGAATAAAAAACATTCTCAAGTGAAGAAAAACTAAAAGAATTTATCACTAGCAGACCTATCCCTGAAGACTGGTTGAAGGAAGTTCTTTAAATTGAAAGGATATTATAAAAAAGTTAACTTAGATCATCAAGAAGGGAAAAGGGATAATGGAAAGAACAGAAAGATGAGTACATATAATAGACTATCCTTTTCTTATGAGTTTCATAATCATATTTGATAACTGAAATAAAGATGCTTAATACCATCTGATACTCAAAACAATGATATTTAAAGGTGAGAAAAGTAAAGGTACCTAAATGGAAATAAAGTTTCTACATTTCACTCCAAGTGGTTAATGTTATTACCAACATCTGTTAGAAATATAGAAGTATACAGAAAGACAAATATCATATGATATCACTTACATGTGGAATCAAAAAAAAAGGTACAAATGAAGGTATATACAAAACAGAAACAGATCTACAGACATAGAGAAAAAACTTATCGTTACCAAAGGGGACGGGAGGAGGGATAAATTAGGAGTTTGGGATTAACATATATACATTACTCTATATATAAAATGGATAAACAACAAGGTCCAACTGTATAGCATGGAGACCTATACTCAATATTTTATAATCTACAAGGGAAAAGAACCTGAAAAAAACAGATTTATATGCATGTATAACTGAATCACTTTGCTGTACTCCTAAAACTAACACAACACTGTAAATCAACTCTACTTCAATAAAGTATATGTATTATGCTATACATGTATTATGTAACACCCAAAGAAACCTTGACAAAAAATATACAAAAAGATGCATTTAATTATAATAATAATAAATAAATGCAGATGAAGTCTCCTCCCCCCAAAATCTTCAATTAATCCACAGGAAGGTGAAAAATAAGAGAAATGTAAACAAGGACCGGATGTAACAGTTTATCCTTCACCTTAGAAGGGATATCTCCACAAGCCCTACACCACTGAAACCCTAGGCATTTTTTCTAAAGAAAGAAGGCCTCTGAATTTGTGTCTTACATGCAAATGTCTTACCAATAAATCTACAGTAGCCGCTAGTTCTTGCTCACTAAGTTTCATTAGTATAATGTTACCAATGCAATGGGCAAGTATGTTGTCTTGTGGAAGAGAAATGCAATTAAATTCTCTGTTTACTAAATTATGAAATAGAGCTAGAGAGCAGATATACCCCAGAGGCAGGACAGTAAAGGTGTTTTACCAGCCTTACCAGCTAAAAGCAAACTGCTTCTGATTGTCATCTTTTTATTTGTTTTTTGGTTGTTTGTTTATATTTTGTTCTTTTCTGGTATATAGAAATATTTCCCTACCCATGACACAATGATATTCCCCACTTTGTCCATACTATTTGCAGTTTTGTAGATCACATTTCAATCTCGTTTTATTTGCAGTTAATCTTTGTATAAGGCATTCACTAGAAATTAAAACTTATTTTTCCCCATAAAATTTCCCCTATGCCATCTAACCAAAATGTATGTAAGTTCTAGTTAGTATTACTAGTCTCTACAAATTTCACTGTATTTTGTACATTAATCTTGGGGTGGGCAACCTTGCCAGGCAAGATGGAGTGAGATCCCTATAGCCTGTCTCCTCTGCTGATTACAACTAGAAACTCAGGACCAAACACAGAGGAAAGTGCAGTTTAAACATTACAACCAATAAATGGTGGAATGTCACAATTTTTTTTCTTTTTTTTTTGCTTTTTTCTCCCTGTGTTTATATGAAGATGGGGCTGAGTCTCAGAACAGAACTGTGAGTGAACACAGCAAAAACTCTGAAAGATATCCTCCTCTTTCTAGCCAGAAGATTGTAAAGGGAACACATGAGCCAGAGGATGTGGGAGGATTCACACTCCTTTTTTTTTTTTTTTCTCTTTTATTCCCTTTTGTTTCTGCCATTAGAAGACCTTCACAGCACATCTGTAGAGACATGGATGGACCTAGAGAATGTCATACAGAGGGAAGTGAGTCAGAAAGAGAAAAACAAATATCGTATATTAACACATATATGTAGAATATAGAAAAATGGTATAAATCAATCAGTTTGCAAGGCAGAAATAGAGATACAGATGTAGAGAACAAATATATGGACACCAAGTGGGGAAAGCGGGGAGGGTTGGAGGGGAATGAATTGGGAGATTGGGATACCAAATAGTACACTCTAAATATATGCAGTTTATTGTATGTTAACTGTATCTCAATAAAAGTTCTTAAAAAAAAAAAGAAGAAGACCTTCACAGCAGTGCTCAGGTTTCTAATGCACTGTTTGCTGGACATTTTCTTTGTATTTCCCTTTTCATGGGCTACCTACCTGGATGATTCAAAGTCCTACCCAGTAATCCTTCAGAGTTCAGATTATGAATCACTGATCAGGCCACCAAATTCCCAGTTCTGTCTCCAGCTGAGCATATTCTAATTAATAACATGTATTAAGTCCTCGTGGTCTAACTTCATGTCTAACCTACTTTCTACATCCTTAACCCACAACAGCCAATAATACTGACCAAAATACAAAGATGACCCAAGTCATTTTAATTATACCTCTAACTCTTTCTATAACTCTATGTGTCCCAGTAACGAAATCAGGAGCAGAATGGGTGTCTTAAAAAAATTAGGTCAAAATTCTGAGGAAAACTCCCCAAAAGAGGATTGTTTTATAGACTGTAGTATTTTCACTGGAAATAATCAGAGTTCTGCTTCAAAGCACATGAAATGTTAAAGAGTTTCAATGGAAAATTACTCCTAATTTGTGCCAGGCTATTTACAACTAATTTTCATGAGTTAAAGATACCTTGTACTTCTCATGAAAGTGGTTCAGACTAAACAACATTTGCTCCATTGATTTTTGGCATCTTTATTCCAACACCAGCTGTAATAACTACATAATTATAAACCATTCCAAAATTAATCAACACTCTGATTTCTCTTGTAAAAATATCTGTAAGTGTATTTTTACATTTTTAATGCTTCAACACTTAAGACTCAAGAGCTAAATGAGATTTCCAATATGGCCCTGAGGGCCTATGACAGTAGATGGGAGGAAGTAGCTATAGGAACAGTAAGCAAAGTGGCAGAGGAAGATTGAGTGTGACTTGCTAGGGATGTACAGCATGTTCATGCATCTGAGAGGCTCTGGATTAGCAATTGTCACTTTTTGATTCCAACCACACCTCATGGTCACAACGAGGACTATTTTCTTCTTGGATTAAATGGGTTTCCAAGGCTGATCATTACCATTCTTCCTATCCATCACTTAACAGAAAAATCATCTAGGCCTGTTACAGAAGTAAATTGTATCGCAAAACTACAGCACAAACATTGGAGAGTGAAAAATATAAAGATAAAACAAGAAAGAAACAAAAAACAAGAGAAAGGCATCTATGTTACCTCTAGTGTTCATAATTCATTCACACAGAAAATATTCAAGCATCAGTAAAAGGTAGTGAATAAAACAGCTGTAAATAAGAGGCATAAAATATTGGGATTCTTCATTTAGGCATGCTATTTTGTCATACTACCCAGATAATAGTTTGTACCATTAGACATATTTCCTAGGGTTAAGATAGGTTTGGGGGTTTAGGTTTGGTAGACAGTAGCTGATTATGCAATTTAAAATGTCCAGAAGTTTACAGATCATCACTCTTCCCTCAGTTCAAGAGAAAGAAGGAGAAGTAGAATTATGAACAAATAGGATAAAATTGATGGTAATGATAATAATTAAAAAAGTAACATATTTAGAGATACATGAACTTGGGTAACCTCAAGCTTTGTTTGTGCTGGAGATACATTCAAAGCAAATACCAATTTCCACCAACGCACAGGGGGCAGCTGCTTCCTAGGGAACAATAGAGAGACGTATTGTTAAACACTGGGGCCTGAGGCTGAACTATAATTTATCTTGGAAGATGACTATATATCACAATTTTCCACTGTAAATTTCCAAAAACATGTTATGCATGCTGTTAATAGATGCTATCCAAAACTTCCTAATTCTTTGCTGCTAATATATACTAAAAAATCCCAAACTGCAACTACCCCATATTCTGTTCTCTCCTTCCTCAGCTCAGCAGGACCACCATGCCCTGCTCAGATTCTGCCTCCACTTTACAATTTCTCCTTAGGTAGAGAGCAGGGAAACAGCCTCACCTTGTGAGTTTCTCTTCTCTGAAGTTTTGTAGTCTTGTATTGCCTGAATATAAATTACCTCGTACATTTTGCCCAGTGTTTAATGCCAATAACTGTAGTATTGGATGTCCATTTAATCATTTTCTGACTTAATCCAAGACTACTACACAAGAACTTGTCTTGTTTAGCATGTCCAGAAACACGGCCAACATTTCTACAAAATGGTCATAATGAGGTATTTTAAAGATATGAATAGTACTCATTATATACTGCTCACACAGGGGACAAAAATGTATTTTTCAATAAACGTGTTTCCATAAATGTGTATAAAAAGATTCAGTAAATCAAGAATTATCTTTAAGTTGCCTAGTAATATTATTCATCTGAACATTTAACTTTATTTTTCTGCATTATTTTATTCTTAAAGAAGTAGAGATCTCATGCTCAGATTAATTAATCTGACATATAAGCCTTTTAGCCATGTTTCTATCCATTTTAAAATATCAGTAAGATTCTACCACTTAAAATGTGCATGTCTATAAAATGTCTTGTTTTTTTTAAGTTTTTACTGCAATACAGTTGACTTACAATGTTGTGTTAGTTTCAGATATATAGCAAAGTGACTCAGTTATACATATACATATATCCCCTCTTTTTTAGATTCTTTTCCCTTATAGGTCAATACAGAGTATTGAACAGAATTCACCTTATACGTAAGTGCTCTAGGTTATACAGTTGAATTGATGGGCTGTTCAGATTTTCTTTCCCTAGTTTCACAATTCTGCTATTTTACTTCAAATGCATATACACCATTATATGAAATCGTTTGCTGACTCTAATGACATTCCTGAAAATTATGAAGAATTTTTTCAGAAAACTAACACTTGTCTCAGGAAAATGGTATTATATCAGCAGTACTTATTCTTGTAGGAGTTGTGGAAATAACACATTTACACAGAAAACACACTTAGCTTTTCGTGTACCACACTGTATTACAGTCATATTTGATTAGATGTACCATTTGTCCACTTTGATACTGCCTCAGGAACTGCCAGTTATGAAGTATCGGAATGACTAGAAATATAAGAGTTACATACTAGCTGTTAGAAACTTTAAGTTCAGCAGTTTTTTTCCAAGAGGAAATAGAAATAATGTAAAGTAGTTTCAGATTTTTGATAGAGGAAATAATTAATGACACATCACATTATTCTTTTCAGTTTGTCAACCATACATCTTCTAAAAATCCATTTTAAATCCTCTGTCTTATTGCATTTTTGTGAGGGTGCTGGGGCAGTAATTTCTTCTTCAACTGGCGTTCATTTCTCACATATCAAGGAGAAATAAAATATACCGTCAAATTATCTAATATATTTAAAGTACCATTTTACATTTTAAACTTTGAATTACTTCCTAAATGATTCTTATTCACTATACACTATTTCAATCCAAATCAGAAGCAGAAAAAATATACCAGAATCTTGATATTTAAGAGTGAGACTCTGCACTTGCACTGCGTTGCAATGTTTTACAAAGGTGCTCTGCCTTTGTAAAGACCCGTGAATTGTGAAAATCATTGCAACAATTGTAGCTAATGTTTGTCTAAAACGTCTCTTAGAACTGAAATTGCACCTAAAAAATAGGTTTCCTCATGATACAAATTCTGATTTATTAATTGAAGACATTTCTAATTAAAAACCTCACACTCAATCATCCTTTTCCAAAACATGAAACTTCTGTCTTCAAGATGAGTAAGAATTACAGCAGTTGTTTTGATTGCTGAGTTTCCAAGGACTGAACTCCTAAGTAATATTTATTTAAGCATATAAAATAATAATCCACAGCTCTACCATGACAGAAATGCAGGTCTATGGGAAAAATGAGGATTTGTACAAGAATTGGCGCCACAAAAGTGCTACCACCTGAGCTTGGGGGGTGGGGAGGCTCCAGACATACAGGGCTTGGCAAACAGAGCCAACAATTCTTTAGGGTCTTCCTTTCTATCCCAGGTGTTCAGACTTGTGTCTCACAGTCCTACTTCATCCTAAAAATCACGCAGGGTGGTTGAAAAAGACCACAAATTGCTGGAGTCACCCAAACTCAATGAATGAGACTGTTCAGGGGAATAGCCATGCCATGGGGTAAGGATGTTAAACAAGATCTATAGGTAATTCCTACACTTCTATAAATTTGAAAAGAATCATTTAGTCCAGTGCTTCTAAGAGTGCGGTCCTTGGACCAGCAGCATAAACATCACCTGGAAGTTAGAATTGTGTAATTCTAGGGTCCCATCCTAAACCTACTGAATTCAGAAACTCTGTGGGTAAGGCCCAGAAGTCTGTGTTTTAATTAGCTTTGTGGGTTAGTCTCACTAAAACCTGAGAACCAGGTATAGACCAAACTTTAAAATCAGGAACCACACTGATAAACGCCTTGGCTTCCCGGTAATGGTTCAAACCGTTTCTCTAGGAATATACCTTGAATTTGTTGATAGCTTTCATTGTTCTGCACGTGACTTTCTAGTTCCTGACCTGCATAAGGGACTTTGCTTCACTTGAGTCAGTCAAACTTGTGCAACTAACTTGATTTTACTGTTTTGCTTTATGTAACTATTAATGGAGATAATGGAGACCTTCCCTTTATGAAGTCAAGATATTCCACAAAGCAAAATTCAGCTCAAATATCTAGGATTTTTTTTTCCAGTTTCCCAGGATACTAAATAATATTGTTATAATTACTATTAAACTTCAACATTCATTCAATCATATATTTGTGATATTGATATATTCAGTAATGATCATTAGTTTTAAAAAAATTCACTGAAACATCACATGTGTATGTGTGTACACAAAGCTCTCTAGTTTTCCAGTGCTACTAAATTGTTAACTTTTATCATAATAAAAATATTGTTATCAATAGGCATAGTTTATTAAAACATTGTTTTTTCAGTTTCCTCTGACATACTTTCACTGCATATTCTGGAACTCTCTACTCAGGGCCATCTCACAGAATTGATATCAACCTCTGAAGCCTTTGTAGCTTTGTATATAGGGAGTGATATTGGACTTTGTTTAGGATTTGGTGTAAAGTTTTCTCTAGGTATTTATTTTTACACTTAATTAGGGTTAACATCATAGTCAGTATCGGGGTCCCATGTCAGGGACAGAGTTCTTGCTTTTAGATTAATCCTTTTTCTGATTTCACTTCCTCAAAGCAACATTTATTCAGTACGAGGAACTCTAATAGCTAAGAGTACTTGTTCCCAAATTACAGGAACAGCTCATGTCTGAGTAGAGAAGATGTAAGCGTTGTTGCCTATACTCACGAAGATGCCAATACTTTTATTATAGGACTGGCCACAGTCTAACTTTGTATCAGTCCCAGTGGCCAGAAGCAACTGTTAAGAGATAAACTGAGGAATATTAATTTTTTAAGAGTTCATTTGAGCAAAAATCAATTTGATTCAGGCAGGGCCAAACTGGAATTGCTCGAGTGCCCCACCACCCGGACCTGGGGAAAGACATGCAGAAAGCAAAGCCAGGAAATTGTTTAATTGGCTACAGCTTAAGCGTTTGCATTATTTGGAAAAGTCTAGTTGGTTGTTTGTGACTGGATGTCCTTGGGTTTTGATTCTTAACGTTGAGGCATTTGTAGGCCTAGGCTTTGGGTTGTGTATGTAGGTGGCTAAGGTATTAAGCTACCCCAGTTAATGGCTTCCTTGTTTAATTACACCTATGTAATTAAGGTGCTTGTAAAGTGCTGACAACTGCTGCTAACAAACCAGACATTAGAAAAAGGGACTCAGATTCTCCCATATATGCAGCTTCAAGCAGCAGCAGTCTAAGTGTTTGTACCTTTTAATTAGTTTCACTTTGGGTCCTGTTTAGTAGCTCACAATAAACTGATGGGCATTAAGATTCTACAGAACTTAATTTTTTCATCTTTCTTAATTCCCAGCTTCTTTCATTTTTTTTTCTCTTTTTTATATTTTTCTTCTCTCACCAGGAAATGTGCATTAAGTTTATCTAAAAAATATTCAAATTATATTACAGAATAAATTTAGATATTTGTTTCTTCACCTAACAAATATGGTGTTTGTTGATTCATTTAGCGAATATGTAAGGTATATGCTGTATAAAAAAGAAACAAAAGCAATAATTACCTTCTCTCAGAATAAAAGCAGAGTTGCTTTCTCAATAATATACATAAAGCATTGTATAATTATTTTCTTACACATCTTGCAGGTTTGCTATGTACCATAATTATATTACAGGAAATTGAGTTGGTAAGTCATCCTTGTGATGGTTTTTGCCATTGAATTAAGATTGAAGATACACAGTAAGTCAAACGAGGTGAATTAATCACTGCCTGGTAAAACATCGAAAGCTTGGTAGCTACCTCCGGGTACACTGTGGTTAGTTGTCTAGAAAAGTACAAAATGATTCATTTGACCTAATGGAAAATCACTACACAGGGAGAGTTCATTTAAGTAGGAGTCCAGCCTTTAGGGCCAAACTTCAGGGTTCAAATCCTTGATCCACCATTTGAGAGTTAGGCAAATTGGGCAAGTTAATACAATCTCTCTAATATTTATATTTTTATAATTACAATTATTTACAAAGAATATTTCATGATAGTAATTTTTAATTTCATAATGCTCTTCCACATTTTTAATAAAATTGTACTAATGAAATTATATACAGATGGTCTCTGACTTACGATGGCTTGACAATTTTTTGACCTTATGATGGTGTGAAAGTGATATGCTTTGAACTCTGAATTGTCATCCTCCCATGGGCTGGCACTATGCCATACAAAACTCCCTCCTGCTGCTGGGCAGTGGTAGCCGCAGCTCCCAGTCAGCCAGGTGATCACAAGGGCGAACAGCCGACACGTTTACAACCATCCTATACCCATACGACAACTCTGTTTTTCACATTCAGTACAGCATTCAATAAATGACATGAGATGTTCAACACTTGATTATAAAAGAGGCTTTGTGTTAGATGATTTTGCCCAACTGTAGGCTAACGTAAGTGTTCTGAGCTTGTTTAAGATCAGCTAGGATACGTATGATGTCAGGAGTTTAGGTGTTTTAAATGCATTTTAGACTTACTATATTTTCAACTTGCGATGGGTTTATTGGGACATAACTGCTCTGTAAGTGGAGGAAGAGCTGTTGTGAAGATAAAGAAAGAAAATCTCACTTAAGACGGAGTCGGGAAGCCCTGTGAAAGGGGAACTCACACATGTACCACCCACGCAGCCTGCGTAACCAGCAGGAGGAAGGAAGATAGAACTATTTTTTTTTATGCAAGGGAAGACACTAATCATATGGGAATTTTACCTCTTGCTTTGAAGGAAAATTTTATCTTTTGCTTTGAAGAAAAAGCAAGATTCCTCTCTCTTTCAGCATCAGTGCTGTAACCCCCATGCACAACCAGAGACACTGCCACGACCTTGAACTCTTGTCATTCTCTGATGAACTTTTGTTCAGAACAACCCTAATTTCCTCCTAAAATCTAATGCAAGCAATTCTTCTCCTTTGTTCTCCAGACTTGACTGTGAGTCACCATAGCTTGCCTGTCCTGAATTCCAATTCTCTGCTACTCCTGAATAAACCCATAACTGGTAAAACAACCGGCTGTTTTATTTTTAATGTTGACACTACATAAAAAATATATTTTAACATTATGTATTGGTTAGAATTACCTGTGTAAACATTTCCTTAGCTATCCATCTACTTTTAGATGGATACTATTCACCCTTCATCTCACACAGCTGGGTGTCTTTCTATTGTCAGTTACCTTTCTGGGTAAAGATGCTAAATGCTTTCCTAGTGTTTTCTTTTTCTTTGATTAGCCCCTGTACTGGAAGGTAGAGTTTTAAATTTCTCCTTGTTTGGCTTTTGGGTCAAATAATTTCGGTCCAGATTCTACATGTGGTTTTCCTGCATTCTGAACTGATATTTTAATCATAGAAATAGCTTATGGCCTGTATCTATAGAGAAGATTTTTGTTTTTTTCATGTTGATAATTTTCTTCTTGTTGTTTTTAAAGACTGATTCTTATATTGTATACCTAAAATTTGTGAAAGTGTCTTAAAAATGGCTGTACAGTTTTTCACCCATTCCAAATACTTTGACTTTTGTAAGATGTATAGTATCTGTCGATCAAATCAGAGGATACATTATATGTTTATCAGCAAGCAAAGTTGGACTCTTTTGAGTGACTTGATTGTCCTATTCTAATTAATAGTACTATTAAGTCTCTTTAGCCTTTGAACAATGAAGCATGAGAAGGCCATTCATTTACATGATTAACAGGCAAAATAAGCAACATTTATGAAGCACCAATTCAAAGCAGTCATTGTGCAATAAGGGCATATAAAGTTGTCTAAAATGCCAGTTCTACTCAAAAGACAGAAAGCTACAGAGTAATACATAAATAACCATAATATACGAAGGAGCAGCAGAACCCTGGTTAAGCACAAGAGATTTTAAGCAGAGACATCTAAGCACAAGTCCCAATTGTGTCGTTTACTAGCTGTGAGACTTGGGTAAGTTATAGAGCTTCTGTAATTCTCACTTTTCCCATCTACCAAATGAACTTCATTAGTAACTGCCTGATTTTTCATAATTTTGCCTATTTATATAAAGTGCCACCAATAGGAGAATGTCATGGAAGTTTATGAACATGCAAAAGGTAAATGTATAGAAATAGATAAAATTTGAGAGAAAACTGAAATAAATATTGTTTCAAACTTTTATCTAAAATTGTGGCAAAGACTGAAAAACATCAATGAATAAATATAGGTTTGAGAACTATTACAGATTATTAAAGGTACTGATATTCACTAGAGCATATAAAACTAAGCTATATTTTTTTAGTTAAAATTTATACAGTAAATATGCCTAGAAGTGCACAATAATAGGAAACACCAAAATATCTTGATGGTGGAAGAGAGAGGGTTGTTATCATGCATTATTTCTCAAAGTGAATAAGATAAATGAATGTTAGTATTATTATTCATGTATGCATTATATGAAATATTTTATGTTTAATAATAGCAAATTCTAATTTTGAAAATAATATAGTTTGTAAAGGATGACCATGCATTTCACAATGGCAATGAAGGGTCTTAAAACCAAGCAGTAAGCATAGTAGATAAACAGATATCCTGGTAAGCTGAATGTTACATACTAATGATGCATAGTCAGTTGAATACATTCTTTACTGAAGTATGTATCTGTGAGTACCTCTGGAAAGAGGGTTATATACAGTCAGTGAGGAGCTCTGATTGTCTTTTTGCACAGGGTCAATCTTGTTGTAAGGAGAACAAATACATTGCTTGGAGATAAATAAATCCAGGGAATTCTTTTAAGCTAGTGCTAATTTCTTAACATTCTTTCCTTGCTCTATGGAAATGTTCTGAATAATTCTATAGGCCCATTGCCAAACTAAATAAACATTATTTAATTAACACATGTATGGATCTGATCACTGACATGCAATCTATTGACCTTCCTGTTATGCCAATATTTATGGTTTCTAATTAAAAAGTTTAGGAAACTGCCTATATATACATATATATATATATATATATATATATATATATAAAACAAAAGATTATGGAAATTTACATGCGATGGAATGAAATTTGATCTTTATAAATAGTTACTGAAAACTTTCTTTTCAATGAACTAGAGAAATAAATCACTCAGATTAAAATAGTAATTGATAAAAGCAGGTCAAGATTGTATACCTAATATAGTCTTAACATGGTTTACCAATGTTAATGGCTAAGATAGAAATGAACTTTACCAAAAGGTTAATTGTAACTATTTCTAATTGGTGATATTGCAACCTTATTACTATTATTTTGTATATTTTTCAAAATGTTAATGATAATATTTAAATATTATAATATAAAAATTCATAAAATGAAACAAGCTGTAGCTCTTCTAAAGAAAAATGTGGACTTTTGGACCTGAAAAGAATGAAAAATTGACTTATATGAAAAATTACACTCAGATTTAAAAACTAGGGGCCAACAACTCAATTGGGAAAAGCCACAAAACACACTGAGCTGCTGGATTTTAACATCGCTTATCTCAAGAAACCAGAGAACCTAAAAATTTAAAATGTAGCCAAGGAGTAACAACTACCTCATTTTATGCAAAAGGGGGTAAATGAATAAACAAATGCTACTAATATTTTTAAGCTTTGGGGAGTAGTGTTTGACCATTAATGAAACCTCAACTATTCTTCAGTGTCCTTCAGAAGAAACCAAGTGAATGTAAGTTTTTATACTGATTTAATCTAGATGAAAAGTCTTGATGAGTATGGTTACAATACGTTCTTTTGATCAAAAGGAAAAAAAATCATTGAAAATTCCAGGGAAAATATTTCACAAAATTCAAACAACCTCTCAACTATAATAAAAAGGCTCATTATTGATGCAATAATAATATAAAGCATAAAAATAACCACAAATGACAATAATGGTTAATACAAATTTTTCACAGAAATACTATTCTAATAAGCACATTGTCGACTAACATATTTAATCCTATGAGGTAGGTTTATTATTATTCTCACTTATAGATGAGGGCCTTGGGGCATGGCAAAAATCAAGAAACTCAGTTAAGTGCTGCAGCCAGAATTCACACTCAGCCGTCTACCTGCAGAGGCTGCTGTGCCAGACTGCATAGCCTCCATTGCACAGCATACCAGATCCTGGGACGTCTTCCACAACGTGACGCATCATGGAGCACAGAAGAACAGGCTTTGGGGGGGTCACTCTCAAACCAGGGAAGCAAACAAAAGACACTGACTGGTTCCATGGAGAGTTCTATCAGAACCAGCTCTGCTAGACACACAGGAGTTAGCTTTCCAGGGAAAGACTTTCACTCTCTTCATCCATTTAAACTGCTGTAACTAAATACTACAGACTATATAGTTTAGAAACAATAAAAATTTATTTATCTCAGTTCCGGAAGCTGGAAGGCCAAGATACAGGTGCAGTATGGGGTCCTGGTGAGAACCCTCTGCTGGCTTACAGATGGCGAACTTCTCACTGTGTCCTCACGTGGTGGAAGGGGCGAGGGAACCCTGTGGGATTTATTGTATAAGGACACTAATTCTATTTCTGAGGGTTCCACCTTCTTAGCCCAATTACCTCCCAAAGGCTCCATCTCTGAACACCATCACATTGGGTGTTAGGATTTCAATATGTGAATATTGGGGAGGAGGACAAAAGCACTCAGACCATAGCACTCTCTGTTGCTTTAGAGCATGAGAACATCTTTTAAGAGTAAAACAGCATGCCAATTGCTCACTGGATTTGGATAGTAACTATTTACAATAATTGTCTGAGAAAGCCAGTTGCCCAATACATGAAACTATGAAGCCCATGGAAAATTGGAATTCCACCTTAGAAAGCAGAAAGAACCTTCTGCTCCTATAAAAAGCTAAGCTTGATATAGCTTCTTCCACAGACAGAATGCGACTCTTGTCCCCGTCTCCCCCAGTAACTTACTGTGCTGAGAGGCAGAATACATGTAAGGGTCATTTTTGTTACACTCTTGCCTTGAATCACAAACCACTATACCTTAAAGGCTCTCAAATCATTGTGACACTTTCCTTCTATAATGTTTAATTTTAGTTTACAAATATTAGTTCAGCTTCTATGTAGTTTCTGTTGTATTAAAGGGTACATTACATAGACTGAGGTCAGAGAATCTGGTGTCAAATTCAGTGTGATTTATTGAATCTCTTTTATTGCACTGATGCATTGAAGTGCCCTATGCTCAAAGACCACTTCATTCTGTACAAAAAGTTTTTTTTTCCAATGAAACACATGCTAGTGATATTAGAATGTGTTTTGTGTGAGTCAAATCAATTTGGACCTACTGTCAGAAATATTTTATATTATTAACACTATTTAAATTTTGGTTCAACCAATAGATATCACAGAAGAATAGGCTATAGTACAAAATATATATTTTTTTAAAAATCTAAACTTCCTGAATTTAAAAGTAAGGATATAACCCAAGGGTTCAAGATGATAGAGAGGAAAATTCAGAACTCAACTCTTCCTATGGACACAACAAATCTACAACTACATATAGAATAATTCCTTCTGAAAGGGATCTGAAAACTGGATGAAAATTCTCCACCAAAAAGAAAAAAGGTGAAAGAACAGCATCAAGGTGGGTAGGAGAAACAGAGATACCATCTCATTAAGGACAAAACCTCACCCCAGTCCTGGTGACCATAATTCAGAAGAACCACAAAGGTACAGTTATTTTTGCTGAAGAGCAACTGATTTGAGCTCTATGTCAGGCATCACAACCCTTAGAGTCTGACAGGAGAGGTAAGCCCCCCCCAAACACCTGGCTTTGTAAACCAACAGGGAATATGTCCAGGAAGACTATAGAACTACAGGAAACAGAAAAGCTGTTCTTAAAGGGCTTGTTCATGGGCTCATCTGAACCCAAAACCAGTGCAAAAATGCCAGATTGAAAAGCACATAAACCACTGGTGAAGTGGAACCACTTACTGATCTTGAAACATCTGCTAGAGAGGCAGGAACCAGTTCAGACCCTCCCCAGAGAATGAGACACTGAAAGGAGCCATTTTCTTTTGTTATTTCAGTCTATTTTGCTAATGCCAGTGCTGGCAGATGCCATTTTGGAAATGTATAGTTAATCTTTTAGCATCAGAGGGCACAACCCACTGAGACCATACCCAGCCCTGTGCTTTAGTCAGGCCTCACAGTCAGCTGGGGATAACTCTGCACATCAGGACTCAGTAGCCACCTCAGTCAGGCCCATCCACCAGCACCAGGCAGTTGTATTGGAATAGCCCTGCAACCATGCCAGGGCTAGCCCTGTCCACCAGTGAGCAGATGCTGCAGCCAGGCCTGCAGCCATTCTAGGGCCAGCCCTGCCCACTAGCATAGCACAGCAGCAGCCACAGCCACCACAACAGGAGGGCACGCAGCCCACACAGTGGACACCCTTTGAGTTCCTGGCTTTGGTGGCCAGGAGAGACTGTACTTCTGAGCCTCACAGGGCATCTCCTAAATAAGGCCACTCCTTCATTTCTTGGAGAGCTGGCTGATTTACCTAATACATAAGAACATGTATGTAATTCCATATTCCATATTCCATGTAATACAGAGAATTAGGCAAAATAATGAGGCAAAGGAATATGTTCCAATTGAAAGAACAAGACAAAGCTTCAGAAGAAGAACTAAATGAAATGTAGATAAGCAATCTACCAGATAAAGAGTTCAAAGTAATAGTCATAAAATTTCTCATTGAATTCAAATAAGAATGGACACAGTGAGAACCTCAACAAACAGAAATATAAGAAAACATCAAATAGAAGTTAAAACTACACTGAAAAATACCCTAGAGGGGTTCAACAGCAGAATGGATGAGGTAGAAGAATGAATAAATGAACTGGAGGACAAAGTGATTGAACTCACCCAGACAGAACAACAAATATGAAAAAAAAGACAAAAAGTGAAGATACCTTACAGGACCTTTGAAACAACATCAAGTGGAATAACATCTGCCTTAAAGAATAACATTCCCAGATGGAGAATAAACAGAGAAATGGTCAGAAATATTATTTGGGAAAAAAATGGCTAAAAATCTGTCTAATCTGGGGAAGGGAACAGATATTCAGGTGCAGGAAGTCCAGAGAGTTCCACATAAAATGAACCCAAGAGACACACACCAAGACACATTATAATTAAAATGGTAAAATGTAAAGATAAAGAGAATCCTAAAAGCAGGAAGAGAAAGTCAACTGGTTACCATACAAAGGAAACCCCATATGGTTATAAGCAATTTTTTCATCAGAAACCTTACAAGCCAGAAAGGAATAGAATGATATACTCAAAATGCTGAAAGGAAAAAATCTTTCAACCAAGAATTCTCTACCACCAAGCAGGGTTATCATTCAGAATTGAAGGAAATATTAAATTTCTGAGAAAAGCAAAAGCTAAAGGAGTTGGCCAGTAAATGGCCCTACAAAAAATCTTAAAGGGGGTTCTTTAACCTGAAAATAAATGGCATTAATTAACAATAAGTAAACATACAAAAGTAAAAAAAAAAAAAAAGAAATCTCATTGGAAAAGATAAATATGTACTAAAGGTAGCAGATCAATCACTATAAAGCAAGCATGAAAGTTAAAAGACAAATGTACTAATATTGACTGAAATCACAACTAGTTAAGGGATACTTAAATCAGAAAAGAAGTAAAATATATAATTGAAAGTATAAAACGTGGGGGGGCATTAAAAAGATAAACTTTGGAATGTGTTCAAATTTAAGTTGCTATTAATTTAAAATAGACTGCTATTTACATACAATGTTACATGTAAAACTCACAGAAACTACAAGAAAACAATTTATTTTAATTACACAAAAGAAAATGAGAAAGGAATCTAAATATAACACTAAAGAAAACTACCAAAACACAAGAGAGGGGAGAAGGAGAAGAATAAAGGAATAGAGAAGAACCACAAAACAACCAGAAAACAATGAACAACATGGTAATAAGTACCTACATATCAAAAATTATATTAAATGTAAATGGGCTAAATGCTTCAATCAAAAGACATGGGGTGGCTGCATGGATAAGAAAACTATATGCTGCCCACAGGAGACTCATTTCAGAAGCAAGGATGTAAACAGACTGAAGGTGATGGGATGGAGAAAGATATCTCATGCAAGCAGAAACAGAAAGCCAGAGTGGCTATACTCATCCCAGACAAAATAGACAAAAAATAATGACTGTAATAAAAGAAAGAAGGGCATCACATAATGAAAAAGGGATCAAACCAGCAAGAATATATAATATCTGCAAATGTGTATGCATCCAGCATAGAAGTACCAAGATAAAGTGGTGCAATAATAGTAGCAGACTTCAACACCCCAATTACATCAATGGACAGAACATCCAGACATAAAACCAATATGGAACAACTGGCTAAAAACAGCACATTATACCACATGAACTTCATAGATATATGCACCCCAAAGCATCTGAATACACATTCTTCTCAAGTGCACAATGAACATTCTCCATGATAGATTATATCTTAGGTCACAAAAAAAGTCTCAATAATTTTCAAGAAGACTGAAATCATATCAAGCATCTGCTCCAATCACAATGGTATAAAACTAGAAATCAATCATGGGAAAACAGCAAAAACATAAACATTAAACAATATGCTACTGAATATCCAATGGATCATCAACTAGACAAATGAGAACAGAAATACAACATACCAAAATCTACAGGATGTAGCAAATGTGGTTCTGAGAGGGAAACTTATAGCAACACAGGCTCACCTCAAGACACAAGTAAACAATTTAACCTTACAACTAAAGAAACTAGAAAAAGAACAAAGTCCAAAATTAATAGAATTAAAGAAACAATAAATTTTAAAGCAGAAATACATGAACTAGACTAAAAAAAATTAAAAATCAATGAAATAATACCAGATGGATGGACCTTCAAGGAATGATAAGTGAAATAAATCAAATGGAAAAAGCTAAACCATATGTGAAATCTAAACAAATAAACAAACAAAATGAACAAAGTAACAACAAACTCTTAAATACAGAGAACAGATTAGTAGTCACCAGGGGGGATGGGATTTGGGTGCAGGCAAAATGAGTGAAGGGGGTCAACTGTATGGTGATGGATGGTAACTAGACTTGTGGGTGGTGATCACTCCGTAATGTTTGGAGATGTTGATCTATAATACTGTACACCTGAAATCTATGTCATAATAATAAAAAAGATATAGATGGCAGGATTAGGAAATGGGAAGTAGTGAGTGGAAAGAAAGAGTTGAGAAGCACTATTTTTCTCATCTAGAATACTTAAAATGCTTTAAAAATTGATTTATCAAGAAATGCAGATTTGAGTATAATATTTAAAGTCAATGACAACCAGTAAAAGAATTGCATTGATTATTTGGTATTGACATGAAGGGAGTTTAGATATGAGAAATATTTCCATCTTCCACAGAGCAGAGTCAGAAAATTCTGTCTAAAAATTATAATAAGAGAAGCATAAGCTTGGAATTTCCTTTTATGGTGGTACTAAAAGCAAAAAAATAAAAAATGGATAAAAATAAACATCTTTTGAATTGAACTAGGGACTTAGGATAAGGCAATATAGTTTTTTTACTAAGTTGTTAAACTTTTATACAGCTTGTTTTTTTATATTGTGCACATTCATTTCTTTATTTTTTATTTTTTAAACTTTTTTAAATAAATTTATTTATTTATTTTTTATTGGCTGTGTTGTGTCTTCATTACTGCACATGAGCTTTCTCTAGTTGCGGCGAGCAGGGGCTACTCTTCATTGTGGTGTGGCAGGCTCCTCATTGTGGTGGCTTCTTTTGTTGCAGAGCACAGGCTCTAGGTGCATGGGTTTCAGTAGTTGTGGCACATGGGCTCTAGAGCACAGGCTCAGTAGTTGTGGCACATGGGCTTAGTTGCCCCACAGCATGTGGTATCTTCCTGGGGCATGATCGAACCCATGTCCCCTGCATTAGCAGGCAGATTCTTAACCACTGCACCACTTAGGTAGTCCTATTTCTTCTTAACTTAGTCACTTTATAATAAAATGCTAAATCAGGTTCTTGGACCCAATTTCTAATGTGCAGTCAGGGTTTTCCCCCACACCAACAAACAGTTCTGGAAAATCAGCAGTGTCCCAAGAATTCAATTCAATTCTGATACTATCTACCCAGGGATAATAATAGATTGCACAGGTTAAAGAGTCATTCCTTCAAAACTGCCCTCCTACTTCAGATGCCAGTCACAAGTCTAGGTTGTTATCTGTACTTCTTTTTTTTGGCAAAGAATACAACTGTATTTGGAAAGCCAGGAGACCGATAAGATGGCAGACTAGTGTCTCCAATAAAACCATCTTATCGGGTTCTGGATGCCAGTTTCTTTTATAGTATCAGAAAGGGATGGATGGGAAGTAAAGTAACAAGGGTTATCAGTCTTGTAGAACATCTCCTGGGATGAGTAGCCTTGCAGAAAGGATGTGTTAATTTCTTCCTTTCTACAACCATTCACAGTTTTCTGTACTTCTGATTGATTGGCTATACATCAGAGGTTCCCATGATCTCTTCTTTGGGTTTGAATAATGTGCAATTCACAACTCAGAGAAACATTTTACTTACTAAAAACCCACTTATTGTAAAAAGATATAACTCAGGAAGTCAGATGGAAGAAATGCCAGGACACAAAGTGTGGGGAAAGAGTTTGGAACATCTGAGATGTCCAAGTGTGCCACTCTCCCAACACCTCCATGTGATCACTGACCAGGAAGCTGTCTAAACCCTGTTCTTTTGGGGTTTTATGGAGACTTCATAACAGAAGCATCATTGATGAACTCATTGGCCACTGGTGATTGATTCAACATCCCGCCCCTCTCCCCATCTCAGAAATCAGGGGTTAAGACTGAAAGTTCCAACTCTCTAATTACCTAATTGGTTCTGTTGGCCACCAGTCCCCAACTTTAGGTAGGGTCCAAAAGTCACCTCATTAACATAACAAAGGATACCTTTGGGTTTAGGAGCCCTATGCCAGAAAAGAGAACAAAAAAACGGTATGTATTTCTTATTAGAAATCACAATATCATGCCATTCCAAGAAAATAAATTAAAATACGAGGCTGAGTCAAAAATTATCTGCACTTCAGATACATTAAAACTTCTATACCTCAACATAATAAGGCCATGTACAGTAAACCCACAGCAAACATCATTCTCAGTGGGGAAAAACTGAAAGCATTCCCTCTAAGATCAGGAACAAGACAAGGATGTCCATTCCTGCCACCAGTATTCAACACAGTTTTGGAAGTCCTTGCCACAGCAGTCAAAGAAAAAAAATAAAAGGAATCCAAACTGGAAAAGAAAAAGTAAAACTGTCACTGTTTGCAGATGACATGATACTATATATAGAAAATCCTAAAGACACCACCAGAAAACTACTTGAGCTAATCAATGAATCTGGTAAAGTTGCAGGATACAAAATTAACACACAGAAATCTCTTGCATTCCTCTAGAATAACAACAAAAGATTAGAAAGAGAGATTAATGAAACAATCTCCCTCACAATTTCAACAAAAAGAATAAAATACATAGGAATAAACCTACCTAAGGAGGTAAAAGACATGTACTCAGAAAACTATAAAACACTGAAGAAGGAAATCAAAGATGACAGAAACAGATAGAGAGATATACCATGATCTTAGATTGGAAAAATCAACATTGTGAAAATGACTATGCTACCCAAAGCAATCTACAGATTCAATGCAATCCCTATTAAATTACCAATGGCATTTTTTACAGAACTAGAACAAAATATCTAAAATGCGTATGGAGACACAAAAGACCCCAAATAGTCAAAGCAATCTTTCGGGGGAAAAATGGAGCTGGAGGAATCAGACTCCCTGACTTCAGACTATAGTACAAAGCTACAGTGATCAAGACAGTATGGTACTGGCACAAAAACAGAAATATAGATCAATGGAACAGGATAGAAACCCCAGGGATAAACCCACGCACCTATGGTCAACTAATCTATGACAAAGGAGGCAAGGATATACAACGGAGAAAAGACAGCCTCTTCAATAAGTGGTACTGGGAAAACTGGACAGTTACATGTAAAAGAATGAAATTAGAACACTCCCTAACACCATACACAAAAATAAGCTCAAAATGGATTAAAGACCTACATGTAAGGCTAGACACTATAAAACTCTTAGAGGAAAACATAGGAAGAACACCCTTTGACATAAATCACAGCAAAATCTTTTTTGACCCACCACCTAGAGTAATGGAAATAAAAACAAAAATAAACAAACAAAACCTAGTGAAACTTAAACACTTTGCACAGCAAAGGAAAGTATAAATAAGATGAAAAGACAACCCTCAGAATGGCAGAAAATATTTGCAAATGAATCAACAAAGATTAATCTCCAAAATATGTACAAAGTTCATGCAGCTTAATATTAAAAATACAAACAACCCAATCAAAAAATGGGCAGAAGAACTAAATGTCCAATCTAGACATTTCTCCAAAGAAAACATACAGATGGCCAAGAGGTACCTGAAAAGATGCTCAACATCACTAATTATTAGAGAAATGCAAATCAACACTACAATGAGGTATCACCTCACACCAGTTAGAATGGGCATCATCAGAAAGTCTACAAACAATAAATGCTGGAGAGGATGTAGAGAAAAGGGAACCCTCCTACACTGTTGGTGGGAATGTAAATTGATACAGCCACTATGGAGAACAGTATGGAGGTTCCTTAAAAAATTAAAAATAGAGTTACCATATGACCCAGCAATCCCACTACTGGGCATATACCCAGAGAACGCCATAATTCAAAAAGACACATGCACCCCAATGTTCATTGCAGCACTATTTACAATAGCCAGGTCATGGAAGCAACCTAAATGTCCATCAACAGATGAATGGATAAAGAAGATGTGGTCCACATATACAATGGAATATTACTCAGCCATAAAAAGGAATGAAATTGGGTCATTTGTAGAGACATGGATGGCCCTAGAGACTGTCATACAGAATGAAGTGAGTCAGAAAGAGAAAAACAAATATCGTATATTAATGCATATATGTGGAATATAGAAAAAATGGTATAGATCAACTGGTTTGCAATGCAGAAATAGAGACACAGATGTAGAGAACAAACATATGGACACCAAGAAGGGAAACTGGTGGGTTGGGGTAGGATTAATTGAAAGATTGGGAGTGCCATATACATATTAATATGTATAAAACAAATGACTAGTAAGAAAAAAAATTAAATGGTACTTTTTAAATATATGTAGTCTATTGCATGTCAAAATAAATAAATATAACAGGCAAAAAAATAAAATAAAATAAAACTTCCATAAATTCTACAGCCAGAGTATGGATAATTTTTGACTCACTCTTGTATACTAGGATGTTTTTCTTTTAAGTAAAAATCCTTAAGTAACTATATTACAAAGTGGAATCTTGTGCCAGATGTTTCAATTTTTTGCTGTGTTAATACCATACTTGAAATTTTTTTTTCTGCTATCACCAAATAAATAAATGCAGGACAGAAGGAATATATATACTTATATTTTTGCATATTTTAAAAGTCAACACTATGCACTCCCTTGAATGTAATGTAAATCTGTCAATTGGATTTTACTTTGAACAAAGATTTACTATGTGTTTATAACATAGGAGACACTGAAACAAAAATCTTATTTTATTCTAAAATTAGTGACATAAGCTTAAAGACATAGATGTTTACTATAACCACAAACAAAATATGTTCTCATTATGCAAGAGTAAGTTAAGTGTGTCTTGATTTAGAAAAGGAAACAAACATGTGTAATTAATCTAATGTGCTTTTCAATAAGAACAGTCTTCCTTTCCATATCAGAAATAGACTCCTACATTATTCCAGAGACCAGAATATTTGTTTTTATTTTCTTACATTTAATTTCTTTGTTGGTGATGTCCTTTGACACCTGTTCACTGAAATAGAAAATATCATTTATGAAGCTCCTATAGTCAAGATAAAATGTAATCGTTTTGCTTTTCATTAGAAATTTCCCTAAAAGTGTCTCTTAAGACAATGAATTAATATGTTTTCTCAATGTGATACTGTCAACTAAGGTTCAGAATTTATTTTTAACTTATTTTAATAGTTTTTCATTGCAGAGTCTATTTTCTAAATAAACCATTTTTACGAGTTTCCATTAAAACAGTAATAATGCTCCTAAATACAGTAAAAGTTTATAAAGTTTGAGAGACATTAACTGTATAGAGTGTAGGGGAGGACATTTTTTTCTTCTCCCCTTCTAGACTTTTTGCTGACCTAATAATTAAATTGACATAAAACAGATTAATGGGAAAAAAAAAACAAATTTAAATTTTGTAAGAATAAGAGCTCATAAAATAGGAGACTCAAAGAAGTAACTAAGCAGGCAGCTTTTATATCTTTCAGACAGGGAAAGAATAAATTTGTAAAGAATTGACAAAACAAAGGAGTTTGAGCATGTGATAGCAAATTAGTGAAGAAGTAGCAAGTTTTGTTCATCCAGATTTTCTGGCCCTGAATTCCCTATGTCTGTCAATAAGGAGGATGTCCTTTATCCTCCTGGGAGGGGGAGGGCATCGTCACATGGGAGATTTATTTTCTGCTTTCAGGGGGGCAAACAAGGGTTAGAGTGTCTTTTTGCACCTGCTGTTACCTAAGTAACTTAAATTCAAAATGATCAATATGTCAAAGTGGTATATTTTAGGGTGGCATATTTTGCTCGCCTTGAGGAAAGAAGACAGCATTTAGTGATTTTAGAAGCACCATAATTTAGTCAAGCTGTCACCCTCCATCTTTCACAAAGTGGTTCCAGATTGACCACCAGTAAAAAAAAAAAAAAAAAACAACAGCATGGACCTGTGTGCCTCCTCCCAAAGTCACACTTTGTGGCATCAAAAATTGCCACTTTTTCACATTCTTTACTATTTATTTGGCAAAGGAACACTATTATCTTTGCATGTTTTGTCTCATTGCTTATTTAAGGCCATATTGAAATTGGTAATTGCACATTATCTCAGTTCTTCTGGGAAAATTTTAATGAATTTTTAGTAATTCTTCAGGTTTTATAAGCATATTAGGGAAGAAACTTGACCACTATTTAATTAAAAATTAAAAAAAAAAACTTGCTAAGGATTACATATACAATAAACAAATAAAACTGTTTACATAAAATTCCTTAATAACTGCTCTAACAAAATTAAATAACATCTTTATCTTTGATGTCTTCCCATCAAACTTTTGTGGAATCTTTCTATCTCTTTCTAAACACAATTTTTCCAACTTAGTATTTTTTCTCAGTCTCCCTGAATTGGCCTGGCCTCTCTTTTTCCCCTGCTCTGTTATTTCTATTTCAAAGCATCTACCTTTCTCCATAATCCAACTCTCTTTAATCCTATGTAAAGTAGCAAAGTGTAAACCCTCACTTAATGCAACAATTGGACTTGCTTTTGTACATACTGTGATCAACTTTTGCTGGGGAAAGTCACATAATTATCCAAACTGATGCCAATAAAATACTTGATCCCCTACTTCAACTGTGCCTCAGTCTCATATGGCATTCCTGTTTTTTTGTTTGTTTCCTGGCTTTGATCATCTCATGACTGCAATACATTTCCTCAGTCCTTATCAGGTTAATGAAGTTTCCTACTCAAGGACTATAACTCTTGCTCCCAACAAATAACATTGTTTCTTTGAATATATTCCACTTAGAAAATTAAAAGCATCTAATATACAATGTATCTACTTGTATTTCTACATCCAACTTTATGTCTTAAGCATCCCTGAATGAGTTTTATTTCTACAGTTATCCTTCATTCTATTGATGGAGATCAAAATATGCCATCCCAAAACATATCACTTTGGCATACTAATAATTTTGAATAAAATTACTTAAGAGATAGCCAGTGCAAGAAGGATATTCTAACCCTCCCCTGTCCATCTGAAAGCAGGAAATAAATCTCCCATGTGAAGGGTAACCCCAATCCCATTGCACCTGGTGGGTAGAAGGCTTTCTTATCACCAGAGATAGGGAATTTAGGGCCAAGAAGGCTATATAAACAAAACTTACTTCTTCACTAATTTACTACCCCCAATCCCAAACCCCTTTGTCTTGTTAATTCTTGACAACTTTATTTTGTTGTCTAAAAGGTATAAAAGCTGACTGCTTTGGTCACATCTTTGAGTCTCCTATTTTATGAGCTCCCATTCATACAAAATTAAATTTGTTTTTCTCCTGTTAATCTCTCTTATGTCAATTTACTTATTAGGTCATTTACGAACCTAGAAAAGAAGAAAGGAAAAGTGTTCCTCCCCAGCATGATCTTGTCTCTTCTCTTATAGATTCCTGTTCTACCAAATATCTCCTTTCTCTCATGGATTTTCAAACATTTTTTATGTTACTGTTTCTTTTCCTAATGCCTACAAGTAGCCAACTTCAAGTCTTCCTACGTTAGAAATAAATAAGCAGCAAAAGTACAATACAAAATAAAATTAAGATATCTTGACCTTGTTTTCTTACATCTCCTGTAACAACCTCATTCAAACAGACATTGTACATAATTTCCCCTTATTCTTTTCTAATGTATCTTGCCACCATCACTCTATTCCACCTGCCACTGTCAAACTCATTGACAAATCCAATGATTCTCCTTAAAATCCAAACTTTCTACTGCATGTCACTGTGTTGTGGAGTGTTTTTTGTTGTTGTTGTTTTTACCTTAACCCTTTTCATTCCTTTGGCTTCCTTGACCTTGACCTAACAGAGTAACACTGTCTCTACTTCTCTTCAGATTCTCTGGATATTCTTTCTTCACTCCATGACCTCCATCCAACCCTTAAACATTTGCTGACCTCCTATATTAGTATTTTTTCCCCCTCTGCTCTTGTCATGTTAGGCACTCTCTCTGCTTGATCGTGACCGCTTTCATGCCTGAAGAAATGTTGAAGTGACATTTGCCACTGTAAATCTGATAAACGAGTTCTAAATCTGAATCAAAGTTTACATCAGCTATTTCACATTGAAAAAGAAGTTGCCATGCTTTGAGGCCAATACACCCTGTTTAAGAATGAAGAGGTTAATCGTGGTAGGCAGGATTCTAAGCTGGCCCCTAAAATACTTTTTCCTGGTATAAACACCCTGCATAATCCCAGTGAGTTTGAGTGGAACCTGTAACTATGAGATATAATTTACATAATTATGTTATAAAGGAAAAAAGGTGATTATTCTCAGTGGACCTGACCTAATCAGGTGAGCCCTTGAAAACTAGCCTTCACACAGGTGCACTTTTGCAATAGGAGTGTGCAATGGTGGCAGGAAGGAGGAGTTGCTGCAGGGATCCTGACAAAATCTCCTGCTCCTACAGCTGGGGCCCTAGCCTACCTTACGGGATCATGAGGATCATGTTTCAGGTTAAACGCCTGGTGCCTTCTCTGGCTGCTCACAGAGAGAAGTCAGATAAGCTACTCCTACTACCCTGAAGAATGCAATAGCTAGGTTGTACACTGCCTATAGAAGCACAGGGCAAAGAATTACAGGTACATCCTAGGAGCAGTTTTTGACTGGAAGCTGGGAAGGAATCAGGATCCTCAGTCATATAACTGAAAGAAATTAAAGTCCTCCAACCACCTGAATGAACTTGGAATAGCACTCCAAACTCTAGATGAGAATACAGCTTGATCAACGTCTTGATTGCAGCCTGTGAGACCTAAGGGGAGGCTCTGGCTAAGCCATGCCCAGACTCTTGACCCCTGGAAACTGTGGGTTAATAAAAATGTGTTGATCCAAGCTCCTACACTGCGGTAATTAGTTTCAAAGCAATAAAAAAAAAAAAATGAATACACCAATGAAATCATTCTACTATTCTATTCCACTCAACCAGAATGGGTCTCCTTCTCTAGGGCAGTCTGTCCAGTAGACTTTTCTGCAATGATGGAAATGTTCTATATGTGAGCTGTCCAATACAGTAGCCACCAGCCCCTCGTGGCTACTGAGCATTTGAAGTGTAGCTAATAAGATTAAGAAACTTGAATGTGTAATTTTTTAAAATATTTTGATTACTTTAAATTTAAATAGCCGCATATGACTTGTGGCTATTGCACAGAAGAGTTAAGGCATGGTACTACTGTATTTATCCCTTCCTTTCCCCACGTGTGAAAATGCACACTTTTCTTCCTTCACTATTAAGATTAAAGAAAGGAGCTCCATTCTCACAAATTTGTCAAAAAATACACAGATATTGGAGATGAGAGCAGGAAAGGAAGGTTGACATCCCACATCCACTTCTTAGGGAACAGCTCAGCTAATCTTACTCTGCTGCCCATTTGAGTAGAGAAAGCAAACAATAGAAGAAACATGATGTTATAATGGACAAGAGGAGCACCAGCAAAGTACACATGTTCCTGCATTTTGGCCCACCAAGGCGTTCACTTTGGGAAGGGAACTGTAATTTAAGTGTATTATTGAAACCCCACACAGCAACAGGACTTGTTAGCAAAGATACTCAAGAACACGAGGCTGCACTGTGTACCAGCAGTGCATGCGTCATCCGTCAGGAATGCCAGGGTTTTGCTCGATTAGATAACGGCATTCAGAGTGAACTATTCTGGGATTGGTATCAAATGTTTTTAACTATGAGGCAGCGAGCGCATACAGAGCACAGCAAATGTCAAAATTGATAGTAGAAAAGTAGGCATTCATGTTACAAGCCTGAAGAGGGGAGTGTTTGCTCTTTTGTGGTCTAGTTGGTGGTGTTGCATTTATCTGTACTCAGTCATGACTACAGAGGGGCCTTGTTTTTGCCTCACTCCATCACTGTCACAGAATGACCTTGCCTGATATTGGTATTCAATGAAATGTTTTTGTTCTGTAGAACACTGTGACCTAGCTGTTATCTCAAGGTCAACTGTCAGCCAACAACTGAGTGGCTACTTCTTTTCTTTGTCAAAGGCAGTAATTAGATTAAAAGGAAGTCATTTTGCACTTGTATATCACTGATTTAAGATGGGCCAATAAAGGGACAATTTCTGGACAGGACACTCACCCAAACTTCTAACTCATGCACATAGCTGTGTCCTTCAAATCTTCAGTTAGATGTCCTGCTGCACTTTGAAATCAGCATGTCCAAAAATGTTCTCAAGATCTACACTTCAAACCACCTCAAGATCTACACCTCAAACCAGTTTCATTTTCTGAATTAGCTGACTCTGTGTAGGTACCCAATTCATGTTAAGGAAGAATCTCATGCTAGATTCATTACAAAACATCCTTCAGCCAATCAAATCACTCACCAAGTTCAGCCAACTTCACATCCTATGGACTTTGGAATCTATCATACCTCTTTAGAACTACTCTTTATTCTATGTTTATAAGTAAGAAAAAATAATATTTTCAAGATATCATTCATTCCCAATTTGATCTACAATTCAATGCAATCTCAAACAAAATTCAAGCAAATTATTGTGTGGATACTGACAAACTGAAATAAAGGTTATATCTAGGGGCAAAAGACCAAGAACAGCCAACACAATATTGAAAGAGGGCAAAATTAGAGGACTGACACTGCCCACCTTGAAGACTTACTATAAAGTTTCAGTCATCAAAGCTACAGTCATCAAGGTGAAAGTATTGGTGAAAGAATAGACATATAGTTCAGCGGAGCAGAATACACCGCCTGTCAATATACCCACATCAAAAGAGTCACATGATCTTTGACAAAGGAGCAAAGGCAATACAATGGAGCAAAGGCAGTTTTTTCAATAAACTGTGCTAAAACAACTGGACATCCACATTCAAAAAAAGAAAGGAATCTATACCCAGACATTACACCTCTCAAGTAACTAAAAATGGATAGATATCTAAATATAAAATGCCAACATTTGCTGACAGCCTTGGCAAAGTTATTTTAGCACCCACAGCCATACAGATCACTCCCACCCAATCTTCAGACCCTTTCCTCTTCACTCTTCAGTTTTACATCACGGCCAAAAGACTTTTCCACCTTTCTCTGGATCTCTCCCCATTTCTCCAACACAGACATTTCTCTTGGAGGGAAAAAAACAAAACCAAAGAAACCCTTGCACATTTGCTCCCCTCTTGGTGTCTGCTTTTTAGTCAAGAATCTGGACTAAAACTAGGGATATAAATATCATCTTCATAGGTTTGTACTTCACATTACAATGAGACAATATATAAACTGATTAACACAATGCCTAGCATATACAGGACACAGTCAAATGTAGGCATTAATAATCACTGCAGTTGTAGTAACAGTAACTTTAACAATATCTTGGCTGAAATCTATTTCTAGGAAATTCCAACAAACTCTAGTCTTCTGCCTTTTGTTTTACTTTGCTCAGTAATCTTCCGCAATAGCTTCCAGAGTGGTCTGTTTAAATAGCCAATTTACCCATATAACTCAGTGGTTTAGAATCCTTCAGTAATTTCCATAGTTTCTACACTGTATGAAATTACAACAGGATTTGGATTTTTGTCCGATATCTGGCATCAGAATAAAAACAAGCTCTATCAGTCCATAGTCTACACAGGCCATGATTTTTAAGGTGCCATACAATACATCTGCAATTCCTGCATTCTGCAATTCTCTGATCACCCTTAAGCAGCACCAAACTGCTGGCTCTTCTCACCACATGCTTTTCCTAGACTCTGTAACTTTATTTAAGGTACATAAAGTTGTCAAACAAGTTCTACTCAGACTCTCAAGCCACATCACTATGAATAAGCTCTTCTTGATGGCCAGTGCCCACCTCTCAGAACAAACCTACCAATGACATGTCAAGAATTGTACTCAGTGCTTTTTACTGTTTCTTTTGTGGTTATATACCCAGTTGTTTTTTCTTTATAGTAAATATCAGATCTTTGAGGTTAGATATCTATTGTATTCATCATGTATCTTTGCATCTTCCTTGCCTGCCAGGGAGTCTTGGCATAGCATGTGGGAGCTTAATACATCCTTATTAAAGGAAAGAAGGAACTAAGGAATAAATCTAAATTTAATGCTTTTTCTGGTGCAATAAGTAGAAGTTTCAGAATCCTTTGCCTTTTGCTTAAATGCCTATCTTTAATAGAAAGGCACCTATTTTACATTTACAGAATTTTATAGAAATAGAAATTTTAAATGGGTTTTATTATATCAAAGCATAAATTATAAAATTCCTGTTTGAGATGAAACAAAGTCAGAACACACTTCCCTCTTTTAAAAAAAAACTTCCTACTTTCCCAGTGAATAGTATTTCTAAGTACTGTAATGTCATGGTATCTTTTGGGAACCTTAAAATTCTCATTTTATGCTTGGCTGAACTCATCTCTTTCTGTATGTATTTCACCTTCAATTTTAATTTTCTTTGCACGAGCATGAATATGTAACAAAGTACCAGGAGAACAAGCCTTATTTTTTTTTTATTTTTATGATGGTATTTTTCTTTTGGGACTAGGGTTTTTGTACCAGTGCTGACCAAAGTTTACAGGATAGCATGTGTCTATTGAACAAATATTTCTCAGAATAAACATGAGTTTCTTCACATTAGGTTTCTTAGTCTTAATAGAAGTTACTGATAATCAAATATAACTATCTTTAATTCACATAAATATTTACTTCATAGTAAATATTTTCATAGAGACATTCTTAGGAAGAGTTGCCAAATGACAATAAAAAACTAAAAATGGATTCTGGTAAAATAAGAGAATTTATCTATACCCTGTGACATCTAATGATATCCAGGGACTTCCCTGGTGGTCCAGCAGTTAAGAATCTATGTTCCCAATTAACTAGATCCCACATGCTGCAACAAAGATAAAGACCTGGCAATGCTAGCTAGCTAAATTAATTAATTAATTCCAGGAAATGTGATTTCTTATCACATACTCTTAGTTCCTTTGCTGTAAATTAATTGTCCGTTTAAGTGTAGGTTTATTTCTGGGCTTTCCATTCTGTTCTGTTGATACATGTGTCTGTTTTGATTACTACAGCTTTCTAGTATAGCTTGACATCAGGGAGTGTGATACCTCCAACTTTGCTCTCTCTCAAGATTGCATCGGCTATTTGGGGTCTTCTGTGGTTCCATATGAATTTTCATCTCTGTGAAAAATGCCATTGGCATCTTCATAGGGATTGCATTGCCTCTGTAGATTGCTTCGGGTACTATGACCATTTTAACAATATTAATTCTTCCAACCTGAGCAAGTATATCTTTCCATTTATTTGTGATGTCTTCAATTTCTTTCATCAATATCTTACAATTTTCAGAATACAGATATTTTACCTTTTTGGTTAAAATTATTCCTAGGTATTTCTTTCTTTTGACGCCATGTCTTCTTTCTTTTGATGGAATTGTTTCCTTAATTTTCCTGATAGTTTCCTATTAGCGTATGGAAATGCAACAGATTTCTGTATATTAACTTGTATCCTGCAACTTTACTGAATTCATTTATTATTTCTAATAGTATTTTGACAGATTCTTTAGGGTTTTCTATATTTAGTACCATGTCATCTGCAAATAGTGACAATTTTACTTCTTCCCTTCCAATTTTGATGCCTTTTATTTCTTTCTATGATTTGATTGCTGTGGCTGGAACTTCCAATATTATGTTGAATAAAAGTGTCAGTAATGGACATGTCTGTCTTGTTCCTGATCTTAGAGAAAATGCTTCCAGCTTTTTGCCCTTGAGTATGATATTAGCGGTTGGTTTATCATCTATGGCCTTTATTATGCGTAAATGGATGCTGAATTCAGTCAAATGCCTTCTCTACACCTATTGAGATGATCATGTGATTTTTATCCTTCATTTGGTTAATGTAGTGTAGTACATTGATCAATCTGGACATTGAACAATTCTTGAATACCAGAAATAAATCTCATTTGACTGATATTTAATCTTTGTTTTTGTTTTTTTTTCTGTGCGCAGCACATACGATGCTCCAGTGTGGGTAGCCACATACACACCCATCCTCCCCACAGTCACCTGATATTCAGTCTTTTTAATGTACTGTGGAATTTGGTTTGCTAATATTTTGCTGAGAATTTTTTCACTGTTTTCACCAGGCATATTGGCTTGTGGTTTCCTTTTTGGTAGTGTCTTTTTTGGTTTTGGTAACAGGATAATGTTGGCCTGATAGGATGTTTGAAAGTATTCCTTCCTTTTCATTTGTTTTTGGAGTAGTTTGAGAAGAATTGGTAATAACTCTTCTTTAAATGTTTGGTAGTATTCTGCTATGAAGCTGTCTGGTCCTGAAATTTTGTTTGGCGTTCTTTGATTACTGATTCAATTTCATTACTAGTAATTCATCTGTTCAGATTTTGTATTTCTTTCTGATTCAGTCTTAGAAGATTGTATGTCTCTAGGAATGTATCCATTATTTCTAGGTCTCCAATTTGTTGGCATATGTTCACAGTAGTCTCTTATGAGAGTTTGGTTTATCAATTTTGTTTATCTTTTCAAAGAACCAGCTCTTAGCATCATTGTTCTCTTCTACTGTTTTTTTAGTCTCTCTTATTTTCGCTCTAATCTTTATCATTTCCTTCTATTAACTTTGTTCTTTATCCTTTAGTTCTTTTAGGTGTAAAATTAGATTGCTTAAGATTCTGCATTTTGAGGTAGGCTTTCATTGCTATCATAATTCCTTTGAGAATTGCTTTGGCTCTTTTTCATAGATACAGGAAAGTTGTATTTCCATTTTTATTTGTCTCAAGGTGTTTTTAAATTTCCTTTTAGATTTCTTCATTGACCCATTGGTTTTTTAGTAGAATGTTGTTTAGTCTCCACATGTTTGTGTTTTTTTCCATTTTTCTTCCTGTCATTTATTTGTAGTTTGATATCACTGTGGTCAGAAAGGATGCTTGACATGATTTCTGTCTTCTTAAATGCGCTGAGACTTGTTTGTGGCCTAACATGTGATCTATCTTAAAAAATGTTCTATGTGCACTTGAAAAGAATGTCTCTTCTGCTGTTTTTGGATAGAACATTCATATATTTCTATTAAATCCATTGGTATAATACCCCAATGGTTCTTTATTGATTTTCTGTCTGGATGATCTATCCATTGATCTAAGTGGGGTGTTAAAGTCTCCTACTAGTATCTTATCACTCTCAATTTCTCACTTTTGTATGTTAACATTTGCTTAGGTACAATATATACTTAGGCACTCCTTTGTTGAGTATATAAATATGTACAAATGTTATATCTTCTTCTTGGAATGATCCCTTTATTATTCTGTAAATCACCTTTTTGTCTTTTGTTATAGTCTTTGTTTTAAAGTATATTTTGTTTCATACGAATATCACTAGCCCAGCTTTCTTTTTGTTTCCACTTGAATGGAGTATCTTTTTTCATCCCTACACTTTCAGTCTGTGTGTCTTTAGATCTGAAGTGAGTCTCTTACAGGCAGCATATACATGGACCTCATATTTTTATCCATCCAGCCATTCTGCCCTTTGAGTGGAGCATTTAATCCATTTACACTTAAAGTAATTATTTCCATTTTGTTAATTGTTCTCTCTCTCTATCTTTTTTTTTTTAGTTCTCTGTTCCTTCTTTTAGTCTGCTCCCTTATGGTTTCATTATTTCCTTTAGTGTCATGTTTATCTTTTGTGTATTTCTGTATACTTTTTTTATATTCTCTCTTTATTTTTTGTGTATCTATTGTAGGTTTTTGGTTTTTGGTTGCCATGATAGTCATATATATTGAACTATATATTTATAGCAGTTTATTTTAAGCTGGTAGGTGCTAAAGTTTGATTGCATTATAAGAGCACTACATGTTACTCTTCCCTCAGTTATGATGAGTTTCTTGTCTGTGTCTTTATGAGGTGAGCAAACAGATTCCTGCTGACCGGACCTGCTTATGCCCAGCGTACACATTCCCTGAGCCCAAGGGGACCTGGAATGCTAAGACTGAAAATTTGACTGTTCTGAACTCTAAAATTATGCCATCATGTCTATCATTTATAAAAGCCAGAGTTCATGGCTGCTTGTTGTTTTTGTTTTTTGTTTTTGAAATATACATTATATTCTGGAAACAAAATGTTGCTCATCTAATGGAGATTCTGAATGAATAAGAATGTTCTATTTAGGACAATCATTTTTACATGTTATATTATCAAATGAAACTGTACTATAAGTTCCTATAGGACAATAATTATATATAACATATATACATATATATATATATATAGGATTTATGCAGCCTCTAGACAAGATCTATCTGAAAACAAACCAAACAAAAAGAACAGAAAAATTTCAATTACCTCTTGTGGATCAACACTAAAATAATATATGAAAATCTCTTTCAACGTTACTACATTACTCAAGGTGTTCAACATAAACATATCAATTTATATTTAAATTCCAAAAATAATTCTGAAGCACTATATTATATTTTTTAAATAAAATATATATAGCATACATGGTACATGGTGTTGTGTTCTAAACCAAAAGATAATGTTAAAACCATTTATACATTCCAATAGAATTATTTATTATAATGTTAGGAGAGATTCTTTCTTGAATCTTAGAAAGGAGCCAAGCATCCCTTTTGTAGCACATATATAATCTCACTGAACACTTACAGAAAAATATATGAAATTTATATATATTCTACATGCTAGATTAAAAAGCAGAAGATTATTCCCACCATAATTTGGCCTATCCAAAATATATGAATGTATGACAAAATCTGGTTAGAGCTGATTAGGACAAGATGGCAGAAGATTCGCGTTCCAGTGGAACTTGAGCCTCATTACCTACTCACTGTAATACATTAGCTCAGTGAAACATCCACAGGCACCAAGACAGTTCCAAGGCAACAATAAAAGGCCAAAAAGTGGGTGGTGGCCCAATTCCTGGAAATCTCTGCCCCTTCTCCAAAATAGTTGGAATAATCCTCCACTCATTACCCTATGAAATTACCCAGCCCATAAAAACTGACCACCCCATATTTTGGGGCTGCTTTCACTTTATGAGATGACAACATGCCCTGGGACTGCTCTCACCTTCTGAGATGGACCACAGTCTGCCTATGGAATGTGTATCTCTCTCAATAAATCTGCTTTCACTTGAAAAAACAAAACACACACACACATAAACAAACAAAAAATAACAACAACAAAAAACCTCAGAATATATCAACTTATGTTTCTGTAAGAAGGAATATATTTTGAAAGCTTATAATCATAAAATCATCATTTAAAACCATAAAATCATATAGAATTTTTCCCTTTATCTATTCAACATTACTATCGCCAACAAACTAAACTTTTTCAACAAGTTGAATATAGGCTCTTACTTGATACATGTTGGTTGTCAATAAATTTGTTGTATCTTTTTGTGTTGAACATCGTGAATGTTTGATCTAAGATATATGATTTTTCTTTCAAAACTTATTTTAGATAATGTTACAGTTTTTATGTTTTGTTTTGGTTTGGTTTGGTTTTTTGTAGTTGTTTTTTCAAATATTTATGTATTTATTTGGTTGTGCTGGGTCTTAGTTGCAGCTTGAGGGCTCCTTAGTTATGGCATGCGAACTCTTAGTTCTGGCATGCATGTGTGATCTAGTTCCCTGACCAGGGATCGAAACCAGGCCCCCTGCATTGGGAGCACAGAGTCTTGGCCACTGGACCACCAGGGAAGTCCCAATGCTACTGTTATAGAGAGCCAATGATTATATATTTGAGTCTGAAAAAGTACAGCAAACATATTTTTCTATTTGAGAATTCAAATATCCAAAATACTATTTGTATATTACTAAACTATTTTAAAAATGCATTTCTTGCCTTTCTTTCCAACATATGTTGTACCCAAAATTTAATTTTCAGTGCAAAATTTCTGAAATAGAAAAAGCATAGTTTTCAGTTTAGAGTGTTTTTGACAACTTTTACTTGGTTATTATTGATTTTTTCTCTTTAACTGCAAACAATTTTTGCACATTATAATCCAACATTATTAAATATAAAATTTCTAATGTAATGCATTATTTTTCTTTTACTGTCTTTTCAACTATCCAAGACTCTGATGTGTACAAAGAGTAGAGATTTCAAATAAGCCATTCTATGAGAGTCTATTTTAAATGTTTGGCATAACCTATCTCTCAGGTAAATACTGAACAGTAAACTTATGGACTTTTCATTAAACCCATGATCAAAGTTATTGTGTAAGCATAAAATGTGTGTGTGTGTGTGTGTGTGTGTGTATGTGTGTGTGAGAGAGAGAGAGAGAGATTACTCTCAACTTCTTAGTGCTGCTCTCAAGTCCTTGCCATGTGGCCCCCTCCATCTCAGCAATGGAAAATGTCCTTGTGTCAAAGCCCTCTTACACTTAAAATCTCTGACTTCCCTTCTTGTAACTATCAGGAGAAAATCCTCTCCTTTAAAATAGCTCTTGAAAACTAGGTTAAACCAGGCCTGATTATCTTCTGAAGTCAACTGTGGTATATAACCTAATCTAATCACAGGGATAATACACCATCACCACACTTACCATCCTGGGGATTAAAAAGAGGGTGTGGAATCTTGGGGGTCATCCTAGAATTCTTCCTGCCACAGTACAGAAATGGTTTTACTAACACCATCCTTATGTGGAATAGAATCTCAGCCTATTTGAGAGATGCCTATCCTCACTTTCTTGAACAAAGCGCCTAAAAGTGACATAATCTGCCCCTAATTCAGCATCCCACAGGGGCTTCAACATTCACCACTCAGCCCAGAAAGCAACAATGGCCCAAAGGCAAGACTATTTGAAATTCATCACATAGGCATTCTAGCTTCTGGGTACTAACCTAATTTCTCTTTCTTAGATAACAGATGATAAATGGCAAAAGCTAACAGTAGCAATGGTTTTTTGAACATATACAAGTAACCCTAGGTTCACTGGAAGTATTGGGATAAAAGAAACCTGAGAAAAGATAGGTGCTCATGTCCTAATGATCTAAAGAGAAAATTAAAGCAACACTGATTTATATTCATAGGCTTGGGGGGAGAGGCACTAATACATCCACAGCACATGTCTAACCACAGCTACATGGAACTTTCACCTAACGTGGGATGGAGAAGCTAGCATGACAGAGTGCCCTGCTCTTTCCAAATACATGTTGAGTTACGGGGTAAATTAGAAAAAAAAAAAAAGCGAAGATTCTAATATTAAAAAACACATTTTTTTTCGGAAAACATTGTATCATAAGGTTTAGATCTATAATTCCCATAAAATTACATTGCAGACCTATGTTTTTTTCTTTCTGACTTTAACCCAGTTTTATATTTTTGGGCACCTTTCTGAAATGGAGGTATGGTATACATCTGGCAGACTAATATTGCCTAACGCCAATAATATTAAAAATTCTCTCTGTATACAAATTATTGCTGTCTTTTACCTAAATTTATGTTAAGTCCTATTATACTTAAGTGCTTATCATTTTCACACTCAGCGCTTATTGCAAGAATGCCTGGATTGCTAAAAGTGTTGTCTTTGGTAATTTAGGATATACAATAATAGTTAGGCTTCTCCTGAAAAACAAAAGCATGCTACTCCATTTTCATCCATAAAGGTATTTAGTGGCATGAGAATAAGAATTGCAAATTCATGGTTAAGCATGATTAAAACAATTATTTTCATACATTGGAACTTTGAAACAAAATCAACTTTTGTAACATCTCAGACTCTCCAAATTTGGTTGTCATTTTTCTGTAGTGTGGCATGTAGGCTAAGCTTTCATTTGATTTACTGTACATTAGGTCCAATAGACAATATACCAATATTACTTGTCTCATTCTATCAAACTAAACATTGCTCTGCACAGAATCTGCACATAAGAATATTTTACTACAGCGACTAACTGAAATCTGTTTTAAAAGAATCAGAAGTGACACCTGGTATGTGTTGGTGGCATCAATTATAGTACTTTGCAGAAATGTGTTTTAGTAGTTTAGAGAAAAAAATTGTTAAATGACATGCAAGAAAATATTTCACCAATTTTCTAATTATTTAAATTGCAATCTTTGAAGCTAGATTTCAAACAGCATAATCGTCAGATGTTTTATGCATGGCTATTGAATGTTATGAGATATGCTGGAAGAGCTAATCATAAAAGTTAAAGATATTTTATAGCAAAGTCAGTACACATTAAGATACATAAAATCACAAAATATTTTATGTATGTATTGTGAAAGCACCTCAATAAATTATCACAATCATTTATGGGAAACTAAAAGACCTCTAGAGTGTCTATTGCTGACAGGTAAGCAATAACTGAATTTTGTTAAACAAATCAGAAAAGATAAGAAGTAAAATAATATATAAAAATAATTTAAAAAGCGAAAAAGGGAAGAGTTCAGTTGCTTGTTGATGCTTTTCTCTCTGGTATTCCTCAACAAAGCCAGGAGTTGCCTCAAGATAAAAAAACATGATGTAAAAAAAAAAATGAACCTCAGGTCAAGGCTAATATTTTTTTAGAAAGTTAAGAGATATGATAAGACACAAAATTATATATTTGTGTCAGGAAATAAAAGATAAATATGAAATACCCATAAGATAATTATTTCTATCCCTCTAGCTACCTTAAAATTTGCTCAACAGAATAAGATAGACTCTGCTTAAAATAACGTCAAATAATTTAAGTATAAATATTTGAAGAAACATACTTTAAAATTGTGAAAGTCAATAGAGTTAGGGTGTTAGGCACGCAAATGTTAACCATGAGTTATATTTACATTAGGATAACTATACTGAGAAAACTTACTGGGCTAAATTTCCAAAGTAAAAAAGACAATGCGGTTCTTTTAGTTCTAAATTTTCATTACAATATTTTAAAAATGATCAGAACTTTTGAAATGACATTTACTAAATGGCTCCTTAATCTAGTCAAAGTAATGTTCAATAAATATTATTGTTTTTCAATCGTCTAACTTTAGAATATCTGTTCTACTGCAAATATAACATAGCATAGGAATAACAATTTTTTAGCCATCCCAGATCTCTAAGGAGAAGCTAATTCATGTCAGAACTATAAGTTATAGAATAAAAATTGTTTTTAAAAATCTCATCCGCATGTGTTTACACTTTCAAAGAGCATTCTGACATGCAGAATGGTCCTAGCCGGAAAAAAAGAAGCTTACAGTCTAACATAATTATACTTTAGAAGCTGCACAGCATCCTGATTTTTGAATGTGTATTTGAAATGACAACAGCCTAGAAATGCACTTCCCGAAAGACCCATAGATTTTTAAATGACTAAATTTTCTGTCAGTCAATACTGATGATGCATGGTTAATTGAGAGTGTACACAAATTTAAAGTTGTTGATAAAATGGTAAGAATGTAATATGAAATCAATAACCTACATTGGACCCTTGATTACACACTTCCTGACTTTTTTGTTCATCTCTCTTCATAAAAGAGAAACTTTACTCACAATGCACTTCCATCTCAATCAGAGTGAAGAGAACAATTATCACCTTATAAGTACACATTATTAATCAGGTCCCAAGAGTCTGACAAATATTACACAACAATTCTGACACTCCTGATTCCCTTTTTAAAGTGAGAGTCTGAAAATATTTGTCAATATTTTCTTAAATTATTTAAAAACTGAAATAAATATACATATATCATTCCTGCTTTACTTTTTATGTAAAATTTTGATGTTAGAATGTACAGTGAGTACCCTAATCGACAAAAACTCATGAAAAGAAGGCCGCTTTACAAAATAGTAACACGAATGACTCTTACTACAGATTTGAAGAGGAAGGTATTGTGGCATAAAACCAGCCCCATATTCACCCCTAGAATTAAGTGGTTTTATAATGTAATAATCTTCAGCTTTGCACTTGCTTTTAAAAAGTATTATCGCAAGAAAGAATTATGTCTTGTACCAGCAGTGACATTGGATATAACAATTAGGTCCCTGCTGCAAACACATGGTGACAATACATCAGCATCTAATTGCATTTGAAGATCTCATCAGATCATGAATTAAGAGTTCTTTAAGCAGGAGACCTCAAGTCATTTTTCAGCAAACATTTATTGTATGTTACCTTTGTGCCAGGTTCTTTTCTAAGCACTTGATTGACTAGCTCATATTAGTGAACGACACAAAGATTTCTGCCTTGGTGTAACTTATACCAAGTCAGACATAGTGGAAGACAAAAAGAAATGCTATACACACACACACACACACACACACACACACACTTCCATATGTCAATATATTCTATGGAAGGAAAATGTCCAGAAAAATTACAAACTTACAAACATTAGATATAAATATAGTATAGATATAGATATATCATGCAAGACATCACTATTTTGCTTAAATAAGGAATTAGAGTTAATATAAAATAAGAAGAAAGTACTGTATGTTAAAGTGCTTTTATATCCCAATCTTAGTGTTATGATTAAATCATTATTTGGAATTGAGTGTTCAGTGATGCAAGAGTATGTGAGATTTTTCACTTTACGTATAAACAGAATTTTGAGAGGAGGGTAAAAAGCCAGGGTATTTTGGGGTAAGTAAAGGCAAAAATTAACAGGTTAGAGTATATTCAAGGAATAGTGAGCAGGCTAATTTATTTATGGAATACAGTCCATATATACAATGGGAGCTCAGATTGGAAAGGTTTGCTAGATTAATGCATTATTTAATTGAATTTGGAAAAAAAATATAGGACTAAAACTCAATAGGTGTAAATATAAAATCTTATTTACTGAAAACTTACGTAAGCCATCTATTTATTCACTAAACAATTATTTATTGAGTGCCTACCACATGCCAGAATCCAGGATGAGTATACAACGTAGGTGATGTAGACATCTTGTCAGATTCATGGTACACATATAACTTAGACATTGTAGCCCTTATTTTAAAAAGAAAAAGGATAACTAATATACACACTGGACTGGATACAAGACAGCTTAGGACTGTATATGGATAAGCATGGACTTGCACACCAGCAGCTAGATGTCTCAGTCTTTGCGTGTAAACATTCTGTGTATCATCTCCAAGTATGACCTCCTTACCAAAAACCGATAAAAAACCCCTGCATATTGAGAGTAAAAGGAGTATGTCTTCAACTTAATTTAAATTATCTTTCTCCCTTGAGATATATTCTATCATTTCTTGGGCCCCTCTGACTTGTGTATCATTTGCCTTTTTTTCTGGCTGCAGAAGCATTATGCTAGCTGCAGTGGATAAAGGGGATTTTTTTTTCTGTGTTTTACTTAGTGTCTGTTTATTATGATAAAAAAAGACATTAATCTTATTTCAATAAAAAGAGGTCCTCTTTCCCAATGCTTCTCCTTTTGAGTTATTTAATATGCTTAACTCTTTGCACCATCCATTTCCATCTGAACTGAATATTAAGCAGTTTTGTCATCCACTTTCTGTGGGAAGAGTACTGTTCACCTTCCAATATTCCTGCCTCAGTGCTCTCTTCCAATACTACCCTGCAAGGTGTTGCTTTGGCTGCTGAAATCAGAATTTATAACATCCTGTTTGTGACTTCCTGCAGCTGTTTTCTCTGTTCTGTTTCTGTATTGGCTGTATAGGCCTATATATGGTAAGTAGAAAGATACTTTTATTCAGATCAGCTTTCCTGAAGAATGTTTCCATATATTTATTCATTGTTTGTAGCCTACTCAAGCACAACTTATATAAAACATTGACGCTGATTTTGGTATCATGAGAAATTATTTGACATTGAGTAATAAAAACAAATTATTTATAAATGGCAGTAGGATGTTACACATTCCTTCCTTTAAATAGTAAAATAGTGCCAGCTTTCAAAATTCAAGTAAAGTATACAGAAAATATAAGCAAAGATGTCATTATGTTTCAAGCTTTATATTTTATCAGTTTAAATTGAAGAACAGAAATCTAAAATTGAGCAAATGTACTTTATTTATATCTCCCCCCATTTTTTCATAGGTTTAGAACAAAAATATCTTACTCTTTAAGGAATTATAAGGTATTTGATATTTCAAAATGTTAAATTGAGGAAGTAGTTCTATCCATTTTGAACAAGAAGATTATAAAATATTCATTCCACTTTAACTTAATTTTAGTAGATGATAAGATGATTTATCTATGATTTGAAATCTTACATAGTGAAAATATTGCTTCCAGAAACCAGCACTCTGCTAGATGTAAAACAAAGGTGAAGAGGGAGGAAAGGTCTCTTTGAAAGCTGCTCTCAACTGGCATTATCAAATTAAAGAATTTCCAGATGAAGGAAAAGAGCACAGCCTTAAAACTCCAATAATGACATTCTCTGTAACAGCAAATAATTTGCTTTTTCAAACTGCAAAAATACAATTAATCATGTCAGACACCAAGAAAGCAAATCTGAGGCTGTTTTGATGATTTATCCTTGTGTAAAAAAAAAAAAAGGCAGTAGTTGAGCATTTCCCAGTTGATTAATTCAGACCCTACTTTATCATATATGTTGTGTGCACACACACAAAATTTCTTTGGAGGGAGGATGGAATTCAACTAAAGGCCCTTAAATAAAAATACTGTCCTTGTTCAAAAATTGGTGCCATTGACATAAACATGCTGTAAATTTATGTTAAAAGCCAAAGGTAAATAATCTATTTCACTGACATTTATATTAGGTCAGTTTATGTCACTTTAACATGGTCCATTTGACATACTTGTCTGTCTGGTTGTAGGTACATGGTAACAAACTCCATTAAGTTCAGTCATAGCAGGGTGCCTGAGCCCAGGCCCTAATATTTGGTTGTGAATGCACCATAAAGATAGGAGATACCTAAAGCTTAAGTACCATGAGATTCCCTAAATACAGAGAAAATAAATCAGCAAAGCAAAGTACAACAGGAGTAAAAATGTAGTATTCCGAAATTGTTTTTAAAATGTCAGAAATCCTTGTTAGCTGTGTTATCATCAATTCCTCTAATAAGACTTCTAACCAAACTGTCCTGGCTGTTCCTTCTATGGGCTTGCCTATACATGTACTGCTACTCTTATAACCTTGAATCACACAGTACTGTCCGTCCTTTTCATCACATAACCAAAAACCTGACTGTTGCGCCAGATTTTTCTTTGCCAGGGTTCAGGGCTCAACTGCAATGGACCTTCTTTGAGATTCCTTCCCTATCTTACTTAGGATACACTGGCTGTTACTCATTCTAAGAGGAGCCTCATCATTTTTAAAGTACATATTGCAATTACATATTGATTTGTTGGCTTACTGTCTGTCACCCCATGTCCCACAAGATCAGGGCTGCATCTCTCTGTCTCACTGCTTTATTCTCATCACCCAGCAAGGTGCCCGGAACAGTCAGTGCTCAAAACCTTGTCTGTGTCTTTGGTCATTATGAACTCAATAAACGCTAATTGAATGTATCATGACTTTCAAACTTGTTTTTTCATAAAACCCTTTATTTCAATAAAATCATACATTGGACAATTTATATTTACAAAAACTAAACATATATGTGTGTGTCTATACACACAGACGTGTATTGTGTATATATGTAAAACAAATCACAAGTCAGTAAGGAAAAGACAAAAAGTTCAAAAAATACCTGAAGAGACATTTCACTAGGAAGATTTTCAAATGGTCAATAAGCACAGAAGCATAAAATATATGAAATATATGAAAAGCACATGAAAACTACAATGAGAGAATGACTGTTTAAAACAAAATAGGCCAAAATAAAATGCCTTACTATGTTAAGTATTTGTGAAAATATGGAGTCCCACTAGAATTTTTATACAATGTGGGTAAAAGTATAAAATTATACAATTTTGGACAACTATTTAGAGGTTTCTAATTAAACATGTATGTATGTTATGACCCAGTGATTCCACTTTTCTGTACATTCAAGATAAAAGTGCATATATTAATAAAAAGACTTCTAGGAGATTGTTTTTAGCAGCATTATTCAAAAGAGTCAAAAAGTGCAAAGAAATTTAATGCCTACTCACAGGCAAAATGATTAACAAACTGCAGTATAATCACAATGAATACCACTCAACAGTAAAAAAAAAAAAAAAAAACTAAATTCCTACTACACACAAAAATGGATGGATTTCAAAAATTATTATGCTGAGTTAAATATTATAAACAAAAACAAAATGTATAAAAAAGTATAATTATACTTACAAGAAGTTCAAAAACACTCAAAAACAAATCTGTGTTTTAGAAACCCAAACAGTGGTTACCTCTGTGGTGAGAAGGGGATTTACAGATTTGAATTGCACATGAGAGACATATGCATACCGCTAATATTCTGCATCTTGGTCTGGAGAGAGTTAGCCTGAGGTATATGCATGTAAGGAAATACCTGATCCATACAGTTACCATTAATGCACTTTTATATGCATATGCCTCATTCCTCCAAAAACAAGTAATGAGGAAAAACCTATGAAGAGTAAGTTGATGGGATTTTCCCTGCTGGATATTAAGACTTATGTTAATGACTGAGTTATTGGTGTGAGGAAAGAAAAGAAATAAATCAATGGAACACTAGAGAGCGTAGAGAAATAAACGCATTCATGAATGGATACTTAACCTGTGAAAGTGATGTTTTTTTCAGATCAGTAAGCAAAGTATGTAATTTTCAACTAGAGTGCTGACACAATTCATTCTCTATTGAAAGAAAGAAGGGAAGGAAGGAAGGGAGGGAAGAGGAGGGGAAAATAGATCCCTCCCTCAGATCCTACACATAAAGGGAAATAATAAAATTTTAAAGGTTTTAGAATAAAATATGGAAGACAATATTCTTCATATTATATTCATTTATATAGTGTTTACTTGGTCATTGTGCACTGCTAAGCACTTTCCAAGTTTATATTGATGTACTTATACAATCTTAACAATCAAGTCTATGAACTAGACACTACTGTTACCCTCATTTTACAAATGAGGAAATTAGGAATAGAGTATGCATTAGCTTTCTATTAATGAATAATCACAAACCTCAGAGCTGAAGACAATACCAATTTCTAATCTCAAAGTTTTTATAGGTCAGGAGTCCAACACACATTGGCTGGGTTGTCTGCTCTAGGACTCTCAAGGCTGAAATCAAGGCTGTGGGTTGGCTCTGTCCTCCTCTGGAGGCTCGGCTAGGGAAAGGTCTCCTCCCACGTTCCCTCAGGTTGTTGGCAGAATTCATTCCTTGGGGACTGAATTCTGAGGTCCCCAGTGCCTTGTCAGCAAGTGCCTCCAGGTCCTTGGTACAGGATATCTTCCACAGGTCCTCTCACACTTCACTCTGCCTTCTCTCTACTTAAGGAACCCTCCCCAGAGGCATAAGCCCTCTAATACTTTATTCCCTCTAACCTTGGCAATGACCCTGTCCCTTACAAGGATGTGCCTGGTTAGGTCAGCCCCATCTAAGTAACGTCCCTCTTGATTAACCAAAAGTTGTCATTACAGGCATGATACCTCATCGTATTCACAGGTACTGCAGGGGACTTCCCTGGTAGTCCAGCAGTTAAGACTCCATGCTTCCAATGCTAGGCACACAGGTTCCATCCCTGGTTGGGGAACTAAGATCACGCATGCCATGCTGCATGGTGTGGCCCCCATCCCCCCCAAAAAAGACAAAGGTTCTGCAAACCTTCAGGAGAAGGGAATTACACAGAATATACATACCAAGAGGGAGCAACCTGGGGGCCCATACAGAATTCTGTTTACCACACAGGAGTTAATTAACTTGCCTGAGATTTACTATTTTTACTAAACTGATTATTCTACTGAAACACCTTTAAGATTTTTGCATGATTTTGTCCAAGTAAAACTGGCCTATAGTTGTCTGTTCCAGTACGACCTTTCTGTTTGTATCAGAGTTATCTTACCCTTGTAAAATGAGTTAGTTTTCTCATTTTCAATGAGATTGAAAGTAACTGCTTCTTAAAATTTCCATTTAATTTTAACCAGGTCTGAAAAAAGTTTTGGACTAGTCCTTTGCAAGGGTCCAAGGGACAGATGTGAAAACATTTAACATATAATTGGAATTTTTTCTGTATCTAATGGTTTATTCAAGTGTTCTTCTATCAATTAATCAATGTACAATTTTATCCCTAAAATATCTCCTTCTTATCTTCCTATTCACATTCCTTTTGAAATACTTGGCCCTGAGAGGCACTTATAAATTTATAAATCTTCTCTATGTCTAAAATTAGGTAATCATTTTAATATGTACCTCTGTGGTTTATTAGCGGCTTCTCTATAATTTTCCTGATTATACTTATCAAATGTCATCTGGTTTTCTGGGTTTTAAAAGAACCAGGCTTTGTTTTATTTATTAACTTTACTGTATACCTGCCTTATAATTATGTATTGCTTTTATTTTTAGCATATTTCCCCTCTATTATTTTTTATTTCTTTGGATCATTCTTCTTTATTTTCTTTATGTAAGTTAATTCAAAATTGAAATGTTTTTGTTGCTAATAAATTCTGTTAACAATAAGTGCTAATTTGGTCTCACGTCCAAAGTTTTGATATTATTTCTCTCATGGTCATTCATTTCTCAGTAGTTGATAATTCTCATGTTTTTCTTCTTACATCTAAAATTTATAATTTTAAAAATGTCTATTATCAATAACAACTTACAGGAATTGACTTTCTTTGTTGATTTTTAAATTTATAATACTATGGTCAATGAATATGCCCTGAATGATAACTTTTGGAATTTGCTAATATTTCCTGGTTGGCTTACTATGTGGCCATATATTAATATTTTATGTTTATATAAAAATATTTATTTCTAACAAAATTTTATGTCATTGATTCAAGTTCTGTATATCTTTACTTGTTGATTTATTCATTCTTTAAGAATGCAGTTTATATTCTAGTGAAGTGATGCAGACAAGTAACTACATAAATCTATGAATTCTGAGATTATTATAAGTATTATTGAAAAAATAAAGAAAATAAGGTGGCAGGAAAGCACAGAGGCAGTGGGCTTGGGGTACTCAATCTGCCACAGCGTCCTACAGTAATTGAATGCAGGAAATGAGAAATGACCCTGGACTCTGGTTGCCTTGTGGCAATTTATATAAATGGCAACGTGAAATGAAGAGATTAGGCCTGATGATTTTTTTAAAAGTTATATGTTTGTGGTAAGGAAGATTTAATATTTAATATTATTACATCTACTTCTTAGATTACTTATTAATAATTAAATATTGTTTTCCTTATAATGTTTTGGATTTGATGACAGTATTCTCATATTAACACATTTGCTGTTCTTGGCTAGCATTTGCTTACTATATTGTTTTCAATTATATTCTACATAATGCATGCATCATGAATATATATTTCTCTTAAAAATAATAAATATTTCTCTTACATAAAATATATATTTCTCTTACAAATAATACAAGTAAATTCAGTTCTTTTTTTAAAAATCCACTTTGAGTGTCTCTGTCTTTAGTTGGTGAGTTTAGTAACAGACTTCACTGGGTTCCTCCCCATATCCGTTACTCCCTTCTTTCTACCCTATAAAATCCAAGTATTTCGTGCCTGTGATTTGGATGGGGTTGACCCTCACCTCTGCCTCTAAAGATGAAATTAGATTGGGCTATGTGATTGATTCAGAAATGGCTCAGAATAAAAATGAGGACAATTAGGAATAATAAGATATTTAATTAAAACTTCATAGTTTACAAAACAGAAATAGATTCACAGACATAGAAAATAAACTTATGGTTACCAAAGGGGTGGGGAAGAGATAAATTAGGAATTTGGAATTAACATATGCACTCTACTATATATAAAATAAACAACAAGGACCTGCTATATAGCACAGAACTATAGTCAATATCTTATAGTAATGTATAATGGAAAAATATCTGGAAAAGATACATATATATCTGAATCACTTTGCTGTACACCTAAAACTAGCACATTGTAAATTAGCTACACTTCAATTAAAAAAAAGAGATTAATAAAAAAAAAAGAGCATGATTTTCCTTTTGTATGTGAAAAGAAATACAGAGATCTTCCTAGGGTTACCCAAAGAGTTTACGACTGAGACTGAAGCCAACTACATAGAAAAAGAATGAGAAAATTAAAATAACAAGGAATGGAATCCCAAATAACATTTTGGCCCCAAAGAAAGCCTATTTGAATAACAAGTGTACAGCTGGCATTTGTTTGTTTGACAGTTTGGAATAGCATGTGGCTTGGAGAGAGATAGGGAAGACAAAAAATAAACAATAAAAATCTAACCAATGCAAGTTGTGATTCTTATATAACGTGACTATAAATATATTTGGAATTTTTCTGGCCACTTTTCTTTTTTTGTATTTTGTTCTATTTATTTTTAATTGCTTTCTTTACCCTACTATCTTCCCCTGGATTCACTTTATTCTTCTTGCTGTAGTATATATGCTAACGATTCTTTTTGTAAAATTTTTATGGGTAGTGAAATTTCTGAGTCAGAGAATGAGAATATCTTTAATTCTCTTCAAATTTCTATAAGTCAGATAGGAGGGTGGGAGGGAGGCTCAAGAGGGAGGGGATACGGGGATATGTGTATAAATACAGCTCATTCACTTGTACAGTGGAAACTGGCACAACAGTGTAAAGCAATTATACTGCAATAAAGATCTGAAAAAAAAAAGAATATGTTCTTATGAGAAACTGAAAAAAAAAATCATTTCCATAAGTCTTACACTGTGTGGACACATCATAGGTAAGAGTTGTTTTTCCTCAGCAAAGATATTCTACTGATTTCTATCATCTGAATTTGATAATTAGGGATGTAGTTCTTATTCTCACAACTCTTTTTTATTTCTGGAAGTCATCAATAGGGAATTTGTTTGCTTGGCACTAAGTGGACTCTAAATTTTTGATATTCAGTTTTCTTCAGTTACGTAAATTTTCCTGTAGCATTTCTTAGAACTGTTTGTAGCCTTTCACTTTTTCTCTTCTTTCTGCTTAAAATCCTATTATAAAGATGTTTAGATTTGTCAACTGATTGTCTAAATTCTGTAGCTTTTTATTTGTATTTTCCATCTATTCAGTTTTGTGCTGGATTATTAGTAAATTAGTCATGTGGCTTTCCAACTTATTTGTTATAACTGTGCTGTATCTATTTGATGATTCAAACTGTCGGTAAAAGTTTATATTTTTTAGTAATATATACATTTATAGTAATAGATGCATATATTTATAGTTATATATATACTATTATTACATATTCTAAAATACATATTTTATTTCAAAGTTTAAATTTAAAGCTTGCTGTTTTGTCTTTTTAACTTGAGAACGCTTAAAGATTATATAAGAAACAAGCTGTATTAACTGATTAACTGAAAATATTTATCAAAGTAAGACAGATCATACTCACATTGAGAATATCTTATTTCATTTTTTAAAAATGTATGCTGACGCCTAGTAGTGTAATCAGCAACTGCAGTGCTAGTTAGATGACATCTAAAATATTACCACAGCCATAATAATCAACACAAGAAATAAACCCTCCAGTGGCTGTTAATTAATAAAAGAATACATTATATAGATTTCAGCTATCTAATTTCTTGAAAAAAGATTTATTTCTGAAATAAAATTTGGCCAATACGCATTATTATTTTTAACACATTTGTTCCCATATAAGGAAAATATAATATTGATTATCACTAAATTAAAGTGGTCTTGAGAATTCTCTTTACCTCATAAATCTAGATCAGAACCTCCTTTTTCCAAATGACTATCCCTGAGTCATCATATTTTTCTGATGAAGACTCTACTCTTTCTCTTTCTCAGCTCTATCAATGATTTTTCCATATAATGAATCATTTATCATTAGAAATGTATAAACTACTTAAGCAAAAATTTCAACTCTCCTATGATCCCAACCTTCAAATCTTTTTGTACAGATTGAGTAAATATATTTCATTGTTTTAGCAATGCCATTTGTGACATTTTCAATAATTATATTTAACGTTTTAAATAGGTAGTCTAAGTTGCCATAAACTATGTTTATTGAATTTCAAAGTAATACTTTTACACATCTTACATGTGAGAGACTACAGAGAAAAAGAAAAAGAAATAAACCAAGGCTGCCAGTAGATGTTACATTTTGGGGAAAAATGACTGTATCAACTAGCAATGAAAATGTCTCCAGAAAATTTGGCAGGTACATTGCGCTAACAGCTAATCAACCTAATATTTAGTCAACCTGTTCAAAACTTTTGCAATCTAACACATAAAATAACAAGACTTTATGTTAAAACAAGAACTTCCATTCTCTGTTACTGCACTATAGGTTTAACTCTAGAAAGTAAAATAAGAAATATGATAGGTGTAAGAATCTTTAAAAACTTAGTAACTTCCTACTTGCTTTCAGAAATAGAAAAGAGTATTTACAACTTATTTATTCTGTGTTTGATGATTGGGGTGAGTTCTATTGCAACACATAAGGAAATAAACTACCATAGTTGAGTGACATAGGGGAAATAAATCAATGTAAAGTCACCTCATAGAACACTTAAGACATATTCATTCAGATAATAAAGCTACTAAATACAAAGAAGAAAAAAGTAACAATAAAGTGACATAAACATAGAACTTTTATCCAAATATCAAAGTCAATAAACAGAAAGACATTCTCCCAGTAGCCATAACTTCCAACACTTAGAAAAGAGTTTTTAAAATAATAGCACAAACTTGTGACAGAACTCTCAGCTTTTTAGAACACACAGAAGACAAAGTTGAAAAATAAACTGAATAATAGAACAGAAAGAGAATATAATGTACAGAACATGAAAAATAGAAAAAAAAAAAACCTTCAGCAACAAAATTTTTCATGTGAAAAATAAAAAGCAGAATACAAGGACTAGGGTATCAGTAAGGCCACAAATATATGATAGCATAAAACACAAAATGTAATTCTTTTTGAAACAACAGTTAAACAAAATTCATACATTACCAAAAGATAAGCACAGTTGTTCCAATTTAAAATACTGTAAAAAAACTGACTTAATTTAAATATAAAGAAAAATTAATATATAAGATGACAAAACTAAGGTATGAAATGCAGAAAAAAATAGTCACAGAAATAGGAAATTGAAAGGACAAGAAAGAATAATTGTCACTGTGAAATCACAGCAAGAGACAGAAAATGGAAAAAGGAAACAAAAGGAAGGAAGGAAAAGTGGGAAGGAGGGAGAGAGAAGGAGAAAGGAGAGAGCGAGCTGAGGGGAGCATCATAGATGATATCTGATAGACAGAGAAACAGACAGAAAGACAGAAGGGATGGAGGGAGAGAAGGAGGGAGAGAGAAGGAAACAGTGAGAGAGAGAGACGAAGCTGGGGGAAAGATGATAGACAGTACCAGATAGATACATACAGACACACACAGATAACTGATTCAGATATCCATCCATATGGATGGATAGATAGATGGACAGATAGATATAGACAGTTAGACAGAATGGATGGAGGGAGAGAATGAGGAAGGAAGAGAGAGAGGCAGAGACAGAGAAAGGAAGAGAGAAAAAATGACAAAAGAGAAGAGGAAAGGGGAGGAGAGGAAGAAAGGAAAGGAAAGGGAATCAAAGAAAGAATGATAGAAAAGAAAAATAATTTTTAAAAAGGAGTTAAAATTATTACAGGGGAAATACAGACATCAAAAATACATAAAAGAGCCATATACCTTAAACAACTAGAGAAAGAAGAAAAAAGGAAACCCAGAGTCAGTAGAAGGAAAGAAATCATAAAGATCAGAGCAGAAATAAATGAAATAGAAACGAAGAAAACAATAGCAAAGATCAACAAAACTAAAACTTGGTTCTTTGAGAAGATAAACAAAATTGATAAACCTTTAGCCAGACTCATCAAAAAAAAAAAACAAAAAAAGGAGAGGACACAAATCAATAAAATTAGAAATGAAAAGGGAGAAATCACAACTGATATCACAGAAATATAAAGCATTATGAGACTACTATAAACAACTATATGCCAATAAAATGGCCAACCTAAAAGAAATGCACAAATTCTTGGAAAGGTACAATTTTCCAAGACTGAATCAGGAAGAATTAGATAATATAAACAGACCTATCACAAGTAATGAAATTGAAACTGTAATAAAAAATCTTCCAACAAACAAAAGTCCAGGACCAGATGGATTCACAGGTGAATTCTATCAAACATTTAGAGACGAGCTTACACCCATCCTTCTCAAACTCTTCCAAAAAATTGCAGAGGAACACTCCCAAATTCATTCTATGTGGCCACCATTACCCTGATACCAAAACCTGACAAAGATATCACAAAAAAAAAAATACAGACCAATATTACTGATGAACATAGATGGAAAATCCTCAACAAAATACTAGCAAACAGAATCCAACAACACACTAAAAGGATCATACACCAGGATCAAGTGGGGTTTATCCAAGGAATGCAAGGATTCTTCAACATATGCAAATCAATCAATGTGATACACCATATTAACAAATTAAGGAGTAAAAACCATATAATTATCTCAATAGATGCAGGAAAAGCTTTTTACACAATTCAACACCCATTTATGATAAAAACTCTCCATACAATGGGCATAGAGGGAACCTACCTCAACATAATAAAGGACATATATGAAAAACCCACAGCAAACATTATTCTCAATGGTGAAAAACTGAAAGCATTTCCACTAAGGTTAGGAACAAGACAAGGATGTCCACTATTGACACTCTTATTGAACATAGTTTTGGAAGTCCTAGCCACGGCAATCAGAGAAGAAAAAGAAATAAAAGGAATCCAAATTGGAAAAGAAGAAGTAAAACTGTCACTGTTTGCAGATGACATGATACTATACATAGAAAATCCTAAAGATGCCACCAGAAAACTACTAGAGCTCATCAATGAATTTGGAAAATCTGCAGGATACAAAATTAATGCACAGAAATCTCTTGCATTCCTATACACTAACAATGAAAAAGCAGAAGGAGAAATTATGGAAACAATCCCATTTACCATTGCAACAAAAAGAATAAAACACCTAGGCATAAACCTACCTAAGGATACAAAAGACTTGTATTCAGAAAACTATAAAACATTGATGAAAGAAATCAAAGATGACATAAGCAGATGGAGAAATATACCATGTTCTTGGATTGGAAGAATGAATATTGTGAAAATGACTATACTACGCAAAGTAATCTACAGATTCAATGTAATCCCTATCAAATTACCAATGGCATTCTTCACAGAATTAGAATAAAAAATTTTACAATTTGTATGGAAACACAAAAAGACCCCGAATAGCCAAAGCAAACTTGAGAAAGAAAAGCAGAGCCAGAGCAATCAGGCTCCCTGATTTCAGACTATACTACAAAGCTACAGTAATCAAGACAATACGGGACTGGCACAAAAACAGAAATATACATCAATGGAACAGGATACAAAGCCTAGAGATAAACCTACACACATATGGTCACCTAATTTATGACAAAGGAGACAAGAACATACAATGGAGAAAAGACAGCCTCTTCAGTAAGTGGTGCTGTGAAAACTGGACAGCCACATGTAAAAGAATGAAACTAGAACACTACCTAACACCATACACAAAAATAAACTCAAAATGGATTAAACACATAAATGTAAGACCAGACACTATAAAACTCTTAAAGGAAAACACAGAAAGAACACTCTATGACATAAATCATAGCAAGATCCTTTTTGACCCACCCCCCAGAATAATGGAAATAAAAACAAAAATAAACACATGGGACCTAATGAAACAAAAGCTTTTGCACAGCAAAGGAAACCATAAATAAGACAAAAAACAACCCACAGAATGGGAGAAAATGTTTGTCAATGAAGCAACTGAGAAAGGACTAATCTCTAAAATACATAAGCAGCTCATGTAGCTCAGTATCAAAAAAACAAACAACCTAATCCAAAAATGGGCAGAAGACCTAATAGATATTTCTCCAAGGAAGACATAAAGATTGCCAACAAACACATGAAAAGATGCTCAATATCACTAATTGTTAGAGAAATGCAAATCAAAACCGCAATGAGGTATCATCTCACACCAGTCAGAATGTCCATCCTCAAAAAATCTAGAAACAATAAATGCTGGAGAGGGTGTGGAGAAAAGGGAACCCTCCTACACTCTTGGTGGGGATGTAAATTGATAGAGCCACTATGGAGAATAGTATGGAGGGTCCTTAAAAAATTAAAAATAGAGTTACCATATGACCCAGAAATCCCACTACTGGGCACATACCCAGAAAAAAAAAACATAATTCAAAAAGATAATATACCACAATGTGCACTGCAGCACTATTTACAATAGCCCAGGACATGGAAACAACCTAAATGTCCATCAACAGATGAATGGATAAATAAGTTGTGGCACATATATACAATGGAATATTACTCAGTCATAAAAAGGAATGAAATTGAACTATTTGTAGTGAGGTGGATGGACATAGAGTCTGTCATACAGAGTGAAGTAAATTAGAAAAACAAATACCATATGCTAACACATATATATGGAATCTAGACAAATGGTACTGATGAACCTAGTGGCAGGGCAGGAATAGATATGCAGATGTATAAAATGGACTTGAGGACACTGCGGGGAAGGGAAGCTGTGACGTAGTGAGAGAGTAGCATTGACATATACACGCTACCGAATGTAAAATAGATAGCTAGTGGGAAGCTACTACAGAGCACAGGGAGACCAACATGATGCTTTGTGAAGACCTAAAGGGGTGGTATAGGGAGGGTGGGATAAGGAGGGAGGGAGGGAGGGAGGCTCAAGAGGGAGGGGATATGGGGATATATGTACACATATAGTTGATCTACTTTGTTGTACAGCAGAAACTAACAATACTGTAAAGCAATTCTACTCCAACAAAGATTAAAAATAAGTAAGGAAAAAAATTAAATCATGCAGTGGGAAAAAGAAAAAAAAGTACATAAAGGAGAGCCAACATATGAAAAATTAGAATCCCCAGTGAAGAAAATTAAGCTAGCATTCACAACATTTACTTAAAAGATAATTCACTCTATATACTGAAAAAGAATACCATACAGTGTGGAACACTGAGGTATAATAGTTAACACAAAGATATCCTATGAAAGGAATCGTGCTTCAATTTATATAAAGAAAGAGTTCTTGAGCATCCAACAGGAAAAACAATTATACAGAAAAAAATCATGCTGGTCTCAGATTTCTCCATTTAACACTACAATGTGAAAAGGACACTTGTAAAGCCATTAGGGAAATAAACTAACCCAATAGACCAACTTCTAAGATAAAGGCAACAAACATTAAAATATGCACACGTTCAAAGAATTTTTTCTTTTGACTCCTTCCCTAGGAAATTTTGCCCAACACAAGATAATGAGGAAAATTACTGAAAAAGACTGATAATTAAATTAAATATATTTAACTCCAGAAAGAAGACTAAATCAAGCATGGAATTTAGGACAGTCAAGAGAGACTATAAATGTTATATGCCGTAAATATAACATGACTAATTAAGAGAAGAAGGGGTAAGACAGTAGTAGTAAGAATAGACTTTATTACCTCTAAGAATTTATAGTAAAAATATAATTCAAAGCTAACAAGGCAATATTTTTATGAAAATATTAATACTAAAAGAATAAACTGAAAAATTTAAAAGTAGAGATAAAATATTATTGAAAAGATACACTACTTTCACAACTACTTATGTAGGGAACAGTGAAGGAGAGAAAGAGAGAGAGAGAAAAACAGTTTGGATTACAAAGCAAAGTCCATCTGTGCTGTATATAAGATATAAGACATTCATCTGAAACAAAATACAGAGAGTAAGTATGAAAATTTTAAAAATAGGCAAATGAGTAATACACCAATGTAACAGACAGACCACAGTATGTTCTCAACGTAAAATTAGCTACAATCTTTACTCCTTCCTAGAGACATGCCCTTGGCAATGAAACTTTAAAGTTACTCCCATGAAACAGTGGAGTCTATTCCCCTCCTCTTGCATCTGAACTGGTTTTAAGATATGTTGGAGGTAATAGAAAGTAACAGAAGTGATGTAATGCCAGCTCCAACCTATATAGAACATTCTCTATAGAGCTGTAAGAGTCTCACTGTCTGGCCTACTGGAAGATGAGACAGTGTAAAGATCACTGACAAGACATCCCATATCCAGATGTCCAGATGAGGCCCTCCTACACTTGCCAGTCTCCAGCCAATCTGGTACCTTGGGACAGAAGCATAGGTGAAGCCACCTAAGACCAGAAAATATCCCCTCCCCAGGTGAGACTAGCTCAAATTGCCATTGCACAGAATCTTGCAATAAATAAAGGGTAGGCATGGTTTAATAGGCAGGAATAGAAAACTAAAAGAGATAATTATTTTATATCAAAATAGGTATAATTTGGGTAAAAACATAAAATAACACCAATAATATCATATAATGCTAAACATTAAAAATGAAGTATTAGCAAATGACATTCACGAAGGAGAAAGAGACAGAAACAAATTATTGGTAAGGGCTATTAAAGACTTTTAACCCATGAGTAATGAATACAACAAAAATATATAGAAGTATTTAATATAATTAACTGGACATATCTGACTGATAAATATCAAAACTTAGGACCTGAAAATAGAGCATATCTTTTCAGGTTTTCATTCAATATTTATAAAAATTGACTTTATGTTAGTGCACAAAGTATATTTCAATAATTCCAAAAAAATTAGAAACAGTACAAAACTTTTCTAATCATTATTTCATAAAATTAGAAATTAGAAAAGTCTCTTCTAACTAGAAATTTAAAGATCAAAAATTATCTTCATTCTTGGGTTAATAAAAAGAAGTAAAGAAGCCATATGAAAGCACCACATATAAAAGCTACGTTTTATAAATATCATATGTAGAGATAAAAATCTAAACAGAAGTAATTTTCAAATAATATTAGAAAATATTCTCAAATAGCCGTTACCCCCAAAGTCCTAGGGTCAGTGGTTACTACCAAAGTGTAAAGGGAGGTAAGAACTGGGTAGGTAAAAGACAGAAATTAGAAGGAGAGCTTTCTCTGTACATCTTTTTATACTTTTCATATTTTCTACCATTGCAATACATCAACCACTATATATTAATACATACATACATACATGTACTACCGTAAAACAAAATGAAATAAGAGCAAAATTACCTACTTATATGATTGTATTGTGGTGAGATTAAATTAGCTACTACAAATAGTGCACTTAAATATGCTCCTGGCATATAAGATGTTAATACATATTATCTGTATTTTATGTATTATGGATATATTTAAAGTCAGAGATTTTTTCTGGGGCAGTTTCAACTGTCCATTTAAGAACCAAAATAGCCAGAATCAAATTACATTACTTACTATTTGATAGCTTAAACTATCACAAATCAATCAGAGCCAATAGTCTCCTAAAGGTATATTCCCAATTGATCAAAAGTAAAAGACCCTATAAAACTAGGACAACTGAATATCAGGTTATCAGGTTATGAGTGGTGATTAAAAAGAAATAGTAATATTCCATTATACATACACACACACACCCCCCACAATTTCTTTATCCATTCATCAGTCAATGGACACTTACATTGTTTTCATGTTTGGGCTATTGTAAATCATGTTGCAGTGACCGTGGAGGTACAGATACCTCTTCAGGATAGTGATTCAATTTCCTTCAGATATACATCTAGAAGCAGAACTGCTTGATCACACAATAGTTCTATTATTAATTTTTTTGAGGAACTGCCGTACTAAGTTCCAGAAGTGGCTTCACCAATTAACACTCCCACCAGCCATGCCTAAGTGTTCTCTTTCCTCCACACCATCTTCAAATAGTGAACTCACAGGAACAGAGAGGAGATTGGTGGCCGCCAAGAGCAGGGGCAGGTGCAGGTGCAGGTGCAGGAAATGGGCAAAGGTGATCAAGTGCCCAAACTTTCAGTTCTAAGATAGAGAAGTTCTGGGGATGTAATGTACAGTATGGTGATTGTAGTTAACACTACTGTATTGTGTATTTGAAAGTTACCAAGAGAGTAGGTCCTAGAGGTTCTCAACAAAATTGTAATTATATGAAGTAAAGGATGTATTAACTAAATTTATTGTGGTAATCATTTTGTAATATATACATATATCAAATCATCACATTGTACACTTTAAACTTATATGCTGTTATATGTCAATTATATCTCAATAAAGCTGCAGAACAAGCAGTAAATATATTTGTGAAGTCTAGTAAATTATATACCATTATATCATGATAGGGTGGACACCAATAAGAGATTCATAAATAAGTTTTATGTGCATCAACTAGTAATGTCTTATTTCTCTTCGAATTCATCGCCAAACAAAAATCAATTGAAAATACACAATGTAAACTACACTGAAGTAGTCAAACAGTAGCTGACTTATTTTGAGAATTTGCTAAGGTAACTCAAATCACAAATAGCATTATATCAATAGAAAATAGAGAAAAATATTTAGATATTAACTTAATTGATAAATGTTTTCCTAGCAAGCATTTATTGAAGTGTTTTACTTGCTTTTTTAAAACCAGCTTAAAAAAAAAAAAACTGTCCTTCTTAAACTTTTCTAATTAGCAAATTTCAAAAGTGGATTTTGATGTCATCTTCAGCTCTGATAATATAAGGTTTGTCATCATCTTCACCCTTGCAAAGTAAACTAGTAGCTTTCTATGTGGAAGCAATTTCAACTGCAGTTTAATCACACAGAATTTCATATATATCTGGGAGAAAAAATGTAAGTTAGCAGATAGCATTGGTATCTTTGCTCCTGGATCTATACCAAGATCAAAGTTACTGCCCAGATTCAGCAGAGCATTTGTTATGAGTTGTCTCTCTGGGACAATAATGACTGACTATGGAGAAAGACTGATTTTTCTATAGGGAGTTTCTGAACATGGCCATTCTATGAAACAGGTTCAATAATGTTGCAATAATGAATAAAGTAAAAAAAAATCTGTGTGAATGTTCAATAATGTTGCAATAATTAATAAAGTTAAAAAACTGAGTTTTCTAGATTCTGGTTATTTTAAAATAACAATAGTCTAAGACTCAGTATTATGTTTATCATCTAGTTTGCAAGTTTATAAATTGCAACCAATTTCAGGTAGTAAAATATATTTAGAAAAATAAGATGTAAGTATTGCAAATTTTTAGAGTAAAAAAGTCTATTATGTTCCTCCATTCATAATCATAATTGCATTAAGTAGTTAGATATATATTCACCTAAAAGACATATTTATTTGCTTAAGAATTCTAGCAGTTTTCGAAGAAGAAATCCACAAAGTTGAGCACCTGTCAGACTTTCAAGTGAGGTATAGTAGAGCCAAATTACTTTGAATCATTGGTCATATACGCTGTTTCTTTCTCTCATATGTCTTAACAGTGAGTTTCCAAAGAAAATTATTATTTCTAAATTACTGTTGACCTGAAGTAAATAGACTGCCAGATATTTCTCCAGCAAAGGTGGGTGTATTTGGGATAAGCAGAGAATTGCAATTCAGGGTCTACAACCATGGTGGGACTTGTGCAAGTCCCCAGAGAGTGAAGGAAGAAGAATGCTGTTATAGAGGGGAAAAGGAAGTTGGAAGAGCTAAGTAAACAAAAAAGTTGTGGCTTTTCATTGGCTGAGTCCCGAGTCTTTCCTCTTCCTGTTGGGCTCTGCTCTTCTCATAGGGTGTGAGACCTGCCCCTTCTGGTCTCTCAACTGTATTTACTTGAGGTTTCTGTTTATTATATTTTTTTACAGTATTTTTCCTACTTCTACATCCGTCCATAATCACAGAGATACAGAATTTTCAAATTAAAGAACAAATGATCTGAATAAATTCTAAGGGGAGGAAATGGAATATTTTAATAAATTTAAGACTAGCAAGATGGCTCATTAGAAGACATATATTTCTCAGATTAGGCACATAAATTTGAGAGCATGAGATAGTTTTACAGTGGTGATTAAACTTAGCTTCCTCTCAAATTCTTAGATCAACCTTTAGTTATAATCTGAATATCCAGTTTGGGCAGTGACAAGGAATTATGGAAGAAATCTTTTTGAGGTAACATGAATTGAAGATTATTCTTATAACATCAAATAGAACAAAATTATTATGTCATCACTGTCAACTGGTGTTATTTTGCTGAAGACCAATATTAAGATGATCAGAGATGCATGGATTACATATAACTTGTAAGCTACCATGATGAAGAAGAATAGTTACAAAGCACTCTCTAAAGCATTCCAACAGCCTGCTACATATAACAAAGAAGGTTAGAGGGGCCACTTTGAACTATTTTTTGAGTTGCATTTAATAGAAACTCTTTCAAAAATTACAATTGTATGCTAGTGAACAACTGCATGCTGGCTTCTCATTAAAAACCATCTGGGGAGCATTTTAATAGTACTGATTTTCAGGGCACCGGTTTACTTGGTCCAGGGTAGAGCCGAGGCATGGCCTTTAAAAAAAAAAAAATTCAAGAGATTTTCTTGAGCAGTCATGGTCAAACAAAAACTATCGTTTTTATTTCTCAGGTTTATGCAGCATTTTCCATTTAAGCTACTTTTCTTGGCTTTGATTTCCTGCCCCATTACACCTAGAACATAACCTACATTACCATGCATCAAAGTATCATAATCACCTGGGATTCTCATTACTTATTAAAAATTTTATAATTTCTCTTTAGAACTCAAAGACTAAAATTCTTAATCTGATTAATGTCTGATATGGATATGAGGAATCTGTATTTTTAATGAGAGTCTAGTTGCTCCTGATGAAGAAAATGCATGAACATACTAAAAAAAAATGCTGGAGTTATCGAATTATAGATTTTAAAGTCAGATGAGAATTAACATGCATGTTCCAATGTTACTGCCATTATTATGGGCAACTTAATATGTCTTAGAACCACTTCCAGGTTTTTTCTGAGGATTACATTTACTAAACATAAAATGTTTAGCACAGTGACTGGCATATATTTAAATATTTAATAAATATTAACTTGCAACATTATTTACCTGTTGGCCCCCATTCAATTATCCTAATCTAGCCATCCAATTACCTCATACATGTTGGTAAGCACATCGGTAACTAAATTTTCTATGAGGCCTCTGAGCCTCAGAGGATTTTAGCTGTTCCAAACACATCTTATTTTGCCTTCAGTCTTAACAATTATACATATTATACAATTTTTAACATAAATACACATAATTATTAAATCCAATCTTGGTTCCTATGAAAACACTTTTTTGTGGACCAGGAACAATTCTACACAAATGAGGAAGTTACTGTGAAATGAATAGAAAATCCAAAGAGTTTCTAGTATAATGTAGCACCTCCACTTCCCAGAAAATGAATAATAATACCTTCAGGAATCCTAGATTAAGTACAGAATAAAGTAGTAATAGATAGTATAGAAAGTCACTTTCTCACTCAACTGGACTTTCTGGGCTTGAGATGTTCTGAGACTTATTCTTTGTATCCCAAAGAGCTGAAATATAAACTTAACATAGAAGGGGGTGAGATTAAATGGCTGACTTTCTCTCCTTTCACTTAAAATTCATAATTCCACAAAGAGAAGACAGGCAGTATTCACATGGACTAACACATTGAGAAAGCATTCACATCATAGGTTTGAGTGGCTTGGTCCTTTTTTTTTTTTTTTTTTTGGCTGAGCGCATTTATACTTATTCTGACAGCGCTGTGAATCAATGACCTAATCATCTGTGGCCAGAGTAACAGGGCTGGTTTTATCTTCAAGAAAGAATACAAAATATATAAACAGTTCATCCAGCTCAATATCAAAAAAATAAACAACCCAATCAAAAAATGGGCAGAAGACCTAAATAGGCATTTCTCCAAAGAAGACATATGGATGGTCAAGAGGCACATGAAAAGCTGCTCAACATCATTAATTATTAGAGAAATGCAAATCAACACTACAATGAGGTATCACCTCACACCGGTTAGAGTGGGCATCATCAGGAAATCTACAAACAGTAAATGCTGGAGAGGGTGTGGAGAAAAGGGAACGCTCTTGGTACTGTTGGTGGGAATGCAAACTGATACAGCCACTATGGAGAACAGTAAGGAGGTTCCTTGCAAAACTAAAAATAGAGTTACCATATGACCCAGCAATCCCACTGCTGGGCATACACCCAGAGAACGCCATAATTCAAAAAGACACATGCACTCCAATGTTCATTGCAGCACTATTTACAATAGCCAGGTCATGGAAGCAACCTAAATGTCCATCAACAGATGAATGGATAAAGAAGATGTGGTACATATATACAACGGAATATTACTCTGCTGTAAAAAGCAATGAAACTGGGACATTTGTAGAGACATGGATGGACCTAGAGACTGTCATACAGAGTGAAGTGAGTCAGAAAAACAAATATCGTATATTAACATGTATATGCAGAATATAGAAAAATGGTACAAATCAACCGGTTTGCAAGGCAGAAATGGAGACACAGATGTAGAGAATAAACATATGGACACCAAGTGGGGAAAGCGGGGAGGGTAGTGGGGGGAATGAATTGGGAGATTGGGATTGCCATATATATATTACTAATAAGAAAAAAAATACCAAATTGTACACTCTAAATATATGCAGTTTATTGTATGTTAGCTGTATCTCAATAAAAGTTTTTTAAAAAATAAAAGAAATAATACAAGATGGGAGAAATGGAACGACTCTGATCTTTGGGGTTAGGAGCAATTTGAGGTCTTACGACTTTCAACTCTTGGAGCACATTTAGCAAAGTCATCATGCAGGAGCCACAAATAGACAAAAAGTTACAATTTGTTATAGGTGAAAAGATCACAGGCATAGCACAATGTCTTACATTGTGATGGTTACTCAATAAATGTTTGCTTCTGAAATTAAAAGACAACTCCACAAAACACTCTCTAAACACTGGTAACACATGCGTGAATTAAAAAACAGTTCTACCCACTTCTTATCTATTCTACCACAGTTTGCCAATATTAATTTTTACTTTCTTTAGTATTTGCCTTTTCCCTGAGAAAAAGTGTAAATAAACATCCACCAGATTTACTTCTGTGTAGTGCATTTCAGTTCCCCAGAGAGAAGAAACAGAGATTATAAACAGTTTTCAGCTCTAGAAAAAAATATTAGACAGTTGGATGCAGCCTAGCTTTTGATGGGTCTCAGAGGCAATTAACTAAGTGGACATTAATAGCAGGGAGATGAGTTATTCCAAAAGTTCATATCCTGCTTTAATGTTGATAATATTTCTAAATAGGTGTTAACATTTTAGACAAAAGTAAAATGATATATGTCTATTAGTCAGATTTTAAAATAACAAATCATTTAAATTGGACAGTTGAGAGTTGTAAAATAATATGCAAACTTATAAATATATTGAATCAGTCTGTAGAGGAGAAAACAGCAATGACCCTCCCAATGCCATGATAAATGTTGACTTAAAATGACAGTTTCTGTAATGAGCAAGATGACAAACTAAATGCTCAAAAAATGCTTTTGAGTACATCATACCTGAAAATTCTGGATAAAATTAAAAGGAAAAAGATAAAGTGGACCAAGTTGGCAGTCTCCCCATTCTTCTTTAAATAGAAAAAAAGAAAAAAAAAGAATAAAAATGAAGAATCCACAGAAGATGTGGATGCACACTAAAGCGATACAGAAGGCAGGCACCCCAAGAGGGAAATGGGTCTGATTATAGAACTTTGCAAAAAATTAATAATCCCAACAGGTAACACACTTGGTCCGTCACCTAAAGGAGGAGAAAAAAACAAAACAAAACAATCCCAAGAAAACAGACAGAAATCTTTCCCAGCAAAGGAGAAAATGAAGATAACAACCTGTTTTGTCCTTGGCCATAACTGCAGAGGAAGAAAGACTAAACATTTGCCAGGAGGATTTGTAACCACAATTTCATACATATGAAGTTTGGGGCCTGAATTTATACTATTTGTTGGTTTTAAAAGTTCCAAGTTGAAATATAGTCTAAATTTAATAGGATAATAGTGTCTATACAACTGGAAGAAGCAAATTCGAATATTCTCAGGACGGAAAATTTTTAAAATCAGGACTTAAAATGCACCAAGGATAAAATTTAATGGAACATGAACAAGCAATAGCAAATCACTAAATACACAAAAAATATAAACTATAATGATTACCAATCAGCTAAATCAATAAACCACAGCCCCAGGCCCATAAAAAACTGTATATATAAAGTCAAAAAGAGGTTTTTAAAATATTTTAAAAGATATAAGAATATTTTTACTGTGTGAGTAAAAACCAGACTATCAAAATAGATAAGTTAAATCTGAGGAACAAAGAGAATGTCTGTAAATAACAATTTAGTAATTGAAATTAGAATTTCATTGTCTAGTTGAAAGAGCAGCATCGCTAAAGACTGAAAGGTAGATATGAAGATATAAAATGCTACACAAAATATAGCATGGAAGAGATGAAAAATAAATTAGAAGATATGTAGGAGGTCTAAAAATTGCCTAATCAGAATCTCAAGAGGAAATAATGTAGAATATAAGGGAAGGACAATATTTGAAAAAATAGTGACTAAGGATTTAATTAGCTGGTGAAAAGAAAATAATCCTAAAATAAAAAAATAGCCCCCCAAATTTTAAACAGAAAAAATCTATACCTAGACATGTGAAAGACAGAAGGACGTTAAAACATTCAGAAAGAAAAGCTATCTGACTTTCAATGGAAAAAATAATTACATTGATAGCTGACTCCTCTATAGCATTGATTCTCACAGTGTATCCAGCCCTTGAGGTCAAAACTATTTTCATAATGTTACTGCACTCATTCTCTCTGTTGAGATAACCTTACTTTTTTATTTCTGATATTATTGATTTCTGTTCTTTTACTGTTTGGTCAGGTTATTTTAAGGATGTGTAAATTTTGTTGATCTTTCCAAAGAACTGGCTCTTGCCTTTGTTAAACTTCTCTATCATACAGCTGCTTTTTGTTTCATTGATTTCTGCTCTTTATTATTTCCTTCCTGTCAGTTATTTGGCTTCACTTTGCTTTTCTTTCCCTAGCTTTGAAATGTAGATCCTTAGGTTACTGGATTTAGCAACACTACAGATAGTACATAAACTTTCCCTCTATGAATTGCTTAGCCTGTATCCCATGAGTAATGATATCATTTTTGGCCATTCACTTCAAAACATTTTCTGCTATCACTTTTGATTTCACCTTTGGCCCATGAACTGTTTAAAGATGTGTGGTCTACTTTTGAGATATTAGGATTTTTCTAGATATCTTATTGTTGTTGATTTCTAATTTAATTTTGTTATGATCAGAAAACACTGTATATTTTCAATTCTTTTAAGTCTATGGAGACCTATTTCATGGCCAAGCAAGTGGTCTATCTTAGTGAATATATAATGGGAACTGCAAAAAAAAAAAAAAAAAAAAAAAAGGTATTCTCTAGTTAGTGAATATATTGTTCTAAAAATGTCAACTAAATCAAGGATTTGCAAGTCTTGTTCAGATCTTTTAGAATTATGTTTTTTTGCAATTTTATTTTATTAATTGGATGCCAAAATATTCTACTCCATGTTTTGAGACTCATACGCGTGTCTTATATATGAGTTCTTTTTTTTGACTGTATAATACTGCTTTCATCTTTGTTTTGATAACAACATTATGTTATTAAAATAGGTTTTCTGGTCTTTTATGCATATTCTTCACCTCAGTAGGCCAAATAGTGATGTCTTGTTCTCTTATCCTCTTTGAGGAACTCTGCTTATTAATTGAAGTATCAATATTTAGAATAATAAAATGTGAGTAATTGTTGATAAGCTCATTTTATTTTGTGTCAGATTTGCTTTCCTTTACCTCATGGTGCACAATTTTAACAGCTGATCTAGACTTGGTCTAATAGATCCAACACTGGAACAACTGAGTGTCGGCATATGTTCATTGTTTTTTCTGCCCAAGAATGTGTTTTATAATTCTAGTTGCTTGTATGTCAAATCTCTGCATTGCATTCTGGATAACGTGAATTCTATACTAGATAGATGTTTACTTATGTTTCATCCGCACATATTCAAAGTTAGATTTGGGCTTTAAGTGCTGCTTCCCTTTGTGTGTGTGGTAACTTAAGTCTTAATTCGGTTCCCAACGTGTTTCCTATGCCAGTTGGTGTTTGTCATTTACATGCATGGTTCCCAAAGCCTCTGCTATATGTTCAACATCACAAAATCTTCACTTCTTTAACAAGTCTGGCTCTTAGACATCAACACTTATAATGCAGGGAAATAGCACTGAACTCAAGGGCTTCAAGTCTTTCACTAATATATTATTATCTGTAACAATAAGAGTAACGACAGTTGTTAACTCAGACCACAATTAGGAACTTCAGAGTTTCTGGCCCCATGGTGTATGCTTTTTATCACATTAATAAAAGAGGAAATTTTCTTGGAGAAGTGCAACAATTAGAAAATCCCAGTTTTTTTTTTTTTATGGTTAGACAACAGCTTATTAATTTGCAAAAATCCAGAGACACCCACCCCACCAGAGGGCAGAACCCTTTGAATTCTTCTTAATGAAATGAAAGTCAGTTTTCCCAGAGTATTCAAAAATATTTATTTGAATGAAAGAGAAAATAAATGAGTTACTGTTATATTGAAATAAGCCCTTATAGAATTAATTTGCTTTATTAAATTTTCATCAATCTATTTCTTTTCCCTAAAACAAGTAGGAGTTGAATAGAGAGAAACAAACAGAGTGGGTTGTTATGTTCTTGGAAATTACCTAAATATGCAAAAGCAAGGGAGTGATTAATAAATAAATGCCTAACTCACATATTTCCTGATTTTGGATGCTTTTATGGGTTGAATTGTTTCTCCTCAGAAAAGATATGTTGGAATCCAAAGTTCTTGTACCTCAGAATGTGACCTTATTGGAGACAGGTCTTCACAGAGGTAATCAAGTTTAAATGAGGTTGTTAGTGAGTGCACTAATCCAATATGACTGATGTCCTTACAAGAAAAAGAAATTAGGACAGAGACACACACAGGGAGGATGCCATGAGAAGAAGACGATTTTTCTTAGGCAGAAAAATATTTATGCCAAGGAATGCCAGTGATCATCAGGAAACCACCAGAAGCTAGGAGGGAGGCAAGTAACAGAGTGTCCCTCACAGATCCCAGAAGGGACCAACCAAGCTAACATTTTGATCTCTGATATCTAGTCTCCTCAACTGTAAAGCAAAAAATTTCTATTTAAGAGATTCAGTTTGTGAAACTATTACAGCATCCCTAACAACCTCATACAGGAGGCTAGAGACCTAGTTATTTTTCTACATGAAAATACTTCATTCTTTTTTTTTTTTTGTATTTTTTTTTTGTATTTTTTTTTGGGGGGGTACAGCAAGTTCAATCATCTGTTTTTATATACATATCCCCGTATTCCCTCCCTTCCTTGACTCCCCCGCCCCTTGAGTCCCCCCCACCCTCCCCGCCCCAGTCCTCTAAGGCATCTTCCATCCTCGAGTTGGACTCCCTTTGTTATACAACAACTTCCCACTGACTATCTATTTTACAGTTGGTAGTATATATATGTCTATGCTACTCTCTCGCTTCATTTCAGCTTCCCCTTCACCCCCCGCCCCCTCCCAAACCTCGAGTTCTCCAGTCCATTCTCTGTATCTGCATCCTTGTTCTTGTCACTGAGTTCATCAGTACCATTTAATCCCAAAAGAAAATTGTACCATAATGTTTATTGCAGCACTATTTACAATAGCCAGGACATGGAAGCAACCTAAATGCCCATCAACAAATGAATGGATAAAGAAGATGTGGCATATATATACAATGGAATATTACTCAGCTATAAAAAGGGATGAGATGGAGCTATATGTAATGAGGTGGATAGAACTACAGTCTGTCATGCAGAGTGAAGTAAGTCAGAAAGAGAAAGACAAATATTGTATGCTAACTCACATATACGGAATACTTCATTCTTAATACTATTTATTTTCATGAAATCTTCAACAGCAGTATTTTTGGAAGAAAAGAATTCATCAGCAAGTTGAAAGAAACATCTCACTTTTCTCAATTTGCTTTTATATGTAACTATTAAATCTATTTTTGAAGTTTCTTTTATGAAAATAGTATTTTCATAGAAAAAAAAAGACAATTTCTCTATTTCATCATTATATTCCAGGTAATTTATAAAATGACAAATGCCATTTTGATTCTGACAATTGTAAAAACTTTTATACATAATGTATTCAATTTAGGACCATGAACTTCAAGAAACAGTAACAAAAATAAAGTTTTCAGAATGAAAAAAAACAGAGAAGTCAAGGGGGTGTTATAACATTAAATTAAAATCAATTCCACAACCACTTACCCAACACAAGGGATATAACATACAAATAAAGAGAATCAATAAAAAAAATTGTTACAGACTAGCAGGATGATCTTCAGAGGATTACTAAAATAGAATTGTATCCTGTATTTATTGATGCCATGATTTTCTCCCCATCTGCATCTTGGGAATATATATGAATAATTCAATCAATACTAAGTTTTACTGCTGTGTGTTTTAAACCATTTTACTGGTTCAAAATGTTTAACAACAGGGTCCATATATAGGATGCCAGACTGATTGCCATCAGCAAGAAAATAAAAAATTTTCTTTGGAAATCTAAACATTAATTTGGATTTGACTATGGCAGTTACTACATAAAGATTAAGCATTCAACCAATAGATAACTATTTTTTTTGCCTCCTCTTAGTAATGTTACTAAAGCATAAAAGTGCATATAATTGGAGTGAAATTATTTTGCAGTTAAAACGTAAGCTGCATGTGAGTACCTGATAGAGCTGTAGCAGCAGTAGGATTTAAGTTTTTAAATGTTTACTTTAACAGAAACCTTTTTGTTGTTTAAATCTTGTAGCCTACTAAGACAGATGTGTTTGTTCAATTTTCAGAAGAGATAGCAGCTGCTCAAATTCAAAAATAATAGATACGGGTGATTTTAAATAGCAAAGATGAAAGTTGATTTCCCAATCTTACTTTCCTGCCAAGCAGCTGGGCAGCCATAAGGCATGCTTACCTAATTAGTGCCAATTAATCACCAGGTGGGTTCAGGTTAGTGTTGAATCCAATACCGGTTCAGGAGCCTATGCCATTCATGGACTCATCCCACACACCTTCAGAAATGCTACAAACATGCTACTTTTCAAAATGCAGGTGGCAACTCCTTCAATGCCTCACCTTCGAAGGGAAATATGTACTTAATAAAAATGCAAGGCCCCATCCTTCCTATGAGATCTAAGCCCCTAGTACCCATCCCTCTCACTAATTACAACAGTAAATTTGGATACGTTACAAAAGAAAACAAACAAACAAACAGTACTTGAGGAGCCTGGAAGGTAAACAAGAGCAGATGGGTGATGGGAATGAGCCAAAAGTTGGAGAAGCACCAGTCGCAGGTGACCATCCTGGTTTTATTTTTGTTTCTTCTTTCATGGTTTTGTATCAAGCGTAGATACCACTCGCACAGTGGCACATGGTATGTGCAGCTAAAGCTTTGGCAAAAAATTCAGATATTTCTGGCCAAGAAATGATGGAAGAAGGTGAGTTAGGCCAGAGTATGGGAGGAAACCCTAGCGGAGGGGAAGCCAACATTTCTGTGTAGAAGCCCATAAAACCCCCAGCCTAACATGTAAACCACACATGCTTTGCATAAACCCAAATCAGCATAGCAACAATTCTGAGCACTCAGCTGACATTGGAACCACCTGGAAAATCTCAGCCTAACCCCTGAACCTCACAGGTTCAAATGAGACAGGCCAACCTCAGCATGACCAAGATTTTGAGAAAACAACTGAGATTTGAACCATTGCAACAAAAGATAAAATGCAACTGGCAGTCTGAACAAAATAAACTCAGTCTCCTATAGAAACAAACCATCAACATTCTCTAGAGGATTATAACAAAACCCAGAGTCTACACAACTCACAACATCCAGGAAATAATAATAATAATAATAATAAAATACTCATTCCAAAACTGAAGAAAATACGATCATTCTCAAGGGAAAAGACAACTATGAGACATTGATTCTGGAATGACTTAGGTAATGAAATTATCAGATAAAGATTTTAAAGCTGCTATTATAAAACTAAGCTCTCTGTGGTAAAGGAACATATTTGAAATAAATCAAAAAGGTAGAAATTTTAAGCAAAGAAATACAATATTTTATAAGGACAGAATGGAAATTTTACAAATAAAAAATAAATTATTTAAATAAAAAACTCACTGGAAGCTCCATGAAGACACACTATTTTGTCTTCAAACTTTAGTTTAACCAGCACTAGTAACAGTTTCTCCTCAGAACAGGTCCATGAAAATATTTAATGAATAAAATCTTAAAATTCTGGTAAAATCAAATATTATTTAAGACACTTTAAATAAAGCATATAACTCACACAGGCTGAAAAATTTATATGAAGGCACATGTAAATTTCTAATGGAAAAATCTCAGTTCTTTACAAGAAAGATAAACCACATTATCATCTTTATCTTTTGAAATATTAAATATCCCATACTAAAGACAAAATAAAAAGTAGTTAAATGTATAAAACAATTAAAATTTTCCCAAATATCTTGAATCTGCTTGTAAGGAGATTGGAAGTTGCAACAAGTAAAAGGCTGAACAAACTAAAAAATAAACAACTTTTTTAAAGAAAAGTAAGGTCACAGAACAAACAACTGAAACCAAAATTGGAGAGACAGGCAGACAAAAAGAATCACAACTTACTGGAGCAGAAACTCATGAGCTGAAACTCCACCAGAACCAGTCCCAGAGTGGGGAAAAAAAAAAAAAGCTTAACTCCAAGGGACCAAGTCATAGGTGGGCCCCTCCGTGCAACTGTGAGTTTCACCTCCAGGAACTTGACCAAGTTCTCACGGTAATTACTGGAGAAAAAGACTCTGGAGCTTCCAGCAGGGAGAGAGGAAAAAGGAACTATTTTGAAATACACCTGAGCATGTTCTTCTTAAACAGGCCTGCCTACAGGTGAAACTATTTAACCATAGCCTTACCTGCTGGGGTTTTGAATCTAACTGACTTGCTGGAAGGGAAACACCCAACCATTTTAGTCATCCTGCCCCACAAAAGGAAGGGAGCATGAGAAGTATATATGCAGTTCACAGTCCAGAGGTATAGGCTCATTAAAAGACTAAGACCTACTCATAGAACTATGAACACTTCCCTTCCCTCCACCCCCAGCATCACATTACTAAAGGCCTATTTACAGCAACTGCTTTTACCCAGTGCATCATGTCTGACTATCAAGAGAATAATTACAAAGCACATCAAGGCAGTAATTAGTTTGAAGACGCAGAAAAAATCAGAATCAGACATGGCAGGGATGTTGGGATGATTAGACTGAGAATTTGAAACAACTATGATTAATCTGCTAAACAGTCTAACAGATAAAGCAGATGACATTCAAGAACAGAAGGGCCTGTAAGCAGAAAGATGGGAGTCTTTAGAAAAAGCCAAGAAGGAAATCAGGAGATAAAAAACACTATAACAGAGATGAAGAATGACTCTCATGGGCTCATTAGGAGACTGGCCACAGCTGAGGTAAGAATCCCTGAGCTAGAGGATGTCAAAAGTTCAGACACGGCTGAAGTAAAACCAATGGGTCACTGAAGTAGTAATAAGTAAAAGCTTATTGTGCACACATCAAAAGACAATTCCTGAGCCAAAGCACTCAAACCAAAACATGGAATGAAGCTCAGGGGTATATTGCTATAAAGCAGTTTATATAGTGAGAAGGCAGTGATTGTTTATTCTTCACAGTGACCGGTTATAATATTAAAATTTTCTTAAACGATAGGGAATAACTTAGTGGTTACCTCATACCAACTTTGGAAAACAGTTTACATTTTGCTTATAATTTTCAGAGGCATACAAGAAATGACCCTGGTCAACTTAGCAGAATAAGCTAAATGAAGCTTTGTTTGTATGAATAAACTGGTTTTGTCTACACAGGGGATTTTCAGTGCTGGCCTCTGTCTTTTAATTTAACACGGATACATCAATAGAATTCTTGAAAACTGAAAAGTGAAGAGCACAAAGATTGGAAAAAACACAATATCTAGAGACTGTGGACAACTACAAAATATATAACATATGTGAATGGAAATACCAGAAAGATGGAAAAAAAAAGAAGAAATGTGTAATAAATAATGACAGAATTTTCAATTAATGTTAGATACCAAACTACAGATCCAAGAAAACACTAGAGTAAAATAAATGCCAAAAAAACTACCCTATGCATATCATTTTCAAGCTATAAAAATAATCAAAGAAAAAATTCTGAAAGAGGCAAGAGGAAAAAAATACTTTACTTACATAGGAACAAAAACAAGCATTTCATCAACTTCTCAAAAACCACTCAAGCAAGAACAGAGTACAGTGAAATATTTAAAATGCTGAGGAAAAAAACGACAGTTATGTACTCTGCAAATTGTCCTTTAAAAGCAAAGGAGAAATACATTCTCAGACAAATAAAAAGGGAGGGAATTTCTCACCAGTAACTTTCATCACAAAATTGTTAAAAGTTCTTTAGAGAAAATAAAAATAATATAGGCCAGAAACTCAAATCTACAAAAAAGGCAAGAGCACTGGAGAAGAAATAAATGAAAGTAAAACAAAAACATATTTTTCTTATCCTTAATTGGCTTAACAGATAACAGTTTGTTCAAAATAATAATGTATTCAGTTCTGTGTGCTTATTCATATATAATATATACATATACATACATACTTATATACATATATAATTATATATCATATACTTATAAGAGAAATGAATGCCAGCAAGGATAAAAGGACAGGAGGGAGGAATTAGGATTACTGAGCTATTATGTTATGCACACTATCCATTAAACAATACAGTGTTATTTGAAAATGGATTTGGAATAGTTGTAAATGCATATTGCAGACTCTAGAGCAAACACTGAAACAAAGGTTAAAATGGAATATAAGTGACGTACTAAGAAAGGAGAAAAAAAAACAGGCTCATATAAATTTCTCCATTAAAACCAGAAAAGGCAAAACAGGAGGGAAATACAAGGCAACAAATAGGAAACTGATGAATATGATAGACTTAATTCAGCAATATCAATAATCACCTGAATGCCAATGGCCTTAACAAACCAGTTAAAAACAAGAGGTCATCAAAGTAGATCAGGAAACAAGACCCTACCATACACTGCCTACAAGAAACTCCCTTTAAATATAAAGACACACATAGATTAAAAAGAAAGCAGGAGCGGCTATGCTAATTTTAGACAGAGCAGACTTCAATACAAGGAAAGTTATCAAAGATAAAGAGGACATTACATAACAATAAAGGGATCAATTAATTAAGAAGACATCATAATCATGAAAGTGTATGTGCCTAAAAAACATACAGTAAAAGTGTAAAACTGATATAACGGTAAGAAGAAATAAATGAATCCACTATCATAGTTGTACACTTCATTGCCCCTCCCTCAGAAATGGACAAAACCAGCAGGCAGAAAATCAGAAATGACACAGCTGAACTCAACAACAAAATCAATCAACTGGATATAATTGACATCTATAGACTATTTCATTTCAACAACAACAGAACACACATTCTTCTCAAGTTCACATGGAATGTTCACTAAGATAGGCCAAATACTGAGCACTAAAACATACCTTAACATTTTAAACAAATAGGAACCATACAATTTCTGCTTTCAGACCAAAATGAACTTAACCTAGAAATCAATAACAGAAGGATAACTGGAAAATCCTAAAATATTGGAAGATTTAACAGCACACTTTTAAATAACACATGGGTCAAAGAAGAAATCTCAGGAGAAAATTTTAAATATTCAAACGAAATTAAGAGTCTCATGCTCTACTGACCAAGACAGCCAGGCAATTTGAATGGAATTAAAATGAAAGTACAACTTTTCAAAATGTGAGGGGTGCCATGAAAACTGTGCTTACAAGAAATTTTACAGTATGGAATGCACATAGTAGGAATCAAGAAAGACCTAAAATCAATCATTTAAGCTTCCACCTTAGAAAACTAGAAAAAGAAGGGCAAATAAAGTCTAAAGTAAGCAGAGAGAAAAAAAAGAATAACAAAGTTGAAATCCATGAAACTGAACACAGGAAAATCATGTTTGGGTCAAGATGGCAGAATGGGGTGACCACAAGCTCACTTCCTTTCATATACACACCAAAATTACAATTACATATAAAACAACTATCACTGAGAATGACATGAAGGCCAGCAGAACTGATTTTCTACAGCAAGGATATAAAGAAAAAGACACATCGGGGCAGGTAGGAGGGGCAAGACTTGGTCTAGTCGGAACCCATACCCACAACGTAGCAAAAGGGAGGGATGTCACCACCGTGGCGGTCCCCTTGAAGAGTAAGCTATGCAAGCTCCACATCCTGCTTCTCAGCACAGGGCACCTGCACCAGGAAGACAAGCCCCCGTAACACCTGGCTTTGAAAACCAGCAGGGCTTCCATCTGGGAGAGCTTCGGGCTATGCAAAGCCAATACTCCACTCTTGAACGGCCCATGCACAAACTCACGTGCTTCAAGTTGCAGTGCAGAGAAGCAATTTGAAAAGTGCCTGGGTCATAGGCGAAGTGGATGCGTTGACGAATTTTAGGGCATTTGACAAATCTGGTGGAATTTTCTCCAGGCCAGGAGGCACTGGTGGGCGCCAGTTTTTTCTTCTCCTTCCGTCTAGCCGGCCAGCTAAAACCTAAACCCATATGGAACTTAACCGGATAGTCAGTAAGAAGGGTGGACCTTTGAAATAGAAAGACACACAGCATGACCTTGGTGTAAAAGGAATTGCTATGAAGGAGGTTCCTAGGATTATACAGCTTGAATGTCAGGATGTGAAAATTCAAGAGTAATTTATGACAGTAAGAAAAAGATCAAAGCGTAGACTAATTTTTTAACGGTTTGTACAAGTACGGGCTTGTATGAGTGCCCCGGGGTCCTCTCTCAGTTCTGTGGCTGCATTCTCACTCATCATACTCCTGCACGCCTGACCCCCAGGTTGTGCCTTTCAGCACTCCTGCCCCTAGCCCAGCTGTAATGGCTCTGTCATGTATTCCATGACATAAAATTCAGAAGTTTTCCCATAGAAAGTTTTCTCTCTCTGCTGTCCTGCCCTCAGCTGCTAAGAGTGGACCTGAGCATTAAGGAAGATCACTAAGAGCTGTCCTGCTCTTATGACAGTTCTAGGAGGCCACTGCCTTGAGGACTGGGGTACCTAGGACAGGGAGAGTTTCTCCCAGCTCGTGCCCTGGCCCCAGTATTCCACTGAGCCTTGATGAAGGCCTATGGGGAACGGTGGTTAAGTGCAGATGGGTCTGTGGCCAGCACACCCATGGATTCTAAATCATCATCTAACCCCCACTCAGCTTTAAAAATTCTTCAGAATTTCTTCTGCTTTTTCTTACCCTCATCAATGGATGCCTTCTTCTCCTCCATTGAGGTTAAAAGAAGGTTTGAGTCTCTCCTAGGAAGGTTTCTCACTGAACTGGATTTTGTTCATATATGTTTCTCAGCTTTCCAAAGGATTTTAAGAAATTGTGATTTTGTAAGTTATCTTACTTTTCTGGTTGATACAAAGGGAGTATAAGATACTATCTTTTTTCTAAGCAGTGGTAGAAGCATTCAGAAGGAGGATAATTTTTCATACCAAGTTAATGAAATATTCTAACTAAATACAGCAGGCCTGCTGAGGGTAAGGAAAGTATTACCATACCCCCATAATCAGGAAGAGTTTTTAAAATATGTTTGTTCCTTTTAATTACTGGAGAGATCCGAGCTTGCATATGCTTAGATAAGCCTTTATAACTATCAGTTTCCAGATTCTCCCCATTGCTATGGAACTTTGTAAAGCCCCTGAGCCAAAGATGCTTTCATATTAGCTTTTAATTAGCACTATATGCATAGGAATATTTCATAAACTTCTTGAAGAACTCTAAGTAATATATTCAAGAATAATTCTGGAAAATATGTATCGCAGCTTACCAAAATGATTGTGATTTTTAAATCTATTTTTGTATAAGCTTCTTCAAAAATAAGAGCTAAAATCACTTAGAAACAAAGTTTAAGTTGGAACAATTATGCAGCGTGGCCTGGTGATTCTACATATGGAATTGGAATGTTAAATATTTCTAAGGTCAGAAATGAGAAAGAGAATACTTAACTATATCTGATTTTGAAATTAATATTGCAGAAATTTGTATTACCTGATATTTGCTGTGGATTCTTTCTGCTGGCCACTGGCTGAAGATAATAAAAGTCAAGCCTCATATAATGCTTGAATGTGCATATAATTCTAATCACTTTACCTAATTTAGAATAATTTCTAATTTTAGTCTGCCAAACAATCCAGTGAAGTGAGTACGGTTATTATTACCATTTTACAGATGGGAAAATTGAAGAACAAAAGGTTAATTGATGATCAAGTTCACACAACTATGTAGAAGCCGAGTCAGTCAGCCTGGCTCTAGAGTCTGTATTTTCCCATTATGTTTGATTACAAAATCAGATGGCAGAATTATACACCAAATTACACCTATAAATTATGGATCACAACAGTACAATTTTACAAGATTTTGATTTTGATGTGTGAAATGCAAGTTCTGCAGCTATAAGTGTAAATATAGTTGGAACCATAATCATTGACTTTCTTTAAAATGAATTCAATGTTATCTATTAGATATTCAATACAATTAGCATTTTTGCTCATAAAACATTTTCTATGTATTTTGTTGCATAATTCCTAAATTTACTAGAAATCAAAACATTTTAATTTTCTGTCCTCAAGGCTATACTTAGGGTTCACTTAATGAACAAAGAAACAGAAAAGTCAATGTAAAGCCACATATTTATTTAAAAGTGTATTTTTATCATCATTTTAGCAGTGGCATTAGAAATATTTTAATAATCCTACATAGATATGTGGCAGTTTCTTTATTTCTATAAATGACTTAATCCCCCTGAACATACATTTACCATTTAACAATATCTCAGCTTTTCTCCACTTTAAAATACATTCTCATTTAAAGTTATACAGAGATAAAGTGCAAGGATGGAGACCAGATCTGCCCTCTGTCTACTCTTTCTTGTGATGTGAGTCTCCTGCCGATTCTCGTGCTGGACTCTGCTGAGGCACGGCTGGTCTGTTCTTATGGAGAGTGACAGCTGGTGTTCACTGAGGTGGTTAGTACCCTCCAATCTCTGGGAGTCCTACTGGTTTCTGCCCCTAAGTATGTAGCTGGGGAACTAACAGTCTGCCTTTGTGAATCCTGCTCCTGTTCCAGCATTTCCTAACTCAGAGTTGTCTACGTCATCCGTGGCTCAAGGATGATGCTCTGAGATCTGACTGTGACTTGTTAATCTAGGCAGCCTGCCCTGTACTATCTGATCACAAAGCCACTGTGTGCCCTTTTGGCAGCACCTTTGGGAGCTCTCTAGCTAGATCTTTAGTGGTATTCACTACAACCTCTCCTCTGCTTCACAGTCAACGAGCAGAAACGTCCCAGTTCCTTCCATGTCACAAGGGGGTGATGAAGGTTAATCTGGATAATCATCTCCCTCTAATACAGATGTGCTTTTTCCTTCCCCAGGCTGCATTTGTGTTGAATCATCCCATATGGTCATCTCCTCCTAGGGTTCAAAATAGGAAGTATGATGTGAAACTTCTGCATTTAAGTTTTCCTTTCAACCTGTCCAACAGACTGAGCCATGGAGGATTCTAGTTCAAAAGGCAAAGTAAAGAATGACATGGATGACCTTCTAAGTACAACTCATTCCTTCTTCCCACAACCTGCAAATACTGAAGAGTTATTTAGTACTCTTTTCTAGCAGAAATTTCCCATCCATTATGTCCAATTTCCTGATTTATCATAAATATTTTTTCTAGATTATTATAAAATTAAATGTCCCCTGCAGAGTGGCTACATATTGTTTAAGGAAAAAAAAAAATCTGTGTATAATTTTACCAAGGTCAAACTTCTAAGAGTTTGTGCAGATTGCAAGTTCTTAAACACTGATTTTTTTTCACTCTCCAACTATTTAACAACCATGCCTCTGAAAGTAAAGCAGTATGGGTCTCATAAGCAAAAGATAAAACAAGAAAATAATTTTAATTTCCAAAATATTATTTCATTTACTCTCTAAAAATATTGCATTTTTGTTGAAAGACAGTTTTCTATAGTCAGGATTTTCTAAGACAAGACTGAATAGTAACAGAAAAGTATCAGCAACTTCAATCACAATCTCTCTAGAAAGTCTTATTAAAGAATAATATGCTATAGCTGTCATCATCTTGAAATCTCAACAGAACTAATATTTTTCTTTTGTTATAGTAGAATAAGATTTTTACCAAAAAAAGTTAATACAAAAGCAGATATAAAAGATATTTAATATAGAATAAATTAATTTCACTTCAGTTAGTAAGAAGGTTCAGATTAATATCACATGATATTAGTCATTTGTCAGCAGAAGCATTCTCATTGATAGTCATTATATTTGCTTTTAATAGAGTAATATTATCATTTGGTTTATGCTACATTAGGTTTATAAGCATTTGGCCTTGGAGAAATCCCTGGTAGTGATGGATGTAAACTAAAATCACTTTATCTCGATCTAGAGCATCCGTGGAACTTCTATGCTGATGGAATTAAAGGTAGAGCTTTCTAAGAGGTTCCCTTCTTCCTCCATCCACAGAAGGAAGCTTAGTCTCTTAACAGCTGGTATTAAATAGTATGAGATTTTCTTTTAGTGGAGAAACACTTTTGCTGCGAAAACGTTTGGTAAAAGCCTGTGTTTGTTAGCTGAGTCTTTGTGGCATATGTGAGGTTGTCAGGTTCCAAGGCTTTAGAGAAAAAGCTAAACTATTTAACAATAGCACAATGGGTAAAAAATAATGATTTGAGAGATAAAAAGGGAGAATTGGAAAGATGGCAAGAGGTTGTGAATGATGTGGGATCTTGCATGACATTAAGGTATCTAAGTTACTAAATATAGATAATATTTTGTATATGTATACCATAAAAACTAAAAAAAAAAAAATAGAGAAAAAAGAAGTCAGTGTTTCTCATGCTCTTTCTTCAAAAACCCGCTTCTCTGACCAGAATTACTCATTGTCAAAAAGAACAAGAGGATTCTTCAAAACATTTACACACCCACACACATACATACACACACACAGGCACACGCACACATAGCTTTTGGTTTTTGTTGAATATGCTTTTTTTAAAAAAATTAAAAAAGGTCACATTTTCCTACTGTTCTGAAAATGATTTACTAACATAATGATATAATCTCTATATCAATATTGGTACATATAACTTTAACACATTTTAATACCACATAATAAGAAAAGGATAACTATACCACAAATTATTTAACTTTTCCCACATTAGGGATTATTTAGGTTTTTGTACGGTGTGGATCATTTACAGATTATAAAATCTATTCTAGGCCATTTAATGAGAAGGAGATCTAATTCTCTGAATTATACCCTTACAGTTTGGAACTGTACCAGAGAAATAGCAAGACTTTGTACAAATTTCCCATAGTGTTGGCTCCATGGCTGCACTAAATCAGGGCTAACCTGTGAAGCCAGAAAGTCAAGAACACAAAAATGATGCCTTGAACCTTGCCTCTCAATATCCATTAAGCTAGCAACCAGCCACTTGAAATAATATTTGCACAAAGAAAAACTAAACACTTCCAGGATTATACTTGGGAGCAGAATTGTAGACTTGGCCTGTCTTTTGCCTTCGAAGTCATGGGCAGATGTGTCTTTTAGGAGGAATCTATGTCATGAAAATAAAAAAGATCCATGGGAATCTGGGGGCTGCATTCTTTAACTTGGTCTCTAGCATGCAGTAGGTTATCCTATATGGAGACAGAATTAAATTACAATATATATATATATATACATGCCGCAAAGCTGTTTCTAAGTTTTACTGTTAAAAACAATGCTAAATTGACATTTTTGCATATAATTTTACAGGTTTATGTGCTAGAATTTTTACAGGATACATATCCAGGACTAGAACTGCTAGGTCAAATGTTACGCACGTTAACTGTGTATACACACATACACACACACACATTGTAATCTAGAATACTGCAACACATCAGAAGTGTTTGATCAGAAGTGTAAGACATTACACCTTTAGTAAAACTTTTGCCAAGATTAGATATCAGAATATTATGTCCTTTTAAGACCCTAGGAAGGACTGAAAATTAAAGAATTTTATAGTGAAGAAAATTAAATACAGAGAAAATCGACTGAAAAATTTCGAAAGTGGGAAGAAAAAAATTAACACAGATAAAAACAATCCATAGACAAAAGGGAAAGAATAGGGAAAACAGAAAGTTCTCCATACAAGATACCTACCCAATACTGGAGTTTCCCACACTGGCCAGCCTCAACTCCCAAGGCCTAGGACCTTAGTGTGTACAATGTGAGAACCTGGTTGTGGTTTTTTTTTTTTTTTTGGTGGGGTTGTGTTTTTGTAGAGCTAAAATAATTATATCAGAGGCTCACATTCCTATCATTCTTACCTGCAGTTCAGTAGATAAGTCTTTGGCACAATCATTTGATGTTTTCCATAAAGTTTTTGTTTTGTTTTGTTTTGTTTTACCTTTCTTAGGTCCCAGTGTGTATTTTCTTTGGAGAAAGAATTATATGAAGAGATAAAGTATAGCCCCCTGCTATGAGGCATTGCTTATTTTGGATTATTAAGCAGAAAATACTAATGGGGACAGCAAATAAAGGCATGGCAAAGATCTATCTATTTTTCATTGGGACAGAAAATGTAGATGCTCAGCACAATTATAACAATCACTCTAGCTCTTTCCTATCTTTTGGGTTTAGTCATACACTCCAAACAAAATATAGCTGGATTTATTTTAACTTAAAAATGAAAAATTTTTTTAAATATAATTAACATATCCATAGTCACATGACCAGTGATTCATTTATTCTTTTCCTTGTCCGTGTTTTCTTTTTTTTTAAATAAATTTATTTATTTATTTATTTTTGGCTGCGTTGGGTCTTTGCTGCACGCAGGCTTTCTCTAGTTGCAGTGATCGGGGCTACTCTTCATCGTGGTGTGTGGGCTTCTCATTGTGGCGCACAGCTCTAGACGTGTGGGCTTCAGTAGTTGCAGCACACAGGCTCAGTAGTTGCGACTTCCGGGCTCTAAAGCAGGCAGATTCTCAACCACTGTGCCACCAGGGAAGTCCCCTTGTCCATGTTTTCCTGTTTCTTTTCTTTTTGTATTGCTTTTTTCTCCAAGTTGTTTGTAGGTTATAATTTCTAGTTCTTACTTTTCGTTGTTATTCTTACATTATTTAATCAGTATAGTCAATGGCAAATTAATAATTGGTGATATATTCCTATAAAATCATAAGAAAATGAATATAAAGCTATCTCAGTGTCAGTGAGATAATCTGAGATTTTATTTAAATATTGCTACCCTTTCCATTATGTAAAATAATTGTTTAGAATTAACTGTTTTAATATTTTCTTGGTTCACAGTTGTTTGTTGTTTATCACATCTTCTTTCTTAATTTTTTTCATACTTCCAGGTTATATTTTACAAAGTAAATCTGACAGATGTCTGTGTTTATTATATTTTATGAGAACATTTTTGACTAAAATATCATTATTTTGTCTTTGTCTCTGATATTTTGATGTATTGAAGTCTCAGTTCAAAATTATATTTATCCCATAATATAAATGACATCCCTCTATAGGTACTTTTCTTAATAGCATGTGATATTGTACTTCTGTCTTTGCAGTTCTAAAATATTGTGTTTATTTAGGTATGCTTCTGTTTAATTTTGCTTAATCTTTGGTGGAATTTTCTGGTCAGAAAACACACATCTCTGGGAAATTTTCTCCTACTTTACCTCTTTTCTTTTCTAAAATAGAAGTCCATTATGATAAGTATTAGAAATTCTGGTTTTAGTTTCCATTTCCTTTTATGAATTCCTCTTATTTTACATCTTTTTTATGCTACACTTAGCTGAACTTACAGTCTCATGAACCCAATATACACCTGCTTCTTTTCTGATAATCAAGCATCTATTAAGTTATTTTATTATTTATCTAGTGTTTATATATTTTATTTTATTTTATTTTATTTTTTATTTTTTGCCACACCTTGTGCCATGCAGGATCTTAGTTCCCCAGCCAGGGACGAAACCTGTGACCCCTGCAATGGAAGCATGGAGTCTTAACCACTAGACCACAAGGGAAGTCCCTCTAGTGTTAATATTTTTAATTTTCTTAAATTCAGAATTTTTTTCACAGTACTCCATTCTTCTTTTATGGATATGATTTACTCATGACTCTTTAATGTTACTCTTTAGGGCTGTCCCAGGTATGCTTTCCCCCCTCTCCTTTCAGGTACATAGTAGGATCACAGTTACACACTCCCCTTGAATGTGAGCAGGACACTTGCTCTGCCAATGAAATGTGAGCCGCGTGGCATGTATAATATCTTGGTGGAAGCTTTAGGATCCAGAATTTGGCCTTCTCCTCTTCCCTCAGAAACTGATTAGCAATGTTCCAGATATTAGCTGTTCTATCAGTATGGTTTCCAGAATAACAAGAAAGATCAGAGGCCCCAGTGATGAACCTGCTCTCTAGTACACACAGTTGTGCCAGTCACTGAAAATTTAGGGCTGTCTGGGAAGCAGAGATGTGTGTGTCATACTCTTTTTTTCTAAGTCTCATTTGCTGAATTTGGTGTCTTGATTTTTACAGTGTTGGTTTTTTTCCGCTAAAATATTAGGGTTTTTTTTTTTCCTTTGCTGTCTTTTCTTAGCTTTATTGACTATCTCTGATGAATGAGTGCTCCCCAAGGGACTGTAACAAAAGGGTTGCACTGTGGTTTCTGCAGAATAGGAGCTAGTCTGACTTCTGGACACCGTAACTCTGAGTCCTTCCTTGGGCTGTAAATTAGCTGGGAGCTCCTTTCTGATGCTGAAGTCCTGGAACTGAAAGCGGCCACTCCACTGAGCACCACGACACACTTTATAGCCAGGTGGCTCCCTTTCCTATTTCAGTCCTGTCTGTGCTGTTATCTGGACCTAGTTTGGGCTCTTTTCTGCTTCTTTCAAAACCCTAATACTTACATTCAGAGCCCTTTTGAGACAGCAGTTCACACTTTGAAAGCCGTTTTCAAAATCTAACCTCAGTGGATCTACAACTGCTGCTTATAGTCCCTGATAAGGTAAGTACAATATCCATTTGTCCTTAATGTAATCCTAATTAATTATTTTGACAATTGGTCCTGAACCTCCAGGTTCTTTTTGTGTATGTTGTCCCTGAACTTGAATATTTTTGGAATTGCTTTTACCTCTGTAGTAGTTTCTCGGCAATCCTGCTTTGACCTATACTTTTCTCCATTTTTTTTTCCCCTCCAGCAATATGATTCCACTTGCTTTCTAGTCGCCAAGAATTTTCAAAGTTTTCTGCTGATGGCATACTTTTTCTGTTTCCAGATCTACTGCAAATTTATTCTGTTATTTTATGACATTTCTTCACTTTTTAGATATTCTTAGTGAAAAAGGTTAGAAATGCAGGACATTAATCTCTCTTGTAATTTCCAATTTGCGTTCTTACTTATAACTTGTTCATGTTATCATTCCTGTTTTCAATGCTATATTAAAACAAAGTACCAAAGTATAAAGTTAACAAGGTAAATTATAATTTTTGTGGGTAGGGACTCACACCTAGTAGAAGCCCTATATCCACTGGGCACCTAATTATGGAATCTTTCTCTTTAACTATTGAATTCTGATTATCAATTCATGTTATTAAAATGTAGTAGAGAAACTGGTCCAACCTTCTTTTCAAAAATAAGTAAACCATCAATCAAGAAGTGAAATTATTTGCATGAGTGTGTTTACTGAGATTTCCAGGGTCAGGACTGCAACTTGGCTTTCTTAGTCTTAGCCCATGGTTTACTTCTATTTTTAAATCACTATTTCATACCTCTTTGATTACTGGGTAGATAAGCTGCTGTACATGAGAGCATGGAAAATTGTTTTAAAAAAAATTAATTTAAAAATGGACAAATATTTTTTCAGATTACATAAATACACAAATATATATATAGTTCTTGTATAATAACATAATAATGTTTTATACATTTTATATACTATATATTTTATATTATGTACTTAAATGTATTATTTTTTAGAATCATATAGACTTAAATTCATTGTTTCTTCAGCTGAATAAATCTAAAAATATAGATAATTGGCTAAAACTACTATTTTTCTCTGCCTTTAAAACCTGAGTTTCAATTAATGGCTATCATTTAATTATTTATGATAATTGGCCTTGAGAATAAAGAAATTCAATTAAAGGAACAAATGAATAAAGGAAAATAAGTCCTTTCCTTACCTTTTTTTAAACCTAAAAATCTCATTGTAGGTCAACATTGTTTTACATAAAAAAGTAATAAAGCTTACACAATATGTTAGCCAGGCATGTATTGATTAGCTGTTTATGTCCTACTTTTGCAGTAGTTTTGAAAAGAGTGCTCTAAATATGTCCTATTTCTCTAATCGTTAAGGTAAAAATATGTTCTTTTTGAATGTTTATCCTTCCACAGATCACTACTTCAAGATTGTATCACTCAAATATAGATTGCTTGAGTGATGTTTCAAAATAATGAAAAAGATGTATCACTATAGCCAGCACACAAGCAACTCAGCATATATCAATTTTCAGAAATACCTGAGCTCAGGTATCAGATAAGAACACATTATTTAAAGAAACAAACTTTAATATAATGCTCATAACAACACATTATGTACTTATTTATTTTATAATTAGAAGTGTTTTACATTTGCTTCATGTTATATCAGGCAAGAAAATATATTCTTGATCAAAGAAATAGGTATATTTTCACATACCTTTAAGGTCATAACACACATTAATGTTATTTTGGAAATTCTTTAAGTCACTTAGATATGAAATTATGCATTATACATCCATTCACCCTTAAAAGTATGCCTTTTTATCACTAGTGTTTTAACTAAATCCCATAAGGAATGTTAGCTAATGTTATAGAGGAGATTTAATCCTCCTCCGAGTCCCATAAACTTAGAATAAAAAATAGTTCTGATAGCAGAGGAACACTGTAATTCTTTGAGATAAATTTCAAGAGAGATGAAAATATGTATTAGAAGAACAATTGATATTTGCAGGAAAATGAGCTATTTGGGAGAAAAAATAAATGTAAGTTTTCTCATAAATTTTCCTAAGTTGTAAATAGACAATATAGAGAGCCTATAAATGTTGACAAAATCAAATTATAGACACTGAAATAGACATATTTCAATAAGAGTTAATATAAAAATGTTTCACAGATGACATTACACCTAAAGTTTACTTCCTCAAATGTAATCTAAAGGCAAGTCAGTGTATAATTTTGTTTGAACACATGAGGACATAATTATATTAGCACCTAATTTAGCCCCTAATATAGAGGTCTTAAGCTGGTCATCTTGAGACTTTAAAACATTTCAAAATTAGTATTCTAACTAGGGCAAAAATAAGATAATGCTCAATTTTACTAATCCATTTGTTTTGTCTTATATTCATTGTAGTTTTAATAAAAATTTTGCATTTTCTAAAAAAGTTTCAAACACATACAAATTCTGAAAGAACGTTATACTTATCATGCTTCAATTAAAAGGAAATCTGAAAAGATTTATCGAATGCATGTTACATTACTACTTGAACTACTGTAAATTCTTACTAATAATACAAAACTATTCTTAATGCCTATCTGGAAGAATACCAGCTACCCATTTTTATTATTTCCAGGAAATGTAATTAAATTGGGTATCAACTCTTTCTGCTACTGTTGATTCATTTCTAATTAACACACTTGTCCCTAAAAAAAATCAAAGAAATGTTGTGGTTGAGTTCTTCTTCTCATTAGGAGGATTATTGGCTTCAAACTGAGTCAAGATTTGTATTCTTTAATCTCCAAAGGGGGGAAAATATGCTATCAAAATGATTTAGTATGAAGGATTCAAATTGCAATTTAAAAATGAAAACATGGGGCCTAGCAGAACTTCCACCAGTGAACCAAATAGAAAAGCACTATAATGAACTGTTGGGACAGGAAGATGGATGAGGATTCTTACCCATCTTTTCTGCTAAAAAATTGGATGTAAAAAGTAACATAATGTACCTCTCTTTTTGATATGAATTAAAACCAAAAGAGATCTCTACATTACCAGCAATAACCTTTGGAGAAAATTATCATTTATATTCAGTATATCAAAAACAAGATATACGATGCATTCTGAAAGTGAATCTATTTTACTTTAACTAAATTTTAAAGATTAAAGGGATGAAAAACATCATAGTCTCATTAATAATCTATATTAGTAATGAAGTCGACTTTGCATTCCAGTTTCAACATGATGTAGAAGCAGAGCGTAGAGGGCTTTTAGAACAGTGAAAGTAATCTGTGTGGTACTATAATGGTACATATATGTCATACGTTTTTCCAAACTCTTAGAATATACACCAAGAGTGAATGCTAAGGTAAACTACTGACTTCAGGTGAATATGATGTGTCAATGTAGGTTAATCAATTGTGATAAATGTACTACTCTGGTGGGAGATTTTTATAACAGTGGAGGCTATGTTTGTATAGGGCAGGGGGTATATGGAAAATTCTGTACCTACTTTTCAATTTTGCTGTGAACCTAAACCACTTTAAAAAAATGAAGTCTTAAGAAAGTGATGTGGACAAATATTTTATTTATAAGTGTAATAAAGGAAATTAAATGGTCATGAACATTTGAAGGTCCAGCATTATATATGCATGTGTGTATATATGAATACATGTGCATATACACAATTCGTATATCACAAGTCATCACTGGTAAATATGGCAAACTTATTTCTGGGATTCTGAGTATTTTAGTGTTAGAACAGTTTTGAACTCATTGGTCACCAAAAATTTACCATATCAAATCTGAAGAGTTAAATCTAAAATCACTTCCCATTCCTATACAGATATTTCCACCTTTCAGGTTAGGTGGTAAAAAATAACTCTACTCTTGCAAGTGAAGGCAGCTATCAGCTTTACAGAGTGTAAGTGTTTGGATTTAGAATTTCAACTCTATCACTTAGTAGTTGTGTACAATTGTTAAAGTAACAATGTATCTGACTTTCAGGCTTTTCATCTATAATGAGAATAAATAATAGCACCCTACTTTCAAAGTTGTTCACAATAAAAATAGCTAAAAATTATTGAGTAAGACCTATGAGTATAGCACTGGGCCTTGTAGGCATTCTAAATAATTATCAAAACAATCCTCTGAAGTTATTATTAGCCCTGCTTTACCAATGAAACACTTGAGAACTAGTAAGAGTAACTTGCTCAAAGTAACACAGTTAGGAAGCAGCAAAGCCAAGATTTGAATCCGAGATTTTTTTTTTCCTCCAAAACCTATTTTCTAAACCGCTAGCAAAATGAGAACACCATAAAAATTCCTCAATGTACTGGAGGTGTTTGATTAATGTTAGTAATTACTATATCTTTCTTCCTTTACCTTAAAAAATTCTACTGATAATCTTCCGTTTAAAAATAATGACATAGAGACACGTATGGACCTAGAGACTGTCATACAGAGTGAAGTAAGTCAGAAAGAGAAAAACAAATATCGTATATTAATGCATATATGCAGAATCCAGAAAAATGGTACAGATCAACTGGTTTGCAAGGCAGAAACAGAGACACAGATATAGAGAACAAACATATGGACACCAAGGGGAGTAGTGGGGGCCTGGGGTGGGATGAACTGGGAGATTGGGAGTGCCATATAGACACTACTAATAAGAAAAAAACTATCAAATTGTAGACTTTAAATATATGCAGTTTAGTGTATGTCAATTATATCTCAATAAAAGTTCTTAAAAAAATAAAAAATAAAAGTAAAAATAGTGACAAGTCAGAGTAGCAAAGGCTCTTGTGGTAGAAAAAGAAAATGGTTCCACTAAACTTATAAAACTCTAAAGCTGCCTTACAGTAAAGAAGTGACTATGTTTGATTGTTGATATAGGTCCTCCTAATGAACATTTCAGTTCTTTGCAGTCAACTACATAGAACCTATTTCAAAATATATAAAAACTCAGATAGTTCCTGTCACCTACATTAGCAAAAAACAAAATCTCACAAGAAATGAACTATATCAAGAAATACATATTTTCAGACTATTATCCATGTTGAAAAAGGATTAAAATATTTTAAATGTTTTATGCTGCTTTATCTTTTAAATCATATTCTATAGATCATAAAAAATCTTTAGAAAAGCAATGTTCTGAATGACAGCTGTAGAAAATGCAATTATAAAGATATGTTCTTTATGCAGTATTTGGCAATATCAATTTAAGCAATATTTAGGCAAAAAGTGCTCACAATAGCTATGAGATTTGGACAGATGAGTGATTCAGAGGAAGCTGTGATCAGAGACAGAACTACTCAGACCAATACAACTGAGAAAATAGAAGCACTACAATAAGCTATAATTAGTTATAAATGTGGGTATATGTAATGTCATTTACTCTTTAAGATCCTTAAGACCAGAGATGTTTGTCTTTTCCCCCCATTGCTCTATTCCAAATACCTATACAATGTAGATGTTCAATAAATATTTGTTAAATGAGTTTATTCAACAAATACCTAGTGAGTTTCAACACATAGTTTACATATTGACTTCCAGGTTCAAATAATGGCAGAGTATTTTGTATCACTCTAACCCTCACGTTGGTAAAAATTATGAACTCTGGAATAAAAATGCGCAAACAGTTTAAAATCACTGGAGAGCAACCAAAAGCAGAAAAAAGTAGAGCAGATAAAAATATGGAAAGAAAAGAAACACAGTGGTGAGATCCACATTGATTGGGGTTTTATTCTAAGAGCATCCTCGGTATAGACAGCACCCAAAGAATAGAGATCAAGTAGAAAATGGCCATCTAACCGGCCTGGAGAGTCCTAGTGGGGTTCAGGGCTGCCAGAACAGATGAAAATCTAGGGGAAAAAAGCAATAAAGCAAAGAATTACAGAAGATAGGTCACAAAAATACGCTGGCAATTTCCCCTTAATTCGCTGCCTGATTTCTGGTCTATATTGTGAAGGGGAGATTTCCAATAAGCCAGGGTGAAAACTGGAGCAAATAACCTAAAAAAAGAAAAAAAAAAAAAAAAAAAAAAGATTAGAGATTTCAGTAGTTGCCCAATGGTTAGAAAATGATGTTTGCAGGTCAAGTCCTGCCAATTTGGATGGGCTTATCATCTCAAACTTTCCACTGAAACCCCAAAAAGAATATACCCTAGAAACAAGGGCAATACTAAAATCGATCTGCCCCAATAAAGCCTAAAACCATGCCTCCAAAAGGAAAGTAGACCACTAGTAATATAACTGCCTGCTAAAATAAACCCAAGCACTCTTTACAGAAAGATAACATAAACTGGCTTCTCCAATTTACGATAATGAGCGTAGATTCAAATGTTAATAGACTCGTGAAAGAGGGGAACATACTACTCACACTAAAAATAATCAGTAAATAGAAACAGCCCCCACAAATGACTTCAATTCAAGGACTATATTTTATTCTGGCCATGCCACATGGCTGGGGGACCTTAGGGACCTGACCAGGGATTGAACCGGGGCCCCAGCAGTAAAAGCATGGAGTCCTAACCACTGGACAACCACAGAATTCCCAAAGGACTTTAAAATAACCCTATTAATTATGTTAAAGGATCTGAAGAAAAATATAGATTTAATTGTTAAAGAAATTGGGAATTGCAGGAGAGGTACAAAAACTCTAAAAATAACCAGATGCAAATGCTAGGAATAAAAAATGTAATGTATACAATCAAAAATTTTTTGCATGGGATTAGTAATAGATTGGAAACTACAGAGGAATTCCTCTGTAGGAATGCATCACTGAACTTTTAGACAGGTCAATAGAAATTATCTACAAGAAGCACCTAATAATAGAGCTTTGAGTTTCTGAATGTGTGAAGCAAACATTGTCAAAACTAAAAAGATAAATATAACAATTCATAATCATATTTCAATCATGTGTAGAGATCTTCTTACATCCCACTCTTAGTAACTAGAAAGCAAAATATTTTAGAAAGTTTGGCTTTATAAAAGGTAACCAATAATATCAGTAAGGTTTAATCATCATTCTTAGATTCTTAAACTGTTGCTAGGTTCACATTCCACTCACTCTAAATATATACGGGACATAAAACAAAATAGATCATATGCAAAGCAGTAGAATATTATCAAAAAATGTCAAGGAATGTGATCATACAAATCATGTTTCTTATAAAATATATGTAATATAAAATGCATAACAATAGGACATGAGACAGCTCCAAATACTTATCAACAATAGTTTTAATAACTAATGTATCTATATTCATGAATAAAGCTAAGATATAAATACTGTCCAAATCGTTACATCAACTCAATGCAATCCCAAATGACAAACTTATTTTATAGAAGTTGACAAGCTGATCATATATTTTATATGGAAACGCAAAAGATTGAGAAGACCAAAACATTTTTGAAAACGAAAAACAAATTGGAAGATTTACAACAGCTGATTTTAAAGGCTACCAAAAAGTAACAGCTGTCAGGACTGTGTTATTCACTTAAGGATAAACATTTAAATCAATGGCTCAGAAAGAAAGTATAGTAATCAACCCACATATATATATATGATCAATTGATTTTTAATAAAAATATCAAAATAATTAAGTGGGGAAATGATAGTGTTTCCAATAAATCATGCTGGAAAAATTATAAATCCGTATGGAAAAAAGATTTACTTTAGCCCCTACCTCACACCATCCACAAAAATCTACCTGAAGTAGATTTATAGACCTAAATGGAAAAGCTAAAACTATAGAGTATCTAGGAGACAAGAAAGATGAACATCTTTATGCAGATAGATTTCTTTAATAGATAAAAAAATTGTAAGCTAAAAGGTAGAGCAAGTAACAATGACAAAATAGGGATCATTAAATTTAAAGCTGAGAAACCAGTCAAGCCACAATGAAGAACATATATAAATAAACATATGAAATATATAGAAACGTAGACATATATAAATATACACATATACAAATCAATAATAAAGGAAATAAATCACTCATAAAAATGGTTAGCATACTTGAACAACACACTTAAAAAATGAAGACGTATGTATGGCCGACAAGCATAAAAAAAGTTGCTCACTGTCTTTTGTCATTAGAGTGATGAAAATTAAAACAACAATGAGATGCCCCTAAATGCCCAGTTAAAAGACTAAGATGAAAAAGACTATTGAAGAAAACATGGAATAACTTGTACTGCCTTCATATTGCTTGTGAGGATGTAAAATGACTCAGCCAGACTTCCCTGGTGGTGCAGTGGTTAAGAATCCGCCTGCCAATGCAGGAGACTCGGGTTCAATCCCTGGGCCAGGAAGATCCCACATGCCATGGAACAACTAAGCCGTGTGCCACAACTACTGAGCCTAAGCTCTAGAGCCTGCGAGCCACAACTACTAACGCCTGTGGACCACAACTACTGAGCCCACATGCCTAGAGCCTGAGCTTTGCAACAAGAGACACCACTGCAATAAGAAGCCCATGCACCACAACAAAGAGTAGCCCCTACTCGCCGCAACTAAAGAAAGACTGCACGCAGCAACGAAGACCCAATACAGCCATGAATAAATAAATAAATAAATAAATAAATAAATAAATAAACAAATAAATAAGTAAATAGATAAAAAGATTCAACCATTTTGGAAAACTCTCTGACAATATCTTTTAAATTTAATATAAAACCACACTGTACCCCAGGAATTCCTCATCTAGACATTTACCCACTGAAAAAAGAAAATGTATATAGACAAAAAGATTCATATGAGAATGTGCTCCACAGCTTTATTCATCGTAGCTCAAAATTTGAAGACAAACTTGTTCATCAATAGAAGAATGAATAAATAAATGTTGGTATATTCATGCAGTGATATATTACATTTCAATAAAAATGAGAAAAAAATGACTGAAGCATGGCATGCCACAGATATATCTCAAAAATATTAATTTGATCAAAATAACCCAGATATAAAGTGTACAGATTCTGTAATTCCATTTAAATAAAGTTCAAGAACAGATAGAATTAACCTATATAACAGAATTCACAGCAATAGTTACCTGAGTGTGTGAGGAGCAGATGACTGACTGAAAATAACTAAAAGGAAAGCTTCTAGGGTGACAAAAATATTCTTTCTCTTGACAGGAGTGGTAATTACACAGTAGCTACAAAGGTTACTCAAGGATAATTAAAACTCATGCATTCTATTTTATGGAAGTGGTAGTTCCCAGAATAATATGCAATGCAAAGATTATGTAGGAAAAATACAGAAAGGAGCTATGTGCATTTGGACATAAAGTAGTGGTGAACTTTGCCTGAGTACTGTCCTTAGCATGGTCAGGGCAGGGGTCAGAATACAGTAATTTAAGCAGTGAGAGGCAAGTTTTATTCATGAATGAGTTCACTCAACATTCATTTATCAAACACATAGGTTTTGCTGGACACTGTTCAAGTACTGAGGATAAAGTGACCAAGAACAACAAGATTCTGCCTTTACAGGATTTATATTCTAGTAGAAATACACAATGAATGAATGAATCAATGACTGAGATACCACATTGGGTTAGTTCTGTAAAGTTAACTTCTGTAAAATGAAGTCATAGACGAGAGAACAGCATAGAAAAATAAATTCCAACTGAAAATCAGATAACATTTCAGACGGCTATCTATTCTTTGTAAACCAACTAACTTCTGAAGGCCACATTTCCACATTTTTAAAATGAAAAGACTAATCTAGAATATCTCTAAATTATGTCTGCTGTAGAATCCTGAGCTTCATTTCATTATATTACATGATGCACATTTTCCCATAAAGATTTCTGTCTTTTTCTATTTTTCCTAGAGTATAATTTTAGTTGCTAAATGTTATTTTAAATGAACTAAATCTAATTCTAAATCATTATATTTGTTTAAAAAGATCATGACATGTATAGGTAGCAATATAGTCTTATTTCATTTTCTCATGTCGAAAATTAAAAAAAACCCTCATTGTGTGTATGTGAGTGTGTGTGTGTGTTGGTGCAAAAGTGTGATCCTATGAAGCACATAGGTTATTGAAGAGGAGCTCTCAGAAATGAAAGCTGAGTTCCAGGAGGATCTAGTCATATCCGTGGCCTATTTGATGGAAACGATGAATCCTTTTATTCACCAAAATTCTCACAATTAATGTTATTATTTCAAAAAACAATAGGAGGTAAGATGGGTCATATTAAACAGGGATGCATACACGGGAGGTGTTTGTTTTTATTTTAGTAAATGACTAAAATGGATACCCTTTTGCAAGAATTTAAAAATCAACAATTTTGTTGTGATTTCCTTTGAAAATTGTATTTGAAAATAATAACCCATGTAGTCACTGTTGGATTACAGAGACATGAATTCTGCATGTGGTGTTGCCATACATGTGAAAACAGAATCAAGTGTGAATCATCGCAAGTTAGTTCATGATTACACAACAATGTAGAAAGAACTGGCAACAGCAAAGCGATAATTTAATTTTTGTTTAAATTCTTATGATCCTTTATTCTTTACACCATATTTTTCTTTGTTTACCCTAGTTTTAGATTCTCATTTGAGCTTGGAAATTAGTGGGCTCAGTAAAATCATTGCATATGTCTTACTAAATAATGGAAAATATTTTAATACAAATATGCACACTCTGTATTTGCATGCCCTATCAGCTAGACAATTCTGATTGAACTTGACAGCCCCTATTGCTTGCTAATTAGTATTTAAACCAGAATTTTATTATCTTCATGCTCTCAATGCCTGTATGGGCATGCTGTTGACAAAGTAGGTTGCCAATATCTTACAAAGAGGTGGCCAATTCAAACAATGTATTATGATGCATTAAATGAGGTTACTTGAACTCATGTGAGCATTTTAATAATGACATTTTATAAAATAAAGAATAAGTAAGAAATTATAAATAAGGTTGAATTTGCTGATTATTTCATGACTGAAATTGCTATAGAACAAATATAAATAGCATCAATTTACATTTAACATATGAATACAGGTTCTTCAGGATGGTTTAATGTTTCACATTTTTCTAACTAACAACAGTGCTTCTGAGAGCAGATGAGAGCATAGCTATTATGCTGTTTTTTCCCACAGACTCAGGCAATGAAAAACAAAATATGTTTAATGGTTGAAGATAATTTTCTGACTGCAGTAATGGGCCAAAATATAATAATCTTAATAGTAAAAATTAGTACTAGGTGCACTAAAAGTGGTTTAATGTCAGTGGTATCCCTTCTTTTTTGATTGAAAGATACCTTGATAGTTTTATTAAAAAAAGAAGTTACTCCTACACCATCTCATCTTCATTCTTCCCCTTCTTCTTTCCCTATCTCCCCTCAGCAAAATGCACACGGAAATAAAATATTTTCATGGTGCCGGAAGTATATTTCCTACACAAGCTAAAATTTAAACACAGTCTTTACAATGATCAGCTATCTCCTTTGCTCATATAGAAAAGCGAATGACCACCTTCTAAAAAATTGGAGTAAATTGAAAATGTGCTAGTAAATTAAAGAGTAAAGTTCAATCCTGCTCAAATGCCAAATTTCAATAAAAGACTTCTCATGATTGGAATAAAGATATTGTGAATTGTCTTTGACCTGTAAATGCACATATTATTCTAGACAATTATTCTAGTCAATTCAGAAATTCTCTTTTAATGGAAATACATAATAAAAATGCTTTCTCATAAATGTGTTTATTAATAAGTGGAATCCGTGCCTCCCTCCCAGCTCTGGTTTATCCAGCATAGGCTGTGCAAAGCAATTATGAGATTTTCCAATATTCCTTGAGTTGATTGAATTCAAGTCACACAACTTCCTGTGAACTCTAAATAATGCATTATCACAGACAAGACCTAGGTCCCTAAGCCAGGGCAAGGATAAGAAATGCATTTTAAAATATTAAGATTCTCCAAGCAAAATTATACTTAGTAGAATCTGCTGTTTTCCTGTTTTTATTCTGCTGCCAAAGTTGCTAAGACTTTGACAGTCTTTACTGCATCCTATAGAAGACTTCAAAGACAAAAGCAGCATTCACTCAACAAATTTAATTTAAGCAATGTTTACCAGGTGCTATTAATGATGACTGTGACAAGTGCTAGGAACACAGCAATGATGAAGACAAAGAGGACTCTTGTCCCCATAGACTGTACTTAGGAATATGTAAGGCAGAAAATAATGGAATAAAGAAATAGGTACAGTAATAGTGTGCTGTGAGAATTAGTAAAAAGAAAACTATCATAATAATAGAAATCACAGATTTGTAACCTACTTAAGGAGGGAAAAGCCAACCTATGAAGGCAATATCTTAAATGACACTGAGGATAAGAAAGAGACAAAGAATGTTCCTGAAAGAAGGAAAGTAAGTGTAAAGTCCTGAACTGAGAAGCCAGTGAGAACCAAGAATTCCCTTAGGGATATGAGAAGTTTATAAAATATCCAAGTGAGACTGTTATAAGCAGTTAGATTAAAAAATCTGCAGTTCATCACAGAGCTTTGTGCTTGATATATACGTTTGAGAGTCATTAGCATACGAACTATCTAAAACCTTGGAGCAGGATGGCATGCAGAACATGAGGCATGATACATTCCAAAATTTAGTGATCCGATGGGGAAAAGGGAGCAGCAAAAAGAGTCCATCAAGGAGTGGCCAGTGGGATAAAAAGAAAAGCATGAAAGATAAGGGATAGGAGTATTTCACAAAAGCAGGTGTAAGTGACTTTGGCAAAAGTTGCCGTTAGGAAAAGCTAGGATATGAGAAGCATTTCATTGGACTGGGCAACAAGGCCCTGGCGGGTTTGAGGCCATATTGAAGTGAATAGAAAAATGAATGTAAACTTGCATTTCGAGCAGCAGAGAGGACCAGATTCCATGCCTGACCTTTCTGATGAAAACAACTCTAAGAAATCTGAAAGAGGGAAAAAGTCAGACACCACACACACACACACACACACACCCCCCACACCACACACACACTGCCCCCAAGAGCAAGAGGAAGACAAACAGCAGACTGGGAGTGGATTATACATAAACTCTCTCTTATCTTCCCAATTTTTCCTTAAAACTATTCTAAAACAACAAAAAAGTTAATTTTTAAAAAGGGTAACAAAATTTAAAAGATGGAAAGCAGTAAGAATGAGGAGCAACCAGAACTTTCCTATGATACTGGTGGGAGCGCGAATTGCTTTAACCAGCTGGTTTAGCCACTTCGGAAAACTAGAAGTAGATGCTAAAGCTGAACATCGGAATGTTCTGTGCTCAATAATTATCCTCTTAGTGTAGACCCAACAAAAAAGCATATGCACATTTACCAAAATACATGGACAAATAGCAGCACTATTTGTAATAGCCACACACTAGAAACTATGTAAATGCCCATCAGCAATAAAATAAACCTCTACACACACAGTGAAAGACTCTTCAACCACGGGAATGAATGAACCACAACTGTGGCAACAGCGAAGAGGAATTTCGCAGAAGAATGAAAAGGTGAAAGAACACAGACTTAAAAGAGTCTATTTTGAATAAAATAGGCAAAACTGACCCTTGGAAATGAGGAAAGGAACTCCTTGTGGGAGGCTGGGTCCTGACAGAAGAGCCCCAAGGGGGTTTCTCTTGTGCCAATAACATCCCGGTTTCTAGATCTGGGTGCTGTTAACCTACTAATTCCGTTTGTGAATGTTCAGCTTTCTGTGCACTTGTAATATTTGCACTTTTCTATATGTATATAATGCTTCAATTTAAAAATTTATAACATTTTAAAAAGTCGTCAGAATTAAATATGCATATACTTTAAAGAATGGCATTTTCAGACACAGAATTAAAATACATTGAAATGTGCTTAAAGAACTTAAAAATTAAAAATACAGGTCAGGAACAAAAAACTATAGCAAATAACTCAATAAATTCAAAGTACCAGATAAAATTGTTAGAAATTTAAAAAGAAAACTCTATAATATTATGAAGAAACTATAAAACAAATAAAAAAACCCAGAGAATTTCATAAAAGCAGCCAGGGAAATTAAAATTAACTGGACTCTTGAAAAAAAGGAAGCTAAAACACAGTGGAAGAGTAACTGTAATACTGGTAGCATTTAGAGCCAGCGAAAATATGTTGAAGTGTTCCACAAACACATTTCATTAAAGGTAATATTACAAGTTATACTTCAGAGAGAATAAATGTGACTTCAGATAGAAGGTCTGAGATTTAAGAGGGAATTATTAACTAAAACAGTAACTAAAATGAATAAACTAAACATCCAAGTTTAGAATTTGACAAGGAAAAAAACTGCTCAATCTGCCCCACTCTTCCAAAAAAAATATAATATGTTGAGGAAAAAAGTGATAAAAAAGGAGTAGAAAAATAAAATAATCAGACAAATGAGAGCACATGAATTGTCACAAGTTGGTCAAAAAAGTCAAAAGAAAGCAATATTATATAACACTCAGAATGAAGGAGAGGCATGAACACAAAGGTAAAGAAGATTAAAAACCAATAAGAGGGTATCGCAAAAAAGTCATGAAAATAAATTTGAAAACTTAGATAAGAGAAGAAAATGTTGCCAACTATAACTCACTAAATGGAGCACAGAAAAGTTAGGAAGCCTAGATATTCCTATCACATTTAAAGAAGTTAAATTATTTATCAAAAATATTCTCACAATTAAAATATGAGACCAAAATACATTTTTTCTGGTGAGTTTCTATCAAACATTCATGGAAGAAAGAATTTCAAACTTACAAAAATAATTTAAAATAACAAGAAAAGAGGAAACTTTCCCAGAACTCATTTCAAAGGGCCAATAAACTTTAAGACTAAAACAAATATAGGTTAAGAAATTAAAACCATCAGTTTCTCATATTGTACATGAAAAAAAATGCAAAATATAATCAGATTGAGTTCATCAATATTTATAATGATCAATTCAACAAGACCAACTTAGGTTTATCCAAATTGATTTATCGTTAGATAAACAGTATAATCTACTCACAATAGCAGACTGATAAGTTAAAGTGAAAAAAATCACATAACACCCAATATTCGGTCATAATTTAAAAATTTTTAAACTAAAAGAAAAATTAGAAAGAAAGGGGAAATTCAGTGACTATATACATGTATGTATATATGCACATATGAATGTATATACATATGCATATACTATACATGATATAAATGCACACATACATAAACACATAGAATTTAATGATGCACAGTAGAGATGCTCCTTTGAAATAAGAAATTTTATTAAGACTTCTAAATAGTCTTACTCATTGGTAGGAAAAAAATGACTAAAAGAATTGGAATTAATGACTCAAACTGTCATTATTATGACATCAAGTGACTGTGTATATAAAAAAGGAAAAATAATCTACAATGAATTATTAGAATTAATCAACAAATTTAGCTTGTTCCTGAGATACCCAATCAGCACATACAAATTCAATTGCACTCTGTACACACCAGCCCCACACAATAAGAAAATATATACAAAAGATATCTTTGTAAATAATGACTATCAATATTTTAAATATATCAACTCTTCCCAAAGTGATCTAGAGATTCACTGCAGTGGCAATTCATGCATAAAAGTTGTCTGTTTATTTATTTGGTAGAACATGACAATCAATAAAAATCTAAAATTAATATGATGTAATAAAGACTCGAGAACATCCAATATGTAAGAAGGAGAATTTGCCTTATTGGAAATCAAGATTATAATAAAGCTGGGCTAAGGGCAGTGCAATGTAGATGCAAGCATGTAAAATAAAAATTACTAGAAAAGAATAAAAGGGCCATAGTCAAATCCACACATTGATGGAAATTTGACTTACTACCTAGCTTGCATTATTGTACTCTGGTAACATGGATTTTTCAATAAATGGTCTGAAACTATTGATATCCACATGGAAAGAATGGAATTAGACTCCTATCTCACGTTCTCACAGAAATCAATCTCAGATAAATTAAACCTTTAAAAGTGAAAGAAAAACCTTTACTCTTAGAATAAAATATAGGAACATATGGAATCAAGGTAGAAACAGATTTTTTAAAACAAAAGAAGAATTTCTTAAAACACAAAAATGAATTAAAGTTTGATAAATTTGACTATATTAAAATTAAGAATTTTTGCTGATTAAATGACACCCTGGAGAAAATTAAAGCAGAAGCTACAAACTAGAATTAGATATCTGTAATACCTATCATTAATATTATATTGCTATCTTGAAAATATAAAGGATTACAAGTCAATACGTAAAAGCCAACCAATCAAATGTACCAGTAGAGGAATAATGTAAACAAACACATCATTGATAAGGAAAAAAGCACATTAGCTAAAGCACTAGGATTTTTTTAATAACAACAACTTTGGGGGAAAAAATAAAAGAATACCAAATATCAGTGAGGATATAGAGCAGCAGGGATTTCTAAACAGTAGTGGTGCTGGCGATGACCTTCCCCCCACACACAGAGAGACGAAGAGACACAGATGTAGAGACATACAGATATATAGACATAGAGATGAGAGAGAGATAAATGAAATGTTTCCACACACTGAAAATTCTTTATCATTTCACTAAGCACGTGACTTTTTAATACTGACATTTATTTAGCAAAGAATCTCACCACTATTTTGAAAATATCAACAGCCTTTAAGATTCTGACAAATCTTTTTTAATTCTTTAAAACCATCAACATTCATCCAATTGTTAAAAAATAGATGATACACAATGTCACTATTTTCTATCTAGCTGAAGTTTTAAAGCAAATAATATAACTTCTATTTATTCCATAACTTGCTTCATAATAATAAAAATGAATATTTGTGATGCTGAAGCTTGTTTAATTCTACAGAAGCTCTGCTTCAGTTTTCTTCCTTTAATCTAGGCTCTAAGCAAGCTTGACCACTTTAGACATTGAGATTTTCCCAAAGGTCTGACTTTGAATGGTGCTTCCAACCATATCTGAATTGAGGTGGAAGAAATTTACGGTTTGGTAACATCCCTATCTACCCAAGCAGTCACATTCTCCAAAATACTTGCAGTATGGTTTACTTCTGTTTTCATTTTATTCTCTTTTTTCACTTTTTATTTTATTTTTGCGTTATGACTTCACTGGTATTTTTCCATACAAGATTCGTGGTGGTTTCTATAACCCATCATGTTTTATGGTGACAGTTAAATCTAATGATACGGAAACATCATTGATCTTTTATTCATGGACATCTTACATATCGAGCTTGGCTCAATATAATCAAATGTAAATATTACTAATAATATTTTTCTATAATATTTATTTATATTTTATTTAATTCCTATCAATGCAAATGTTTCTAGATGTATTATAGTTATATGACCATTAAAATAGCATATTGTGCCATCATGAAGAAATAATGAATAATACATTTACACATATTTTTTCAAAGATATTTTCAAAGTAGCAGAAATAAATGTAATTTTCTTTTTCTTATGAATCTGGTTCATAAACTCACTGAAGCCAGTTTACTGATTGATTCCTGATTCTCTCGGACGCCATGGGCCTCATGGTAAGAATTCCAAGCCTATTTTGCCATGTGTGAGTATGTCAAATCAAAAAATTAAATATTGGTATAGCAATCTGGATTCCCTCTTAGAGGCTAATTTTTTTTTTGAGCAGGAATATTGCCATGAATATAATATATTAATAACAAAACTAGTCTATACTGTGGAACACTTACTGTGTTCCAGACAGTGTTCCAAGCTTCACAAGCATTATCTCATTTTTTTCCCCTGATTTTATTTATTTTTAATCCAGGCTGACATTCTGTATCTTTTAACAAGATTGTAGTCCATTTATGCATTATCTCATTTAATTACAACAGCAACATATTCTCATGTCAGAGATTATGAAACTGAGGCACAGAAAAAATGATGTCATTCAGCTAAGTTATCACAATCTATAAGCATCAGAGGTAGACTAAGACTGTAAGAAATCTTGCTCCTGAGTCCAGACTCTTAAGTACTATGTATACTTATCTCAAACTGAATTAAGACTTTCAATAAATAAATATAAAGATTTTTAACAAACACATTTCCATTAAAAAAAACTTGTATTGCATAGCAAGGATCTAGATTTAGTAATCTTAGGTGCTGACATCTGCTATTATGCAAAAACAAGAATTTGTAAGTTTTGGTGGTCAGCGTAGCCTGGGAAAGCAGGGAGATTTGTGAGTGTGTGTGTGTGTGTGTGTGTGTGTGTGTGTGTGTGTGTGTGTATTTGCATGCTTACATACATGCAGGCATGTGCACAAGCACAATGGTAGACTGACTGGAGTTAAACTTGCACTGAAAATGTTGACCAGAAATCAGCTCAGTCAGGCAAAATCGGCACATCTGGCAGGCAAAATAAGTAGTCAGAATCAAAAGCATCAATTCAGAAAAACAGGCCTGTTCCAACAGTTTAAACCAAGAAACAGAAAATTGGGCAACCAAATTACACAGTGATTCAAGGTGTCAGGCAGTACCAGGACCCCTGAAAGGGGATTTAAGATTCTGTGCAGGATGGCAGTCACTGAGCAACTGGGAAAGAAAAGGTGTAAAGTCAAGAGGAAAGACAGGAATGTAGAGCAAGTAATCAGGTATCAAAAATAAGGTACAAGCTGGGGACAGTCTCTTTGAACCTGATTACTGGAGCAGAGGTAAGAAGAAAATTTCTGATTTACAAGGAAGAGTCAAAAATTATCTGCACTGTGGTTATATTAAAACTTCTATAAATTCTATAGCAGAGGGCAGATAATTTTTGACTCACCCTCATAATATGCAGTCATCTATGTATTAAAGTAGAGCTTTTTCAATAACATTTTTCCTAAGTTCATATTTTTTTCTAAGCCTGATGATTTGGTTAAATGAACTTAAATGTGCAGATAAGTCATAATCATAATTATGAAACTACTTATCACTTTCTGGGCAGAACAATACATGAAGTCCTTTATTTATACCACTGACTACATTCTCAAAGCAGCTCTTTGTGTAGGTTATTATTATGCCAAAGAGAACAGAGTAAATAAGGAAATTGTGACTCAGATCCAGAAACATAGCTCCTCTTATAAAGAAGATAGAAGAGGAAGATTTTTGGTTAAGAAGATTTTTGGTTAAGAGCATTTTCTAACTAGAGAATCAGTGAGTATTTCATCGAAATGGTGTTAGCTGTGTTCTGTACCATATCTAATTTAATCCTAACAATAGTTCTATTGTATTGATATGGGTATACTTTTCCCTACATAACTCAGTTAAACTTATTTTTCACACAAGGAATCAATGTAATACTGACATGTTATCAACAACACACAAGTATCACTGATCTAGTAGTGTTATATACATGAAGATGGGACAAAAAGAAAGCTCTAGGCCTTTCCAGTGCACTTGCCAGAATATTGGACATTTAAATTTGCTTCTCTCTGACCTCACAGTTTTCCCTTTGAACAATGTGATTAAGTGACAAAAGAGAAAACTCAGACATGAACCTTTTTTGTCATCCCTCTTGTAAGAGGTAATTGAGTTATTTCTGAGCCCTCATATAAGTATACTTTCATAAACAATGTTAATCTAAAGGTACAATTAAAACAGTAAATATCAAAACTCATTTTCCAAATAAAATGCAATTTTTATTAAATTAAAAATGGGAGTTTCTTTTGACCTCAAGTCATGTGCTTAGAGGACATACTTATTCTGGAATTTCATTTATAAATTGCTTACCTTGGAATAGGAAATTACAAGATCTGGAAATGGGGTAGGGAGAGAGAAATATCTGTGCAGAGTCTTCAAGACACCTACTGGTTGTCTACACTCTTTTGCTATAACATTATCAGCCCTGTGTTAGAGCAATGGATGTATACTACAGTGACCTGATTTGTGACTGCATTTTCTCTGAGACTGAAGAATACAATCAGATCTAGTACTGCTTAGCATAATAGTTGCTACCTAACATGCAAAAATAAACTAAAATGTACCTGTCACAAGACACTGAAGAGTGTGACATTTTTATGCAGAATTATGATCAACCAGTTAGCCTACCCATCGTTAATATTAAAAATGGCATTTATATTTGAATTATCTTGTTTCAAAAGTATCAACGATTTGTCAATTATTCTGAATTCAATTTAACTTAATTGTATAATATTTAACTCTTAGCTAAACAATACATAATCAAAGTGCTTTTTGATATTTAAGAAAAGTCTCTAGAGTTTTGCTTGGAAGAAGTAACCTAAACTTTGCAGAGGGAATACAGATTCAAATGTCAACAAATGTTTATCTCATCATCCAAAAATCCTATGACATTTTCAAAATAATACCATTATAAACCTCACTAGGACATGTAAATAACATAGTCCCTTGCCTTGAGTCTAAATTTAAGCCTAAGATTATATGAATAAATTAGTACTGAATAAACTAGTGATATACACATAGATACATATTATGTGGTTATATGGTTATATAAATATTATATAAATTATATAGAGTAAACTAATATTAGCATTAGTTTTACACATATTTATATATATCAAGAATAAGCATCACCTTTATATATTTCTCTTTTTTTCTGCAACAATTGTGGGTACCTCCTATATTTCAAAAATTGGGGGAACGATGCAACCCAGGGTCTTCCTCATTAGCGTTCCCCAATACAGGAGGAGGAAAGATAACTTCAGAGTGTGACAATGGTATAGTTCAGCCATTCATAGTATATTAAGGGGACAACCAAGTGGCTGGGGGGATCTGGGAGTTTCACAGAAAAGGTGGTATTTGAGTTGTGTGAATGGAAAGAAAACGGTATTGCTGGCAGAAGGAATGTCACATGTATGTTCAGAGCTGTCTTGAAAAGAGCTATTAGATTTGACAATATAGGTCCTTGATGATTTAGACTAATGAGAGAAGGACCTCAATGAAATAGCTGGAGGAGGTATTCCACAAATACGTCTGTCAAGAAAGGAAAAGAACAGAGAGACACACTGACAGTTGAAAATTAAAACAGGCTCAATGAAAAACTTAGTTAATGAGTGGGAGCGAACATATATATTTGTAGGCAGAACTAGTGAAATTAGTGAGACTATACTTGAGTATTTACTGTGAAATGCTATTTGAGGAGAAGCAGAACAATGGTATATATAGTAAGCACTTTGGGTCGAAAGTGAGACAAGATCAGGCTCAGCCACATGGTAGCTGCATGAGGTTAGAAAAGTATCTATTCTCAGCAAGTCTCACTCTGCTCATTAATAAAACTGAAATGACAATTCCAACAATATCGTGCTGTTGTGAAAATTCGATGACATAATGTATATACAGGGCTTAGCAAAGACTCTAGCATGTGTGTGAGGTTCCTGTACAATGTTTGGAGCTACGAAAACAGAGATGGGTAACTGCCTATGCCCTAAAATGGGAGCTGGACTCATTAAGAGAGAAGTTTAATAAATAGGATAAATGCAAAGTTAGATACATGTATAGGGCATTATGTGAACACAAAAGCAGGGTACCAACTGAGCATGTCTTACTCAGAGAAAAGGTCCAGGAGGAAAAAGTTTGGGTTTGAGTTTTAAAACACAAGACATAGTTAGTGGAGCAAAAAGGGAGCACGTGCCATGGAGAAAAGGTAACATAAGCAAACACACAGCTTTGGGAGAAAATGCCTAGATAACAGTTTCCTGCTGCTAGTGTGGCAAGTGCAGGGCCCAGAGTAGCCACAAAAAAAGCCTGGACAGAGAAAGAGAGAGAGAGAGAGAGAGAGGGAGAATGTGAATGAATTAGTTAACAGGTTTCAGATGCGTGTGTATGCCAGGCTGAGGAGCTAGAGTTCTGTGGGGTAGGCAATGGGTAGGTTGGGTGCTATTACAGTCTGATATGACCAGATTTCCATTTCCAAAATGATTACAGTAGAGGAGGTGTGGAGAATGAATTTGAGTGGAACAAGGCAGGAAGCAGGGAGAGAAGTTACAGATGTGATTGTTAATGGTTACAGTATGATTACATTTTCACTAACTTGGTGTTTGTGTTGTACTTTAAAGATTTAGAACTGAATCATATTAATTCATTCTGAAATGCATTCTGAACAAGTGTGATTAATCCAAAATTTCAGATAAGAAAATCGTGCGTGACTTAAAGAGCACTTCCCATTAATTTAGGGCCTTGGTAACAATAATATCAAGAGCATCTCTTAAGCATGAAGGGCATATTCCCTTTCAGACACTGAGCTGAGAACCGGAAAGAAATTAATCCATATAGAGAAGGCTACTCCCACCTTCAAAAACAAGTCATCTCACTGTGCAAACCTCTGGCTTTCCAGGGAGCTGTGCCATGGATCGACACTGCCCCCTCGAAGGACCATTATTACTACTTTAGAGACAAGCAAACTGAGACACACGTGTAAGCAGCCGCATAAATTCCTACAGCAAGTCAGTGACAAGCCAAACCAAAATGGATGTCTCTTGACTGCGTCCAGAGCTGGTGCTTTCCCAAGTACGCTGACACCCGTGGTGACCTGCAAGATCTAGTTTCTCAGACTGTGATCAATGGAGTGAGAAGGGCAAACTGAAACGTTTCTCCCGATGAAGGCTAATGATAGCTCTTGTGCTATTTAGAGTGGAATGCCTCACTATATTTTTTTTCTTGAGTTACTTTGAATGATTTACTTAGCGTGGCAGGTGTCATCCTGTTTGCGACTTAACTTGACACAAGTAATCAAGTTATTAAGTGCCCTTTCCTCATTTCTGTACTAAATAGTAAAGAAGAAGTTGGGAGGCTGCATTATAGGTAGAGATGCTGTTTTTCATAGAAGACACTGGAATCAGTGACGGAGGTGAATTCAACGCCCCCTCCACTGAATTTTGGACACTACATAATTACAAGGAGACCAAGGATAAAGAGCACGAGGGGGCCCACTCCTGAGCATGTGTGAAACACCCACGTGTGGCCCCCACAGAGCCACTGGAAGAAGGCTGAGGACAGGCCTGAGGCCCTGCAGTTATGCTAGTGCTCACGAAATGTGTGTGTTTTGTAAATGCAACTTCATTCGTATGTACATCATTTCATTCCCGCATCGAAAACAAAACAAAACAAAAACAAAAAAACAGTTAACAGCGTGGAGTTACACTAGACTGGCTTAAAAGTAGTTCATGAATTCTCAGTTGCCAGTCATTCTCACTGATCCTTTTTTAAAATGACCAGAGTAAAAAACTCTAACAGGAAAATGAAAAGACAATGTGCAGTCTGACGTGAATGACACTGAAGATGTGTGAAAACACAATTAGTGTCACCCGCTTCAGACGGTCCTTTGTTCTCCCTAAAAGCAGATGAAAATCATGACTGGGATCTACGAGGAGAAAGCATGGTCTTCTGTACAACATGGAGAGTAGGAAAGGGAAGGAGAACCTTCGAATAATAAAGTAATTGATGCTATTATATATTTTCAAATAAATTTCAAAGATGAAATTAGCTGATGAGTGAAAGGATGCTGTCAAGATAAGAAGTCTGCATGGATACTGTATAGATTGATCAGAACAAGTGGTCTTATTTGGAATACTAAAATATACTAAATATGTGAACATGTAGATGAATAAATACATATGCATACACATATAAGAAAGAATCTCTCTCCATACACACACATACACATATACATCCACACACACAAACTGAATCAAAGAAGGTGAGGAAAATATTTGGTAAATTGGAAAGTTTAAAAATTTAGTTCTAGGAGAACACCTTAAGAATTGAATTTGAAAAAGTAATAAATTCCTCTCACAGTATTTGACAAATTAATGGTCTGTAAATGTTGAGTGAAAATGAAATTGAAATGAGATATCAGGAAGTAAACTCACATTGCTTTGTTGAAAGGGAGTCATTTTTATAAATTGTAGATATCACTGCTTGACTCTACTCATTACAAAATAGTTGCATTCATTTGTATGTCAGGTTTTTGGAACTCAGAATATATTTTATTAATTACAACGCATAGCTGTAATTCCAGGTCATTCCAAAAAACTCTATATGACTTTAACATTTGAGTTTCTCATTCTCAGCTCCTTTGTAGACCCTGCCACCCCAACCCAGGTGGTACTGATATCTTAATATTTCCTTGGAGTGTGGAGAGCTCTGGCTTTGAATTTAAATATCCTTCTGATCTTTTATGAAATTAAAAAAATACACAAAAATGGGAGAAAAGTTTTGCAAATCACATATTTGATAATGGATTTGCATCTGGAAAATTTAAATACAGTACATAGAGGACACATACAACTCAATAATAAAAAGACAAAACTCCCAGTTTAGAAAAATGGACAAAAAACTTGAATAGACACATCTCCAAAGAAGATTCTCAAATGGCTAATAAGCACATGAAAAGATTCTCAGCATCATCAGCCATCAGGAAAATGTTCAACGCAAAACCATAATGAGAAGCTCGTTAGGATGGCCTGAAGAAAAAGATAGAAAATAATAAGTTTTGGTGAGATATAGAGAAATTGGAACTCTTATTCAATGCTCTTGGAAATTAAAATGTTGTAGCCACTTTGGAAAACAGCCTAGCAGTTCCTCAAATAGTTAAACAGAGAATTGTCATTGATTCAGCAACTCTACTCCCAGGTATATATTCAAAGTAAGTGAAAACATATGTCCACACTAACTTTTACAAAAATGTTAAAGTCACATCATTATTCATAATAGCCAGAAAGTGGAAACAATACAATGTCCATAAACTTGTGAATAGATAAACAAAATGTAGTAGCGTATTCATACAATGGGATATTATTCAACAATAAAACAACATGGATGATTGTTGGAAACATTCCTCTAAGTGAGAGAAGCAAGTCACAAGACTTACATATTGTATGACTCTTTTAATATGAAATGTACAGAATAGGCAAATCCAAAGATTCCATATCTCAGGAAAGCTGTTGAAAAAAACGGATCACAACTGTTTCAGTTCCATACTTTTTGTATCCTAGGTTGAGTGAAACCAATCTCCTCCCTGACTGGGGCAATTAAATGAAGCAAAAGTAGACAAACCGAAGGTTAAGCAAATACTGAGTGACCACAGCTGCAAGGTGAGATGGGTCCTGGTTAGCAATAACAGTAAAGTCATCAGAAAGGTAGCATAACATATGTGAATTATTCGTTTATAATGATATCTTTTTTAATAACAATGCAATTTACCACTTATTGAACATTTACAATGTGCCAGGTATTTTGCTAAGCACACTAGGTATACTACTTAATTTATCCATTCAGCCACTCCATAAAGTGATATTATTTCTTTGAGGGAGGCTCAAAGAGAATAGGTAGCTTCCTAAGATCACATAATTTAATGTGCTAGACCACAGATTCAAACACACATACATCCGATGACCAAATCTTTGTGTCTTACTTTTTACCAGGTTTTCTCACAAGGCTGTCAGTTCCCCAGACTTTAAAAGGAAAGCTTAAGTATTAATTATGTTCTCTTGTGTACTTTATAGGTAACGTGCCAAAATATATTGTAGTTTTGAAAGACCTCAAGGCAGTCCTGGATCCTACAGAATATTCTAGCAACTGCTTTACCTCTGGCTAATTTCCCACAATGTCACAATATCAAAGAGTTGTCTATAGCTTCCCTTCTCACTTTCTCATCCCTTCTACATTTTCCTAACCAGTTTAATCTGACTCACATCCCCAGTACTCCACTGGGATTATCCTCATAACATAAACAATGACACACATAATTCTAAACCCACTGATGCTTTTTCTTTTTTCTTTTATTATTTGATAAAACAGTATTTAACCCATTGAAAAACAAACCTCCCATCTCACCAAGTTATTTTTGGATATTGGCTAACCTATTGTAAAGTTTATATGGAGGGGTAAAAGGCCCAAAATAGCCAACACTGTATTGAAGGAAAAGAACAAAGTTGGAGAACTGATACTACCCAATTTCAAGACTTACTATATAAAGCTACAGCCATGAAGGCAGTATGGTTTCAGCAAAAGAACAGAAAAAGAGAACAATGAAACAGAATAAAGAGCTCAGAAATAGAACCACATAAATGTAGGAATCTTTAAAATCAGTAAAGGCAATACAATAGAGAAAAGATAGTCTTTTTCAACTGGATATCCACATGCAAAATAAATAAATAAATAAATAAATCTAAGTGAGAAAAATTATTTGTAAACCATATATCTGATAAGGGGTTAATAACCAAAATATATAAAGAACTCAGACAACTCAATAGCAAAAAACCAAACAATTTAAAAATAGGCAAAAGACCTGAAAGCATGTTTTTCCAATGAAAATATATGTGGCCAACAAGTACATGACATGAACAGATACTCAACATTACTAATTAATAGGAAAATGCAAATCGAAACCACAATGAGATACCATGTCATGCCTGTTAGAATGGCTAATATAAAAAGATAAGAGATGAAATCATGCTGGTGAGAATGTGGAGAAAAGGGAAGCCATGTGCACTGTTGGTGGAGCTGCAAAGTGGAGCAGCCACTTTCAAAAACAGTATAAAGCTTCCTCAGAAAAATTAGAAATAGATCAACTATGTGATCCAGCAATTCCACTTCTGAGAATGTATCTGAAGGAAATAAAAATACTATGTCAAGATACATGCACCCCCATGTTCATAGCCAGTATCAGTTACAATAGCCAAGACATGGAAATGACCTAAGTGTCCATCAACAGATGAATGGATAAAGAAATATATATATATAAAATAAAATATTATTCAGCCGTAGAAAGGAGGAAATCCTGCCATTTGCAACAACATGGATGGACCTTGAGGTCATTATGCTATGTGAAATAAGTCAGAGAAAGGCAAATACTGTAAGAATCACACTTATATGTAGAATCTTAAAAAAAACCCAAAAAGTCATAGAAAAAGAGATCAGATTTGTGGTTACTATAGACAGGGGGTGGGAGGAGCGGTAATTGAATGAAGGTACTCAAAAGGTACAAACTTCTGTTAGAAGGTAAAGAATTACTAGGATAAGATAGATAAAATGAATACAGACACAGATATTACACGTTTCACAAAAATAACTCAAAATGGATCACAGACTTAAATGTAAATTGAAAAAACTATAAGAAACCTAGAAGATAACACAGGAGAGAAAATCTAGATGACCCTGTGTACGGCAATGACTTTTTAGATACAATATCAAAATCATGATCCAAGAAGGAAACAATTGACCAGCTGGACTTAATTAAAATTAAAAGCTTCTGCTCTGTAAAAGATAATGTCAAGAGAATGAGAAGACAAGCCACAAACTGGAAGAAAATGTTTACAAAGAGTATCTGATAAAGGGCTGTTATCTAAAATATACAGAGAATTCTTATAACTCAACAATGAAAGAACAAACATCCCAATTAGAAAATAGTCCAAAGACTTTAACAGATACCTCACCAAAGAAGATATACAGATGGCAAATAAGCATATGAAAATATGCTCCACATCACATGTCATCATGGATATGCAAATTGAAAGCACAAGGAGATAACACTACATACCTATTAGAATGGCCAAAATGTGGAACAATGGCAACACTAAATGCTAGCGAGGATATGGAGAAACAGAAACTCTCATTTGTTGCTGGTGGAAACGAAAAATGATACGGCCAGTTTGAAGACAGTTGGGTGGTTTCTTATAAAACTAAACACTCTTACCATATGATCTAACAATTACGTACCTTGGTATTTACCCAAAGAAGTAGAAAACTTACATACACATGAAAATCTACACAAGATGTGTACAGCAGCTTTATTAATGAGTGCCCAAATTTGGAAGCCACCAAGATACCCTCCAGTGAGTGAAGGGATAAATATAAGCACTAAGAAGAAACGAGCTGTCAAGCCATGAAAAGACAGAGGAAACTTAAATGCAAATTCCTAAGTTAAATAAACCAATCTGAGAAGGCGACACATTGTATGATTCCAACTATATGACATTCTGAAAAAGTCAAAACTATGGAAACAGTAAAAAGTTCAGTTGTTGTCTGGGGGACATGGGTGGTGAGGGATGGATGAATAAGCAGAGCACAGGGGATTTTTATGGAAGTGAAAAATATTCTGTATGATACTATAATGATGGATACATGCTGTCATACATTTGTCCAAACTCATAGGATATACAACATTAAGAGTGAACCTTAATGTAAATATGGATTTTAGGTAATTATGATTTGTCAGTGCCTGCATCATCATTTGTAACACATGTACCAGTCTGGAGAGGGATGTTGACAATGGGGGAGGCTACGCAGGTATGGGGGCAGAGGGTATACGGGATATTTCAGTACCTTCCTCTCACTTTTGTTGTGAACCTAAAACTGCTCTAAAAATATGAAGTCCTTATAAAAAAAAAAAAAACACAACCTCTTCCTTGGAACTTTATGACTCCAAATTCTCTGATTTTTTTTCCTGCTTCATTGTTTATTCTTTTCTGTACTCTTTCCAGGCCCTGATTCATAAACCTGATCTTCAAACACAGGCATTTCTTAGGGATCAGTCTTAGCTTTGTCCTCTGTTCACTGTGTGACACACTCTTCCAATAGTCATCCAGTGCTTTCAGGGACAGCCCCAATGCTAACTAACATACCCCTCAATGACATTGCTAGCCCCAAGTTCTCTTCTGAAGGCCTCATCTAAAAAACCAACTACTTCCTACAAATTGATTTTTGGATATCATGCTGGAACTTCAAATTTAAAAAGAAATCATTGTTGTCCTACCCCAGTGTGCCTTTTATAATGTTCTCCCTTTTATTTAGGAAGTGGCACCAATATGCACCTGTATCTGCTGGAGACAGAGTTTTGGGAGTCATCCTTGACTTCCCCTATCCTATGCACCATGGATCATCAGTTCATAATACGACCACTTTTCACCTATTCACTGCCACCAACCTTCTCCTCCCAGACTACTGAAAGAGTCTCCTAACGTCTTCCTGTTCCCACACTTGCCAACACAGCACTCAGAGTGATCCGTGACTTAGAATCTATACGAGAAATTGGCTTGACCTGATGACATAACTTTGATTTTCTCATCTAGAAAAAAAAATACTAATACTCATCTTAAGGGGCAATGATAACGATAATATTTTAGGTAATGTGGAAAAGTGCCTAATACTGAGTAAATAACTGTTGTACAGAGGAACAAGATTTCCAGCTTCATGGTAGATGAAAACCTGGGTCTGAAATCTAGGTCCACTTCCTGCCACGTAAGTATATAACTTCTGGTAATGTGCCAAAGTGGCTCCCAAATCCCACCTTATACATTTATAAATGAATACAAGATTATCTCTCTAATAGAATTGTCATAAGAATTACTTTTGTTAATAAATGTGAAGTATAACTGAGCAGAGCAGATGTTCAATAACTATTATCTACCATTAACAGGAGTAGAAATAAAGTAGGATTTGTACAGAGGGATGTGTAGCTCTGTGTGCATTCCTCACTAGTTTAAAAAAGTGACTAATTTTAGTTAATTTTAAAAGGCATTTATATGTATATACATGGATATATTTTACATATATATGTATGCATATCTTTAAGAAATTTAAATATTTAAAAAATAAAAGTAACTTCTAAGTACTTAATCTGAATTAAATCCAGTGCATGGGATGCAAATGTACTGCTTAAACATATTTTTGAAATCCACTCTTCCCAACTGGGAATTCACAGCACGATTCCAGTCATATGCATCCCATGTAAATAGATAATCCAAAATTGTAACCAATAACACTCCTATTTGTAGTGTGAATTGGCTGTAGCTGTGCAGACCTCGCCAATGACTGGTGTTCTCCTTAGAGATACAAACTATTCAACCAAAGTCTCAAGTCTAAGAGAATTCTCTCCCACACGACTGTTTATATTGAAAACCCACACACAGTATAAAAGAGATAAATGCACTTACAAGTTAAAACATACACCTTTAAATAACACTTTAAAATTTAATTTGTAAAGAATAGCGAGTATAAACTGAAACTTTGTTGTGGGATGGTGTTTTTCTGCTATTCTGGGACCTTATAGTGCTTTTATAAAATGTTTTTAGAGTGGTCCATGATTGATTACAACACATACTCCTGCTTAAATAGAGCACATGGTCAGTGAGTCCTAAACATAAATCAAAATCCTATTCTTGTATAAGAAATTCATGTAAAGAATGCGCACAGACTACCAATGGGATTTTATTAATCTATCTGCAAGAAGTCACTATAGATGCTAAGGAAATTAGAAATTTAAAGAGTTCAAAAGGTAGAGCAAGCCAATGTGAGATGCAGAGCATAATTTCTGGATAGATGAAGTATGTTTGCTTTAATATATATAAGATCTGCCCTACAAAGTTAATAATGGCAGCTGTAGCAATTTGATGAGAATTTAGGTTTCTTTCCACAGGGCCCGTTCTTTCTCGGCAGTTGGTCTCTAAGGTGCTGAGCAAAACTATACTTGAAATAATATATTCCCTAAAGATCCATATAGAAGAGTTCTTCCAGTTTCTGTAGACCTCCTTGAAGGAGAGAAAATTGTGCTTCCGTTCCATTTGATTCTCAGAGAGATTCTGAACATTTGGGAAGCTTAAATCTTTATAAGCATGACAGGGAGACTGACAGACTGATACATGGTTTAAACTACGGACATGTAGGATTCTAATACCAATTAGTTATTGCAACAAATCTTCTTAAGTCAAGACATAAGAGGAGCTATTATGTGTAGCACTTCATAATCAAGTATCCACAGTGCCTGTGTTCACCTACAGACTTTCATTCATTCTTACATCAAACAGTCATTGTTTCTACCATGTGCCAAGCTCTGTGCAGAGCCTCAAGGATGCAGATGATTCTTTCCAACAAGGCGTTCATAATCATAGTGCGGGAGAGATAGACAAGGTAACTTTGTGATGGAAATCTTCACAAGGTTGCTTTAAGATCACAAAGGAAACAGGTAAAAATCAAAATGCTCCAGAGGTAGAGAACAAACTTATGGTTACCAGGGGGGGAAGGTGAGGAGGGATAAATTGGAAGATTGGGATTGACATGTACACACTACTATGTATAAAATAGATAAATAACAAGAACCTACTGTAGAGTACAGGGAACTCTACTCAATACTCTGTAATGGCCTATATGGGAAAAGAATCTAAAAAAGAGGGGATATATGTATATATATATATAACTGATTCACTTTGCTGTACAGCAGAAACTAACACAACAATGTAAATTAACTATACTCCAATAAAAATTAATTTAAAAAATCAAAGTGCTCATAGAGGAGGTGGGGATATTTTAACAAGTTTAGAAATATTAACCACCCAGTGAAGGAGGGAGGGACAGAACAGCATGGCACAGTGGACAGCGGTCTCCTTTCCCTTTGTTCCCTCCTCAACAGACATCCTGTCTTTCAAATTGCTCCAGATGTATGTTTATTCCTGCCTCAGGTTCTTCTCACCATCTCTTCCCTTTCCTGGAATGATTTACCCCCTTCATACCTTGTTCACCGTTCCTCATTATTTATGACTTCAAATGTATTTTATTTCCCCAGGGATATCCTTCCTTCCATCACAGACTACATCAAGCACTCCTGTTAAGTGCATTCTGTAATTCTTCTTTACATCACTGGTTACGTGTGTCATCATTGGGCTTCTTCATCTATAATCTTTCTTACTAGATTGCAAACTCCTTGAAGGAACAGATTTTGATGGTTTTGTCCTCTGTTGCATGCTCAGCTCCTAGCAAAATCCCCTGGGTCACCACAGGTTCTCATTTAATGATTGCTGAATGAGAAAAAAGGAATGAACATTTAACTATTGAATAAAATAATAAATGAATTACTGATAGGAACAAAGAATGTGCAAGGAGAGTAAAACCTGAGGTTTCAAGGAAGGCAGAGTTCAGAAAGTGAAGATCTGAGGAATCCCTTGAAAGCTAATTTTATTAGTAAATTTCTTAACTAACAGTTAATCAGATGTGTGATCATATTTATTTTTTTAGAATGACCCCTTTGGCAGAAGTAAAAAGGATAGAAGGGAAACAAGGAAAACTAGAAACAAAGGGGCACCACTGAAGTGGATGAAAGAAGAAAGTGCCAGTGGCAATCGAAAGTAGACAAATGATTGCTGCTGAGAAACCCTGGAACTTCCTGAGTGAATCTGAAACCGGCCAGGGACATGGACGGCAAGAAGGGATGAAGGAGGGAGACAGAACAGCTTAGGTGGCAGGTTTAATAGGCAAGGAAACTTCCTTACAAGGCTTGTCCTGGGCGCCGCAAGGCAAGTAGATCTCCCCAAATGCCCACCAGGAACTTAAAAGTTTATACAGTGGCCTTAACTGGGTTCATCCAGGTGGTCTCAATAACACATTGCTCTCTCAAGGCTTCAGCCCTGAAAACAGCTCGCACTGTAGGAACACTGGGCAGAACTACATTCCAAGGACCAGGGAGGTTGAGGAGCCTCTGAGAGTCTGAGGTCAGCTCTTGGATAAACCAGAGGTCACATCCTCTCTCTGACCTCCTCTGCCAGTGATTTTGAATAATAGACTCTAAGGCAAAGGAGAGAAATGAAGGGAGTTTGTCTTGGGCTTGTGCACTAAGGGAAATATTGGTTTTGGTCACAAAAGGAAGAAATAGGGCAAGAAGCATACGGGCCAAGAAAGATGATAAATTCAGCTTTATACACTCTGAGTACAAAGAATCAAGGAACATCTTAGCAGGAATGTCTGTGTTAAAGCAAGAGTTTAGAAGGTATGTATCCATAGTGAGTAGTCAAAGCCAAGGACTAGGATGACATCATCCAGGAAAAAGGGAGAGAGAGAGCAGTGACAAAGACAGAGCCCTTGGGTACCTCATATTTTAAAAACTGAGCTCAGTAGTTATAATTTATTAAAATCAGAGTTTGTCCATAGAGATAGAATGGATTTTTAAAAAATGATGTCAAAGGAAACAAATGAAGGATATAATTTTAATAAGAAAAAATGTGTTAAATGCCAAGAGTAATCAAAATATGGTGATACCAAAAGGCCACCATCTTTCAAATGGTCCTAGAGTCTTTTTCACATTTCCTAATTCCTTCTACTATTGTTTATTCATTCATTCATTTATGTAATATACATTAGGAGCCTGCTATGAACAATGCATTTCTGTGGGTAATGAAAATACATCAGTTACATACACACTCAAAGAAATCCATGTCCTCACGGAACTTAGATTCTGGTCAGTGCTTTACTTCCTTGTGGGCCATATGCCAATATGATAAACGTTCCCACAGAATTTAATTCCTACCCTCCTCTTACCCTTTTATCTGAGATGTGTGAAGAGTAGAAATCTCTTTAAAACATCTACTACTATCCAAAATGATCCCTCAGGCTAGGACTGTATTCTCAAATGAGTCAGGTCTCCTATTTCTCTTCAAACCAATCACTCTCAAGATGGTCTTGCTGACTGAAACCATTCATTTACTTGACGGATAAAAATGCTGAGACCAAGCGCTGAAACTTGTGGTCTTTGCCATCAACCAGTGTCCTATGGGTGTTGTTCCTCAATCTGCTTGACTTTAGCTAACTATGAAATTATGCAACACATTCCACAGTCATGCCCACAACGGTATCTGATCTGTCCTAATCATATATACGTAAAAGAAAAATAAAAGTTTTAAAAGTTGCTCCACAAATTTGCTAGACAAGCCAATATGAAAAGTGACTACCTAGAAGATGTGGTGCTATAGAGAAAATTTTTTTTTTTTATATTTCTACGTAGTTAGAGCTTTCTGAGAAATTTTTACTAAGACTTGGGACCTGTGCTAAAGAAAACAAGTCAGGAAGTCAAGCTATGAAGCGTGAGCACTTCAGAGAGATGCACCTCCCAGGAGGTACACATTTACATCTTCAGAGGGAGGAGACTTGAGACCATGAGGGCACCCCCTCCTTGTAACAATGGAGACACTAGTCTTATTTTCCTCCATGAGAAATTTACTTACATTCCCAAGAGTTAAGAACTAGTATCTTCCCCATTATGTCTCCAAGGTGACTCAGGAGAGCAGGATTAGCTGCCCTCTTTGCTGTATAAATGCTAGGGCATATGTTTGGGGGCTCCTCACATACAGCGGACCCCACTGTGTGTAGGATCACATTGGTTCTCCTCACACCGCCTCCAGGATAAGAATTTGAGCAAAAGGAAGTTGGTGCAGTTATTATTGGCTCTAAGTAAATAGTAACCTGCTCTGTTCCAGAAACCTCACACTGACATCCAGGATAATGCTAATAAATATAAATATTAAGCATATAGCAGAAGAAAATAGCACATCTTTTTCAGGGTAAGTGACATGAAAACATTAAATTAGGTGGTCATTTAAATGTCACATACTGAGGTAGAAAACATCAATCTTTTTTAAAAGAAAATAGATCACTTTTTTCACAAGGTTCATAGACAGCTTTTTAAAGACTAGAAATAAATTACAGATTAGAAACTATCTATGAGATAATAGGAAAAAATATACATACATATTGGTCTCTTTTCCAGGTTCCTGGCACTGAGCTACTAAAGTACTCGTAATTTCCTAGGTGATAAGATTATCTCTAGTTCTAATATTTGGTCTTTCACCCCATTCCTGATACAGGGCTTCTAAAAGCCTTGTAAATTCCTAACGGATAAGAGCACTAGGAGCTTCTTTGGTTCTAAGAAGGCAACTCTGGGTGGGCTCCTGGGTAAATCCTGGATGGGGACTGGTCACCAGAAAGACCAAGCCATGATTAGAAGCTTAGAAATTTCAACTCCACCCTGCACCCCTCGGAGAGAGGAGAGGCGCTGGAAATGGAGTTAACAGCTGATGATCCCTAAAGGAGGAAGGCTCCTTCAACTCTGAATAGTAAGTATGGGGTTTGGAGAGCTTTCAGATTGGTAAACACATTCACACCAGGAAGGTGACACATCCCAACTTAATGGGGACAGTAGCTCCTGCACTGATTCTCCAGGACCTCCAGGATGAAGGATACAGATGAACAGCCAGATAGGTACTGTGTCTCTGCATCTGGCTGTTTACCTGTATCCTTTATCATATCCTTTAATAAACTGGTAAAAACAAGGAAGTGTTTCCATGAGTTCTGTGAGCTGTTCTAGTAAATTAGTCAAACCCAAGGAAGGGGTTGTGGATACCTCTGATTTGTAGCCAAATTGGACAGATGTCTTGGGTAACCTGGGAACCTGCTGCTTATGATTGGCATCTGAAGTGGGGGGGGGGACAGTTTTATGGGACTGAGCCCTTATCGTGTGGAGTTAATTTGTAGACCTGGGTTAAACTGTAGAACACTGGTGGTATCACAGAGAACAGCTTGGTGGAGGTGGCGGAGGGGGGGACATCCCCACACATTTGATGACCAGAAGAATCAGAAGTGAAGTGTCCTGTGTGAGGAGTAAAGGAGACACACAAGAGAGACACACACAGGAGGAAAGAACTGGGTTTTTCCCTACACAGGAAGAAAACTATAGATTTCCCTTAACCATATTTTGAAAATAGAACAAATCCCATCTCCTTCTGTTGCCTTTAACAATGCTCCAACTCTTCTACCTGCTATTTTATTTGAACAAAATTGCTTAATGAGTACTTGGCTTAAACTACTTTTTCTTCTGGGGCAGAAAAATTTCCTGTGGAGAGAAGTGGTGCCACTGCAGTTTCTTTCTGAAAGCAAGGGTTTAGTTTTAAGAAAAAGTAAATTTTATTTAGGTTTCCACAATCCTATATCATTCTATTGACCTAAAGAAAAGTTAAATGGCAAATGAAAAAATTTGATTTTATTTCATTTCACGTAATATGCTATGTGTTTGTAAAGTACTATGGTCAAATTATTACTTATGAAAAAAGGACTACGTTGACAAAACTTAAGATGGCTGTGGTATGTTTATGGTATTGTCTTGAAAAATCTACAATTTCTCACTTTGTGATAAAAGCTAAGACATACCTTGGATCGAGATGCAGGTAGCTACATACAACCAAATTCTTGCCTTGGCACACAGCTCCTTTGGAATTCTTAAGAGAAATCTGAGCAGATGATGTCCTGTGCACCAGGAGTTCTGAGTCCCTCTGTACAACACATACTACTAGAACTTCACCAGTGCAGAACCATGAAATGTCTCCAAAATGAAACCTGAAAATAAAACTGCAGACTCCAACTGGATATTCATTTCCATTACAAACTTGAGCAGAAACAAAACAGTGTTTGTAGTTTCTACAATATAGTGATTTCCCAAAAAACAAATCTTGGGAAAAGTGAAAGTTTTACCAGAATGAGAGTAGAACAAAAAACTATTTTTATGTAGGACTGAGGGTATAAGTATCTTAACAAGTTAATCAAGAATATTTTTATGAACTCTTCAATAATGTGTGCTGTCTGTGTATGTGTGTGTAGAAGATGACAAATGAAAAGAGGAAAGCAGTCATGTGATTGATCACTGGAGAAACTCTGCCCATAGTTTAACTTTATAGGGTCAGCTCTGGATTTCTCTGAGAAGCTGGTCTAATCCTGCCAGAAGGACTCTCAAGATGATCAAATAACCGAGGCCTCTCCATCCACAACAAATAAGGAAGGGTACTCCTTCCCAGGCAGTATATTAGGATGACTCATAGGAAGTATTTTACTCTGAACAAAAGTAACCACTTAGTTTCTTTGTGATAGTTCAAATAGAGAGGATAAACTATAGTTGAACTTTACGAGAAAATTTGTTGCACGTGATATTCTACTATAGCTAACTTCATGCTGGTGGGGGTGGAGAGGTCACATTTTGGTCCATGAAACCCATGGAACAAGAAAACCTGTTTAATAAAAATAGATCTGGTTCAGGTACTACATTACATTATTATAATAATAGAGCCACTAAGAGAGAAATGCATGTTTTTGGCTTTGAATTGTATCTTCTCTGCCAAGAGCTCATTAAATATGAACTATGTATTGTGTAAATTAGAAAAGAGGAAAAAGGAAAAACTTTAGGAAACAGTGAATGGAAATCCTCAATCCAGTCCCTGAGAGGCAAGCTGGCATTCTGTTGAGTGGGACTTGCTAGATTGAGTTCTGAGGTGCTCTGCCTTCACCTCTAGGGCCATGACTGACACTGATGTATTTCCAGGGCAGGAGGGAGGTCAGCTAACTGGAAGCCTCTGCTCTCCACTTAGTCTTTAGACCATGGTGCCGAGTGTGCTGGGCATTTGCATTGACAGCTCTCCCTGGACTTGCTGCCAAAGCTCTGTGGATTAATTTTCATGGAGTTCTGGCCTTAGCATCCAGGGATCAAGTGGGATATTTTTAAGATATGTTAGTTTCATCTTCAGTATTTTGTTGAGCCTTAAATTTTAATATAAGGTCCCCATTAGAACTGAGATGAAAATATTACAGCTACAGTCATACTCTGTCAGAGTAAATCAAGACAAGATGAATTTTATTTAATCTTCAAGATGTCTTCATATGTCTGTTCTAGACTAATTAACTCAAAAGTGATGAAGGTCTAATGTAGTAACATCAGCATTATATCTTTTCTAGAAATCTATCATATAAAAGTACTTAGCACAAGTGGACAAAGAAATATAGACAAAAAAGGGCAATGCAATATTAATTTTAAATAAAATACATATACAGACAGGCTATTATATCTATAATACAGTGTTAAGTGAAAAATCAAAATGAAAAATAGCATCTATCATATGGTACCATTTTCATAAAATTAAATACTCAAACATATACAAATACACAGAGGCTTAGAAGGATGTATATGAAGTTAACAGTGGGTATCTCTAGGGAAATGATATATGCTTTAACTTTTATAAATTTTAATTAACATTATGGGGATAATATAAAGGTTTATTTAGCAGTATTGCTCAAGTTCTAGTAGTTAAATTGGGTGCTCATATGAACATATGATACTGATTTTATTACATATATTATGTTCTATGTATTAACTAATTTAAAAAACTAAAATCCAAATTTATCTAGACTTGAGGGTAGCACTGTATGAGGCTTAAAAAAAAAGCTGAGTTTTGATATAGTCAATTTCATCACTAGGAATATCACTAACTAGTTATTTGACTGACTCATATGCTCTAGAAGTCTCAGATTTCTCAAATAATTGTGCTATAGTAGAAAAATGTGAAGGTCTCTTTCACATTTCACATTCACTCTAGAATCAGAAACTGTAAATGCCGAACCTAAAATAGTCAAACAATAGGAAATATCTTGAAATGTAGGCGACAAGTAGAAACAATGAAAATAACCCTGGATAACTCTTTTCCCTTGTTCAGTTGGCAACATATTAACAGAAATTTAAAATATGCACACCATAATTTTTTAATATACTTTAAAAATGAAATACATTTTTTTGTGTGTGTGGCACACGGGCTTAGTTGCTTTGTGGTGTGTGGGATCTTCCTGGAACAGAGATTGAACCTATATCCCCAGCGTTGGCAGGCAGATTCCCAACCACTGCACCACCTAGGAAGCCCTAAAAGTGAGATACATTTTGCAGTTACTTTCCTCTATACGAAAACCTAAGAACTCAGGCAGTGGAGTGAAACAAATCCTCTTGGTCATATTTATACATAAGTCATATTTGGTCATATATATATACTCAAAAAGGATTTTTTCTTTTCTTTTCTCTTTAGTAAATAAGGAAATAAGAGCATAGGATGTGGGAAAAAATGTCATATGGGATTTTCCCAGTGTGAGATTATCTCCCATTTAATAAATCAAATATATATTTTGATAAAACACTGCCAAGCCTTTTTAAAAGAATCTTAAAAGCCTTTAAAAAAAAGAATTTCCACTCCTAATGCCTGATTGGACAAGACTATCACTTAATTGCATTAATTCTGTGTGTGTGTTTGCCTCACAAAGCTGAATCGATGTTGAGATTTTCATTAATTTTGTTTTCTGCTTAATCTTACCCTCCACACAATGATCTGCAGTGTGCAATATACTTTCATGGCTGCTTTACTTTCAGCGCTGCTTTACTTTCAGCGCTAAACTCTATTAGCTATAAAGGATGGCACAAAACCCACTGGGCCAAACATGTTTGATACAACTATAGATCAATGCAAAATGCAAAGACTACAGTCCATGCAGTCTCACATATAATTAATTCCAACACTTCCTCTAGCCATGTTTTGTTTCATGCTGCAGCTTTATCTCTGTGACAAACAAAATGCTGGAGTACTCATTACCCCAGAGTAGGTCCTGAACTGTGCTCCTTTTAGGAGAGCTTTTGAAGGAGGTCCTGAAGACTTGGCCAAAGCAAAAATTAAAATGTGTAATTGACATGGTGCGATCATTTCCCAGAGAGATATCCAGGAGACAGTAAAGAGTGTCTCTAGTACTCACTTAAGGATGTATGTCTGGGGCTATGTTTTCATTTCAGAGGCCATGAAATAGTTTCGTAAAAGACAAATACACCTTTTGTCAGGTATTATAATCTTAAATTCTTTATTATTACTATTAAGATCCGAGTTGTGTTTTTTCCTTCCTTCCCCTACCTATTATAACCTGGCATTAGAGACTATACAAACCAAGGCATAAAATTCAAAGGCTATGTACTTTGCCTGAAAAACATGTTCTATTTCCTTGACACTACTGGTAAACTAAATGAAAACATTAGGCTATTTTCAAGTAAATGAATATGAGACACAAGCATGGAATGTAATCTACTATTGTGGTGGATACATTCCAAACAGAAGACAAAAATGGAACAAAGTGGAAGTAGCTCAGTTCATTCACACTTATTCCTCTGTGACAAAAATGGACCCACTTGCAACCCTGCAAGGCAGTAGCGTATATGCTGATGGGAAAATGTATGCAGATGCCAAATGGATGCATTAACCCCCCTTGGCATAGTTAATGCAGACATGCCCTCAGGGAGCCTTATAAGACCCATCTGTTCAGTCAAGCATTTGCTTAATTGTGTCAAACGCCTGGCAAATGCAGTGTCAGTTAATAGATAATAGATATGTAAATGCTGTCTGAGTTCTTGTACATATGCCCAGGGCCTTTACAATAAACACATCCTATTTTTAAAAATAATTTTCTGATGGGGAAAAAATGATAGTCTTGCTGGCAGCGGCAACCCAACCTACAACAGCCCAAACTACTGCAGCACCGAATAGCTTATAACATTATAATACTGTCATCTAGGGATTTTGGCCACCACTCCGTTTTCTGATAATCTTGATCACCATACTTGTTATTTACCTATTTTTATGAAGAGAGACAGCAAACTCACAGCCCGTCATTTCACAGGTTCCTGAATATGAGCTCAGCAACATGATTCCGTGAGAAGGGCCTATCCTGCAGGGTCAGCTCTTCCTGAGCAACTGCCCCAGGAGACAATAACAGCTACAGACCTGCCTCAGCCCTTTCCTGTGGAACTGCAGGATAATTAATTTGGCCCCATAGGGTTGTGGAAAATTTGAAATATGGAAACACCAAACATGTAACAGACCTTCAATAAGCATCTCTTCCCTGCTCCCCTTCACACACTCCATTGCTTTGCAGGACTTCGGATTAGATGTTCAGAGGAATTAGACTACTTCTTGTTTTAAGCTGTTGATGACACTGCTGACAAGTGTCGAGAATTAAGTTCCTAACATCCCCTCTCCCTTCAATGATGCAAAACTATTATCAGTGACACATTTGACAACTCTGAGGGAAGTGGCTGCCAACATGTTTTAGTAAAAGTTAGACTGACAGTTCAGAAAGAGAATGATCCTCTAGGTTTTATGACAGGAAATCCTTACAGCATCTTTGGTACCTTTAAAAGATTGCTTAAGAATCTCTTTCTCTTGTACTTTAGACATAGATAGAAAATCTCGAGCGCATACAGAGCATCAAACATTTAAGTGGGCTCTGACTGTCTCTCCAGGCATGGTGAAATAATGAATCAATTTTGATACTGACAGCCCAACTACTAGAAATAATTTTCTGCCACGTTTTATTTTCTTCTCACTGACCACATTATTTCTGTTCTCTTCAGATGTGGAACACAAGTGTTGCTTGCTTAGGAAGAACAAATTTTCATACAGGTCAATGTACCACCCAAGGGAAAAAGAAGACTCCAATTTCTTCCCTTTTAAGGTTCAAGAGTATTCGTTCATAAGTGCCGAGCTGAAATGGCACAGGCTGTGCTAAGCAGCAGAATTACATACTAAGGGCTGGTACACAGGGGGTCATCACTTAGAGAAACCTAGACACGCTCAATGCTGGTTAGAGAGGGGTGGGTTCAGGGAACAGCTTCCTGCTGAGGCTGGATGTCACTCTAGCCTTAAGCCACCTAGAACACCAGATCTGCTTCATAAACAGCAGTTGTGTTCGTGAGATTAAACAACTCCGATTATAGATGTTAAATAGCATGGCTTGGAGGGAAGAACAATTCCTAAGTTTAACACCAGAGGGGAGGCCATTAAGTTTTCCCTTCTGGGAATCACTGCTAATCCACAAATGTCATCACCACAGCCTGGTTAGGGTTGCCTTGGAACAGGCTGCCTGACTGTCTTCCACAGAAATCATCCATTTCGGTGCACTGGCAGAGAGAGCAGGGAGCGTCTCCAAGAGGACCTGCCAGTCATGTGGGACTCCAGGTCTGACAAGGCTGGCATCGTGCAGCAGCCCTCAGGGGGCAAGGAGACCTTGATGCTGGGTGGGGGTGAGAGACCCAGCATGAGACCGGGCCAGATGGCCGGTCCTCTGACAGCTGTGGCAGTGATGGTGCTGTAACTGAAGGTGGAAAATCTGAATAGGCTGTTAACAGTCAAAATATGCCTCTTCCAGATCTGAAGTAGGGTCTGCAGCAACTCCCACAGCCCAGGGCCCCAGCATCTGGTAGGAATTATGCATTTCCCTCTCTCAAGAGGGGTTCATGTTACAATGTGGAGGAAAAATGATGGACACTGACACTGTAAGCCCTTTGGAGAATAAGACTGACCCAGGAAGACAAGGCTTAAGAATCAGAGAAAGGTGATTTTCTAGTTCTAACTTGGAGTTTGAGGTGCACCCCAATGTTGACTGCAGCACTATTTACAATAGCCAGGTCACGGAAGCAACCTAAATGCCCATCAACAGATGAATGGATAAAGAAGATGTGGTGCATCTACACAATGGAATATTACTCAGCTGTGAAAAGGAGTGAAATTGGGACATCTGTAGAGACATGGATGGACCTAGAGACTGTCATACAGAGTGAAGTGAGTCAGACAGAGAAAAACAAGTATCATATATTAATGCACATATCCAGACTCTAGAAAAATGGTACAGATAAACCAGTTTGCAAGGCAGAAATAGAGACACAGATACAGAGAACAAACATTTGGACACCAAATGGGGGAGGTTGGGGTGGGATAAATTGAGAGACTGGGAGTGCCATATATACGTTACTAGTAAGAAAAAAATATCAAATTGTACACTTTAAATATATGCAGTTTATTGTATGTCAATTATATCTCAATAAAAGTTCTTAAAAAAAAGAATAAGAGAAAGGTGATTTTCTAGGTCTGAGATGGAGTTTGGGGGTCAGGTTAACTTTATTATTCTAAAAGATTATTGAACACACACACCTTTTTCTTTTTTTTTTTTTTTTGATTTAGTAAAAGGATAAAGGGCGAAATGAAGATAAATAATAATACCCCAAAGCAAAAGAAAGCTTTTTGCTAAATCCAATCTATCTATCCTTTATTCTACATGGAATATTATCATAACTTTTTATGTAATTCTAAACTCTTCCTAGGTGTATTTCCTCATCTGCCAATTTAATTATTTAATTAATTAAATCTCTTTTTTTTAATTCAATTTTTATTATATATTGGAGTATAGTTGATTTATAATTTTAAAAGGAAAATACAAAATGCTTTGGTGTTACATAGTATTTCTATGGTGGGCTGACCATGAAAGTTGTTATTTAGCATTTTATAAGCAAACAAAAATGATAACTGACTCAGGATTAACTCACACCCCCAGTTACATATAATTGTGAAGAGTCGCTTGCATTGCTGGGATAGGGAGGGTAGGAGGGAGGCTCAAGAGGGAGGGGATATGGGGATATATGTATACCTATAGATGATTCACTTTGTTGTACAGCAGAAACTAACACAGCATTGTAAAGCAATTATACCCCAAGAAAGATGAAAAAAAAAAAGCAGTTTGCATGAGTTCCCTATTATTAGATAATATACCACACAGCAGTGCACTGCTGGAAATCCGAGCAGCTCTTCTACTGGCATCACCTGGGATTACTCCTGTCACTGGGATTACATTTAACATCTTAACTGGGGCTGGAGGGCCCAAGACGACCTCACACTATTTGGGGTGCAGGTGACGTTATGACAACACTCCTGATTTTTAATGCTTTTGTTCTAGCTGACAGTGTTTACTTGACACCACCTTACTTCTTTCCTAAGTATTAGCAGGAGGTCTTATAAATACACCTTTGTTTCATTTGTAGCCCTAGGTCTCATATTGCTTTGATGATGGTTTGCTGGCTGGGCAGACTGGGGGTGAGATGATTTTATTTTCCCATACAAAAAAATACTGGTCCTTCTTATTTCATCGACTCTGTTTTAAAATGTACAGTTCTATTTTTGTATCGTCTCTTTCTTCCTATATCTGATCCCATGATACTAAAAGAAGTCAATTAGCTTTTCATCATTCTCCCTGAAAGCCTCCTTAGGCAGTTCATACTAGCTTCCAAATTACCCAAGGCAACATTTTGGCCAATTTTCCTGCCACAAAATAACAAAGGTTACCTTTTCTCCAGCCTCGGATGGTTTTCTCAGGGCCTTTGCAGTCTCTGGTAGCAGCCTCTTTGAAACCCTTCCCATCATCAAGTCCCAAAGTCAATGTCACATGTTTTAGTTTTTTATTTAATGATTATTATTACAGCAATGCTGCACTTATATATGCTGATGTCTACAGCCTGCATTAAAAAAAATCCCCCAAATTAGTGGTTTACAATAATAATACTGTATTTTTTCTCAAGATTTCTGTTTCTTCTGCTGGTCTTGCCTGGAGTCACTCATGTGGCTCTAGTTACCAGGACGCCTTGATGGGGGTTGGCGGGTATATAATGACCTCACTCACAAGTCCAAGGCCTTCCCTAGGATGGTTGGAATGGTGGTGATATCTGGGCCTCTGTCTCCACATGGTCTTTTACCCCAGACATCTTCACAGTGAAAAACAGAATTTTTTGCTCCTATGTAGCAACTACCCTGTGAGTTTACAGTGAAGCCTCTGGTGGCTGGTCTGAGGCTCCTATTTGTGGAAGGAGTCAGCAGTCTGAAAAAAGTGCAGCATAACATAGAAGAGTATGAGGACAAGGTGTTACCCACCAGGCACTTCTGACTTGTCCCACATTCTATCTGACGGCCAGGAACGTCAGAGTGAATGACAGGACCTCACTTATGCTTTGCAAGTCACAGGCAAGTTTTCATTTGGCCAGCTCTAATCTGGAAACATTCAAACACAGATCCCAGCTTACCCAAGTGGAAACAATACAAACCACCATATTTCTCTCTTTAAAAAACACTTCGTGGGACTTCCCTGTTGGCACAGTGGTTAAGAATCTACTTGCCAATACAGGGAACACAGGTTTGATCCCTGGTCTGGGAAGATCCCACATACCACAGAGCAGATAAGCCTGTGTGCCGCAACTACTGAGCCTGCATTCCAGAGCCCACATGCCACAACTACTGAGCCCACATGTCACAACTACTGAAGCCCATGCACCTAGAGCCCGTGCTCTGCAACAGGAGAGGCCACCACAATGAGAAGCCTGTGCACCACAACGAAGAGTAGCCCCCATTCATCGCAACTAGACAAAGCCTGCTTGCAGCAATGAAGACCCAGTGCAGCCAATCAATAAATAAATAGAATGAAGTAGGCTGCAATGATAAAAATAAAAATACAAAACATTTTGTTTTTCTATGTCTCACTTCCCTTACCTACAAAATTGCAATATTAATGCTGCAGCAGTCAGGGTCCCAGCAGGAAACAGATGAAACACTCAAAGGTAAGGGAGTTAAGGAAGGCACTAATTGGGTGGGATTTAGGGAATAAAGAATGGCTCTGAAGCAGTTCATTGGTCTAGAGGCGTGATTCTCGCTTTGGGAACAAAAAGGCCATGAAGAATCCACAGACCAACAGTGGAACACTATAGCCATCCCTGGGCCTGAAGGGAATGGTGTGAGAGAAGGCTAAAGAGAGCATAGGGCCATAGAAGAAGAACCACCCAAGCACGTTTTAAATGAGAATGCAGCACTACTCCCAGGTCTGTGTCACGCAAGAAAAAAGCAAACTGAAGGAATTTTTCTCTCCAACCTTTGAACCATCGCCAGTCTTACCATTGCCTGAAGCCAAGAAGAAGCTGGTGTGTAAAAAGCTTGGATGATGTGGTCTCTAGAGGTCAGCTGCTTGGAGAAGAGCAAGGGGTGAAAAGAGCAAGGGATGGATGTGGGAAAACAAATGGGGAAAAACAGGCACAATCCAACCTTTCCAGTAGATTTCAGTAGTAGAAATTATATATATATATATAATTTATATATATATACACACATATATACATTATACATACATAATATATAAATATATAAATACACATATATGTTATATATATAATATATAAATATATAACATATATAATATAGAGAAATTATATACATTTTATATATATATATATCTTCTGTGAAGGGAGAGCAGAGGAATACCCTCTCTTTGCTCGGTCTGGGCTCTAAGTAGAGAAAAAAATAGCAATAAAAGTCTCCCTGAGAATTTCTAAGAAGAAACCTCCATTCGGGGCTTGTGACTAGACTTTATCTTACATATGTGACCTATAAAATCTTGAGGCAAGTATTTCATAAATTGGTCTTGGGTTGGTGTTGCCAACCAGGAGCCTAGCAAAAGCAAACCCATATCCTTGCTGAATAAACTCACCCTAAACTGAGGACTCAAAGAACTCGCCAAGAATAAGATCCAAGAAGCATGTGTTCACAGTCCTACATGAATTAAGTAGTAGAATGCAGCTGTCATGAACAAGTTTCCAAATGAAGGAGAGCAGTGGGTGGTCTATGGAATCAAAACTGCAGATTGCAGATATCGAAATTATCAGATAGAGGATAGAAAATAAGTATAATATACTTACTAGATTTAAAAAGTAATGACATAAACTGAACAAGTTACAAAAGGAAAAGAAAATTTAAATTAATCAGGCTGATTTTTAAAATAACATATAAATGAAAAATTATAGTGAAAAATATAAATTCAAATAATCGTTTAATCGGAAGACTAAAGTATAACTAAAGAGAGCGTTAATGGGCTGGAAAATAGAGGCAGCAAAGAAAGATAGGGCACTAAGAGATAAGGGACTATCCTCTCATATTTGAGAGGCGAGCATACTTCAAGGCAAGAGAGAAAAGACCCAGAATAAGCTAATCAGAATTCCAGAGGAAAGGGCAGAAATTATGGGAAAGAGGCAGTAATAGAAGATATAATAGCTTGATTTTTCTAAAAATAATTTTAAATGCCATTCTCCTATTCAAGAAACCCACTGAATCCCAAGAATTCCACACCTTTGTGACACACAATTGACACTGCAAAAACGAGAACAACTTTAAAAATTCAGTCATACAGAGAAGAAAATTACTCAAAAAAAAAAAAAAAAAAAGGAATGGCAGACTGACCATTTACTAAAGAAAATGAAATATGACTGTTTAAATTATTGACTGAACCAGAATAAAATAATGTCTAACTTGGAAGATTAAAGCTGAGTTAAATAAAAAATTCTGAAAAATAATGTCATATATGATGAAAGGCAGTTGGTGAATGAAAGTATTCATGAAGAGGTAAAAATATTGATTACATTTATGTAGCGTTATATAAAAATGCATGTTTACATCACCTGAGTAATCTTTAAAATACTAGAAACCAAGTGTATATTTTCACACTAGTAGCAAAAGAAAAAAAAAAAAAAAAGACATGGAAGAGAAACCCAATCAATTGAAAAGGAAGTCACAGAGACAGTACAAAATAGCTTAAAAGAGATAGGTCCAAAGATGTCAGTAAATGCTTCAGTTAAAATACTGGGTAACAAAACAAACACAGCTATATTCTGTTTATGAGAGCCACATTTAAAACATACAGTAGTTATACTGACAGATCAAGCAAAGAAAGAATCAGTAATTATACAGTAAAGTTAAACAGCATAAAATATCAGTAAACAAAATGGAACATGCATTACTTTTATAATTAGAACAATGTTAATTTTAAAAACTGAAAGTAAATATATTTGAGTTCTGAAAAGGCTGCACTGATTAGTGTGGCTGTAGGAAACACATTTTTCTTTCAACTTGTTTGTATTACATTTGCCAAATTTTTCTACAGATACGTTATGTGTTACGTCTGTAATTGGAAAGCCATGGAATAAAACAGTCATCTCACCTTGGGACTCATCCACGATAGTTGTGCAAAGAATGTCAGTTCTCTTTCCTCTACTAAGGGGAGTTTGTTTTTTTTCTTTCCAGTTTTATTGAGCTATTACTGACACACTAAGGGGAGTTAAATTACTAATTGGAACACAATATTTAAGATTCTCAAAATAACTATTTTTTTTTTAATATTTGAAAAGAATGTGAAAGAAAAAGGAGTGGTATTAAACAGAAAACACCATCATTTTACCAAATATTTTGAAGTAGCCATGTGGGTTTTGAACTTTTTGACCAAGCCAAAAGATCACATAAGAAAAGCAATAAAATAAACAGAAACATAAAGATAGGTATAATTTATTGATCCATTACTATATGCCAGTAGTTTTGTTATATTATTTAATTCAATCTTGACAATGCTCTGAGGAATATTATATTGCAATATGACTGCATATTACAGATGCAGAAATGTCTGACAGAAAGAAATGCAGTCAATTTCCCTATAAACTGGTAAGTGGTAAAGCATGAATGTGTAACCTAAGGAGAAAAGATGCACCTGCCATGAGGTTCACAGCAACTGTATAGACCGTCTTTCTTTTTATTGACAAGTATAACATCATAAGATTAGAAGAGATTACTGGACATGGTCCTCCATAACCAAATATAGCAATGACATAGACCTTGAAATGTATTGTTAAGCTCCAAATTTTTCTTTAAACTGAGGAAGTGTTTCTCCCCTTCTCATTCTGAGATGATACCTTCTAATTCTAATCCTCGGTCTAGAAAATGCCTGCCCTTTTCCTTTCCCTTTTTTCCTTTCTCATTAATAAATCAATAGTAAGTAATGACAGCCTAAGAGGTTTGGGGGGCTATTTGGTAGAAACGCGAGAAGTAGTCCTTTGACAAAGTTTAGTAAAGTATCTCCATACACACAAAAAGTGCACAGATCCTAATTAGTGAAGCTCAAACTAAAATTATAGGTTGCAATTACTCTATTTCTAAAGTTATATTTCTAAAACTAGGCCCATGCTTTCCACTCTAGGGAAATCATGAAATCATGATTTAAATTCCATTTCAATTTTCTCATTTGTTTGCTGAGAGTAATAGCACGTGAATATTATTTCTAAGCAGCATGTGACAAGCTGATCATGCAGAAAGAAAAAAAAAGATTTTACATCAATAAGCTTAAGCTATTGCAGTGATGGAAATATGAATAATGTAATCTACAATACCTTTCTATTCAGTCTTAAGGAATTTAGAGGCAAAGTGTTTGGAAGTTCCACAGTCACTTTCCTCCCAATTCTTATCCTCTTCTTGGTGGCCGGAGGGACTATTTTCTGTCAATCAAACAAGAGCACATAATATATGATTCTCATCAGTATTTCTGGTTCAGTATTTATTAGGGGAAAATCGTAGACCCAGAAACAATGTCAGTTGTGTGTTCCCTCATTACCTATCACTTTCTGCAGCAGCACAGGAATTTAGCAGGATTTGTCAGACATCAGATTCCTGGAGAGGAACCCTGACCCTTGAATTATGGAGATGTCTAAGTTTTAAGATTGCTGAAATACCAACTTCCCTCCTGGTAATAAGAAGAGCTGGGATCCAACAGCAGCGGCTTGAGAAGTAGCAGACCCTCTGCCTTGTTCCACTGTGTTATTATTTATCGGCCTTGAGAACAGAAGCCACTCTGCCTTAGGTCAGTTTCTCTAGGAGCAGGCATAAGATAGGGATTCTTGAGCAAATGATGAATAGAATTCTCAGTTGAATTCAGTACGAGAGTAGGTAACTGGATTTATAATAACTGAGGAAAATGTTAGGCAAAGAGGTGGGTTCAGTGGAAGCCTAAACTTAGCCTGATCTAACGTGGAAAACTCCGGAGCATGAGTTACACCACACAGTTGCCCTAGCTTGAGGCGGTGGCTCCGGCCTGTGTGGCCACCGTCTATCAGTAACCGGCTATGAGCTGCCTCTGAGGGAGACTTTTACATCTGTGGCATTTCTGGATGCATTATACCCTTTAGTCAAGGACAGTTCTCAGGAGAAGGATAGAGCTGTGTACTGTTCATAGCCAGCACTCAAGTGGCAGAGGCTGAAGGTACGGGCTTGGTAATAAAGATCTGGGTGGGGCAGCAGTAGCATCCACCAGGCCTCCGTGGCCTGATAATGAGGTCCTGGGAGACAGCTCCTCAGAGGTACCCCCACCCTAATCTGATATGTTTGGGACATAGTTTTGGAGTCTCCTCATCTCCACCCTTCAGGTTGCTTATATCGTTTCCTTATATTCTTTATATCTTATGTACTAAGTGGTCAGTCTATTTAAGTAGAATTGGAATCCATCATTTTCATCGCATTTGTTTCAGAAACAAATGTGGCAAGCCCACGTGGTAGTTCTGTTGACTTACTTGGTCTGCTCGGGGGTTATTTCCTTTATTTGGGGATGGGAATGCTGGAGGTCACATAGGTCATGGGGTGCAGTGCTCCTTCCTCATGCTTCCCATGTTACTGAACTGCGGAGCACTGTGGACACATCAGGTCATCTCAGGCACACCACACCAACCGAAGGTCAACTTGTCCCACTCCTGAGGTAGACTCTGACTTTCAGTCCCTTGATTGGCTTCTATAATTCCATCTTGGAGGCCAAAATCCATCTTCTGGTCACAGTACTGATTTCAATAACACAAAGACAATGGCCAGATAGGACACCTTCTGCCTGTTGAAATGCCTTTACTGAGGAAAATCAATGAAAATGGAAAAAATAGTGTGCTGCCTCCCACTGTCTACTTCAATATGGCCAGTATACTAGAATTCAATAGGACCAGATGTAGATGCCAAGGGAGGAACTTGGCCCTTGAGTAGCGGGAATTTTTGAGTTGTGTGAATGAAGAGCCAGTTCCTCCTCTAGCTTGGTTAGCAGGCTGAAGTTCAAGCCTAGAGATTGCAGCGGTCCAACAGAATGGACACTTGCTCTCTGGCTTGGTTCTACCACTTCAGCATTCACAGTTAGGGAGCCACTAGCTTGAATTCAGAATGTAGGCTGCAGCTCATTTAACTACCATTTAACTACCATTTACAGCATTTCACTGTAGCTAATTGCCATAGAATCTTAGAAGCAGCCTAGAGGAGTATGGAAACAGTCCTGAACAAGCTAAAGTCTTCCTTTCATTTTCATACAGTAAAAGTGGAATCTTTTTTACAGTGTTGATCTCTCTGCCTAGGAGGAAGAAACTTAGAATCATAAGATAGAGCTGGAAGGACTTCGGCAATCATCTAATCCAATATCCACATGGTAGAGTTAAGCGAGAATTTTCAGTGGAGATAAATATACCAATTTCATCAAATTCTGTGTGTCAGTTCAGGTCCTCTGAGAAGATGTCAAGATGGGATTAGACTTACAAGAGCTTTTACAGAGAAATGCCAGTCAAGGATACAAGGAAACAGGCAGGAATAGGCAGGGCAAATACTCAAACTGTCGTAAGTGTTGCAGGTCTGACACTTACGAAAGGGGTAAAATAAAGAAGGATAGGGTAAGATGAGTTTTAAGCATTTCTAAGTATTGATAATTTTCAGCCAGGATGGTGGGGTGTGTGCAGATGACCCTTGAACAACAAAGGGTTTGTTTATTTATTTATTTATTTATTTATTTATTTATTTATTTATTTTTGGCTGCATTGGGTCTTCATTGCTGCACGTGGGCTTTCTCTAATTGCAGCGAATGGGGGCTACTCTTCACTGCAGTGGCTTCTCTCGTTGTGTAGCACAAGCTCTAGGCACATGGGCTTCAGTAGTTGCAGCACGCAGGCTCAGTAGTTGTGGCACACAAGCCTAGGTCCTCCATGGCAAGTGGGATCTTCCCAGACCAGAGATCAAACCTGTGTTCCTGCATCGGCAGGTGGATTCTTAACCACTGCACCACCAGGGAAGTCTCCATAAAGGGTTTGCATTCGAGGGTCCACTTATATGAGGATGTGTTTCAATAAATATACAGTCAGCCCTCCATATCCCCTGGTTCTTCATCCTAGGATTCAAAGAACTGCAGAATGCAAACTTAATACACATTCTGAGGTTGGTTGAATCCACAGCTACAGAACCACAGATATGGCCCAGGAGGCTGTGCCCTGACCATGGGACTAGAGCATCCTCAGATTTTAGTATCCTTGGCAGGTCCTGGAACCAATCCCTCTCCCCCATACAGAGAAACAACTGTATTGTCATTATAACTACATTTGGCAAATAAGAATACAAAGACAGTTAAATTTAAATTTTAGATCAACAACAAATAGTTTTTAGTGTAAGTATTACCTAAATATTGCATGCCTACCTGTACTAAAAAATGACTAATTGCTGATTTGAAATTCACATTTACTTGGTGTCCTGCATTTTATCTGGCAATCTTAATTTCTGGAATTCCCTGCAGGCAGGAGTGGAATGGCACTAGCACCCCCACTGTACTTAGTCATCTTGTGGGAACAACAAGAGGAAGTAGGGCCTTGATACAAACATCATAACTGAATAAAAGAGGCAGCATCTGGGGATGTCAGTCAATTACACTCCTCACAGCAGATTATCAGATTATCCTGAAGGAGATCTGAGCAGCGTAATCACATGGCTGCCACAGACTCGCTGGACAACATACAAAAACTGGAAGCACTTGATACACATTTCCTAAGATTGGAGACACCTAGTGGGCCTGACTCTTGTCTGAAGAACCTACAGGGCAAGGGACAAGCTGGCTAGCTGTTACTGAAGAAGTCAAAAAAGAATTGACTGCTCTGAATGTCCTTCATTTCCAGAGCTGTCCTGGCAAAGAATGTGTGTGTATTTTCCATGATAAGGATGGGTCATAAAGAGAAGGATGCCAATGTAGGGTGATCTTAAATACTGTCAATCAAAGATGACTGGCTAGGATGGACCTAGGATAGAGACTAGTGACATCATCAATGAATAGGGGCTGAGGAAGGCATTAAGAACCACCCAGAGATGTATCTCTGGAATCAGGGAGGCATGGGTGGGATGTTCCAGTAAGAAGGTATCTTCAAGTGCAAAGAAAAACTCTCTATAAGCCAGATTTTGCTGTGGCAACAAGTAGTTCAGAAATCTCAATGGCTTATCATTACAAAACTTATTTCTCATTCTTGTTACATGGTGGCTGTGCTTTCACTGCAACTCGAATGGGCTGTGAGAGCTCAGAAATTTTTCTATCTGTGTGTCTTATCCTTCCAGAAGCTATACTGGAAGAGAAGCAATAGGGAGGGCATGCTGTTCTCATGGCAGACAACAGACTCTCAAGAGGAGGAGCTGAAACACACATGCTTGGTACAACCTTCACTCAGAACTGCTGATACTGTCGCATCTGCCTGTTTGAACAGACAAAGCAAGGTGTAGGGCCAAGCCCAAAGCCGTAAGGATGAAGTTCCCATTTAAGATGAAGTCACATGGCAAAGGGCATAGGAGAATAATCCTATTGCAACAGGCTGGGACCTGGGACCCCTTTGCTGCAGTACTTGCACCTGGACAAATGTTTCCTCGAGCATCAAAGTGCAAACTAACTAGAAGCGACTAAAAGTAACTGCATACATGAACAGTTGGGGCAAATTATGGACAACAAGATACAAAGAGACCAAAGAAACCCAACTGCCACTTCTGAAGACTCCCAAGCAAAAGCAGGGTACTGTGCATGCCCCCTGCACTCAACACCACCAAAGGGGTGGGCAAACCACCTAAGCCACACCTCGTGCCGAATCCCTGGCCACACCCCTACCCTCACCCCATATAAGGAATCACCTTGCCCCATCCCTCAGGGAGCGACCAAGGGAAATTCTTACTTGGTTTGCTCTCCCTCTGCAGCAGCAGGGGCCCCAATAAAGCCTTGCCTGAATTTCTTGTCTGGCCTCTGATCAGTTTCTATTGATTAAGGAGGCTAAGAACTCTGGTCAGTAACACTATCACAAGGAAGAAACATCTATTTTGGCATTATTATTTGTTGAAATGTGTACCCCCCCCAAAAAAAAAAAAAAGCTATGTTGACATTCTAACTCCCAGTACCTCAGAATGTGCTCTTATTGGGAAGAGAGGGTCTCTACAGAGGCCACTGATCAAGTTAAAATGAGGAATTAATGAGTGCCTCAATCCAACATGCTGATGTTCTTATTAAAAAAAAGGGATTTGGGACACAGAGACACAGACACAGGGAGAAGGTCACGTGAAGTTCAAGATTTCCTCAGGCAGAGATCAGGGCAATGCAGCTACTAGACAAGGAAGGCCAAAGATGGCCAGAAAACCACAAGGAGGGAGGCAGGAACAGTCTCCCCACCACCCTCAACACTTTGATCTAGACTTCCAGCCTCCACAACTGTGAGATGATTCCCTTCTGTTGTTAGGCCACCCAGTTTGCGGTTCTTTGTTACATCCGTCCTAGCAAACTAATACAGGAACACTAATCTGATGTATCACAAATCCCCAGGAGATGTTAGTTTTGAACATCTGCCAAGTACAGAGAAGCACCCAAACCAGATCACTACAGTTCACGACAAAGAGAAAATTGTCTGCTCCTTTTTCTTCTTACTCCTCTTGACACGCTAACCCTTTAGGTATCAAAAACATTAGCCTTCCTCGTTTAAGCTGAGGCTGGAATAAACCTCTAATTGACATAAAATTCAGAGTTTTGGTTATTATATAGGGATGGACAATTTGGTTACTGAATTGAGGTCATGTTTTGTGACTGAAAGTGACCGGAGGTCTTCATAATACCTAATAGTCAGAGATGTCACTGAGCACTGCTGAAGTATTTTATTGAGGGCTAAGGAAACAATTAGGCCTCAGAGCAAATTTAAAGAGGCAATAAAAAACAAAAAGAAAAGTAGCTATAATTATATTCAAGTTGTGCTGGTTTGAAAAAACACACTTATTTTACAAATGAACAGACGTGGGTTTCAGGACTGCAAATGAGTTGCTTAAGGTCAAACAACTAATTAGTGGTAGAGCTGGGACTAGATCCAGATTTTTTCCCATTCCCTGTTTAATGTCCACTGAAGTCTGCTGACTTGTCTTATAGACTGCAGAATTATTTTTAAACTACCTGAAGGGACTTCTTTTCACATAACCACACTGGAAAGCAGTTTGGCAGTTACTCAAAATGTTAAACATAAAGTAACCACTAGACCGAGCATTTCCACTCTTGGTTTTATATCCAAGAGAAATGAAAACATACATTCAACAAAAACTTGTACACCACCGTTCACAGAAGCATTATTCATAATAGTCAAAAAACCTGAAGCAACCCACGGTCCAGCCACCAATGAATAAATAAACATAATGTGGTATACCATCTAATGGAATATTACTCAGCAATAAAAATGAATGGTGGGGGTTAACTAGATCATTGTGGTGATTATGTCTTTATATATACAAATATAGAGTCATTATGTTGTATACCTGAAACTCACACAATATTATATGTAAATTATACTTCAATAAAAAACAGATAAATAAAGGAATGAAGGACTGATACCCACTACACCATGAGTGATCCTCAAAAACATTTTGCTAAGTGGAAAAGCAGGTCACTAAAGAGGACACATTATATGATTCTATTTATATGAAATGTCAAGAATAGACAAATCTATAGATAGGAAAGCAGGTGAATAACCATCTATGACTGGGAAACTGTGGGTAATAAGAAATGACTGTTAATGGTCACAATTTCTTTAGGGGGTAATTAAAACTTTCTGAACCTAGTGGTGGCAGTGGCACAACTCTGTGAATATATTAAAACAACTAATGAATTGTACATTTTAAATAAGTGAATTTTATGATATCAGAAATACACCTCAAAAAAGATTTCTTTTTTAAAAAAAGAAATACATTTTCCGTAAAGCAAAATTGTTCTATATTTAACAATTAGCTTTACTAAACCAAAGGAAATATTCATGTATTTACCAACTTAAATTCTTCGACAGTCTGTTTTTTTTGGTCTCCAACTTAGACAAAAACCAGTGGAAAGTGTGGCATCTGGTTCAGGTAAAGATCTGCCTGACTACAAACACAACGAAGGCAGCTTACCAGTTTATCTAGAAAAAATCGCATTGAACTTTTCAACTAAAGCCAGCATTTTCACTGCTCTAACATTTTAGTGAGCCTGAATTTATATCTTGCTCTCTTTACCAACTCAGCAGCTCATATATTCATGTCTCATCACTTTGCCCTAAACAGTCTCACTCCCAGAAGACATCTTTCATGAGTTAAGACTGAAAATGTAGTACTTTTACACTGGAAGAAATAATGACCTTTCGATACCCAAAAGAGTGTGTAGTGGTAAGTCTCTCTCCATCCCTTCTTCAAAACACTGTTAGAATCACAGTAGGATACTACATAAGCTTAAGAAGTATAACTTTTAAAATAGTATATCTATTTCCCCACCAAGTTATGAAGATTAACTCTTCTATAATTTGATGTATCTGTAGATAAAATATTATGAACATAAATCATGGTTTAAATATTTTGGAATATCAAGCATGACAAAATTTAATCATTGGTGATCATTTAACTCCACAATGAGACCTTAACCACCTTCTCTTTCCTCTTAGTTTGTCTCTATCACAAACACAATTAAGGATAAATTCACCCTAGAGAAGGCTTTATAACACTTTACAGGAAACCTTAGTGACAAAAGTGCATACAATATTTGGAAGGTAGTTAGAAAAGTGAACTTGAAATGTTGTTATAAAATTGATAGAGAAAATGTAAATAATATTACTGGACAAAGATATCTCACATTATTCTTATGAAGATATTTTTACCTTCAATCTGTCGGACCTCAAGGCTCCTTTTGTCAGCAATGATTTCCTTTACCCTGGTGAAACTCTTGCTTCTGTTGGCTCTGCAATCTTATGCAAGCTTTTTCTAAGACTTCATTTCCCTCTGTATTTTTTGGTTCCATTCATTTTTTTCTTCCATTTTCTCTCCTGAAATTATGAAAATTAAGAGTTTCCTAATCTTGGAATCTTTGTTTACAAGGGCTCTTTCTCTTTCTTTTTTTCTCTTTCTTTTTCTCTCTCAATCTCTCTCTTTCAGATGCATGATTTCTTGAGCTCTCTCTTTAAGCAAAAGATTCTAGGCCCCTAACAAAAGTAAAACAATAGATGGAAAAAGAACAAAGCTTAATGTGAGAGAAACAGGAATTTGAAACGTGGTATAATAGCAAAAGCAAAATAAATAGTAAAATATTTTAAATAATATTTCACGTTCATATTGTTTGGGAACAACATACGAGACGGAGGCATCGTGGTTTAAAAGTTGTAACATGAGCTTTCTCCTCTGATAAACCTGGGGCTACATTCTAATCCTGTCACTCATTAAGTATTTTACCTTAAAAAACTTAACATAATCTTCTCCAATTTTCAGTTTCTATACATAAAATTTGGATATATCGTTCTTAGGGATGGGTGTATGGGTGTGCGTGTGTGTACACGCTGTAATGGTTTAAAGCAACAAGTGATGTCATTTCTGTTCTCAGAACTCATAACTAAAATTCACAACTGAAAACAAAAGGCCTTAAATAACACATTCTATGTCCAGTGAATTAACTACCTTAGGATAATTATCAATTACAGGACTTGCTGAGAGGTATTACTTGAGCAGAACTAACACAGTAACACTCATCCCCCTCCACACCTCACCACAAACTCTAAATCATTGCTCTCTGACAATTTCTGTTATGTTAAAATTCCTGAGTCAGTGGATGGAGTGTTCAGGGGTCTGAACTGGTAAAGCTGCTAAAACACGGAGAATTTGGCAGCAGAGGTGGTGAAGCAGAAAGAGAGAGCACGCATTGACATTCTATATTCTATCAAAATCATGGCAAGAACATGTGAGTTTCCATGAGGGTCAAGTATCTAAGAATTAAGATAGTCACAGTATGCTCCGAAACCCCAACATGTGCATCCCTGCTTCATAAAGGGATGCTTTCTAATCTATCCAGTCAGGTCTCCTTTGGGGATTTCCAGGAATATTTTAAAGATTTCCTCACAGAAGTTTTGTGCAGTATTTATCATTTTCAGTGCTATGTATGTTCTCTTCTGTGTGGTAAGAGAAAATGGTGCCTTTATTCTTTAAATGTCTTTTATCTGAATATAGTTTGCATATGTGATTACTTGTTTATCACGTTAGTTCTATAATCCGTGATTTTAAAATTATTACATTGTTGTAGTAGTTTCTTGGTACACTATCTTTATATTAGTTTACTATTGCAGTAACAAATTACCCTAAACTTAATGGCTTAAAATAACACAAATATAGTCTCCTATACCACTGAAATCCAAAAGTCTGAAATCAGTTTTGCCAGCCTAAGACAAGGTGTGGACAGGACTGGCTCCTTCTGGAGGATTTAGGGAAGGATCTGTTTCCTTGCCTATTTCAGCTTCTAGAGGCCATCTGTATTCTTTGGCTCACAGCCAATTTCTCCACCTTCAAGAGAGCAGTGTTGCATCGTTAAATCTCTTTCTCTCTGTACTTGTGCTTCCACGGTTACATCCCTTTCTATCTGACTCTGACACCTTCTGTATCCCTCTAATAAGAACCCTTGTGATTACATCAAACTCACTCAGATTATCCAGGATTATCTTCAGTTCCTTAACTCAACCACATCTGCAAAGTCCCTTTACCATGAAGGTCACATGTTCAGATGTCACATATACAAACACCCTAGTGATTAGGACCTAGGCATAGATGTAGATCGTTATTCAGCTTACAACACTCTTTAATTTCCAAGGTATCCTATCATCTAATACACAACTAGAGAAAGACCGCTTCATTTGAATTATTGTTATAAGTCTAGTTTCTTATTGTTTCCTAACTGCATTGCTAAATTTGACAATAAAATGTTAAATAACTTCAGTGATAGTGGGCCACTTGGATGTGTTTTTTTGAAAAAATGTTCAATTCTTCTGCCCATTTTTAATCAGTTTTTTTTTGTTATTGAATTGTAGGAGTTCTTTACATATCTTGAATATTAGCCCTTTATTCAATATATGGTTCACAAATATTTTCTCACATTCCATAAGTTGCCTTTTCATTCTGTTAATTGTTTTACTATACAGAAGCTTTTTAATTTGACGTAGTCCCACTTGTTGACTTTTGTTTTTGTTGCTTATGCTTTTGGTATCATATCCAAAAAATTATTGCCAATTATTATGAGAAGGAATTTTTCCCCTATGTTTTCTTCTAAGAGTTTTATAGTTTCAGATCTGTGTTTAAGTTTTTAATCCATTTACATTAACGTTTGCAAGTGCTGTGAGATAGAGGAGCAATTTTATTTTTCTGGACATGGTTATTGATTCTTCCCAACGTGATATATTAAAGAGACTATTCTTTCCCCATTGAGTAAATTTGGCATCCTTGTGAAACATTAGTTGAAGGGCTTTCTTTATTGGGAGTATTTTCATAACTCCTTATTTGCTATTGGCCTATGTAGGTTTTCTATTTCTTAATGATTCAGTGTTGGTATGTTGTATGTTTCTGGGAATTCATCCATTTCTTTTAGCTTATCCAATTGTTGCCATATAATTGTCCACAGTATTCTCTATGATCCTATTTATTTCTGTGATATCAGTTGTAATGTCTCCTCTTCATTTCTGATTTTATTTTCTCTTTTTTTATTCATCTAGATAAAGGTTTGTCAATTTGGTTTATCTTTCCAAAAAAGAGCTCTTAGTTTATTTGATCTTTTCTATTGTTTCTCTGGTCTCTACTTCATTATTTCCCTTCTGATCTTTGTAACATTCTTCCTTCTGTTAACTGTGGGCTTAGTTTGTTCTGTTTTTTGCTAGTTCCTTGAAGTGTATAGTTACATTGTTTATTTGAGATCTTTCTTTTTTATTTTTTACTTTTTATTTTTAATTTTTTTAAAATAGTTTATTATTTATTGGCTGTGTTGGGTCTTCATTGCTGCACATGGGCTTTCTCTGGTTGTGGCGAGTGGGGGCTACTCTTCATTGTGGTGTGTGGGCTGCTCATTGTGGTGGCTTCTCTTGTTGCAGAGCATGGCCTCCAGGCACACACTCATCAGTAGTTGTGGCTCACGGGCTCAGTTGCTCTGTAGCATGTGGGATCTTCCTGTAATACAATCTGTTAACATTTAGAGTAATTATTGATATGTAAGGACTTGCTAATGCCATCTTATGAATTGCTTTCTGGCTCTTAGTAGTTCAATTGTTCCTTTTTTCATCTTTTGCTGCCTACCTTTGTGAATTTCCATGGTGGTATATTCTAATTACCATCTCTTTATCTTTTGTGAATATACTACAGGTTTTTGTTCTGTGATTACCATAGGCTTACATAATACTTTATAAAGTCAATTTTATGCTGATAACATCAATCACATACTAAAAATACCCTTTTATTTCTCCCCTTTTGTGTTTTTGATGTCACAATTCACCTCTTTTTGTATTGTGTATTTGTTAACAAATTATAGTAGTTATAGCTATTCTTAATTTCCATTTCCTTTAACCTTTATGCTATAGTTACCTGATTAGCACACCATCATGTTACAGATTCAGAGTTATCTAAATCTGACCTTTACCACTGTGTTGTACATTTTTGTATATTTTCACATTACTAAATAGCATCTTCTCATTTCAGCTTGAAGAACTACTTTCAGTATTTCTTGTAAGGCAACTCCCTCAGCTTTTGTTTATCAGGTAAGTCTTTATTTATCCTTCACTTCTGAAACGATAACTTTTCCAGACAGAGTATTCTTGGCTAGCAAAATTTTTCTTTTAGCATTTTGAATGTATAATTCCACTTTCTCTTGGCCTGTAAGTTTTAAGAAATTTACTCACGGCCTAATAGGTTTTTATTTCTTTGTTTGTTTGTTGTGTTTTGGTTTTGTAGGTTGCAATCTTTTTTCTCTTACTGCTTTCAGAAATCTCTCTTTGTCTTTGATTTTTGACACTTTCATCATTATGTGCCCTGGAGATCTTTTTAATTGAAATAATGGGTGATCTATTAGCTTCACGAACTTGGATGTTTAAGTTTCTCCCTGGGCTTGAGAAGTTCCCAGCTATTAATTCTTTAAATAAACTTCCTGTCCCTTTCTCCCTCTCCTCTCCTTCTAGAACTCTAATGATTCTTATATTTGTTCCTTTGATGATGTCCAATAGATCATGGAGGGTTTTTTTTTTTTGCAGGTTTTCATTCTTTTTTTCCTTTTTTTTTCTCTGAATGGGTTATTTCAAAGTTCTTATCCTCTAATTCACTGATTCTGTCTTCTGTTTAGTCCACTCTATTATTGATGCTTTCTAGTGCATTTATTATTTCATTTATCGAATTCTTCAGCTCCAGAATTTCTGTTTGGCTCTTTTTAGTGATTTTTATCTCTGTGTTAAATATCCTATTTTGTTCTTGTATTGTTATCTTGATTTTGTTGAATTGTCTTTGTTTTCTTGTATTCATTGAGTTTTCTCAAAACAACTATTTTGAATTTTTTATCTGGTTTTTTGCAGATCTCCATAACTTTGAGTTTGGTTGCTTAAGGATTATTTTGAACTATTGACAATGTCATGTTTCCTTAATTCTTCAGGTTTCTTAGAGTTTTGCATTGCTGTTTTTCAATTTGAAGTAGCATCTTCTCCTCTAGTCTTTTCTAGCTGCCTTTAGGTGGAAGATAACTTTCACTGGACCTACTTATCTCTGGGGTTTTCTCCAACATTGTAGGAATACACCTGGTCCCTACTTCTTGCTCCTTCTTGCGGCCACATTCTCATGCTTGTGTCTTCTCTCCACCTTACAATTGTTGTTAACCTTGCTTTTGCTTTCCTGACGGTAGCACTAGAGCTGAAGATTTTGGTTTTTCTCTTGCCTCCAGACATTGGCTTGTATTCTGTGCACACACCCTGTCTACCTGAATTCACTTTCACTGCCACCCTTGGGAGCATGGATAGCAGCTGGCTACACAGTGGGGGGAGGTGTGGGTAGGGCATTGGGGGTGACCATGCGCCAAGTTGGGGATTCTCCATTGAGGTTTTCCTAGAGGCTCAGAGGTGGGCTTCCTGCTAGAGCCCAGATTTTGTTGCTGTTTTGGTATCTGAAACCACACTATATCAATGTATACCACATAGTAGAGGTGTAAAACATATTTATTTGTGAGTTCTTAATTTAGTAAATTGTGATTACTACTGTCTTATTCAACTTGCAGCTTTAAAATCATCTTCAATTCTGATTCCACATTACTACCAATAGTGGTTTATTTCTATTGTGTACTATTTTTAATGGTCTCTAGAAATAATTGTTTTTATTCCCACTCACATTTTTACCCAGACAGTGTTGTCCTGTATAATTTTTTTCAATTTGTACTACATTTTATGTGATATTCATAAATCATATACATAGAAACAATTTTGAACTTTTTATATAAGGCTGTATAGGATTTAAAATGAAAGATACCTTCCTTGATGTAAACCCTATCTATGTTCACATTTTCTCAACTCCATTCTGGTCCCCAAGCCATTTATTTTATAGCCCTTATAGGAAACATCAGTTAATATTTTGTGTCCTTTCTCATCACTTTATACACATTTACAAATATGCACGCAGTGGTTTTTATATCATAAAAATTTGTATTTTGTACTATATACTTCTCATACTACATAGGGTTCTGTATTTGCCTCCATATTATAACAAACTCAGTTTCATTGCAATGCATACATTTATTCACCTCATTCTTTTTCAATATCTTTTCTAAAACCACACGAATGTCTTTGAGAATATGATAATTTCTTTATGATAAATTTATAGGACTGGGAATGTAGGGGCAAATATTGTGCATTTTAATTTTTTGTATTTTTCACTCTAATAACACAATTTCCACTACAAATATATTTTGATATATTTGCATAGTATTAGGTTATGAGACAGGTATATTTTCTTTAATTTAATATATATTAAATTGTTTAAATACCACTTAATTAATAGTCTGTTCTTTCATCAGAGTATTGAAATATCCTCTAATCAAGTATAAAATTTCCATATCTGAATGGTTCAATTTCTGGTCTGTGTTTCATCAATCTATTTATGAGTCCTTGTGCCAGTACCATAATATTTTTTTTTCTTAAAAAAATTTTTAAGCTCTTTATTGGAATATAATTGCTTTACACTCATAATATTGTAATTATGAAATCTGAATGGTATATTTTGATACTCTGGTAGCATAAATTGTTGTAACATTATTTTGATTCAAAAATATTCTCAATTTTTAGGGTATATTTACCCTTCTGAATAAAATTTAGAGTCATTCTGTCAAATTTTTTTAAAGATCTTTAGCATTTTAATGAGGATTTAGATTTATGGGTTAATGTGGAGCAAAATGGTGTCTTCAAATATTGCATTTTTCCTGTAATAATTCAGTATTTCTTATGTTTACTTCATTTATACTGTCATATTTTATACAAATTTAAGATACTTTTTGTAATAAATATTTTACATTTCTTTCTTAGGCCTTTTTTTGCACACATTTGTGTTTGTACATAAATACACAAAAGCCTCTCTATGCACATACACAGCCTAACAGTTGGCCAAAACTCAGGAACCCTTATGCAGATTTCTGGACTCTTTCTCCTCTAAGCTCCCAATGCCCTGAAAATTCATTTCCTCTTTTTTTGTTTTTTCCTAGTAAGATCACTGATCTCTGGACCCCATCTCCCTGCACCTCTATTAGAAACCCAGGATGAGCACATAGCATACACAGAGGGTGGTGTTTTCCTTCTCTCACTGATCACGGCAATGCCTTAAAAAATTTCTTCATCAATTTTGTTTCATTTCATATCTGTTTACTATGGGAGAGTAAGTCCAATATTTATTGATCTGTTGTGGCAGGAACCGGAAGCCCTCCTGCTTGTAATATATTTTTATTGTGTAATAAAAAAACCAAGTAATATTATATGTACTATAGTATGAACATGTGAATTGTAATAATAAAATGAATATTTGTTTCTTTAGCTCCCAATTTAGAAATGAAACCATACTAATCCTTTAAACTAGCTAACACCTCAGTACTCCATCTCCCTGCCTGTGCTCTACTCCCCAGAGTCTGTCTTCTGAATGCCTCACTACTCTGCTGTCCCTTCCTCCTCCTCTGCCTCTTCTGTCTTACTGTGGTTCTCTCTCGGCCTCCAGAGCTGCCCTCACCCTTTGCCTCTTCCTCATCTTGCTTGTCCTCCTTCTCTTCAGCTTCTATTTTGACTTTCTACTTGAAAAAATAGTTTCTATAACTATTTCGCTTCTTTTTCTTTCCTATCATTATGTGTTATTTATTTTATTGGATATAATGCTATTCTCTTTCCACACTCTCAATTTGGGTAACAGGTTTACTAAACTTTAACCTTGACTTTTTCTACAACTATCCATTGCTATATTATTAAAAATAGTCCTTGATGGACTGCTTTCACTTGGGTCCACTGGTGTCCTGTGTTTGATATGTGCTTTTTCCCATTTTGTTGATAAATAGTTAATCTATAATTTCCATTTGAAGTTTTCCTGTGTGTTATTTTGATTAGTATATTTATTTATATAATAAAATATGGGATCTATTTAAATATATATTGATTAACAATTTAAAAATTAATTGAACTTCAGCCAGAGGATATGGAGTAAATTAATTTTTCTTTAATATATTAAAACTTTTATAAATGTTATGCTTCAGAAGAATAGGATTACATATATATGCATGTGTGTGTATATATATAATGTGCATTATATATAAATCTGTTTATTTACATGTGAATGATTATTACATTTTATAAATATGTCAATTTTTATCCTACTACACTTATCAGTAATCAATACAATTGGATTGAAATCTCCTATCATGATGAACAATAGAAAAATGGGTTTTATCTATTTATTTATAATTATAGGCATATGATTATATAATTAAGATTATTATTTCAGTAGCAACACTACAATTTCATCACTAAAATTTTATATATTTAAGGTTTTTTATTATTTTAATTTTTCTGGATAATTAAAAATTTTCTTACTTTTATATCATCTACATAGTGTTTTGTCTTAAATCACAGATGTTATGATATGTCTGATATTTCTATAATAAACCTAAAATTATTTTCTTTAAAATGTCTACTAGTACTTTTTCCATCATTTTTTTCCACTTTTTTCATCTAACATTTTAGCTAGGTCTCACAACAGGATATATAGCATGTAAATAAAAATCTAATATGAAAATTTCTATTTTCAAAAATGAATTTAATTACATTTATTTTGCCTACTGATATGTTTGAACTTGTGTCTACCATCCTACTTTTTGCTTTTGATATCCCATTTTTTCTGTTTATTTTTATTTTTTATTTTTTTATTTTTTTGGATCATTGAATCATTTTACTTGTTGGGTTTTATTTTTCATTCTTTCACTTTACAAGTTTGGAGAGTTATATACTGTTCCTATTTCTTAGAATTTATCCTTAAATTCTGCCCTTCAAACTTAAGTTATCAAAAGCAAAATTTAATCAATATGTTAATCCTCCTCCTCAATGAAAAGAAAATCTCTGATTAGAGAATTTGACCACTGCTTTTGGTCTTTTTAACTCGCTCAATTTTAACATTATAACATTATTGTATACAAATAATGTCTGCTCTGCATACCCATATGGTTACCAATTTCTTTAATCAAAATTGCTTCTAGCATTTCAGGGCTCATTTCTTTCTCTGTTTTTTTACTAAAGCATATCCTTTAGCAGTTCCTCTAGTGAAGCTCTATGCATGGTCTTAGTCTTCATTTACCTGAAAATGTCCTTATTGCCCTTTTTCTGGAAAGATACTTTCACTGAATACACAATGTGAGTTGATGGTTACTTTCTCGGAACATTTTAAAGCTATTTTCCATTTTACCTGGCTTCAATTCTTGCCACTGAAAAGTTTGCTCTGAGTACAACTGTCCTTTCTTTGTAGAGCATCTATCTTTCTTTCCTTGGTTGTTTGTGTTTTATCAACATTATTGAGGTTTAATTAACATATAATACAATGCACATTTTAAGTATATAGTCTGAGTTCTAACAAATGGATAAACCCATGTAACCACTAGCTCAACAGACATTTAGGACATTTTTATTAACTAAAAAATTTTCTTGTCCCTTTTCAACCAATTCCACTAAATCCATGCCCCGAGAAACCACTGATATGTTTGCTATTTCTGGAGATTGGCTTTACCTATTCTAAAACTTCATTCAAATGGAATCATTCAGCATGTACAACTCTGTTAGGATTTCCATTACCCAGCTATTGCTGTTATCAGATGTTCATTTGTTTTCTGCATTAGTATTCCATTGTGTGAATATACCACAATTTGCTATGCACACACCTGTTGATGCACATTTGGCCTGTTTCTAGTACTTGGCTGTTATGAATTAAGATGCTGTGAGTATTATGCACAACTCCTTTTGTGGACACACATTTTCATTTCTTTATTGACAAGGAGTATAATTTTTGCAACATGTGCTGGACTTTTTTTTAAAGGGGGAAAGATAGTTTTGAATCTATAGATCTATTTTGAGAATACTGAACTCAATACTATTGAATACTACAATGAATAATAAATATGGTATATTCTCCATTTCTTTAGTCTTCTCTACTGTATTCTTATTGTTTTATACTATTTTGGGTAAAGGGCTTGGACCTCTTTATCAAAGATATTGCAAAGCAATTTATGATATTGATGGTAATTTACTAGTACATTTTAATATTTTTCTGATTTAATTTTTTTTGCTACTATCTAGAAATAACATTATTTTTGAATGTTGACCTCTAGGCTGTGCCCTTACTAAGTTTACTGATAACTTCTACTATTTTTATCAGAGTTTACTATCCTTGTTAATATTGCTGAATTTTACTTGCTAAAATTCTGTTGAACATATTTAATTATATGTGATTAAAGAATATTGATCTGTAATTTTCTTTTATTTTCACTATATGTCAGATTTATTTATAAAAGTTATGTTACCCTAATAAAATAAGCAAGAAAATGTTCCTTCTTCCTTTATTTTCTGAAGATTTTATGCAAGACTGGTATTCATTCTTAAATGTTAAGAATGTACCAATGAAATCACCCTATTCTGGAGATTTCTCCCTGGAAATATTTTTATTGTCATTGTTACAAATTTAATTCCTTTAATAGGAGTAATTCAGATTGTCTATTTCTTCTTGATTCAATTTTGATAAGAAACATATAGAAGTTACTAAATTTTTATGTAACCTCTTTATCTGTTACATTTCCTTATTTCTTTTAGCTCTGCTCTAAGTAATTCCTTCTGATTCATTTTCTGGTGAAAGTAATTTTTTTTAGCTAAAGTCTAATCTGCTTTTCACCATTTTATTTACATGTTTGATGCTTCTCTATTTTGTATTTCTAGGAGTTTGATTTGTTTTATTTTCAAATCTTGCCAAATATGATAAACGTGATGCTAGCTCTTTTTTCCTTATTTCTCTCTCTTTTTAAAAAATTTAATAGTGTATATATGGTTATATTGTAATCTTAATTTGTGTGAATGCTAAGTGTCTATATGGGAGATTCTTTTAAGCAGAGAAATTTGCGATTGTTTCTTCCAGAAGCTAGGTGTTCTGCCTTCCTACAAAATTTTTGGAGCACTTGGAGGCTCTTTGGACTAGTGCAAGAGTTTCACAGGCAACTCCTCGTGGTGCTCTGTTCAAAGGCTCAGTCCCCTAATAGAAATACAGATGCTTTTACAAATGGTTAGTGTTCATTGCTCTGCTGTTTTCATCTTTTGCTTTTATAGTGGTAGGTAACAAATACCTTAGTTTTATTGTTGTTTAATAGGAAAATCCTTTAGGTAATCAAGTTCCTACACTACCTAAAGTAAATGCCAGGGCAATGTTTTGATTCCTAAAATACTTTAACAGTATTTGCTTTAAATTTAACTACATTTACTTTAGTCTTCAATATCCTATTTACAACAGATATTAACAGAGGTTCTACCTTTGTGGACCATAACAGGAAGCAAACCAAACATACAGACTGCATGTTTTTACTTCACCTATAATAAAAAAATTCAAATAAGTAAATCATTCAGGAAATGTATTTAATTTTCCAAAATCTAGAAGACAGAAAGTTTAACATTACAATTTCTATGTGGTCACTTTTACTATCATTCACAACTTTCAATCAGGTTTTGCAAATGTCATTTACTCACCCAAATTGAGCATTTAACTAAGTCATACCCTAGATCTGTTCACTGCAGCAGAATGATAGAATACAGAAATTACTTTAGGAAATATTATAAGAAATTTATGACTTCTATTGAATAATATGTGATTTGTTAACATTTGAAAAAATAAGAGAGGACTATATGTTATACATGTCAGAAAGTTTTCTCTAGAAAAGTAACAAAGTTTAATAGTTAAACTTTTTCTTATTATGAATACACTCAGGCATTGTGAGACTTTCTCCTAAATCTTCAAGCAATCTTAGGTTATTACATTCTCCCAGAACATTTGAACATGAATATACTGTATGGTGTGGTTCTTGTTCAACAACCTTCCATAGTATACTTATTAGCCTACCTCAAGTTCATTTTCAACATCCAATGACAGAAAGCTGTTACCATGCCTAGGTCTGAAAGGGCAATGAGACAGAGAATCTGTTTTAGTTTATAAAGGCTCCCAAAACAAAGTACCACAGATTGGGTGGCTTAAACAACACACAGTTATCCCTCATATCCTTGGGGGATTTGGTACCCAGAACCCCTACTGGGTACCAAAATCTAGGGATGCTCAAGTATCTTATATAAAATGGCATAGTATTTGCATTTAACCTATGCATAGCCTCCTGCATACTTTAAATCTTCTCTAGATAACTTATAATACAATGTAAATGCTATGTAAATAGTTCCCGGTGCATGGAAAATTCAAGTTTTGCTTTTTGGAAATTTCTGAATTTTTTTTTTCCAAATATTTTTGACCCACAGTTGGTTGAATCTGCTGATATGGAAGCTACAGGTATAGGTAAATTTATTTTCTCACAGTCCTGGAAGCCAGAAGTCTGCGATCAAGGTATTAGTAGGGCTAGTTCCTTCTGAGGGCTGTGAGGAAAAGATCTGTCCCAGACCTTTCTCCTTAGCCTGACCATGGCTGTCTGCTCTCTGTGTGTTCACACTGTCCTCTCTGCATATACCAGGCCCAGAGACAGCTGTGGCTATAGGAGAGTGGCCACCTGAGAGAAACCTCTGGTAGAGGAACGGGGCCAGCCACTGGCACACTCGAGTCCAGCAGGAAGAAACTAGGTGAACAGGTGCCCTATCTGTCTCCCAACCTGTCCTCTGATCCCCTCTCAATGACTACAGTAAACCCCAATGGAAAACTCAGGGTAGAGGGTCTGCTTGATTCTGTTCTGAGAAGTTGGTCTTGCAGGGTACAAAACAAGCAGATTCACAATTTTAGTTTCTCTGATGAATTATAATACTTCAATGGCTCTTTCACATACATGCAAACATGCCCCTGTCCCTCAGTTCTACATATTAAATTGTGATAGTAGGGTCTATTCCTTATTAACTATATTTGAGAATGTGGCCACAGGGTAATGAATTAGATAGTCTATCTAGACTATATAAAAAGGTAAAGAACCTTACAGAAGGTTCTTTAATAAAGCCTTTTACAGCTTGTTAAGTGAACCAATTTAAACAAATGAAGAATTTTCAATAAATTAATTTATTTCAATATGTTAAATCTTAAAGAGGGGTCTAAGCTAGGACCTTGCTTTCAGTTTAACACCAAGCTTATAAATGTAATTTCCATAAAAACAAATTGCTACAAGTTTTAGCTTGTGTGAGAGATCCAATTTTCCAAAATGCTTCTGTTGTGGCAGTTGGTAACTGTACAGCCTACTTCATTTCAATTATTAGAATCATTTTGACTATTATTCTACCCACAAAGACCTCGGCAAAAGCTTTCTGTGTACACAGAAAGTTTGATTTCAGCTAGCAGCTGTTCATTATAAAGGAAATGCTTTCGATGGCCTTTATTCCATAACACTTAAAACTATTTGGCAAGCAAGAATGCCATTTTCCCTAGTCTTCAGTGTATTTTTTTTTTATTTTGAGTTGTTTCTCAGCTATTTTATATATCTATTTAATTGCCTCAATATGTTCCTTTTGTAGAAAACAGGAAAATTCAGTTACCTATAATAAAATTGCTTTACTTGACCCAACCTCTGGGTAAAAATAAAACAGACAGAAGCTTCTAAAACAGATTAAATTACCCCAAGCAGGCCCTTTTTAGGAACACTTCACCTATAAGTGATTCTGCCCTTTTCTGAAGGAAGGCTGGAGCCACTGCTGCCAGAATAACTATTTTTATTTGAAATCTTTAACTTTTAACCTCTGAGATCTATTAACATTTTTATGATCATAGTTTTTCACAGAAACATTTTAGGAACACCCATCAGACCTAAAAATATGAGTATCAGTATGAAACACTTTGTCCTCAGTTTCTTCTCCCCTGATACATATTAATTCATGTTTAATCTCTACTCTTACTGATGCTTATTCTGGAAGGGAGTTTGTTCCCCGCACAAAATTATGGGGATGGGATGGAGATGGGTTCCCAAACTTAGGGTTGAGGTAAAAAGACATGTCCCCAGATACTGCAATTGGCATATGAAAAATATTTTTTCTAAATGGTTATTAGACTGTATGGTCCTATGACCATATTTGGCCAGCTACAGTATCAGCTCTTGTGGACTAACCAGACATCTTAAGTATGACTTGTAATGTTTTTCCTCTGAGAAAAGTTGGTCTGAGTTTCTAACAAATTGACAAAATATGTTTGGAATTTTAGTGCTTATAAGTTGAGAACATGTTCTATTTAAGTCTCCAAAAGTACTTATTTGGTGAAATATAAGTAAATATTTTAAATAAAAACATATAAAAAACATCCTTTATATATCTTTATATTTGAGTAACAATTAAGCAAGATATTACTGCAGACGCATAGAGGAGAGCGTGAAGAGTGGAGGAAACAAGGCTTTAAGAGAAAACAGAGCTAATTCCTGCTCCACCACTCGCAGTCTACAGGTCCTAAGGAAGCGTTTGTATCCTTTTTCTGCCTCAATTTTCCTTTCATTATCATGGGAGTAGATATTATCTAATATAATTGTGAAAATTAAATGAGATGACATATGAAAAATATTCAGTGTGATGTTAGTCTCCAAGTGGCCCTTGTGAAATCCTGACTTTCCTTCTTGCACTGTCAATCCCATAAGTACTACAGAGAGCAGAAGTTACAGCGTCGTCAGACACCCCTCATCTCAGCTAACGGCTGCCTATGGTAAGCAACAGTAGTTACAACTATATTCCAATAAGGAAGAAAAAGGAAAAAAAAAGAATATGAACAGACTCTTGGAGATTTGTTTTCTTTTTAAAATATTTTTTGACTCTTGAATATCAGCACACACTTTCTGCTTTATTTTCATGATGAAGTGGTTAAGGATAGGATTTGGGCTCTGGAATGAAGTTCCTGACATGACTCCCCAATGGCCTTTGTGATAAACAGTCTCCTTGCCTTCCAGGTCCTTCCCTTTGTGTGCTTATTTGATAAGACCCCCACAAAGCTTGCCAGAACCCCGCTCTTTTTGGTTTGTATTGACCAATTCAGCTTTAGCCCAGGAACCCTAAAGTGCTCTGCACTTGGACTCTAATGAAGGCCTGCTCTCCAGGCCCTGTCTCTCTCTGACTGTGCCCTGCCTTGATCTCCCCATGTGCCCCCCCCCACCCCCCACTTCCCCAGGCTTGACATGTACTTCCTCCAGGACCTCTGAATAATAACCTCTATTCTAATTCCTTTGTGGTATTTTACTGAACCTAGGTTCACCATTCAACATCACTGGGCTTTATAAATGGTAATTTAACAAAGTCACAACAGGGACTTACCAAGTTATAGACATATTTTGTTTTATAAACAGAAGCACATTACCTCACTTGATGTATACCTTATCTTCATGAGTTGACTATTTGCATTTAGTTATGTATAAACATTAAATGTGCCAGAAAGATAACTCTTTTCAAACAATTAAGGTATTTAATTGATATGCAATACACAATGAAATTAAAACTATTAATTTTTTAAAAAGGAAGGCTAAAAGACTTTAAGTTATACCCACATCATTTTGAAAAGATATTTACTTATCCAAGTGACCACTCTGAATGAAAACTCTATGGGAGTATAGTTTCTGGTATGCCGCTTGAGAAGCCTTCTACTGATTTTCTACCTTTCCTTAATCTTCAAATTCTATACACTTACAATCAAATCCATTAACAATTATAATGGCAAAGTGAAAAGTTTCTCTCACCCTTATCTCCCACTCACTTTTGTGTATCCTACTCCCATTCATTTCTTGTGTATCCTCCGAAAATTCTTTTCTGTATTAACAAGAAAATTTAAATAAGTTATTTTCCCCCTTGTTTAAACAACCCACTCATACTATTATAGATTTCACTGTCACCATTTAGAGAGAAATAGAGATATCCATATAGATATGTAGGTATCTTTTTCTCTATATATGCATATACATAGATATACATTGTGATGGTTAACCACCAACTTGACTGCCCACAGGGTGCCCAGATTAAACATTTCTGGATGAGTTTGTGAGGATGTTAGTGGATGAGATCAGCATTTGAATCACTTACTCAGTAAAATAGATTGTCCTTCCCAATGTGGAGGTTGCAAATAGAACAAAAGGCAGAGGAAGAGAGAATTGGTTCCTTTCCTCCTGCCTCACTGCATGAGCAGGGACATCGCATCTTATCTTTTCTGGCCCTCAGTCTGGAATTGACACTACTGACTCCCCTGATTCTCAGGCCTTTGAATGCAAAAGGAATTATATCACTGGCTTTCTGGGTCTGCAGCTTACAGATGGCAGATCATGGGACTTCTCAGCCTCATGATCATGTAAGCCAATTTCCCATTATATATATATATATATATACATGTATGTATATATATATATATATAAACATATCCAAGAATGCATGTCTCTCCCTCTCTCTCTCTCTCTCTCCATATATATATATATATATATATATATATATATATATCCAAGAATGTATGTATTTCTAAGTTTTTTTTAGAAAGTGTCAAATTGCCCTCTATGGAGGTTTGACACTTTATACCCACCAACACTCTATGACATTGGCTCTTTCCTCACAACCCACCAACACAGGTGCTGTCGAGTACCTTTTGCATTTGCACTGATCTAATAGGTGACATATGATTATTGATTATATCTTTTATGTTGATAATCCTGCTCAAAAAATTGAAGGCAAAAGATTTCTACCAAGAAAACTAGTAATAGTGACTTTACCTTCTTCAGCCTGGGTTTTCCTGTATACTTTCATGAGAAATATTTGTAATAGCTTTACAGAAGAAAGATGAGAAGTTACACTTTTTGAATGTTGGATATTAGGCACCGGGCTTACACATATTATCTAACTTGAATCTTACAACAACCCTATATAAAAGTTACTGTTATTTACATTTTATAGATAAGAAAAAGGAGGAGGACCAGGAGAGGTCAAGTAACTCACCCCAGACCACAGAGATTATGATTGGTGCAGTCAGATATGAGCTTAAATTAGTCCAACTGCAAAGTATATTGATTGCATCAGGAAGTGAATATAAGAAGGTGTGGAAGGGCATTTTACCTATGCTATATGATATATTTGGCTATACTACTAGCATTTGGAAATGCCTATTTTATTTGACAGTATTTATAAATCATGTGTTTCCCCTCTCAGAATAACTTGTAGTGCAGAAATGCTTCCATATGCTAGAAGTTTGTTGGGTTCTTTTGATGAGGGAGAGAGTGTCGTTCTGTAGTTTGCTTGCTTATAATCACTCAGCTTCAGTGTGTGTAAATTTAGAAATGGTATTCCCACAGAATTAACTCAGAACAAATTTGCATTCCTGCAGACCTCACGTGACTGATAAAGACATATGTGCAATGCAGTATTGTCACAAAATAATGAATTTTTAGGACTTTTTTCATTATTTATACAGGTAACAGAAACTTGCAAATTAAATACATAATATTTAAATTTACAAATTGAGGTTCACTTAAATTCTAAACTTTTAATAAATAAGCTATTAACTTTTCATATGACTGTAACTCAACCTTCCCACTTAACAACTATGTGACCTGGTGTTGAAGGCATACTTTCATGACACACATTACTGTGTGTGATGCCTCTACCCCATAATATCAGGCTTTGTTTCCCTTAAACCCACATTTCTCAGCTGCTAGTCCCTTGTTTCAAAACTCCCTGGAAAGCCTCTAATGTTAGAATTCACAAAAGTAGTCTGAACATTTTAACTCTGGTCATTTAAGATTGTTACTTATTTTCAATTCAGGGAAATAAACAACCTGAACTCAGAGCGTTTTGAAAAACACATGTAATTTTATGCTGCATTACTGAAGTGGCAGCATTGCCCATGTACACCTGTATTATTCCAGGTATCCACACACAGTGATGAATACATGCCCTCCCTCACTATTCATCTCCAAATGCGTGATCAGTAACTACTTTAACGTTTGTGGTAGTAAAATGCAAGATAAATGTGAGCAAATTTTTGTTCTAGTTGGCATCAGAAGGGAAAAAAACATTTTAAATAATGTCTTGGTATGAAGTAATTCATGATAAATTCAAGGATAAATTTGTCAGATTTGCGAGAAATCTGCTAATGGCTAATACTCAAAATTTGAACAATAAAAAAAAAAAGCATGTAGTTATATAATAGAGTTACCATATGATCCAGCAATCCCACTTCTGGCCATATATCTGGAGAAAACTAAAATTTGAAAAGATACATGTACCCCAATGTTCATACTATTTACAACAGCCAAGACGTGGAAGCAACCTAAGTGTCCATCAACAGATGAATGGATAAAGAAGAGGTGGTATACATACACAATGGAATATTATTCAGCCATAAAAAAAGAATAAAATAATGCCATTTGCAGCTACATGGATGGCCTTAGAGATTATCGTAGTAAGTGAAGTCAGTCAGACAGAGAAAGACAAATATCATATGATATCACTTATATGTGAAATCTAAAAATATGATACAAATGAACTTATTTACAAAACAGAAATAGACTCACAAAGAAAACAAACATGTTTATCAAAGGGAAAATGGCCAGGAGGGATAAATTAGGAGTTTGGGATTAAAATATACACACAAGGACCTACTGTATAGCTCAGGGAAGTATACTCAATATCTTGTAATAACCTATAAGGAAAAAGAATCTAAAAAAGAATACATAGACACACACATATGTGTGTGTGTGTGTATACACAACTGAATCACTTTGCTGTACACTTGAAATTAACACAACATTGTAAACCAACTATATTTCAATAATTTTTTAAAAAGCCATGAGTTCATGGTTATAATTAAAAGAGAAAATAAAATTATGATACAGAAAATTCAATTCAATTGATTCTTACCTAAGTTTGCAGACAAAAATAAAAAAATGGAATGAAATTGAATACTAAAGTAAAATGAACACTAAAATAAAAATATAAATTTGATTATTACAAAAGAAGACAGAAAAAGAGAAAAATAAGAACACAAAAATAATGAGAAATATAGGAAACAAATGGCAAGATGTTAGCTCCAAATTTTGCATAATTTCATTAAATGTAAATGAACTACACATTATAATTAAAAGACAGAGATGATCAAAATGACTGGAAAAGCAAGATACAACTACAGACTATTTACAATAGATGCCTTTTACATATACAAACAATAAGTTAAAAGAAAAAGTACAAAAAATATATAGCATGCAAACACTAAGCATAAGAAACCAATATGGATTTATTCTTATCAAAGATGTACAGACAAAGATATTTAACAGACGTATATATATAGAGATTTTATAGTGAAAAAAGAATCACTTTGGGAAGATGACATAAAAATCTTAATTTTACATGAACCTAAATTCAGTAAGAAAATCTATATGGTGCACCTTAAGAAATTACATTAATTCCCAGGTAATCAAACAGATACTGTAAGTTCTCAATTCACAACACAATTATAAATCATATACAAAGATATTTTGAAACCATAAATGTTTGAAAACACATAGGCATTTCTAAGTAAGCCAAAGAAGAATCAAAGAAGAAATAATAAGGGAAATTAGATAATATTTTGAACTAAATAACAATGAAATTACAATGTAAATGTATGAGATGTAGCTAATGTTGCATTTAAATAAACTTTTTTTTGTTTAGAATGATAATATTGAGAAGAAAAACATAATTTCATTATCTAAGCATTCCATTAAGAATGTAGGAAAAAGAGAGCAAAGTAAGTCTAAAATAAGTAGAAAGAAAGGAATAATGAAGATCAGAAATCGATGAAAAAAAGGTAGGAAAAATCAACAAAGACAAAAGTCGATTTTTGAATTGATAAACACGGAGCAGGTCTGATGAGGAAAAATGGAAATATAACACAATAAAAGAATTTAGGAATGAGAGAACATACCTCAAGGACAATCTCATCAATATTAAAATAATATTAAAGAAAAGTTATGAAAAACTTCATATCAATATATTGAACAAGCTGAAATTGGACTAATTCCTTAAAAATACAATTTAATAAAAATAAGAAAAAGAACATCTAAATAGACTTACATATCTGTAAAATAAACTGTATTCATAACCACAGCTTTTACACATAGAAAACATCTGACCCAGATAGTTTCACTGATTAATTCTATCAAATATTTAATGAAGGAATAGTACTAATCTTAATGAAATTCTTTGAGGAAATGGAGAAGCAAGAAAGATTTTAGTAAATTTTATAAGCCCAACATAACTCTGGTGCCAAAACATGACAAAGACATCATGCATGTGCAAACCCACACACACACACAAATATACAAATTCCTTTCATGATTATAGATGTGAGCATTCTTCATAAATTATTAGCAAATCAAATCCAGCCATATATAAGGATACTACATCATGAATGATCAAAAAGTGGGGTTTATTCTAGAAATGCACGTTTGCTTCAACTTTCAAAAATGAAATAAGTGTATGTGTGTATAATTCAGCACATTAAAACAGTAAAGAATAAAATTATGTGGTGGTACTGAAGATCATATAATTGATTTCAAGAGTTACTATAAAACTACAGTATACAAGACATTGTGGTGATGGTATAAAGATAGACAAATAGATCAATGGACCAGAATAAGATTCATAAATGGACTCACACACAATCCTGTTGATTTAGGATAAAAGCATCAAAGCAATTTAACAGGCAAAGCATATGTAGTTCAAGAGATTTTACTGGATCAAATGAATGGAGAACAAAAATGAACATTTACTCCTGTCTTACACAATACTCAAAAATTAATTTGGATGATCATAAATCTAAATATAAAAGCTAAAATTATAAAGTTTCACAAAGAACCTTGGGGTAGGATAGAGAAATCACTAGCTTTTTGAAGGTGTAGGATACACCTTACACTTATACAGAGCTGTATGTCAATGACATGTCAATTAAACTAGAAAACATTTCAATTAAAATTCCCATTAATTCTTGGAAAAAATAAAAATGAATATCTCAAACTTGAATAAATTGCTTGAAATATCTATATGTCTGACGAAGGAATTATATTCAAATTATATAAACAATGCCTACAATTCAATAATTTAAAGAGACACCCTGACAAAAAGTGGAGCAAAATAATGGAATGGACACTTCACACAGAAAGATACACAAGTGACTAGGTACCATATGCTCGACATTATTTATCATTAGGAACTGCCAGTTAAAACTACCATGAAATATTACTTCAGTCACTCTAATGGTTAAACTTTGAAAGACTGACAAAATCAAATACTGGTGAGGAGGTGAAGCAACCAGAAATCTGAAGTGTTGGTAGGAACATGAAGTGTTACAATCATTTTGCAAGATCATTTGACAGTTTGTTTTACAGTTAAACTTGTAAGTACTCTACCATCCAGCAATCATTTTTAAGTATTTGCCCAAAGGAAATGAAAACATATATCCACAAAAAGACTTGTATTAGCATGTTCAGAACAGCTTTATCCCTAATAGGTAAAAACTGACAACAGCATATCCTCTAGCAGCAGGAGAATGAATAGATGAACTTTGGTATTCGTAAAATGGAATATTACTTATTAATACAAGGAACAGAGGTAGGGATGGTGTACAAAAGAACATTAATGAATCTCAAAAATACTTCATTGAGCAAAATAAGTCAGATGCAAAGGAGCATACATGGTAAGATATCATTTAGATGACTTTCTAGGAAAGGCAAGACATCTATTATAGAAAACAGGGTAAGTGCCATTAGTTAGAAATGTAATGATAAAACAAGTACATTAGTGAATATGTTCTATGGCTTAATTGGACAGTGGGTTACATGATTATATTTGTTTGAGAAATCTCATAGAACCACAAATTTTTAAAATGTGAATTGTACCTCAAAAGAAAGAAAGAAAGAAAGAAAGAAAGAGAGAGAAAAAGAAAGAAAAGAAAGAGAAACCTTATGGGTGATATGGCAAAAAGAATAAAATAAAATTCAGTTAAAAGGTAAAAAAAAAAAAAAATACTACGTGTACAAATTCGATGAAACACAGTGTTTTGTGTAGAGAAGATATATTTAGGGTTAGAATCTTTTTAGATATATACTTTCCTGTCACTTTTTATATTACCATTTAGTTCTCTCTGAAGGTGCATCCTCAACTCCAGGGTGCAGGTTTATTTATTTTTTAAAGTATGATTTCTCTCTGACACGGACTATCCAAATAGGTAGGATAAAATTCTGCATATTTCTTTGGGTAATATTAAGCTCTTACTTGATAAAGAAAAGTGACTAAGGCACCACAAGTTAAAATATGAACAATTCAGGATATAAAGTCAGAGGATATTCAAAGTTTATTCAGTTTACAATGTGTCCATACCCTTTTCTAACCTTTTCTTTATGTTATTGTTATACACACCTATTTGAGGGCACAATAATATCTATACTAGACATGAGATGCAGATGGTATGTGTCCAAATTCAACCATTCAACGTGACAGAAAGCAAAATTAATTAATGATATGAGATTTGAGACTTTACAAATCCCTCTCTAACTTTATGGGAAATTTATATTCTGGTCTCATATTATCTTTCTAACTTGTTTCTCTCCATTTCCCCAACAACTGCTTTATTTACAATTCCTTTCACTTTTCCCACAAACACTCCAAGCTCTATATCACTTTAATGAATTTGATTACACACTTCCTTCTGCAGGACATCTTTACTTTCTCTGAACTCCTATAGTATTTTAAAGTTAATACCATTACATTTAGCCCTTAACTATATACAGTTTTCACTTTTTGTGTCTCATATCTTACTGCACAAATTATATTTTAAGCTTTTTCAGCACTCTGTTACATATATATATGTATATACATATATAAAGTTTGTCTACATATTTCATAACATTAATAATTGACGTTTTATTTTTACTCTTCAAAGACCAAACCATAATGGAATAGTATCATATAGTGGATAGAAGAGTGTAATAGAAGCATATGTTCACATTATAGACTTTACTCTCTCACTTACAACAAATGTAGGCTTAGTAAAATAATTAAAAACTCTATATCCACTTCATTATAGAAGAAGGCAGCAATAATATCACGTATGCCTACTATCTCACCAAAAAATACTTGTGAGAATCACATAAAATGTGTAAGGACTACCAAGAAAAATAACGTAAAATAACAATTGATTGGAGGGGGAGAAAAACATTGGAGAATGAGGAGTTAATAAAAGGAGGATGAGAAGAAAGAGGATGTAGAGGATGAGAAACAGTGGAAAGGGAACAGGATGAGAGGGAGTAGAGAGGAAAGAGAAGGCCAAGGAGAAGGAGAAAATAAAATTATTTTCTCAAGATGTCAAATCACTGGAAAGCAAGTCATAGGATGAATATGTCTGCCGCTGAATTTTCAAATTTAGCAGATTGTGCAATACATTTCCTCATTGTATTAGTTTTAAAAGCTAATGCACTAAAAATGTGGATGTTAGTTTTAAAATATGAACTCACTGTGGTAGGCAGAATTCTCTCCAAAACCCCTAACCCCCTGATTATTCAAAAACTAATCTGTGAAGGACTTTGTAGATGAAATGGACTTTAGAATAGGGATAGTAACTTGGAGTTTTCAGGTGAGGCCAATCTAATTACAATGAGCCCTTAAAGCAGGGAACTTGCCCCAGATGGACTCAGAGACATGTGTTAGAAGAAGACAGAGAAATGGGACCAAAGGAGAAATCAAATTACTCAACATTTCCTATACCTGACATTTCTTTTTCATATATCATCCCTTTGTACACGTAGTCATTATTGAAAATGCCTTCACTCTTTTCTGCCTAACTGAAGTACCCTTTCTTCAGAGCTATCTATTGTCTCTGATATGTGACCTCCGCTCCTCAGGACACCTAGTGTGTGCTTCTTTTATGACCCTTACTTATTCAGCAAGTGATGAGTATCTCATGTGAGCTAGCCACTGTGCTAGGTGATGAGTAAGAAACACTCCCTACAGTTTAAAAGTATCACCTACTGGACAGTGCGTAGCTTGTAGTGATTGATATACTCATGTATTGACAGAAGAAAACCAACCCTATTGGAATATCTAACATAGGTATGTTTTTCTAAAGTTTCCAAGACACATGTTCTATATTTTATGATTTTAATTTAAAATATCCATTAGCGCCAAAAGGTAACTTGATTTTGTTCTCAAATAATAGCCACATTATTTTTGTTATACTCATTTATATGGGTGTAAATATCATTTTCTTCATTAGAGGGAGAAGTAATTGCTTGATATTCCAATAACTGCACTGAGTCAAACATAAATATTTTACAAGACATCATTATGTCATAAAATGTAAATAGAAAACATGAGGAAGCTCATTGCATTTTCATTTTAGAAAGCTACACGAGCCAAAGATTAACACTTTAAAATAGCTTGTTTGCTGGGTCAAAAAGGCATGTGGTTATTCTTGCATCACATAGCAAGACCATTATATAGACAGAGATAAATTCTTTCAATGCAAAAAACATGCCACTTGCCATGTGGCTGCTGGATTCATGGTCCAATTGTACAGTCTATTGCGTGTGACGATGTGGATGTTTCTTTCCAGTTATTTACATAAGACAGATATTTCTTTCCAGTATCCCATTCCCCTTCTGCTCTGTAACCGGCATTCTAATTTACACAAGTAGTCTCGGTTTTGTATTGTTTTACTGGAAATAAAACAAACAAACAAAACATAAGACAATGTCTTTATCCATAGCTTTTGGTGCAGCCTCCTAAGTACAAAAGCATGTCAGAACAGTGTCGCACCCATTTTGATTTCAGCAGAGTACAAGAGATGTTGGCTGTATACATATGGTAAAATGATTTGATAAAAAAATAATACAGTATAGAGGAGTCACATAGAGTTATTTTTAAAAATTAAGTTCTAGTTTCTAACAAGGGCAATTAAAAATTAAAATGTGTATTTTATTCATCTAATGATTTCTAGATATTGATACTGAACAGATATGTTTCAGATGTTTTGAGTTATTTCAAGTTCCCCTACCAACACCTGCCAAACACAATGCTTCAGAAGAAAAATTCACTTACTGTAAAAATAATTCATTGTGTAATTCCAATGAAAAAAGCCTTCTACCTGTTATATGAAAAAGACAATTTTCATTTATTTATTGTAGCAAGTATGAGGATCCTTTATGTGAGGCACTGTTCTTGGTGTAAGGCTTATAGCAAAAGAACAAATCAAATGAAGTCCATGGTGAGTGATTATAAAAATAAAATACAAGTGAGTGAGCTATGCCTTGTGATAGGTGTTACTATTTTAGTTAGAGTGTTCAGATAAGAAGGGTACAGACAGGAGAATGAGCTGAGGGAATGAGTGGTGGAGATACCTGTGGATAAGATTTCCAGCTTCCAGAGTCCCTGATACGAGAGTGTGGTGGACTTGCTGGAGATACCACAAAGAGGTAAACAATGTGAGCTAGGAAAGAAGTTGAAGATCCTGATAGAAGAAATAGCCAGGGTTAGATTACATATGACCTTCTAATCATCACAAGGATTTGTGGAATGGAAACAGTGAGACTAGTAAAGTGGCCTTTGTAATACTCCAAACAATTAATAATAATGATGTGAAACAGTATGAGAGCTATAGAAATGGCGGAAAATAGAAAGATTTGGGAAATATTTTGAAGCAAGAGTAAGAGTTGCTGGTCGACTAGATGTAAGGAATGAGAAAAAGAAAGGATACATGTAAAATAATGAAATTAGAGCATTTTCTAACACCATACACAAAAATAAACTCAAAATGGATTAAAGATCTAACTATAAGAACAGATACTATAAAAAACCTTAGATGAAATCATAGACAAAACACTCTGACATAAATCACAGCAATATCTTTTTGGATTCACCTCCTAGAGTAATGAAAATACAAACAAAAATAAACAAATGGGACCTAATTAAACTTAAAAGCTTTTTACACAGCAAAGGAAACCATAAACAAAACAAAAAGAGAAGCCTCAGAATGGGTGAAAATATTTGCAAATGATGCAACTGACAAGGGATTAATCTCCAAAATATACAAACAGCTCATGCAGCTCAATATCAAAAAAACAAACAACCCAGTCAAAAAATGGGCAGAAGATCTAAGTAGGCATTCCTCCAAAGAAGACAGATGGCCAACAGGCACATGAAAACATGCTCAACATTGCTAATTAGTGGAGAAATGCAAATCAAAATTGTAATGAGATATCACCTCACATCAGTCAAACTAGCCATCATCAAAAAGTCTACAAACAATAAATGCTGCAGAGGGTGTGGAGAAAAGGGAACCTTCCTGCATTGTTAGTAGGAATGTAAATAGGTACAACCACTATAAAGAAAAGTACAGATGTTCCTTAAAAAACTAAAAATAGAGCTAATATATGATCCAGCAATCTTACTCCTAGGCATATATCTGGAGAAAACCATAATTCAAAAAGACACATGCACCGCAATGTTCATTGCAACACTATTTACAATAGCCAAGACATGAAAGCAACCTAAATATCCATCAACATATTAATAGATAAAGAAGATGTGGTACATACAAACAATGGAATATTAGCCATAAAAAGAATGAAATAATGCCATTTGCAGCAGCATGGACAGACCTAGAGATTATCATAAACACTAAGTAAGTCAGACAGAGAAGGACAAATATTATAAGATGTCACGAATACATTGAATCTAAAAAAAGATACAAATTAATTATTTATAAAACAGATATAGACTCACAGAGTTAGAAAACAAACTTACTGTTACCAAAGAGGAAAGGTTGTAGGGGGGAGGGTTACATTAGGAGTTTGGGATGAACATATACATACTACTGTACATAAAATAGATAATCAACAAGGACCTACTTTACAGTACAGAGAACTCTATTTGATATTCTGTAATAACCTAAATGAGAAAAGAATTTGAAAAAGAATAGCTATAGGTACATGTATAACTAAAACATTTTACTGTACACCTGAAACTAACACAACACTGCAAATCAACTATACTCCAACATAAAAAAAAATTTTTTTTAAAAGGGAATATAAGAAAGTCTCTAAGGTTCTTTCCCTGTACAACTGGGTGAGAGGTGATGCTCTTGCTTAAGATGGGGAGTAGCAAGGGACAGGGTTCGATAAACTAGTATTGGATCTACTGAGTTTGAGACACTTGTTAGACAACCAACGGAGATATCAAGTTCAATATCAGATATATGAAAGTGGCTCTCAGGGAAAAAGCTATGACTTGAGATATAAATTTAGGAGTCATTAATCTTTAAATTGAATTTAAAAGTATGGAACTCCATGACATGACTTAGAGAACAGATGTGAAGTCTGTGGTTTAAGTCATGAGACATCATAATATTTAGAGTGCAAAATGATGAAGACATTAAAACTCATGAAAGAAACCACCAGTGAAGTTGGAGAAAAACAGGAGTGTGTGGTCTCCATGACAAAGCAAAGAAAGAGTTTCAAGAATGAGAGAGTGATCCACTGAATCAGATAGTTTTGAGCTTGGACTGAATATAGAACCTTGGATTTGGCAATGTCTGAAGTCCTGATTTAAACAGATGCAAGAAATAAAGTGGAGAAGGGAATACAGATACAGAGTCAAAGAACTACTGATGACTTCAGTGAAATGGTAGTTGGAGACAGAGGCGGTGGTATGCATATCAAGGGAGCAGGAACTTGCTAGGAAGTAGGTGGTCCAATGGCCTGGGGGTGATGATAAGCAAAGGGAGTCTCTACAAACCTTGGGCTAAGTAATTCATGGGAAGTGAAGGGATTTTTCCAAGAAGAACTTAAGGATACAAAAAAGTTTGAGTTTGGGAAGTTTAGAGAGCACATTGGAAGTTTTGAGAGTCTAGAAAAGGATGGAGACTCAGGTCAGCTATGACATGAATATGAGGGTAAGAGTCCTAATGATGAAAAATGATCTGGGAAACTTGGATTCTTCATGATGACTAATATAAACAGGGTTAATTGGCATCATAGTCCTAAGCCTGATCATTGTTTCAACAGATAACGAATTGCAATTCTACTTAGGACTGGTCTGTCGATGGTTTGTAGTGTTATGGCTAGAATTGCTGGTAAGTGAGGAAGGATGGGGATAGGGTCTCTCCAGGAGTATGACTAGTTCTGCTGAAAGTATTGTGGAAGCCAGCTCAGGGTCTTTGGGACAACTTTGTAGAGAGAGAGTGATTATATGAAGTCTGTTTATGTATGAGTGTGTGAGTGAGTGTGTGTGTGTGCTTTTGTCTTCACTCAACAAATATATTTTTTATATTTTCCATGTGCTGGATTCTGTGTTAGTGCTGGAGAGAGAATGGTGAGCAGAACTGACAGACTTCCTTTCATGCTACAGTTATTTCTTTTATCTTCAATGTGGCCTAGACATATTTCAAAAACTACCAATAAGTTAAAATCCCTGAATACTAAATTGTCACTTAAAAAGGCTACATATCAACTTTACTCTCATTTTTAAACTAATCTTGGGAAATACAATCCCAAAATAACATCTGACAATTTACAATCTGTGGACATTGGATTCCTATTTTAAAATTGTCTGGTAGTCATTTAGTTTCCCACTGAATTGTATATGTTTAACATAAAGTCAATATCTTAAAGTTTGTGAGATGTTAAGTTTCATACTTATGGTTTCTTTTAGCACTATGTTTCTTAATTGTCTATAAAATCTTTGCACATCAGAATTTCTGTTGGTTAATAAGAAAAATGAAATCCTGTTTAGAGATTTTTGATTTATAAATAAAAAGACATTCATCTAGCTCCTGTGAGAAAGCTAATTCAACAGTATAAAATATTCCCTCCAGGTATCTAATCCTTAATAAATTGACTTAAGAGACTTTCTATTTGACATAATAACCTTCCAAGAGCCAGGATTGCTTAATTTAGGCAGGCTTAATTGCCTTTGTAACCACAATTTTGAAAAAAGTATTCCAAAATACTAAACATCTTACACTTTGGCTCTTTGAAAAAAAAAGCAAAATGCTTCTGACTATTAATTCTGAGATTCTATATGAGGCTTGTAAGGGTATTCAGAATTGAACAAGGGCTGATACTCATAGTCCTTAATTATAAGAATTAATTCATGTCCACAGCAATATAGAAAAGGGAATATAATCATTTTTTTAAACAACTAATCTTTTTCTCCACAGATCCTGAAACATTTTCTATTATGGGCTTATGACACCATTAGTATTGAGAAGTAAAATATGCAAAAATAAGGAAAGAGTAAACTGAATCATTCATAATTTTAAATTTGTCATCAAATTTTTGCAAATCAAAAAAAAAAAATTAAAGACATTTCAACACAACTTTTTCCTAAGATGGCAAAGAACGGGTGTATTAGACATGTCAGACTTACATGGAAAGGATGCCAGAGACGCTTGTAGTAAATTGGATGTGATCCAGACCACAATGACCTCAATTGAAATTGAAAAATTCACAGGAGACTGATTACAGAAGTGGGAAGTTAAAGATATGGAAATTACACTTGATAGACATGACACAATTTTAGCTAAAAATGAGAGTACTAAAAGCTATAAAAATGGAAAGTGATGGCCTGGAAAATAAGCAAGGAGCATGCAGCACCCAGGGCTTTTTTCTCAAAATAGGGATTTTTTAATTGTACAGAAAAAAATAATTATTATTGCTCTGATTTAATTGCTCACTGAAAATTAATGTTATATACTATCACAAAATGTGGAAATTTTGAAACATCTGAAAATGTTGTTTCTACTTGGAAAACTATATGGTCAAATACTAATGAAGTAGGAACATGAAAGAATTTAGTTCACAAGTTAGCACTATTTGCAAAGCTTAGCTGTTGTATATTCTCAAAATGTTTGTGATTTGGAGACAAGCTCCAATTTAGACTATTAACTCCTTGAAAGTGATAGCAAATTCATATACAACTTTTTAACACTCATTCTCCAAACATCTCTGGCGATTCTTTTTTAGTCTAGAAGCAATGACCCTTCCACCTCTTCCACTTGGCCTTTAAATGCATTAATATAAATGTTTGAGAGCTCAGAAATTCACCCAGAGCTCATCTGTATTTATTCTCTCTTCCATGATGATCTCATTGTGTCTCGTGGATTTTACTGTCCTAACCTCTCTGTTGAGCTCAAGAGTTATGTGCAACAGTATACAAAAACCTTCAATAGCCACACACGGAAGTCAGATACTCAGAGTTGACATTGCCAAAACAGAATTATTTTCCTCTTCCCTCAAACCTTCTGGCCCCAAGATTTCACCTTTTTAGTAGAAAGCATCACCCTCCAAATATCTGGGATAGAAGACGCTGTGTCACCTCTGATATTTCTTTCTCTCACACCTCATATTCTGTTTCTTAGCATGTCATATCACCTCTACCTCCAAAAACTATATAAAACTCAAATTCTCACTGTCTCTTCCTAGTTCAACACTCCCTGCAGTACACCATGGATCACTGACAATTGATGGAAACACAATAAATCTATCACCAGGGAAGTCAAAGTTTCTGCCTAAAGATCTAAAAACTGAAATGGTTCAATTTATTTCAAGAAGCATTTATTCAGCAGTGACGTTCCAGGGATTGGGGAAATAAAATGAATATGAAATAACTTGTTATTTACTCACACTAGTGTAACATTTATTCCATGAAAGCCCTGTTGAAAACATGTTGCACATGTTAACTCATTTAATCTTCCTAGTGACCTTTAAGGAATACGCTGTCGCTGCCCAAATTAAACTTCATAGATGGGGGAACTGAGGCTCTAAGGGATTCAGGGAATTTCCCAAGGGCACATGGCTGATATACAGCAGAGCCAAGACTTGAACCTGAGAATCCTGGTTTCAGTTCCCAATCCGGTGACCTTCACACTGTGCTCTCATTGTCCCAGAACAAACACATAGCCGGGGTGGAATCATAAGAACAATTTCAGTGCATAAGAGAATGAGTTGAAATATAGTCATGGCCACCGTGTTGTAGAAACTCTCAAGGTTTTTTGGTTTGGTTTGATGTTGTTGTTTTTTAGTGGGTAATATTTTCTAATTTAAGATATGTTGGAAGACTCAGTGAAAAGGAAATACTATGGGAAAAGCTGAGAGGTGGAAAATGGCATTTTTACTAGCACCAAATTTCACTTGGCAAAGGGAATTAGATTCATTTTCCCATTTAAAGTATGTTTGTTTAGTACCTCCTGCAGGGCAAGTCTCATTATAGGCAGGAGGGATGCAGGATGCATTAGGCCCCTGCTTCTAGATTCTAGAGAGAGGAGAAAGAAAATAATCAAATAGGCAAAGACATTCAGATAGTAAAGAATGCTATGAACAACACAAAATGGGATGCGCTACCAGAAAGTGACACACACGAGGGAAGAGCACTATTGTGAGAAGAAAATACCTATTTCAGAGGCCATTGGGCAGGAAAAAGATTGTGGGTCCTGGAATTGTGATGAAAGTCATCGTGCTTGAACACAGAACTGTGAGAAGAACTGTGTGAGACGAAATCTGGGCGTAGGCAGGATCTATAGAATAGAGAGCCTTAAAGGCTGCAGTGAGGAGTTTTCAGCTGGCCCTAAATGTGATCGGAAACCTTTGCAGGGTTGGAACAGGAAAGCAACATTATTTGTTTTATATTTTTGAAACTCAGGTGAGGCTGCCGCGTACAACCACAGAGTTTATGTTACAGTCTGCTGTGGGTCCACACCACTTATCTTCAATACTCTGAGATCCAGACAGAAGGAACAAGCCCTGTCTAGGGCATCACTGTTCTAGTGGGAAAAGAAAAATAGCAATGGTACCACCATATTATGTCCTTAAAAGATCCATCTCAGAGGTGATAGACATCACTTTCACTCGCATTCTAATAGGCAAAGTGACTCATGTGGCAAAGTCTAAAGAGTGAGACAAGGAAGTATACACAATCCTTTACAGGGAGGGGCCATGAATAATTTGGGAAGGTAAAATGACCTACTATAATCATGATTGTTGTAAAAAAAAAATTAGGGGCTAAAAATAGAAAATTAGTCTTTGAGGGTAAGTGGTGAGCTCCGTTACAAGTAGTCTAAGCAAGAGATGACTTTTACTCAACTGAGAGTGACAGTACAGGAAACAGAGAGAAGTAGACAGATTTGGGATACGTTGTGATGGCCATGCTGATAGGATTTGATGATGGACTGAATGAGGATAGAGTGGTGAGGGAAAGGGAAGAATGAAGGATGACGCCTGCTTGTAACAGGAGAAGCTGAAGGTATCCTTGACTGTGATGTTTTGCACCATCTAAGCAGTACCAAAAACTTTTCATCTAAATACAGTGACTCCTGATATTTTGTCACCAATGTCATAGCTTAACTCCTTTTTCTATTTCCAGTAAGGACAGACTGTACAGATATCAAAATTATACAGATCTTTCATAATAACTAGAAAAGATAAATATTTTAACAGAAAATAAAGAGCAGAGTTTACCATGGTTTATTTCTGTTTAATTAATGAATAAGGAAACAAAGGACTATAATAGCTCCTACCTCTGAAGAACACACTAAAATAATTATGAACAAAGAATTTTTATTTTCAGATCCCCCTCATGTAATATAGATGTACAGAACAGCATACCATCCATCCCAAAATGAGATGAAGCTCCTAATCTACCAGACATATATATTTTCAGTGATTAAAAAATAATAATAAAAACCAGTGTTGGCAAGAGTTGAGTAAAAAGACACTTTCACACAATCCTGAAGGAGGCATAAATCAATCCAGTATTCTAGAGTACAATCTGACAGTACAAATTAAGAATTGTGAAATTTATCAATTTTTTACTCCAAAGACTTCTATTCCTAGGAATCTATCCCAGACAGCTAGTCAGATATAATAATAGAATCTCCCTCAGAGCATTGTGAGTATTCATTGAGTCCACACAGCAGAGCTCTTAAAGGAGTGTGCCACATAGTAAATGTTTATCAAATGTTAGCTATTATTTATTTTACATTTATATTAATAACAATGGATGTAGTTTTTAAAAATCTGGAATAAAATATTCAAAATTTTAGTAAAAAATCATCAAAACCTTTACTTTTATTTATTTCCCATATTTTCTAAAATAAGCATATATTATTTTCTTAAGTCTAGGTGGGAAAAATGTTTTTAAACAGGTACAGATTAAAGCTAATACCACATGACAGAACAGGTTCATTTTTTAGCTTGAATACATGAGTCTATTGCAGGGACTCAGTTCAATATGAAGATATAATGATCTACTGCAAGAAAAAAGTCAAACGATGTCATTTGGGGGGTTAGGGCTTAACACACAAATTTTCAGGGGACCAGGGGTAGGCACAAACATTCGGTCCATAACACCTAAGAAGTGCAAGAAAGATTTTCTACAAACTTTACTTTTGATGCCAAACTCAAAATTTGATTAGATTGGCAGAACTCTCAATTTCAGTCATTTTCTTCAATTCTGAAAAATTTGTCCTAGCTTCCAAGATTTAGTGTTAAGGTTGCTACCACCTGTGATGAAGCTTGTGTTCATACGTTGTACTTGTGAAACACCTGTCTTACCTTTTCACATGACCCATGGTGAGTTCTCTGTTATATTTGGGCCATGTTTAGAATAGGGGAATTTTTGAGTGGCTACTGATGGATAAATAATCTAGACAGCGCAAATGATTATTCCTGTTCAGAGTGTTCCTCAATCTCCCTAACTGTTGCTGAAAAAAATGATACATCTTCTCTCTTTTTTTAGGGGCTCTTGGGACCCACAGACCTGTCTCTCTTTTCCCTTCCGCAAAACTGAGCCTAAATCTTTCATAAGAACGTCTCTAAAGCATGATGTCTACACACAGATCCATTTTCTTATGTCGTTCACATTTCTAAGACAAGACTTTGGAGGCAAAGTCCGTATTTTTCTTTTCTACTATGTCACAGACTCTTCCCTGAGGGTATTAGCTCAGGATACGCTGTCAGCTTAAAGATACGGAGGAAAAATTTTAAACACAGGGAGGAAAAAAAAACTCAATATAAATGAACACCTCAAAATTGGAGAATGAAATGTTTACTACTGGATTTGGCAAGAAGGAAATTGATATTTCAGAGAGAGGTGTTTTAGTGGCATGATTGTGCTGGAAGGCAGAATGCAATTGGTAGAAATTTGAGTGAGACATAAAATGGAAACAGTGAAGAGACGGAAGAAATATGGCTATGAAGAGAAAGAGAAATATAGAGTGTTAAATAGAAGAAAATAAGGGGTCATGGAAAAAATTACTTGTGCAACAAGATTAGTTATTTATTGACATTGGATATAGACAGTATATTTTCTATATCAAAAATCACATGCCTTCATATACCCTGTACAACTATTAAAACTATTGTCTCTTTTGTCACAAAAAGAAACAATATTTTATATCAGCACCGTCCAGAATAAAATCTTTGACAAACTTACTCTCTATAGCAACATGAAATTGATTTTTTTATAAAAGCATCAGCCTTTCAAGTAAAAAAGTAATTGACAAAAGATGAAGCAACTACCTACTTATCCCATCTAAGAAACTGCTTAACCTAAGGAAGAAGCAATAACTCCGAGTGGTAATTTACAAAGATTTATATGCTAACACATGCTAAAGGGTTACCCAAATGCCCTTCCCCACACAACTCACATGAATCGGTTAGCAATATGTCACAATTACCTCCCTCACCCTCTTTAGATTTATTCACCTCTTCCAGAACCCCAAAAATCTGTGAAAAATATTATTTTGTCTGTGCAGCAATTAATGTTTATTAAGTATATTAATAATTGGAATGAATAGCTATTCCACTTATTTGACAATTTGGTAATTGTGAGAAATTTTAAGAGGTGGGGTGCATTTCATGATTTATCGTTTTTCCCTTAAGGAACTCAAAATTCTTTTGTGAATTAATTTTGTGTAATAAATTGAGATAAGGGCATATAGTTTAAAAAAGACTTCCTTTTAGTTTGTCATAAAACCTATTCTTAAAACTGATACATTCTAATAAAAATTTAATACTAAAACTAGTAGGACTTTATTTGATACATTCATAATCAATATGTAGGAGTAACAGTAAAAAAGTTAAAGCCAATAACATTGAATGATACACTAATAAGATTGATACAATAATAAATACAATTGATTTTTTTGTGACTAGTTGAAAATATGATAAATATGATTAACAGAATATTATCCTTCTATGTTCTAGTAAGACTTCTAAAATTGTAGGATAAGAGCTAATAGGTTTTACAATAAAAAGAAATTATGTCATAAGCAGAATAAAAGGCATCAAGGTAAATTTATCAATATGTAACTCTATTATATGACACGTGGTGAGCTAACAAAACTCAATATAAATCCTTTACAAAGTTGGCCTTAAATTAAAAGACAAGTGAAAAGGAGCCCATCTAAGTAAAAATCAATGTGCTAAATTGAGTTGGTCCTTCCAATCTGTTATATGTAAAAGTCAACTATCCAAAAATGGGCAGAAGACCTAAACAGACATTTCTCCAAAGAAGACATGCAGATGGCTAACAAACACATGAAAAGATGCTCATTATCACTAATCATTAGAGAAATGCAAGTCAAAGCCATAATGAGGTATCACCTCACACCAGTCAGAATGGCAATCATCAAAAAATCTAGACACAATAAATGCAGGAGAGGGTGTGGAGAAAAGGGAACCCTCCTGCACTGTTAGTGGGAATGTAAATTGGTACAGACACTATGGAGAACGGTATGGAGGTTCCTTAAAAAACTAAAAATAGAACTACCATATGACCTAGAAATCCCACTACTGGGCATATACCCTGAGAAAACCATAATTCAAAAAGAAGCATGTACCATATGTTCATTGCAGCACTATTTACAATAGCCAGGACATGGAAGCAACCTAAATGCTCATCTATAGATTAATGGATAAAGAAGATGTGGCACATATACACAATGTGGCATATATACACAATATTACTCAGCCATAAAAAAGGAAGGAAATTGAGTTATTTGTATTGAGGTGGATGGACCTAGAGTCTGTCATACAGAGTGAAGTAAGCCACAAAGAGAAAAACAAATACTGTATGCTAACACATATATATAGAACCTAAAAAAAAATGGTACCGATGAACCCAGTGACAGGGCAAAAATGAAGATGCAGACGTAGAGAACGGACTTGAAGACGTGGGGTGGAGGGCGAAGGGAAAGCTGGGACGAAGTGAGAGAGTAGCATTGACATATATACACTACCAAATGTAAAATAGATAGCTAGTGGGAAGCTGCTACATAACACAGGGAGATCAACTAGATGATTGGTGATGACTTAGAGGGCTGGGATAGCGAGGGTGGGAAGGAGTTGTGGGAGGGAGGTGATATGGGGATATATGTATAAATACAGCTGATTCACTTTGTTGTACAGCAGAAACTGGCACAATAGTGTAAAACAATTATACTCCAATAAAGAGATAAATAAATAAATAAATAAAATTAATCTTTTTAAAAAGTCATTTATCTCCCTCAGTTGAAATATCTCAACATAACATCAGCTGAAAAGGTCTATATGGAGAAAAATAGAATTAGTTGAGAAAAAAGCCCACATTTTAAAAAATTTTGGTTATTTACTACATTTACAGTTATTACAAAATATTGGCTATATTTTCTGGGATATACAAGTTTGAGCCTAACTTACACCCAATAGTTTGTACCTCCCTCTCCCATACCCCTCTACTGTCCCTCCCCACCTCTCTCCACAGGTAACCAGTAGTTTGTTCTCTATATCTTGGAGTCTTTCTTTTTTGTTATATTCACTAGTTTGTGATATTTTTTAGATTCTGCATATAAGTGATGCCATACAGTATTTGTCTGACATATCACCTAGCATAATGCCTTCCAAGTCCATCCATGTTGCTGCAAATGGCACAATTTCATTCTTTTTTATGGCTGAGTAGTATTCCATCGTATCTATCTATCTATCTATCTATCTATCTATCTATCTATCTATCTATCATCTATCTATATACACCACATCTTCTTTAACCATTCATCTGTTGATGGACACAAATTTCTTTCCAAATCTTGGCAATTGTAAATAATGCTGCTATGAACATTGGGGAATATGTATCTTTTCTAATTAGTGTTTTTGGCTTTTGGGGATATATATCCAGGAGTGGAACTGCTGGGTCTTATAGTAGTTCTATTTTTTTTTTTTTTGAGAAACCTCCGAATTGTGTTCCACAGTAGCTGCACCAATTTACATTCATACCAACAGTGTAGGAGTGTACCATGTCTCAATATGCCTGCCAACATTTGTTATTTGTGATTTTTTTGATGATAGCCATTCTGACAGGTGTCAGGTAATATCTCATCTTGGTTTTGATTTGCATTTCCCTAATGATTAGCAAAGTGGAGTATCTTTTCATGTGCCTGTGTGCCATCTTCATTTCCTCTTTGGAAAAATGTCTCTACAGTTCTGTCCATTTTTTAATCAGGTTGCTTGTTTTCTTGATGTTGAGTTGTATGAGCATATATATGTTGAATATTAATCCCTTATGGGTCGTATCATTTGCAAATATTTTCTCCCATTCAGTAGTTTGTCTTTTCATTTTTTCCAATGTTTTCCTTTGCTGTGCAAAACCTTTTAAGTTTAATTAGGTACCATTTGCTTATTTTTGCTTTATTTCCTTTTCTTTAGGAGACAGATCCAAAAAAAATATTGCTATGATTTTTGTCAAAGAATGTTCTGCTTCTGTTTTCCTCTAGGAGTTTTAAAGTTTCTAGTCTTACATTTAGGTCTTTAATCCACTTTGAGTTTATTTTAATATATGGTGTTAGAGAATGCTCTAATTTTACTGTTTTACATGTAGCTGTTCAGTTTTCTTAGCACCACTTTTTGAAGAGAATATATTCTTGCCTCCTTTGTTGTAGATTAATTGACCATAGGTGTGTGGGTTTATTTCTGGGCTCTTTACCCTGTTCCATTGATCTATGTGCCTGTTTTTGTACCAGTACCATACTGTTTTGATTACTGTAGCTTTGTAGTATAGTCTGAAGTCAGGAAGCCTGATTCCTATAGCTCTGTTCTTCTTTCTCAAGAATGTTTTGGCTCTCTGCGGGCTTTTGCATTTCCATACAAATTTTAAAATCACTTTTTCTAGTTCTGTGAAAAATGCCATTTTAAAATTAAGTAAAACAAAAAATAATTGTTGGTTGATATAGATGAAGATAAAGATGTATAGGTAGATATAGAGATAAAGAGGTATATGCTTAGTTAAAAATATTGACTGAGTTTAAATGAACAATTTAATAATTTCTTTTTTAAAAACAGCAATGGAGTCATGATTAGCAAAGTGTACACTCAATTTACTGATTGAGTCATTTTTAAAGTTTTTTTCCTTGTTTTCTATCTTTAATTCCTAATGATTAATATCTCCAAAATTCAGACAAGTCTGAAATTTAAACCTGTCCATTTTATTGCTTCTCTGCACTTCTTGCACTGAATGAGTAGGAGGAGATGCATAAACTCATGATGAAAGGGGGTTTCTCCATGATCTCCACTCTGAATCATTATGAGTAAGTCTTATGCCTCCCTTTCACTAATATGAAAGTGAACAATTATTAGAACCTTCTTATAAATGTATCTCTACATTAAATACATAAATATCCATTAACAGGTATTTCACATTTATTCTTGTTTCTAAGGAAACATCATTATCCCTGACCTCATTGTTCTCTTAAATTTCAGAAATTCCACTAAACTCTAACCATGTTTTAAAACAAATAAAGAGGCATGCACTCTATGGATCAGTCAACCTAATTCAATAGAAATGGCATATACCCGGATAAAACCATAATCCAAAAAGAAACATGTACCATAATGTTCATTGCAGTACTATTTACAATAGCCAGGACATGGAAGCAACCTAAATGCCCATCAACAAATGAATGAATAAAGAAGATGTGGCATATATATACAATGGAATATTACTCAGCTATAAAAAGGGATGAGATGGAGCTATATGTAATGAGGTGGATAGACCTAGAGTCTGTCATACAGAGTGAAGTAAGCCAGAAAGAGAAAAACAAATATCGTATGCTAACTCACATATACAGAATCTAAAAAAAAAAAAAAAAAAAATGGTACTGATGAACCCAGTGACAGGACAAGAATAAGGATGCAGATGCAGAGAATGGACTGGAGGACAAGGGGTTGGGGGAGGCAGGGGTCGAAGGGGAAGCTGGGATGAAGTGAGAGAGTAGCATAGACATATATATACTACCAACTGTAAAATAGATAGCCAGTGGGAAGTTGCTATATAACAAAGGGAGATCAACTCGATGATGGGTGATGCTTCTGAGGGCTGGGACGGGGAGGGTGGCGGTGAGTCACAGGAGGGAAGGGATATGGGGTTATGTGTATAAATACAGCTGATTCACTTTGGTGTACCTCACAAGCTGGTACAAGAGTGTAAAGCAATTATATTTCAATAAAGAGCTTAAAATTTTTTTTAATAAAAAAAAAAAGAAATGGTTTAAAACAACAGTGGCGCATGACCTAGGTAAAATTTTGCACCACCTATTTTCTGTTATATTTATGTAACACTGGAAATCCATGATTAAGTAACGTGAATGACTGTCTTAATCCCACAGAATCTAATTCATTGTTTTTCTCTAGACACTGCCTATATTTTCCAGATATATTTTTCCAAAGCAAATAACAAATTAATAAAATGAAAGTTGTTTTAATTCTTAAAGTATGCTGCAGACCTCATCCCTTCTTGCTTTCTCTGTGACCTAAATCAATTAAATTTCATTCAGGTCTTGAAGTAGTAACTTTTCCACATCAGGGTTTCTTTCTTGCTAGCCTATAACTGAGGCATGTTCTCCCTAAACTTAAGGATACCCCCCCTTTATCCATGTCTTTTCCTTACTTTTGCACTAGTTCCTGAAATTGTAGACTCTACTTGATAAATTTATTTCTTTGTTAGCAATGCAGTTCATTTTCATGTTCAACTTCATCTATGGAATTAACTTTTATAAATATTCTGCAATGAAGTAGGACATATTTAACATTTAGCACATGAGAACCCTGAGCCTTGAGGTGGCTGTGAATTATCTACAGCCACACTGGCAACAAATGCATGAAAAAGTGAAGCTAGACTATAGCTCCTGACTTCCATGCATATTGTTCAAGCATTTTTTTGAAGTCTCAGATTAGCGGATACTCTAAAAAGTTTAAAATATTTCTGCTGAAACATAAATCACAAGATATTATAAACACAAAATATTGAGGGCAGAATTTAAAGACCAATTTTTACTCACTTCTTTCACTGGCAAACTTTTAAATTTAGTAATCCATACCAGCCACCTCCACCTCCACTTCCTTCATGCTCTGTAATTTGACTCTTAATGATCTACTCTAACAGCAGTGATGAAGGCTGCATTGAGCTGCTATTTGAACATGCTTAGCCTTTTTGAAAATTTCTCGCCCTTTGGCTTCCATGAGACTAGTCACCTCCTCTCTTATTCCATTTGTCCATCACAATCCTTACCTATGAATATGTTTCAAGGCTTTCTTCAGCAATCTATGTCTTAGTCTGCATTTCTTTTTCAGGTTACAAATTTTGTAGCTTCACTTTTGCTTCTATCCATATGATCTACTAATATATGCAAACATACACATATCCACAGACTTAACTCTACATGCACATGCTTGAATGTTCATATGTGCATGCACATATATTCTCACATATACATGGATATGTGGATATGTCATTTATGTTATTTGTGTATGTGAGGATATGTGTGAAGATAGAAGGATACAGATAGATGACTATATAGATATAAATCTCATTTCTCCCCTGAGCCCAATTATCTAACAATCTACCTCAGTGCTTTATCATGCCAAACACTATATATTTAAAATGAAATCTGTTAGAATTGTCCTCTCGTGGAACTGCCTTAGCTCTGTCATCTTTTGTATGTATTTAGCCCATCTTTTTTTTTTTATAATACAACCAATGATTTCATAACATCACTCCTTTTTACCCTTCTTTTCTTAGTCTAAAGCTTTATAAACCTATGCTAGCTATATTTATAATTTCTAACAATATTTGTTTATAATCTTAGTGGCTATTTTCATTGATCCCCATTTCCAGTGAAATATGATTCTAAAAATAATCTTACTGTGAAAATAAAACAAATATTAACTAGGCAAATGAATTTATAGGCATCATTTTTTTGGATATTCAAACCTCAAACTTCTGTAAAGTCTTCACCTCTTTCATTGTCAGACAATTTTTGTTTGTTGACTTTTTCCTACTGAGTTCTGTAGTTCCCTTACCTGCCACATTGCCTGAGTTGTGGACCTAAAATGTAAGCCTAAGAAATCCTGCAAGCATTTCTGTAAAATCTAAAATATATATGTCACTATATCTTTGGATAGTTATCTGCTCAGACATCACAGACTTACTAGAAAAAAAAAGACATTTTATTTGCATGGCAAACCCTTCTCTAAAGACCTGACATTTTTTTTTTCCTCCTTCATTTTTCTAACTTACAAAGAGTCACTCATCCTGCCTGGAAGATGATTTACATTAATTTCTGCATCATAATTATGTTATCTGTGCCTAATATATTTACCTCATTAATTTGGGAATGGCTTATCTAGAAATATATCAAAAATGGTTTTTCCATTTTGATTGATATTCAAAATCATGTAAAGTGAAAACAAACATACTGCTCAACCTCAAAGCTCTAATTTCTTACATTACATAAAATTAAATTCCGGAGAGCTGACTTAAACTACCAATATTCTGTAGATTGTGCAGTACAGAAGTAAAATAACAATAATAGTAACAAAATTATAGCTAAGGAAATATGGTAAATATGATTAATTACTCTGTCTCACATTTCACTTAGATTGCCACACAATTAAGGCTGTTGTAATGATTGATAATAACCACACTGAAAAAAGTAACAAAATGCAGATATCTCCTTTAAAGATGGCATTAAGTTATATCTAGTTAAGAAAAGTAAAATCAGAATTGGATGGAAAAATTCAATCGGTATGAACTGACCAGCTTGAGCAAGTTCAGGGAAGGTAAATCTCTACTCTCTTCTTTTAGTTTTTATAATTGTTTTTAAGCTGATTGTATCTATTCATGTTTTTACTTGTATCATCCATTTTATTCATTATGTTTTATTTGAAAAATAGAATTCTTTTCTAAAAAAAAGTGTAGATAGAAAACTGCAAGTCTATCCCAACCCATCAAGAATCTATTTCACTTATATTTTGGAAGCAATTATATCCCCTTTTCCCTAGACTGAAGAACATTTTTCATTGTGTGATAATCCCTATAGGAGATTCCCAACTTTCATTATGATATTGTATGTTCTCTTCCCTTGTAAATCTATCTTTCTCCCATCTTTTCTTTCTTTACATATATCAGAATGAAGAGTGCATAATACACAATAAGGACATCATTGTCAGAGGTAGCATGGGGAAGATTCTGGAAGAAATTTTAAAATTCAATTTCTTCCTTTATATAGAGTTAAAAAATTAACTCAAATTCACTTTTAAAGATGAATCATGTTTGCTTGGGATCATCACACAGCCTCAACTCCATAAAAAGAAAGAAACTACCTTAGCAGATATTGAATGGAATAACAAAAATTATCCATCAAGAATTATCTATCTGTATAATAATTTTTAAAATGTTGACTGAATTTGGCAAATGATATACAAACCTTTAACTAAAATAATGGGCTATTTATTCCAAGGGTTATTAATTTAAATGTTTTAAAGAAGACATAGATCTTCTCAAATTGAAACTCAGTTAAGATGAATATATAAAGCTTAGTTTATATGTACTATAAATAATTCACATCTTCTAGCAGCTCTCTATATAATTTTGCAGTACATACAGCATTTTTACAATATGGGTAAGCATTAAAAGAGAAAAAATAAGCATAATTGAATGTAGATTATAAGAAACAATGGGCAAAAGGCAATGATGTTCAGTATATAAACAGATATTAACAGGAGATGTTTACTTAATTTTATCTAGGCAATATTGCTTGAAATTAAAACTTTAATGAATGTAATTACTGGTGCATAAGCAAAAGAATATTAAATCCAGATATAATTTTTCATTAAAGGTTTTAAATCACTTCCTTTTTATATTCTGCTGTATAGTCAAGAAAAGTATCAACTCATACATTATTGTTATTAAAATAATTATCTCTTTTTATGTAAAGAACTTAATCTATATGCATAAAATATTACAGAATAATTAAATGAGCAAGTTATAAATGTTCCAATGTGCTAAATATAGATATACTGAAGAAATTTAATAATAATTCATTGCCTACTCACTATTCTATTATAAATGGAAAAAGAAGTTGCTTATAAAATATTAAGATCCCATTTTCATCTACTACAAAGCCATGAGTTTCCATATTTAAAAGCAAGTCTATTTATAACATCATATGTCAGCAGTTATTCAGCATCAAAAGCAGAAGAAATTTCAAGTTATTTGAAGTTGTCATTCTTGACCCATTTTAGAAATAATACATAGGGCGCAAAAAAAGATTGCTTTCAAATGAAGGAATATAACCTGACATGTGTGAGAACAAATATTTACATATGATACATGAGAGTAGTGCAACAAAACAGAAATTAAATATTCATTGGTGTTCAAAGGCACACAGTCGTACAGTATATCATAATTTCTTATAGAACTGAAACTACTTACAGGATGGAGTCTTCCACTGAACATTTAAATGTGGCTTCATAATTTGTATCGATTATACAATTAGTTTCTAGTTCTATATTAATGTCTATAGGAAGCAGCATTATTGCCTCAAGACCTTCTGAAATTTATTTACAAACCCTTCGGGACTTCCCTGGTGGCCACAGTGGTTGAGAATCTGCCTGCCAATGCAGGGAACACAGGTTTGATCCCTAGTCCCAGAAGATCCCACATGCTGTGGAGCAACTAAGCCCATGCAGCACAACTACTGAGCCTGTGCTCTAGAGCCTGTGAGCCACAACTGCTGAGCCCATGTGCTACAACTATTGAAGCCCACACACCTAGAGCCTGTGCTCTGAAACAGAAGAAGCCACTGCAACGAGAAGCCCATACACCAGAACGAAGAGTAGACCCTACTTGCTGCAACTAGAGGAAAAAAAAAAAAAAAAGTCTTCCCATGTAGGTTTATTTTTAAAAATATTTTTATGTCCCAACCTACTGATATTCAGTCTTTGGGAGTTTTTAATAATGTAGATTCCCAGGACTTATCTGTAAAGCCAAAATATCTGGGAAACAATATGACAAAAATGCTTGGTCCCCTTTTACAAGCATCAGAATGTCCTTAAAGCCCATGTGCCATGAAGTAAACTGAAAATCAGGAAGAATCCAATTAAAACTGTAGTCATTTGTTTAGGTGTATGTCATTAACCTTGCTATAACATGTAATCAATTAATCACAGATATACTATTTTGTAATATTGAAAACAATGTCATACATTCTATTAAAGCAAATGTTTTATTAAGTAGTAATTGTAATAATATTGATTAACTATTATCTAATGGCATTGGTACTAATATTACTATTAAGATATTTACAACATTTTCTTTTCAAGCTATACTTAAATAACATTTTTAAAGATTATAATGAGCTAGGAGGCAGTGCTTCATGATATTAAACCTTTATCCTCTATAAACAGCAGTAGCAAACCTTCATCTAGCAGTTGTGTGTTAAGCATTGTTCTAAAAGCCATATAAATATTAACTCTTATAACCCTTAAAATCTTATCAGTATTATTATTTTACAAATAAAGAAACAGGCACATAAAAATAAGTATTTTGCCCACATCATGTAACTAGTACAAGACAGAGCAGGGATTCAACTTGTTTGACTCCAAAGCCATACTCTGAGGTTATTAGGCAATATCATGCTTTATACACCATATTATTTCCTTGGTGCTTTAGAGCATTTGACTTTGGGTTGAATGTGTTAGTATAAACAGAAATATCTGCCACCTGACAGGCATTTAGTCAGTTTTTTTCATCTCTGTCATGTGGTGGGATGTAAGTTTCCATTTTCATCTACAGCACTCTTTTCCATCATGAACCATGCATAGTTCCTTTTACATAGGTGGCTTCAATCCAAGACTTATCTCTGAATAAGTGTAACAGTACAGGGTATTTATTTCTTGCTGGTAACTTGGTTCCAAGTCAATTTCCTTTTATATGAAGAAGAATCACAGGCAAAGATTTATTGCAAACCATCTTTATTGCTAATTAATCAAACCTAGCTAGGATTTCCCTCTCAACTTTCGGAATAGCAGATTTAAATTGAAAGGAAAACCAGATTATTTTTCCATTTTTTAAAACTTAAAAATACTAACAGTATACCACATCAATAGAAAATCTGATCACAATCCCAGGATTAAAACTGATGTCTCATTTTCAAAAGAACAAGATTTCTGGCTCTTTGTGATATTTTAAAATTCACATAAGAGATAGAGAATGAGTGACAAAATGGGTGACAGAAGGTACTGAGGGATTATTCTAGAAGATGTAGAAGGGCACCAGGGGTTGATACTCTGGCAGGATAAAATATGGTATTTCATGGAGAATTTTCCCCAGTACTTGATAAGGAAATCTTCAATAATGCTGACAATATTCATTTTCAATAACTACTGATAATTTATTTGCACAAAGGTAATTGCCCTTATCAGATATAATAGAAAATTTGAGATAGGCTGTGAAGATTTTAAAAGTGCCTTTCCAAATATTTAAAACATCAATGATTTACCAGTTTATTTATCCTCCTTTTTTGTACTGACCACCTCCTTTTCGGGAGAATCAATTACCATTTCCGTTTTCTTTTCAATTGACTCTGAACTTCCATGCTTGGAGATCCTCTCCAACAGCAAACAATCTTTCTGGATCCTTCAGCATCTTAGTCTCTGGGTAGCCACTTGTATTTTTAAATCTTCCTTTCAGCAGTTCTACAGCACTAAAGTTAATGGCTTGCTAAACCCTGGAATACCATTAAAAGCAGAAGTTGGCAAATTTGTCTTTTAACTTTGTGTCTGTTCTACTTTCCATTCTTCTTTAAACAGTTGTTCTTCTATAAAAGCTCAGTGGGGAGCTGTTCCCCACAGACTCAATCAAGTGTTCACTTTCACTGGGCTTTCTAGCAGCAGATTTAATACATTTATTTGGACAAAATCAGGCCTTTGCAATATGTGGTAAGCTCTTCATGTACCTAACAGCAAAACAAAAAACAAACTGAAAAGACAGAATAGACCCTTATATTACCAATCTTAAAAATATAACATCTCTCAAATATTTCACAATAAATTATTTCTAAAGAATCAACACTTTACAACTCCAAAAACAGGGAAGAAACTACAATATATCTCCTTCATACAAAAAAAAAAAAACCTAAAAATAAAAATGCTCTGTATGGTTTTTGTACCTCTGCACTTTTTTGAAATGTAAATTATAAGAAAACAATGTGTTCTGTATTAAAATATTTAAAAGTAATAAGCTTACCTAAATTTCTGATGATATCATGTATCTAATCTAAAGGTCATCCAAATTCAAGAAAGAAGGGGATTTCCTACATCTGGTAAATAATAAGCTAATATTAAGTTATGGCTTTTCTCATGAACTATCAACACAACTTAAAACTAACCAATAATGGATTTAGTATTACATAGAAATTTTTCAAGCCTTCAGCTACTGGTATTTGAAGGAGTATGTATAAACAATGCCATATTCAAACACACACACAAGACATTACTCCTTATATTGTAAGAAGAAATATTGAACACACATATCATAATCAAATACAAGAAATGAGTACACAAGTACAGAATCTCAATTTAAATTAAAACCAGCAGATGAGAGAAGGTAATATACTGTAGTTTCTTGTTAGCACAAAGAGGATCTGATTAGTGTCAATGAACCTTATGGTACTACTAGGCCTTACAACAGGTTTCAACTGGACCCAACATTAAGTTAATAAGAGTTTTTAAAGCAAATATCATCTTATTTTCCTGGACAGCTCATTTTCTCTTGAATGTTGGATGCATAATTAATGAAACCAACTCAAGTACAGGATATGCAGTACTAAGAATAAATTGTAGGAAAATATTCATCTCATTAGTCTTGATATAAAAATCACTTGACATAGCAAAAGACTAAATCAAATCTGTTCTATTTGCTCTGTGAATGATCTAATCATTTTTAAAAATGGCAGGAGAGGAGTGGATGTGGATCAAGGGGGAGAGAGAACATACAATAAATCTCAAATGTCATTCATCAAAGGATTTGATTCTAGAGTCATTGCTTTATTAAACTTTGCCTACCCTCTCCATACTTCTAAATAAAAAACAAGCATGAGATAATACCTGGGCCTGAGATTCCATCACAGCAACTCTGACTGAAAATGTCACCTAGTAGTTTGGAATTTGATATAATTGTACTAATTACGTCTGATTTGGATTCCCTGCTAAAACTTTAACAATATGTCTTTTTAGTGATATGTTTCACCATCTAAAAATTAAAATATACTCCCTAATGATGGTAAATACACTTTTTTAAATCATAAAAGGTAGGAATAAAAATTAAAACTAACTCCCAGTGTTTATAAAGAACAGAGAAGTTTTAAGTGCATTACCACCAAACATTGCATGAGAGAGGAATATGTCAATGACACAGTTCTGAGTGATGAGATTTTCAACAGTCAATCGGTCTGACCTAGCAAGATGCTTCTGTTTGGCATAACGGAGAATCCCTCTTGGTGGAGATGGAACATGTGTCTTTAACAGTATTCGAATTCTCTGTTCATAATCACCCAAAGGCAGACATTTCCGAACAACCAAGCAGTTGCTAGTGTGTAAATAAAATTCCATATACTTCCCAGTGTGTTAAATCTGTTTAGCTATTGTGCCACACTTAAGCTTCCACCAAAATGCATGATCCTTAACATAAAATCTATGTGAATCAAAAAAGGGTAGCAAGTCAAATCAGACATGTCTTTCCAAAAATATATTTAAATGCTGAAGTTAACTGCAGAGGAAGCCTTAGCTTTAAAACAAACCAAACGCAATATATTCTTCTCTTTTTTCTTTTTTTTTTTTTGCTAGGAACAACTGATTCCTTTTTTAGAATTCATGAAACACTGCCAAAGGAAACAAGGGAAACAGTAAGCACAGGATGATCTGGGCTCTACTTTTGCTATAGTCTATAAGGCATTTTGAATAATACTTCATTTAGGAGAGAGAAAAAGGTCTCCATTGCTTGAACAAACATTGGAAATTTCCTGTATTGCACCACAACTACAATCATTGCCTTTGCAAGGCTTGAGAGAAGATAGGATAAATCAAAGACAAGTCAACTAGAACAAGAATTGAACCAAGAAAAACTGGGGATACCTAAAAAGTTCAGAAGCACATGACTCAGAATTTGCTGAATAAGTGGGAAAGTTCACTCACCATTTCCTCATTGTGTAACATCATACTCAGTTCTACTATAATTCATCTCGTCTTATTAGAATCTGAGATAAAAACATTTAAGATTACATCTACCTACTGGGGGGCAGTTTCCTTGCCCTGGCAACGAGAGGGCATTGGTACTCCTCATCTTTTAAATACATCTTTAGTGGTATCTGTTAAAAACAAATGAAGCATAGACCATTCATGATACGAAGCCACAACTGTGATCTGTTAATATTTTCTAGCTATCATTGTGATAATAGCCTACTTAATTCTCCAACATTAAAATATTTTTTTTCAATTTGGCAAATCATTTTTCTTCTAAAATAAAATAACTACATGTCTAAAATCTATCATGAGCCAGTAGGAAGAAAGTGTCTCTGTACTCATTGTTCTACTGAATCATAGTATTTGTACTCTAAGGACCATCAACATTATTTTAATTATCCCCACTAAAAGATATTTGAAAGTGCCCATACTCTTTAAAATACAATTACGTATATATTCTAAAGTATCCCATTCGTTTGTGGTAAATATGATTCTTAAGCCATAAAGTCACATTTTCACCTGAAGAATTGCTTTTGAAACTAAAAAATGATAACACGTGCCTCCAATATTTGCACTGGCTTTCTGTAGCAAATGCTTTGCAGGAATGAAAAATATTTTCACCCTGAATGATTCTGAACTTCATATTATGATACACAGAATTGAATAAGAAAGTGTTAAGGAGAGCAAACTAAACACTTAACTGATTGAGTTTACTTCAGATCACAGGGACTTCTCAGGATTACAGGCATCAGTGCTGTGAGGATGGAGGTGGTCCAAAATGAGTAATAGTGTTCGCCTATCTAAATTCCCCATGTGGGTTTATTTAACTATGGTAGACTTCCTTTCATGTTCTAAACTATTATGTTGTGATTATCAACAGCTGCTGAAATTACTGATGGGAAAAGTAAAAACTGAGCAAACAACCTAAATCAGTATATCAAATATTACAGAATCATTTCAAAGAAAAGAAAAGGTTCTTAGTGCACACTGATATTTAAAATAATGTTATATCTCAAAGGAAATTTTTAGATGTACTTTTCAGATGTCATAAATCATGGAAATAGAGCAATATTTTAAAAATCTTTTTTCATTCACACCATGTCTTCTATTATATAGTGTACACATTCTTATGATTAAGCATGAAATAAGCTTCTAAAATATAATTAAGAAAATATTAAAATAAGCAAAATTAGAAATAAAAAGTATAATTTAACAACTAGTAGATAAGAGAGAATAAAGTGATGAAAAATTCTGTATAATTATTGTGTTTATAAATTAATAAACTGAATTAATTTTAATAATTTAAATTTAAATTAATCAATAATCCAATATAATAGCTTAAAAAGTGAAAAATGAAGAAGACTGAGTTTAGGAAAGTAATAAGATTACTAAGGAATATTCTTTCTCCACAGTGTCCAACCCTTTACCCTCAACACACACACACACACACACACACACACACACGCTAGCATCTATTTAAAAATGACCAGGTGGGACTGGACATATTTACTACTATATTAGGTAAGACTTGGAAAATAATTATAGCAATTTCATCATTACATAAAAATTTCCAAAGTTTTAGAAAGTAATTAGAAGTTATATATAAATTATTTTAAACCAAAACTAATAAAGCTGATATAAATATAAAAACCATACATCTAACTAAATCTTTACCAACATAAAACAATACCTAACCTACTGAGTACAACAAAGCATTTAAAAATAAAAGCTATGGCCACATTTCATAACAAAAAATAGAGAGGAAATAACTTCATTTCTCTACACCTTCCACATATTTTCTTGTTGTTTTAATCTAGGTCTTTCATGTTAAAAGCTTTTCTCAGATGTCTAGGGACCCATATATGTCTTCCCATATTTAAGGCAGCAGTTAAAAACTATAAGGAAACTCTGTGGTGCAGAACCAGGATGTTTTGATTTGTTGGCTTTACTGTAGAGTGATCCTGCTGGGTCACTCCAGTGAGGGAAACACTAAACAAGAGTACATTTATATTGTTTCTTTGGGGCTAGTTATATTTCCCAGAAGAAAAGCCTATCAGTTTCCTACCTAGAAACCACCACCACTATGGAAGCCTAGAAAAGTAAGTGACTCACCCAGTAGTATGTAGAATTTACTTAATTCTTCTTTAGAATATGTACAAACTAGTTTATAATTCAGTAGTTCAAATTCAATTAAGATCAGCTTCTCCAGAAAATAAGCCTCTCGACTTCCGCTAGCATTTGTCTGTGTGTGTGTATGAAGGAAAATTCCAGTTTTTGGCAACTTACTAAACAAAACTTCAACTCACATTACTGTGTGCACACCCTCATCTAGCCTCATGTCATCACTTCTGAGTATCTGATAGATTTTTTTAGAGCAAATATGTTAGGCTTCTTGTACTGCTAGCTTTATTTTAGCTTTCTCCAGTCATCTTAGTCAGTTACAGTGTTTTAAAATATACTGAATATCTGAGGGTACTGGTCAAATTCTATACATTCTAAGCTTTTTTAAAGTGTCTGACTATTATATACTTGCAAGTAAATAAGTAACATTCCCATAAACAATAATATACTTATTAGGGTGCTGCCATGGAAAATGGAAGTGTAGGGAGCACTTAAGCTCCATTCTTCCACCAAAACAGTGATTGATCTCACAAAGATGGTCAGAATCAACTTTTTCAGAACACTGAAATCAAATAAAAATCTTACAACAATCAAGGGAGTGCTTAATGAAGAAAGAAGCTGCCAAACTTATAGAAGAATGTTGTAGAATTTTGCTTACCTGCCTAACTCCCCCACTCATTACCTACATTAGAGGCAACCATAGGGATGTAAAGCCATGTTTCTTGTGAAACTTCCTGGTGCTACTGAGGTGCAAGAACAAGAATACAGATCTTGTTCTCAAAGAATTATTATCATACATCAAGTCCTGTCAGGTAGCTCCCTATGGAATCTGCTCAAGGATTTGTTTTCTTTTTTTTTTTTTTTCACCTCTTTTGGAACTCCATCAGATCTGGAATGACCCATCTGTGGCATTTATTGAAAGCATTTAAAGGAATATGCTACCTGCTGCCACCTGGGGTAAGATACCACAAATGGAGCAAGTAGCAGACAGACCAAAAAGCCTAGGAAGTAACAGGCTGGGGTAGGGGGAGATACATTTGAAATAAAGGTGTTCAAGAACTCCTGTACTGTGATTCCAGAAGTCTGTTACACAAGCCCAAAGCTATCCATGAACTCTCAGAAAAGAACTGAGAAGACCATAAGCTTCCACCTCTGGCTATCTTCAAGCAGTAAGTGAATGTTAAGACAGAAATGCAAATAGTCTGACTAAGCACTGAAGGAGAAATAATAATGTCTGAAAACCTTACAAAATTGATGAAAGATATGAATCCACACATCCAAGAAGCTTACAGAACTCCAAATAAAATAAATGTTAAAATATTCACAGCAAGACACATAAACTGTTGAAAGACAAAGAAAAGAACTTGAAAGCAGCAAGAGGAAAAAATGACTTGTCATTTACAAGGGAGCCTCAATAAGATTAACAGCCAATTTCTCATCAGAAATTGTGGAAGTCAGAAGGCAGTGGAATAATGTATTTAAAGTGCTGCAAAAAAATTGTCAACCAAAAATTCCATATTCAGCAAAACTAACCTTCAAAAGTGAAGTAGAAATAAATACATTCCTAGAAAAAATAAAAGCAGAGGGAAATACTGGCACTTGACCTGGTCTCAAAGAAGTGCCAAACAGATCAGTAAATCCAAGCCATATGAAGAAAGAAATAACACCAGTCAAAGAAACTACATAGGTAAACGTAAAAAGTAGTATTATTGAATATTTGGTTTGTAATCATTTTTATTCTCTATAATATTTAAAAGACAAATAAATACATAATAATTGTAAATCTATGTTAATGAGCACACAGCATATAAAAGATATAATTTGTGACAATAGCACACAGAGGGAGAGATGAAGAAGTATACGAGCAAAGATTCTGTACACCATCAAACTTAAGTAGGAAATAATTCAAACTATTTTTTAATAAATTTATGTCAATTTATCTCCATGATAATCATTAAGAAAAAAAATCTTTAAAAAATACAGAAAAAGAAGTGAGAAGGAAATGAAAATGATGCCCTACAAAAAAGTTAAACACAAAACAAGGGAGTAATGAAGGGAAAAAAATAATAAAAATTGTATAAGACGTATAGGAAAAAGGCAAAATGGCAGAAGTAAATCCTTTCTTATCAGTAATTACTTCATATGTAAATTTTTTAAGCTTTCTAATCAAAAGGCAGAGATTGGCAGATTAGAATTAGAAAAAAAAAATCACCCAACTATATGTTGTCTATAAGATATAAGATACTCAATTTAGATCCAAAGACACAAAGAGGTTGAAAGTGAAAGGATGTAAAATCAGATACTATGTAAATAGTAATCAAAAGAGAGATTGGGTAGTTATACTAACATCAGATGAAATAGACTTTAGGACAAAAATTGTAAGAGACAAAGAAAGACATATATTCATAAAAGCATCAATACATCAAGAAGATATAACAATTACAAACAGAGCCTCAAAACAGAGCCCCAGAATATATGAAGCAAAAATGGACAGAAATGAAGAAAGAAATAGTTCTACAATAATGGAGTATTCAATGTCCCACTTTCAACAATGGATAGAACAACTAGACAGAAGTTGAGTAAGGAAAAAGAGGAACTGAACAACACTATACACCAACTAGACCTAACAGACAAATATAGAATGTTCCACCCCAAAACATCAAAATAGTCTCCTCAATGCATATGAAACATTTCCCCAAGACAGATCACAAATATTAGGCCACAAAACAAATATAAATGAAATTTAACAAATTAAAATCATACAAAATATCTTCTCCAAATATACTGGGATGAAACCAGAAGTCAATAACAAAAGGGAAACTGGAAAATCTGCATATATGTGGAAATTAAACAACAAACTCTTCAACAACAAATGGTTCAAAGAATAAAATCACAAGGAAAATGAGAAAATACATTTGAGATAAATTAAAATAAAGGCACAACATAACAAAACTTATAGGATGAGGCAAAATCAGTTCTCAAAGGGAAATGTAGCTGTAAATGCCCATTGAAAAGGAAGGGCGGAAGACCTAAATAGACATTTCTCCAACTCAACAATTTGGCCTTTCAACAAAGCAGCTAGGAAAAGAGAAATCTGAACTCAAAGTGAGCAGAAGAAAGAATATAATAAAGATTAATGCATAAACAAAATTAAGAATAGAAAGTAATAGAGGGAACCTATGAAACCTAATGTTGATTATTAGAAAAGATTTTTAAAAACTGGCAAGCTTACAGCTAGTCTAACTAAGAAGAATTAGATAAAATGAAAATTACTAAAATCAAAAGTGACAGTGCAGCCATTACTATTAAACTTATAGAAATAAAGGTGATTATAGGACAACACTATAAACAATAGTATACCAACAAAATAGATAATCTTGATTAAACGGACAAGTTTCTAGAAAGACACCAACTTCCAAAATTAAGTCAAAAAGAAATATAAAATTTGAACAGATCTGTAACACATAAGGAGATTGAATCATTAATTAAAAACCGTCCCAAAAAAAAGAAAGGTACAGTACCACATGGCTTTGCTGCTGAATTCTACCAAACATTAAAAGCAGAATTAGCACCAATCCTTTTCAAGCTTTTCCAAAAAAATAGAAGAGAAGGGAACATGTCCTAATTCATTCCATGAAACCAGCATTACCCTGATCCCAAGCCAGAAAAAGCCATCAAAGGAAAAAAAAAAGGTTATAGACCAATAAGACTTTTGGATATAAATGCAAAAAAATTCTCAGCAAAATACTAGCAACCTGAATTAAACAGCATATAAAAAGGAGTGTACACCATGACCAAGTGATATTTTTCCCAGGAATTCAAGTATATCTCAACATAAGAAAATCAATGTAATACACCACATTAAGAGAATTAGGGGAAAAACACATGATTATCTCAATTGATGGACAGAAAGCATTTGACATATTTGAATATTTCATGACAAAAAAAATTCAGCAAAATAGAAGTAGAAGAGAATTTCTTTAACATGATGAATGACATTTATAAGAAAATTAAGTATGATGAGTATAACCATTATACACAATGGTTAAAGACTGAGTTTTTTTCAACCTAAGATCAGAAACAAGACAAGGATGCCCACTTTTGGCCCTGCTATTCAACATTTTACTGGAAGTTGTAAACAGGTAATTAGGCAAGTAAAATAAATAAAACACATTCAAATTGGGAAGGAAGAAGTAAAACTATCTCTAATCACAGACAGCATGATCCTATATATAGGAAATTCTAACATTTACACATACACACACTATTAAAGCTAATGAACAGATTCAACGTTGTTGCAGAGTACAATATCAATACACAAAAATCAGCAATCAATTGGATTTCATTACACTAACAATGAATACTCTGAAAAGGAAACTAGGAAAATAGTTTGATTTATAATAACAACAAAAAGAATAAAATAGGAATAAATTTAACCAAAGAGGTACAGGACCTATACAGCAAAAACTAAGATCCTGCTGAATGGAATTAAAGATCTAAATAAATAGAAATATATCCCATGTACATGGATTGAAAAGTTTATTATTTTTAAGATGGAAATAATACCCAAAGCAACCTACAGATACAATGCAATTCTTATCAAATCTTGACAGTTTTTCTTGCAGAAATATAAAAGCTGATTCTAGAATTCATATGGAATTGCAAGAAATCCCACATAAATAAAACAACCTTGAAAAAGAGAAAGTTGGAGGACTCACAGTCTTGATTTCAACATTTAGTACAAAATTACAACAAGAGAAGCATTGCGGTACCAACATAAAAATAGACATACAGACGTACAGTTCCACATAAGTTAAGTGAAAAAAACCATCCTCACCATATTTCCACATATGATTCTTTACTTAAACATAATGAAAAGTTATAATTTTAAAACAATTGTGATGGGCGATGAAAACTGGATACCATACAACAACACTGAATGGAAGAGATCGTGGGGCAAGCAAAATGAACCACCAGTAACTAAACCAAAGGCTGATCTTCATCCAAAGAAGGTGATGTTATGTATATGATGGGATTGGAAGGGAGTCCTCTATTACGAGCTCCTTCTGGAAAACCAAACCATTAACTCCAACAAGTACTGCTCCCAGTTAAGCCAACTGAAAGTAGCACTTGACAAAATGCACCTGAAATTAGCCAACAGAAAACGCATAACTGTCTATCAGGATAACTCAAGACTGCATGTTTCTTTGATGGCCAGGCAAAAACTGTTACACCTTGGCTGGAAAGTTCTGATTCATCCACCATATTCATCAGACATTGCAACTTCAAATTTCCATTTATTTAGGTCTTTACAAAAGTCTTTTAATGGAAAAAATTTCAATTCCCTGGAAGACTGTAAAATGCACCTGGAACAGTTCTTTGCTCAAAAAGATACAAAGTTTTGGGAAGGTGGAATCATGAAGTTGCCTGAAAAATGGTAGAAGGTAGTGGCACAAAAGGGTGAATGTGTTGTTCAGTAAAGTTCTTGGTGAAAATGAAAAATGTGTCTTCTATTTTTAAAAACTGAAGTAACTTTTTGGCCAATACAATATAAGACATGACACCATACAACTCCTAGAAGAGAACATAGGCAAAACATTCTCAGACATAAATCATACCAATGTTTTCTTAGGTCAGTGTCCCAGGGCAATAGAAATAAAAGCAAAAATAAACAAATAGGACCTAATTAAACTTATAATCTTTTGTACAGAGAAGTAAACCATAAACAAAACAAAAAGACAACCTATGCACTGGGAGAAAATATTTCCAAACGATCCGACCACCAAAGGCTTGATTTCCAAATTATACAAACAACTCACACAACTGAACAATAAAAAAACAAGGAACTCAAGCAAAAAGTAGGCAGAATACCTAAATAGACATTTCCTCAAATAAGACATACAGATGGCCAGCAGGCACATGAAAAGATGCTCAACATTGCTAATAATCAGAGAAACGAAAATCAAAACTACGAGATACCATGTGACACTGACCAGACATCCTTAAGACGTCTACAAATAACAAATGCAAGGGAAGGTGTGGAGAAAAGGGAACTCTCCTGTTGGTGGGAATGAAAACTGGAGCAGCCGCTAAGGAATACAGTATGGAGGTTCCTCAAAAAACTAAAAATAGAGTTGCCATATAGTCCAGCAATCCCACTCTTGGGCATATATCCAGACAATACTCATTCAAAGAGACACATGCACACCTATGTTCATAGCAGCACTATTCACAAGAGCCAAGATGTGGAAACAGCCTAAATGTCCATTGACAGATGAATGGATAAAGAAGATGTAGTACATATGTACAATGGAATATTATTCAGTCATATAAAAGAACAAAATAATGCCATTTTCAGCAACATGGATGCAACTAGAGATTATCACACTAAGTGAAGTAAGTCAGTAAGGAAAGACAAACACCATACGATATAACTTACATGTGGAATCTAAAATATGACACAAATGAACTTATCTATGAAACAGAAAGAGACTCACAGACATAGAGAACAGACTTGTGGTTGCCAAGGGGGAGGGCATGTGAGGGAGGGATGGACTGGAATTTGGGGATTAGTAGATGCAAACTATCATATATACAATGGACAAATAAGGTCCTGCTGTATATCACAGCGAAATATATTCAATATCCTGTGACAAAACAAAATGGAAAAGAATATGAAAAAGTATACATATACACTTATATATATATATATAATTACTTTGCTATACAGGAGAAATTAACATTATAAATCAACTATACTTCAATAATATACATTAAAAAAATAAAAAAAAACACTGATGGAGGAAAAAGTAATATTCTGCACAGACTATACTCACACATGTGCTCCAAACACACACATGTACATACATATGTGCAAGCTTTTTGAAAACATGAGGAATTGGAAGAATATTTAGTAAAATAAACATCAACAATTTCAATTAACCTCATGAGATAACACAAAGATCACATTATCAAATCACACTCAGATGTATCAGTGATTAGGTGATAGCCATCCTTACTAAGCAATTTTAATACCAGTAATGTCAAGGCTCAGGCAAAACAGAGAGTGGCCTGGGACTGCCAGTAGCTTCCCATCTCAAATCAACATTGAAATCTCTACATAATAAATACAGTCCTATCAATTACATGAGAGGGAGTTGTTTCAGACTTGAAATGCTTCTATTTTACAGTTAGAGTTACAAAGGTTACATGATATTTTCTAGGGAGCATTGACCCACAAATTGATGCATTTCTGGTTTCCTGATCCTAAGGAATACTAGATTAATCAGGTACATTTTGCTGAATGAATTTCATAGATGAGAATTCTCCCAATAGTAAATACTACTAACATATCTGACAAGAATTCTGTCAGTGTGCTTACAAGGGTATTTGACCAAGACACCTTTCTTTCTTTACCAGGGACATCCTTGTAGGAAAGAAAGAAAGAAGGCAAGCCTGCTGTTAACCATTTCTGCCAGGCTTTAATAGAAACAGCAAAAGAATTTGTTCAAATACTTCATTCAAAGAATTCAATATTCAAATAAAGAACAAAGTAACAATTTTATCTGTAAGTGATACCAACAAATAAAATATGGACATACAGCATATAGAATTTAAAACTTTGTGGATTATAATTTAAATCATATTTATATAAAATATTCTAGAAATAAATTTTCATCAAATGGGATACAGAGTCCACTTATGTTTTATAAACAGAATTCATTCAAGTTTACAAGAAAAATGACAGGTGGCAATAATAAACTTGGAAACATATAAATAGTGAAAACAAGAAAATTAAAAGTGAGTAAATAATTGGGAAAATGTTTATCTTCAATAATATGAAGAAAAGTTAAGTGACATTCTACGCTAGCAAAACATTGTTTTCAATAATGATACAAATATTCTCAAGGCTAAAAAGTTTATTTCCTAAATTTATAGTTTATTTTATAAATTGGTTTAATTTTTAAGAAAAATATGAGTATATGTATAATTTGGATATAAAACCATTATATTGCTAAGTGGATTATGTTTATAATTCACAAAATTCAAAGTTCATTGCATAACAGTATCCTTGTGGAATTATATTTGAACAAAAATTTGGTAAAAACAGGTGAATAATAATGGAGAAATGATTAAATATTTTATTTATAATTAATTCAATTATAGAAAATAGAATCATAAAATATTTATAAAATGTATTTTACATATAAAATTACTAAATATCTATGCTATAAAGTTAAAATAGGCTCTATTTTATTATGGCTATTTTCATTACAAATATGTAAAGAATGTTTGTAAGCATATAGCCAAAGATGGAAAGATTCACAAGTAAAAACAATTTTTTAATACTGTAAAAAACTTGAATGCTTATATTACCTTTTTCTAAATGTTATCTACAATTGTTATATGTCCAGCTGAAAATTTAGGAGAAAGAAACTAGTCTGAAAAAAGTTAATGGTTACATATAAAGATATTTATCCTAAATTAACTCATTCATTCAACGAACAGTTATTGAATACCTTCTAAGTGCCAGGTACTTGAGATATATAAGTGAATAGATAAATCTCCTTTTAATATATTATTCCTTTAATCTAACAAAAAATTGGAGTATTTTTCACATTCACATACTTTTTTAAAATATTAAATATACTCCTAATGTCTTTAAGACATTAAATTTTTCTTTAAAACAGCACAGAAACTAGATAATCTTTCAATTTTTTACCAAATTTTTTAAAATTGTAAAAAAAAAAAGTCAGAAACAAGAGAAAGCAATTGGGAAACATCAAAACATTTATAGAGAAAAATTTGGTCATGATACATATGTATACTTATGAACAGAAAAAGTTGCCAACCTCATAGTTAGACAAAATAGATTTTAAAATATCCCTCGTATAATCTATAACTTGGTTCCAACTATTTTTCTTTCCATATATTCTCTTTGAATTCAAATTTAATTAATTCCTTTAATTGCTTAAATATCTATGCTTTCTCTCTCACCTGGAAACTTGGAATATGCTGTCTCCTTGCCTAGGACATTGCCTACCCTTAGATCACATTCTTGGTTTAATCAGCTTATACTCAATCTTTAAGACATTTCTTCATTAAGCTTTCCTCAGTATTGATTTGCAAACTCAGGCGCTTCCTGCATGAAATCTGAAATTGGTCCCTGTACAGGAGAAGAAGGAGAAACCAAAGAAAGAGGCAGACCACCCCTGATCAGCAGACAGCAGTTTTAATAAGCAAGGGAATTTACCAGGCTTGGCTTGGGTGGATGCAAAATGAGTAGATCTCTTCACCCACCCTCCAGAACCTTAAAAGTTTATTAGGAGGTCTTAAGGGTTCAGTCACATCTACTGTTCAGATAGTCTCAAGGACACATGGCTCTCTCTCAAGTTTGCATCCTTGAAAAGGCCCCAGCTGTTGGAACTCTTGGGCAGAATATACATTCCAAGGATGGGGAAGGGATGACGTGCCTCTGACTGCCTGCATCCAGCTTGCATCACATCTGGATGACTTTCTCCAACACTCAGGAAAATTTTACCTAATTTCATAAAGATGTTGATTTTCCTTATTATGTTTTCCCTTGTATTTTATTTCTCTATTTGACAGTTTTGGGTTATTTTCTTTACCAAATTGTTAGGTCCATGGAGTTAGGAACCCTTAATATCACTGCGCTCCTCCACAAGTGTGCCTGGCTTATCATAGGTGCCATCCTATGAGTGCATAAGACATCCACTATTCCCAAGAAGCTCACCATCTTTAGAAGATGGACACATGGATAATGGCATAACAATAAGTGTAGTAAAGGAGAAAGTTTTATAAGGACAACAAAAAAACTCTATCTAGAGAGATCATATAAGACTAATTTAAAATATTTCATTTAGGGGATTCAAAGATTTTTCAGTAGTCAAGATCAATAATAACATTTCAAGGAGAGAGTTTTTTGGTGCAAATACTGTACCACAGGATGTTGTTTGAGAACCTACAGATATTTACATATGGTACAGATATTTACATACAGCTGAAGCATCAAATGGAAAGGAGGGTGGATATCAGATGAATTCAAAGAAATATGCTTGATGTAGAATAAGAAACAGGCAAAATACTGTGAAACCTCACAAGGGAAAGGAAAAAGAGTAAGGGAAACGCAGAATGGATGTTCATATAGATGGATAAAACAAGAATGTCTTACATATAGTTCACAAAAGGCATTTGGAAATAAACAGACCCAAAGCAGAATGCAATGTTACACACAACCCACTTCTATCTATTCCTCCCAAGTCTATTCCATCCAAGCAAATTATAGTACCATTCAGTTGCTGTGACCAAAAACCTGGGGGTCATCATTGAAGACCCTCCTTCAGCCCCTACATCCAATCCATGACAAGTCTTGTTGATTCTACTTCTACATTATACCATCAGGCTGTCTACTCTCTTCACCTTCAATGTTACTCTATTCAAACCACCTCCATCACCTAGTTCACTACAGTAGCTTCCCATGTGATCTCCTTTCTTCTATTTTTGCCTTTCTAAAATATCTCCACACAATAAAAGAAATAATCTTTTAAAAATGAAATCAGATTACACCATTTCTCTATTAAAAAAAACTAATTGCTTCCTATTCCATATAGAATAAAATGTATTTTCTTATAAAAACTCATGAGGTCCTTCGTTACATTATTAATTGCTAAAACAAGAATAAGCCAGAAAAAGAGATACATGATAGAGACTATACTGGGATTATATAACAAATGGAAATAGAGGGTGATGGTGAAAGCATGTTAAATCCTCATCTTCCATAGAAATGATCATAGATAATATTTAATCTCATTAAACAAAAAAAGGAGCAGTAAAATTATATTATTAAAAGAAATATTGAGGCATTTACTAAAAAAAATTTTGAATGTTTCAGTAAGAGGTTACTCTTTTTATTAAAAATTATTTATTTAATAAACACAAGGTGACTGCAATTTAATTCTCAAGTGATAGATAATTCCTTGGATATGAAAAATATATCAGAGTAAAGAGCAGACTGTCTGCCAACTTATTTTGCAATGTTAGTATGCAAACACCTTATCACAAACTAATAAAGGGAAAAAATCTGAATTGTATTTATAGAAACAAATGATAAATTATAAATACATGATTAACAAAAAAGCCCGGCAGCATTTCAAAAGAGTAATGCAGCATGACAAGTTAGGAGGTACTCCACGAATAAAAAGATGATTAAATCATTAGAACACCTATCAACAAAATTCCTTTTACTAAAATATTTAAGGATCAATTTTATGAAGAACCACTATAAAGAACTTGATAAATTTTGCAGCCATACTTGAGCAATCTGTAAGCATGGTAGAGTACAAAGTTTTCAAGTCCAATAAACACTGAGGTAGGAACCAAAAGTCTATTTTTAATATACAATTATTAAAAGTAGTTTCATTAAAATCAGGAAGAAGACAGGGCTGCCCTCTGTTCTTCTGATAATGAACAGTTTCCAACTAATGCAAGGAGAGAAGGCACTGAAACTGAATTACAAAATCCTATACAAAAGGTGGGAGGCAACATTATCATTTTTGATAAATGATGAGATTATATCACTAGAAACCTAAAAGGCTCTACTAAAAATATGAGAACAATAAGAATCCAACTATAAATCATTTTCTGCTACCATCAACCAAAGAGATATGGAATTAACAAAAAGCAGCAAAACTATAAAATATGTCAGAGTAAATAAAAAAGAATGCCAAATGACCCGCTTGCAGAATCACTACTTAATTATGTTAAATGACAAAACAGGACAAAAATAAATGGAGAAACAGGTCATCTTACATTATGTAAAAAGCTAATATTAAAAATAGGTTCCTCCCTAATTAATATATAAATTAAATTATAATTGCTGTCTCAATGTTTTAAGATGTTTTAGTATTCTTATGGTGACAGGAATTGACAAGTTGATTTCTTTGAGTCTCAATCATGGACTCTCATTTCCTTTGCTGGTTATTCGTTTAATAACAGGCTTATGACCATTCTTGGTCAATTAAACATGTTAGAAAGTCTGTAGGGTAAGACTTCTGGAAAGTATCCAATGTTCCTAAGCTATAGATAGAGGAAAACAGTCCTGGCCCCATTCTCCTAAGGATGTTGCTACATCCAGATACAAAACCTGGACCTGGAATTTGTGTTACCAAATTAACAGAGGATGGGAATACACAGATGACACTAGAACTATTTCTGATGAGAAACAATGTTTCCTTATCATTTATGCCAGTTGGAGTCAAGATTATTCACTGCTTAAAGCAGTCCAAATGATATAATTTAGTTACATATTTGAAAAAGCAATACAAATAAGTCTAAACAGTGCCCCAGGAAGCCCAGTACTAGATAAGGAAAACAATCAAAGAGGCAGAAAATGTTTAAAAGGAGCTGCTAACCATGTAGTATAAGTGAGGTCAATATAAGCATAAGATACCCAGTATAAGAAGGATATGTTTGTGGCACCATATAATTTTATTTTTTTGAATATTCCACATTTCCTGTTTGTTGTTTTTTTTTTTTTTTTTGATAAAGCCACTCATATACACATTTGATTGTTATGAAATACCAACAGCCTACAAAAAAGAAGTACGCTAGACTAAAACATGGAAAATAAATACAGGATCTCCAGATGGGGTTTGTTCTTCCCATCTCTGCTGATAAACCCTGCTGAGAATGCTTTAATGGAATATGTGTTTGAAATGAGGTAGGAGCTGAACTGGCAGGGGGTTTCCACTGTGAACCAGCGAGTGTGAATATGTGGAAATTATATTCACCTTCATGGAAGTTCGCACTCCAGATCTGGACTGAGACTCTGTGTGGCCTGTCCTCAAAATGCTTATCAGTGTAGCATGTAAAGCTATTTTCTGAAGAAACCGCAAGTCAGAATGGTTTCTGTTTTTGTAAGATTAACATAAAATCACTGGGATGTTGTTTCTATGACAGAATGGTAATATTCAGAAATCAGTTTGTAGAAAAATTATTTTTCCAAAACAATGCAACCATTGTTGCCTTCAATCACACGCACTGATGAACCTTTGTGAATGTATGACTCTGTTTCAGTGGAAATGCAATCCTAGTAATAAATTATCCACCTAACAATAGATTCTAGACAATTAATTAACAGTTGACTCTATTTTTAAATGAAAATTGATTAGGCATTCTTGGGAAAAGATACTATATACTTAGCCAAAATTAATTGGACTTACAATAAAAGTGTCCCTCCAGGTTTAAAAAGCATAATAAATTGGTAAGTATTCAAAAATATTAAGAATAAAAGCTATGCAAATAGCAGTGGTCAAAGAACTGGAAAAGGGCTCCTGTATTATTATCTTTCATCTGTCTATTTTTATAATAAATGATAAACGCTCACAAATTTTTTATTGAAGTTTAGTTGTAATTCTAGAAGTGAAAGCATATCTTAATATGACACATGCGCATTTTTATATAGGTGTATTTGCCAGGTTTTATAATGACTTTGAAGCTTTATTGCCTTGTTTGTATAATGATTGGAACAAAATTAAATTTCAGCTGTGAATCCAATTCCATTGTCTTTACTCAAGTATAGATTACCATGACTGCATGATTAGGTCCACTATATTAAATGAGTATTAAAAGAATAGCTTGAAAACAAACAAATAAGTGTGGAAATCTAAAGCTGAAGCTAATGCAACATGGGAACAGAAAAGTACACATCATAAGTGTAGAAAATCCTTTCACTACTCTGATCCAATGAAGCATAAAATGCCAAGAACTGAATGATTTAAATATAAAGTTACACTGATATTCCCAACTGCTCTAGTTTGTTCATTAAATAATCATTTATTTTAAGAAAGTGTGCTAATAAAAAAGTTGTTAAAACTTTTACAAGTATTCCACCCTGCTGATCCCCACAGAATTAGTAACAGTCTATGCTGGAAAAGTTTTTAACGCACATTTCTTTGCAGTTGCGTTTTCATTATTAGCTAGTTTGGACAAGTTATCTCTCTTAACTCCTACGAAAATGAAAAGTCTGGCTTTGATGTCAAGTATCCTGTCCAGTCACCAAGTTCATGATTCTGTGAGCTTTAAGTTAAATATTTGGAATCTCATACATTAGTCCATGGACCAATTTTGCAGTGCCATTGAAAATTACTAAAGTTTTAATGAATAAGAAGACTGTGCTAGCAAGAGGAATTTATTATTTTCAGTTAAAATTTAATCAAATATTGCATGTACCTCAAATTACAAAGAATAAGAAACATCAAAAGTAATATATGATTTTAGGTAGCTATTATTTGTTTGTAATTTGGGGGATCACACAAAATCAGCATATAAACAATTCTTGTCATTTCACTTCACTTCAATTCAATCTCTTTGTTTCTGTAGTGCTACCAAATAAACACTGTACTTCACATTGCACCCTTTTTACTACTTTAGTTAATGATACTATGTCAATGCTAGATAAATTATTTCAAAAAGTCAAACCAAACAAGAACATATGGTCATTTTCACTGTATCTACGTAGAAGCAACACCTAGTAGTAAGCAGGAAAAAAAAATGTAGACATATGATGCAGATTCAATGAATGAAGTGAACTAAAACACCCGTGCACTAGGGTGTTTTCAGATCGTGTTAGGGCAATCTATCTGTGATGTGGTACAACTTAGCAAGGAAAGCCACTGTAAATATGCTGTGTATACCAGTAAGACTTGACTGAGTATGTGTAAACACACCATCGTGAACGGAGTTCCTTCATTAGGAAAGAAAACTCAAAGTCCTTGCATTAATATGAAGGTCAATAAGAGCATTTTTTTTAATAATAACAATTTTAGCTAAAATTATGATCCGTCAGCCACTGAACTAAGCACTGGACATGTGTGGCCTCATTTAATGTTCATAGCATTTTTCTGAACTTGTTCCATTACCATTTTCATTTTACATATGAAGAAAATGAGATTGAGAGAAATTAAATAATTGCTCAAGGTCATGCAGCTATGAGAATACAGAGTAGAAATGTAAAATTGAAATGAAATGTCATTAAAAAATAATATGTTAAAAATATGATGCTATTAAATTTCAATAAAGCATGCAGAGATCGACTGAATCCAATCAAGCCTTGCAAATTTAAATAGTAACCAGGAAACACTGCAAAACTTATTTCAAGTGGAGGAAATGGATTAGGGTTCACCTGTTTACACAAAAGTTATTAAGAAAATAAGAATCATCATATACATCACTAGCTAGGTAGGATCATCCTGAAATCACATGATTTGTGTATCCTGTGTCCTCTCATAAAATCTATGTCCAAAACACAATCACATACCAATGCAGGTCTTTAACCCCACCCTCCAACCTAGATGATAAAACTAGTCCTACTAGCTGAGTTAGTAACATAAGACTAAAAGTTAAATCAGTTCAATTTTAATCAAAATAATCAAAGATTAAGAAAAATGATTGTTAAAAAAAAGAGTGATTGTTGTACTATTTATATAAAGATTATTAGATTTGTAAATGATATAAAAATAATGATTGAGTAACCACTAAAAAACAAAAAGGGTAAAATGGTATAGCTAAAATACCACATATATTAAATATATACATTATTAAATATATACATAAATAAGTAAATATGGAACTACATATATTTAAATAAGTCAAAATAAGAAGGAAAGGAGGGACAAGGAAATGCAGGCAACAAGCACAACAGAGATAAGAGTAAAATTATAGATGACAATTGAAACATATGGATAATTAAGTTATTAATGGTATAAATAGTCCAACTGAAACAAAGACTGTCAAAATAGATAAGTAACCCAATCATATGCTATTTACAGAAGACACAATATTAGATATAAATAAAAAGATGGGATGAAAGTAAAATATAGGGGAAAAATATATAGATACAAAAAACACGCAAGCAATAAGCATAAAAGACTAGAGTGTGGATTTCTACTTCTGACCAAGATGGAGTAAAAGGCATAGGTTTTACTCTCCCACCTTAAAATACAACAACACCAAACAAAATGGATGAAAAAAAGACTTCCATCATTAAACAGCAGCACATTACAGTGATCCCTGGGAGAAGTGAACAAATGAGGTGACTACAATTGCCCCAGATAACTCCTAACTCGAGTTTTCAGAGTCATAGAAAGGGGAAGCTCAGATGTTGCCCATCAATCTCCCTCAGTTCTGGGGAAAGTGTCACAACCTCCAGGGCAGAGTGCTGGAGAGGAGAGAACTATGCCAAGAAAAATAGCATTGATGATCTTCAGTGGGTCCCCCTCCAGTCCTCAGCTGAGTCCTGAGTCCTGAGTCCTGATTAGTGCACATGTGTGAGAAAACTCTCTAACAAGGGAAGAAACCCTAAAGGAAAAAACAGAGCAACCACCAGATCTCACTGAGTACCAGGAATAATTATTGTTCCCACCAACCACAGTGAAGAATCTTTGTGATAAATAGGGCACTGGTTATAGAACTCGAGACAGGCACTGCCTCAGTAGTGGGGCAAAATTAGTCCTAGACAAAAGGTTGATCTGATCTGGTCTAACAAAGCTTAAAACAAGCTTGAAAAGGAAAAAATATTTACCAGTAACAGTATCCCAGGAAAATCTCAAAACAAGTTAAAAATATTCTAGCACCCACCAAGGTAAAATTCACATTGTCTGGTATGCAATAAAAAAGTGAACAGGAATTCAAAGAAACAGAAAACTATGAGCCAAAAACAGGAAAAACAATAAATTAAAACTGACCTCAAAACAATACAGGTGACAAGATTGGTAGACATGGATATTAAAATACTGTTTTAACTATATTACATATGTTCGGTTAGGTAGCAGGAACCATAAACATGTAAATGAGAGACATATAGAAGATGTAAAAAATAAAAAGTCCAAAGTCAGAATCCTAGGGATGGGAAAAATCATCTATAAACAAGCTATAATTAACTATAATTAACATCATGCTTTATGGTGAAAGATCAAATGTTTTGCTTAAAAATGAAAACTCCCTGGAAGCAACACTTTTGTCCTTGGGGATAACTGTATGTCTGATACTGACCCTTGGCCAACATAAGGAAGAGATGGACTACCTGGTGACTTAATGCGTTGTTTAAATTTTGAAACTCCCTAGAGGTTTGGGGCTCTTTTTCTACATTTTTTAGAGATGAATGGATTGATGGCTTATACCTAGTAGAACTGATATAATTAGTCACACAGTCTGGCTTAACTATTTGACCAGTGAGGCATTAAAGAATGTTCTGGGAACCTTTTCCAAGCTTCTCTAATGCCAATTTTCTTCCAAAAATCTTGATTATTTATAATTGAATGATGAAATATATTCTGTGAAACTGAGAATGAACCCTAAGAAGTTATGTCTGGATGTGCCAACAATCACATTAAATGGAAATAGAATAAACATTCCAATTAAAAGGTGGAGATGGTCATCTACATGCCACCTATACAAAGCACATATTAAAGAAAATAAATATGTTAAAAGGAGAGAAAAAAAACATACCATGGTAACAACAGTAAAATAAAAGCTGTAGTTGCTATATTAATAAAAGACATTGTAGATTTCAGAACAAAGATAATTAACAGGAGCTAAAAAGGAGCATTTCATAATGATAAACTATGTCACCAAGAATAAATAATAATCCTAATTTTTCTCACTAATAACAGAATTCAAAATACATGAAGAAAAATGTGATAGCACTGCAAAGAGAATTTAATGAATCCACCATTATGGTTAGAAATTTCAATAATCAATAGAACAAGTAGATAGACTATGAACAAGGATTTGGAAGACTTGAATCATATGGATCTAACTGACATATGGAGAACACAGCACTGAACAACAGCAGAGTAGACATTCTTTTCAGGTGTCAGCAAACATTTGACAAGGCAGTCCATATTTGGGGACCTAAAAAAAGTTTCCAAAAATTTGCACAGATTCAAGTCATAAAAAGTATATTTTCTCACTACAGTGAAATTTAATTAGGAGTAAATAATAAAATGGCATCTGAAAGATCCCCAGATTTTTGAAAACTAAATCACACACTACTAAATATTGCTTATATCAAAAAAATTACAAGGGAAATTATAAAGTATTTTCCCTTTATAATACTGAATGAAACTGAATGAAAATGGAAACAAAACATAGCAAAATTTGTTAATTGCCTAAAAGGAGTATTTAGAGAAATTTTAAAGACTCAAATGCCTATATTAGAAAAGGACACAGAATGTCATTTGCAGCAACATGGATGGACCTAGAGATTCTCATACTGAGTGAAGTAAGTCAGATAGAGAAAGACAAATATCATATGATATCACTTATATGTGGAATCTAAAAAAAAGGCTACAAATGAACTTATATACAAAACCAAAATAGAGTTACAGAAGTAAAAAAATAAACTTATGGTTACTGGGGAGGTAAAAGAGGGGGAGAGAGAAATTGGAAGACTGGGATTGACACATACACACTACTATATATAAAACAGATAACTAATAAGGACCTACTGTATAGCACAGGGAACTCTACTCAATACTCTACAATGGCCTATATGGGAAAAGAATCTAAAAAACAGTGGATATATGTGGGTTTTTTTTTTTTTTTTTACTTTAAGAACTTTTATTGAGATATATAATTGACATACAATAAACTGCATATACTTAAAGTGTACAATTTGATTTTTTTCTTATGTATACATGGCAATCCCAATCTCCCAATTCATCCCACCACGCTCCACCACTTTCCCCCCTTGATGTCCATATGTTTGTTTTCTACATCTGTGTCCCTATTTCTGCCTTGAAAACTGGTTGATCTGTACCATTTTTCTAGATTCTGCATATTATGTATTTTTATAATAGATTCACTTTGCTGTATACCTGAAACTAGCAAAACATTGTAAATCAATCACACCCAATAAAAATTTAAAAAAAAAAGGACACAGATCTCAAATCATTAATCTTACCTTTCACCTTCAGAAACTTGGGAAACAATAGAACTTATTTCCAAAAGAAATGAAATGAGATTAAAGCAGAAATCAAGGAAACAGAGAGAAACAGACAACAGGGAAAAAAAGGGGAAAATCAATGAACCAAATCAATGAATCAAAAAAGTTCTTTGAGAAAAATCAATAAACCAAATCAACAAATCAAAAAAGCTAGTTCTTTGATAAAAATCAACAAAATTGAAACTCACCTAGTCAGACTGATCAGGAAAAAAGAAAAAACTATTAATACCAGGGTGACAGAGGTGACACCACTACAGATTGCAATTCCATAAATACTATAAAGACTACAAGGGAAAAGTATCAACAAGTTTTGCCAAAAATCTTCAACAAGTTAGATTAAACAGACAAATTCCTTGAGAAACACAAACACCAAAGAACTTTCAGGAAGAAAAAGATAACATGAATACACGTGTGTGGTTAAAAACTTCCCACAAATAAAACTCAAGAGTCGTACAGATTTACTGTTGAATTCAATCAAACTTATAAAGAATTAATAATACTAATTCTATAAAGACTCTTGCATAAAACTAAAGAGGAGTAAAGTATTCCCCAGCTCATTCTATGAGGACATCATAACCATGATACCAAACCCACCCAAACGCTTTACAAGAAAATAATAGTCCAGAGCTACAGCCCAACACTTAGTAGAATGTAGCAAACAAAATACAAAAATATATGAAAAAAAATATAATATCATGATCAAGTAGTGTTTATTTCAAGAATAAAAGTTTGGTTTAACAAAAAAAATGAATTGACAAATACATCAGATTCAGAAAAAGTATTTGATAATTAAATATTCATTCTCAAGAAAAAGTCTCAGCAAACTAGGAAGAGAAGGGAAGCCCTTCAATGAAATAAATGATATCTTCCATAAAACTTCAGCTTATATTACACTTAATGGAAAAAGACTGAATGTTTTGCCCCCATGAACAGAAACAAGACTCCTCTCTCCACTTCTGCTCACTGTCAAACTGGAGGTGGTAGGCAGTACAAAAAAGCAAGTAAAAGAAATAGCCATCCAACAGGAAAGAAGTAGAACTGTTATTACCTGCAGATGACATGATCATACAGGCAGAGCTCAAAGGAAATATTCAAAAAAGTTAATAAAACTAATGTTTGTTTTGTTAGTGAGATTACAGGATACAAGATCAACATATAAAAATCAACTTTGTTTTTATATACTAAGAGCAAACAATTGAAATTTATATTTAAACAGTATAATTTGCATAGGGTCAAAAATATGAAATCCATAGGAGTAAATCTGAAAAAAAGGTGTGTGAAACACACACATTGACAACTAGAAAACATTGCTGAGAGGGATTAAAGGAGGCCTACCTAAAGAGAGAGATACATCTTTTTTTCCTGGGTTGGAAGACTCAATATTGATAAAATGTCAATTTTTCCCTTATTGATTTCTTGATTCAATGTAATCCCAATCCAAATTTCAGGAGACTTTTTTTTTGTAGAAACTGACAGACTGATACTAAAATTCAAAAGGAAATGCAAAGGACCTAAAGTAGCCAAAGAATAGCCAAGAATAAGCAAAACAATTTGAAAAAAAAAAAAAAAAAACAAAGGAGCAAAGACAATGCTGTGATTTCATTCAGATTGTCAAATAGGTCAAGAGACTAACACACAGGAACTTCCCTGGTGGTCCAGTGGTTAAGACTCTGTGCTTCCAATGCAGGGGGTGTGTGTTCGGTCCCTGATTGGGGAATTAAGATCCCACAAGCTGTGCACCATGGCCAGACACTAACATACAAATGAATAACTGATTTTTGACAAAGTTGCAAAGATGATTCAGAGAATAAAGGATAGTCTTTTCAACAAATGGTGCTAGAACAACTGGATTTCCACATTCAAAAGAATAAAAGGCGGGATGCCCCTGGTGGCACAGTGGTTAAGAATCTGCCTGCCAATGCAGGGGACACGGGTTCGAGCCCTGGTCTGGGAAGATCCCACATGCCACAGAGCAACTAAACCCATGGAGCACAATTACTGAGCCTGCACTCTAAGAACCCGAGAGCCACAACTACTGAGCCCGTGTGCCACAACTACTGAAGCCCATGCACCTAGAGCCCATGCTCCGTAACAAGAGAAGCCACCATAATGAGGAGCCCATGCACTGTAACAAAGCGTAGCCCCCGCTCTCCGCAACTAGAGAAAGCCCGTGTGCAGCAATGAAGACCCAAGGCAGCCAATAAATAAATCAACAAGTAATAAATAATAAAGTTTAAAAAAAAAAGAAAAAAAGGGATTCTGAACCATACTTCATACCAAATACAAAAATTATTTGAAAACAAGTTTTATACCTAAACATAAACCTAAAATTCTAATAGTTCAAGGAGAAAAAAATGGAAGAAATACTTGTTTACTTCATTTAGGAAAAATTTCTTAGACATGACACCAAAGCACAATCCAAAAAGGGGTAAATTTATAAATTAGACTTCATCAAAACTGAAAACTTCTGCTAGTCAACATACATTGCTAAGAATACAAAAAGAAAAGCAAAGGTGGTGATAAAATATTTGAAAGTTACATATTTGGTAAAGGGCTAGAATATATAAAGAAGTCTTGAAACTCAAAAATAAGAAAACAAGCAAACCCATGGGGAAGAAATTGGACAAAAGATTTGAACAGACACTTCATGAAAGAAGATGTACAGAAGACATATAACAACATAGAAAAGATCCTCTACATCAGGGGATGTTAGAGAAATGCAAATTAAAACCACAATGAGCTACCACTGTACATCTATTAGGATGTTTAAGATTAAAAACAATGACTATTTCAAGTATTGGTGAGGTTATGGAGGAACTGGAACTCTCATACACTGCTGGGAGGAATGCAAAATTGTATAACCATTTTGGAAAAGAATTTGGCAATTCCCTTAAAAGTTAAACCACATACCTACCATATGATCTATATATTTCACTCTTAGGTAGTCACCTAAGAGAACTCTAATACCCCCAAACTGGAAACAACCCAGTGTCCGCCAAGCAGTAACTGGAAAAACAAATTTCAGTATACCTATACAACGGAATACTAATTAGCAACAGAATGGAATAAACTGTTCATTACATGTAACAACATGGATGGATCTTAAAATACATATTTTGAGTGAAAGAAGGCAGACACCCCAAAAAGGACATAGTATATAGTCCCACTTATTTAAAATTCTAGAGATAGTAATTAATCTATTGTGACAGAAAGGAGACTGTGATTCCCTAGGGGAAGAGAGAGTATGGGATGGGAGGGAGAGATTACAAAATAGTTTAAGGAAACTTTTGGGTGATGGATATATTCACCATTTTGAGGGTGGTAATCGTTTCATGGGTATATGCACAAGTTCAAATGCATCAAATTGTACATTTAAAAATGTACAGCCTATTTATTTATTGCAGCATATTTCAGTAAGAGAAAAAGATTCTCCCTTATGGCAAGCGGAATTTGATTCAATTTTTCTTCTTATTTATTTGTTAGAAAAAGAACGAAGCCCAAAATTTGAATATAAAGAGAAAATAATTTAAATTGAATGGACAAATAAAAGCAATATATTATTATAAGCTACAGGTACACATATTTTACTTTCTCTTTTTTATGAAATGTATTTTAGCACTAGGAATGTTCATTCATTTTCTATAAATGTATGTTGCATCTATTTTTCCATGTTACGTCTTCTTTCAATTTTATGATTTCATTTTAAAAATTTTATTATACCGTTCACAAGAAATACACATTTTAAAAACTATACACATACCCCAAAAATGGAATAACATACCATAATTTAGAATAAAGACAGCATTTTACATCTTGTACAAACATTTCAATATTTTAAAAGGAAAATTTAACAAAATAATTAAAAGCTCAGAAGTAGAATTAGCAATTTATACTTACATAGCATGAAATAGGAATCTAAAATCTTTTTCTACAATTCTAATTGTCATGTAATGACATACATGCTTGGCTGTACTTCCATACGCTTCACCCTGGTCTATCAGATTTCTTTATATCTACACCAGTATCAAAATGGTTTTATTACTATATATACACATAAATGTCATATTAATTAGATTAGTTCCCAATCATTGTTTTCTTTTTCAAAAATTCCTTGGCAATTTATTCACCCAGATAAATTTTATTGTGTAATTTCTAAGCCTAAAACAAGAACTGTCTCAAAATTTATTAACTTTATATTAATTAATTAACTGATTAAGAAGGATTGACACATTTAACATGCTTTGTTTCCTAGCCTGGAGCATCAATCATTGAGGTTGTCCCTTTTGCATTTAATGAAGTAAAGTCAGTTTCTTCACATTGTTGTCACCTCACATATAACTATAAATAGTATTTGCAGATGTGCTTGCATATTATATTTAATAAACTTGAAAAGAATGGTTTTGGCAATTTACCAATATTAAATCCACTGCCAACAACAAAAAAAGGAGGAGTTATCTTTGAAAAATAGTTATATGCTTCTAATCCAAAACCTGATCCTCAGAAGTTCTAAAACGTTATTTTTAAAATAACGGTACTATTGGAATTACCCATACAAAATTCTCCACAGGAAATCACTTCATAGATTGAATTTTGTCTGCATAATATTGCTACATAATGGTGACATGTCTCTTTGTCACCATTCAAATACTGGCATGATTGTGAAGAAAACCAAAATTAGTCCCTTAACTTTATTGCTACAATTTATATATCTTTGTATGTCTTGAACCATTTTAGCACAGTAATATAATCATACTGTAAAAGTGAAGACTATTTCTCTAAACACAAAACACACAAAAATTTCTGTGATTTTTTTTGTTTGTTTCAAAATTATGTAGCCCTCTGTCACGTATATTGATAAGGAAAACAGTCTCCACTCTATAAACCCCCTTCTGGGAAAATAAATCACTAACTATAGCCACAACAGTTGCACACACAAAATATGTAACTCTGAAAGGCCTTATTGCAGTAAATGTCCTCTAAATGCTGAGAAAATAATTACCGAGTGACTGATTGTGTGTGGTGTGAGAAAATACTCCACTTTCTGAGCACTAAGTTACAGAGTTTTTATCCTGTTCTCATTTTCCCTACTGATTCCAATAACGTTGTTTTCATCTCTAGCAGAAAGGAGGCTAAATTTTTCCCTTCCAACCTACAATATCTTTAGCCATTTTGTATAGTGTCATTTTGCTGCTGTTATTCAATACACAAAAGCAGATGTCCCTTTGCTCCCATTTCCTACCTTCCATTGTCCCTGTTGCAGATTTTTCAATGATTCTTTGAATGCACTGCAGACAGTTTCATTCTATCAGCCCTTCCTTTTCATGAACACTCAGGGGCTACAATAAGACAGGGACTGGTGTAAGGGGACAGAAAGCAAGACATTATATTCTGAGATGTGAAGTCAACAATAGGTCAAGAAAGATCAGTAGAGTTTAGGGAAACATTTACTCTAGTGCTTCCAAGAAAAGTGGGTTGACGGCGGATACACAGTATCTAGGAAAACTTTCTTCTTACGGAAAATAATATAAAAACAATAATTATAAACAGCATCATTAGAGGTTGGGGCCATTTTCCATCCAATTCCATTTCTCCTTTCTCCATAGTAATAGGGTGTTAACTGAACATACAGTTATCTAGCTGAGGATTACACTAACCAGCTTCTTTTTCAGCTAATGGTGGTGAGGTAATAGAGTTCTCAATTAGGATGTGTAAGTGGAAATGATGCTTATACCTTCTGAGTAAGTAGCTTAAAAATAATTACCTGACCTTGGCTTCCTCTCTTTCCCCTTCTCTCAGACTGAAACATGATGTAGTAGTAGTCCAGCTTTGATGTGATAAAAAAATAAAACATTCTTTGAGATGAAAAGATGGGAGGAACCTGGGTTTCTGATGGTCTTGTCAGGTTGAGCCCCTGTCTTTCTGAATAACTAACCTCTAGACTCTTGCGTGAGAACCAAATTTCTATCTTATATAAGCAAGTGTAAGTTGGGGGTCTTTGTTTCCATAGATAAGTCTGAATTCTAACTAAAACAGGGGTTTACATATGAACCTGACATTCAGCTTAAAATTTGAAAAGATACCGTGTTTAAGGAATTCAAGGGCAACTAAATAGAAAACAAAAGTGGGGCATGAAAAAAAATTCTGCAATCCTATGTATATATATAAGTAGATAGTAATTTTTAAAAAGATTTAATACCAAAAACTAAAGGAAAAAATTAAATTATTTGCATCTGTTATCAGAAAAATATAAAATAAAAAGTTGGGCTCTAAGAAACAGAGAATAAAGTATGAAATAGAAAGCAACAGACTGGTATATAAACTGAGATGAAAAGAAAGCTGACTGAAATAAGCTGTGATTGCAAAGAAACTAAAATTTTTAATTAGATTTCAATCTGCCTATTGGAAGTTTTAAAGCATTAGAATCTAACCACAGAAAATACAATTACTCATGAAGAGTAAAATGAATAATGAGATTAAAATAATGGGACAATAGGCATTTTATCAGAAATTAGAAAGTGAATAAAAATAATCATAAATATTTAAGATAAAACTACCCTGAGTTGAAAGTAAAGCATATGATGATATTTTTTGTTACATGTTTAAAGAATAAATTTCTATAAAGATCCAAGGAGAGAAAAAAATTGGGCTACTTATAAGGAAATGGAAACTAGGTTTTAAGCATCTAATACTGCAACTAGAAAAAATTTTTAAACACCAACTGAGTGATGCTTAACAGACAGAGAAGAGTCTAGCAAAAAATATACTCAGTGAAGTTACTGCTTGCCTGTGAAGTTACTGAAATGATATTCACTGATAAAGACTCCCTGAAAATTACTTGAAGACATACTCCAACGATCTGCAAATTAATCAAATAACAGATTTTAAAAGAATGGAGTAATCATTTATACCACGTAAGTATTTTTTAGTTGGGAAAAGGAAAGAAGTAAAAAGAATGAGATAAGGATGTGTACTTTCAAAGCAAAACACTAGTAATAACTGGGAGACAGGAGGAACCTGAGATGACTGAACATGAAAGTTCTAAAAATGGGACATCCAAAGACATACTGAAACTTTTGTTTTAGTCCTGTAAGACTCATTCTGGATTTCTGAACTTTAGAACGGTAAGAGAATGAATTTATATTATCTCAGCCACTACGTTTGAGATAATTTGTTGATTTTGCTAACATCAGGTTATTGTTGATTCTTTCAGTGAAAAATCAGGAAAGGTGCTGGAGACACAGCCAGATGGAGAGAGGATATAAGAGAATTCGAGAAAGTGGAGATAAATACAAAAAACTCTTTGGTAAGAAGTGGGGAATAGATGAAGAAAGGGTATATGGTTACGAAAATGAATTTTAAACTGGTGACAGGGGAGCCTGAGAAAATAACCCCAAAGTTCTAAAATGGGACATCCAAAGACATATTTCCTTACAAAAGAAAGCTATGATCATTGCACATGCCTACAGAAGGAAGCGTATGTATTTGTAATGTTTTATGTACGTGAATGGGACCTTGGGGACACGACATTGTGCACAGAGGCTCCAGACAGACTGAGTAGTTGGGTAGCTCATGTGGCTCTGCACATGTAAGTGATGAATAACAAACCAAAATCACGCAAACAAAAATGTACTGTTTTCTACATTTTGCAAAACTTGCCGTGAACTGACAAGCTAAAAAGGATATTCTGTTACCTCTGAAGTTAAAATATGAATTATCTCTAAATAGATATTAGGAATGCATTTTTAATAAATGCAAAAGATAAAAAAAGATTTCTAAAAGTATCTAATAATTTATATAAATTAACAAGTTTTACAAAATGGAAGCTTAGCAATAATTAAGTTTCCAATTTTACATAAAGGACAGGCAAAATTGTTGATTTATTCTTGGATGTAGTGTAATTAGTTTAAGGTTCACTATTGGGCAAAGAATGCCAGGCTGGTCTGGAAGTCATCCACCTTCAGTTATCGTATTTAAAATTCAGACTCCTCCACAGCTTGGAGCACTCTTCCCCTGTGGGTTCGGTGACACCACATTCTCCTGGGTTTCCTTTCTTTCTTCTTTTCTGGCTCTACTGTTTCTTTCCCATCCTCTTGAGCAGGGGCGCACATACTATGGCCTCTTGGCTAAAGCTGGTCTTTTTTTTTTTTTTTCTCTTTTTGTAAATAAAGTGTTACTTTAAAAATGAACAGCAGGGCTTATATGTTAACATAGTGTCTATGGCTGTGTTTGTGCTACTATGGAAGAGCTGAGTGGTTACAATAGAGATCACGTGGCCTCCAAAATTTTAAAATACTTACTGTCTGGCCCTATACTGAAAAAGGGTACTGGTCCTGCTCTTGGGTATTGTCATGCTTTAGTCTTGTCCCAAGCCATCCTCTCTTCTTCTTCCACATAGTCTCCCGGATAACTGAATCTACTCAGATAACTTTGTGTGTTCACAGCTCCCAGGCCCACAGCTGCAGGCCAGACCTTGCCCCTGACCTTCAGGCTCCTGTGTCTGGCACTCTTTGGGGTGTACCCATTTGGATGTTTTCCTCCTTCTCAGTGCATCCAAAAATAAACTCCCTGTCCTCTTTTTACCAAATGATATTCTTGTTTCTCAGCAAATGTAACCACTATTCACCTGTTTTTTATAAATAATAGAACTTTTGCTACCGCCTTCTTCTCCCCTACATTATATAGCCACTCCTGTATACCACCCGTGCCACCTCAAACCCTTCCCATCTTCCTCCATACACCACTCTAGCCCAAGATACCATCATCTCTTCTCCCTAAATTATGGAAACATTCTTTAGTTGGGATGTCTACAGAAGGTCTTCTCTTCAATCCCATCTTCACACTAAACCAACATTATTCTCTAGACATAAAGATCAAAGCAACGCATGTGCTCTACTCTAGTCCCTGATACCTAGTAAGTGATGGGTATTTCTGAGTGAATAAATAAATGAATGAATAAATTATGAATAAATAGCTCCCACAAGATGTTAAGGAAGAAATGAAACACTCAATGAATAGATCTGAATCCATTATCAGGAGGGAGGGTGGTATAAATTCAAGACTCACTTCAGATCATTAAAAAATATTCTATAGAATACTATAGCAGAGATGCTAAGCAGATCATCAAACATGCTTATTCCTCTTTTTGGAAACACAGGTTGACTATGTTTCCCTTTTTTTTGTTGTTGTTTTTGATTTTGCAGTTATATTTGGTTGTATAAAAGGTTTCTCTACAATATAACATGAGAGGAAATAGTAATTCACTTCTAGGACTCACCCTGAAACACTTTTCATTTGTGATCCTCTATGCTGTTCCCCCTTCATATTCAATGCAAGAAAGGATGGCAAGTTTGGGATATTTGTGTTTGAGACAGCAGAGGCAGAAAAAGAGAGAAAGACAGAAAGAGAGAGAGAGAGAGAAAGAGAAAGAAAGAAAGAAAGAAAGAAAGAAGGAAGGAAGGAAGGAAGGAAGGAAGGAAGGAAGGAAGAAAGAAAGAAAGAAAGAAAGAAAGAAAGAAAGAAAGAAAGAAAGAAAGAAAGAAAGAAAGAAAGAAAGAAAGAAAAAGAAAGAGGAGAGAAAGAAAGAAAGAAGGGGGGGAAGGAGGGAGGGAGGAAAAGAACAAGGAAGGAAAGGAAAGGAAAGGAAAGGAAAGGAAAGGAAAGGAAAGGAAAGGAAAGGAAAGGAAAAGGAAAAAAGGACAAGACAAGACTGTGAGATTCTGAACCACCACTTAAAGGAAAAGTACCCTCTTATCAAGAACATTGTTATGATTCCCCAAATATGTCACGTACTAATTCCATGAACCTGTGAATGTTAACTTATGTGGCAAAAGAGGCTTTGCATTTAAGATTAAATTAAGGATGCCAACTGTGACATTAGCCTGGATCACCCAGGTGGGCCCAAGGTACTCACAGTGATTCTCATAAGAAGGACACAAGAGGAACAGAGTCAGAATTGAAGACAAGGGGGCAAGAGGTTGATGGAAGCAGAGGGAGGAAAAAGAATGTGACATGGGACCAGGATCAGGGAAAGAGACCCTAGAAGATGGAAAAGGCAAGGAATGGATTCTCCCCAGAACCGCTGAAACTTTTAGTCCTTTAACATTCATTTGGACTTCCAACCTTCTGATCAGAATTGTAAGAGAATGAATTTCTGTCATTTCAGCCACTAAGTTTGTGGCAATGTGTTGATATTGGCAACATGAGGTTTCTGTGGATTCCATCAGTGAAAAGTCAGAAAAGGGGTTGCAGACAAAGCCAGATGGATAAAGCATGTCACAGAATTTGAGGAAGTGGAGATAAATACAAAAACTCTTTCACAGAAAGTGGGGAATAGATGAAGAAAGTGTACATGGTTACGAAAATGAGTTTTAAATTGGTGGATACTGGAGCACGTATGGACTTAGAACAGCCACTCATTTGCGAGAGAGAAACAGAGGACACAGGGAAGAGTGGAGATAATTGCAGGAGAAAAGTCCTGATAAGAAGAAAGGGATTTGGTGAGAATTGAGTGAGGATATACCGACCTTTGATAAGGAGTCTGTTCTTTAAGATTATAGGAGAAGATGGGCACAGGTGCTTACAGATAAATAGACTTGGTGATGGCAACGGGAGAGCCTTTACACATGAGGTTCTGCTTTCCCCAGGAAGGAAAGGGCAACCACTGAAATTACAGAAACATATAGAGTAAGAAGTTCGACAAGTTATGAAAGAATATGATTTGGCAGGAAAGTGATTTTATAAAGATTATAATTTATAGTCGTGTTTTAAAATTGATGATTGTGCATGTATAGTGACATCAACATGGGTGTACGTGTGTTTTCTCCAACAATATTCAGCAACATAAGTGCAAGCATAGAGAAGGTGGAAGTTGGCAGGAAGAAAGTGGAAAGACATTTGACAATACTCACAAAGGAGTAATAGGTAGCAGTAATAAGTAGTAATAATCATCACAAATCGTGGACTCTGAACTAGAAGAGTAGATAGGAGGAGGTGGAAATAGAGTGAAAATGCTATCAATGAATTCAAGATGTCCACAGGATCACTCAGACAGATGGTCTTTATGGTCAAGTGTCCCCAAAGACAGCCTGGGCTAGAGTTAAAGATGTAAAAAGAAATATACAGGAAAAACATGCTAGCCGACTGGATGTGCTTGCTTGAATCTTACATACACCCAATGGGAAATTTGAAATTGTGGGGTGTAGCCCTTTGTAAGAAGATTTTGCACTTCCAATCTTAGGACCTACAAAGAGCAAGGAAGAGCAAGAGCCACGGAAATACAGCATAAGACTATTATCTGACTTCATTTTAAATTTCTCTAAAAATTGTAAAGCCTTATACATGAACCCATATGCCCATTTGGGGATGGTTAGAGATGTAATAAATGGCCATCTGACCTCTCACACTAGCACTCAAGAACTTAGTAAATATGCAATGTTGCCATGTCAGTTCTTAACCTTTTAATATGAGAAAACTTACTTGTTAACATACCCAGAGAAGATCCATTAACCAGGTTCATACAACGTAAATATAAAATCAGAATGAAAATCTAAAATTGAAAGGATTAAAAAAGTATCAGAAAACTGATGATAAAAACATGCTCTCCCTAAAGGAACACCAACACTGTACAACAAATTTTAAAAACAACAAAAAAAACAAGCTTTTATGATCACACAATTAGGACAAGTGTAAACATGTAAAAGAAATATTTAAGAGCACCTTATGGTTTTTTAATTTTGAGATGGATACAGTAGGTGTTTAATAGCACTCGTTTCATTGATCTCATAACAGGAATGATTTTGCCAAAAAGAAAAAGTTAAAGTCGAATTATTCACTGACTTCAACTCCCGATCCTAGCTAACGACCTGATCTTTAGATAACCACTCGTAGAGTATTACAAATGGTATTTACTCCTGACTTATATTTTGTGCATGAATTTAGCAACAAAATACCGACAATAATTTCTACTTACTACACCTGTGAGAAAGTAAATGCACATCATGGAGCCCTGTAATAACTGTAAGTTCTTCCTATGACTCTCCTTAAAAAATTGGCCAAGAGATAGTTACAGGACAGGTATGAAAGAGGGGAGGGGGAGGGTATTCATATTTAAAATGCAATGAGTCATGAAGGTATCCTACGTCCGAAAACATAAGTGATATGGATGAAAATGGAAAAAAGACCTACACTTCTTATCCATTCCAGAAATAGAAATATGTGAATTATGTTTTTATGAAATGAAGGGAGCCTTGTTTATTGTTATTCTCTTCCCTTAATTCTAAGCTTTAATAACTTTTTACTCAATTTTGCCACCAGAAATAATCAAATAAAAAATGGCTTACTGAGTTAAATACCATTTATCTAACACTTGAAAACCTAAAGTAAGGAATACAGGGAAGGAAATATTCAAGGAAACATACACACACACACACAAAATGGTTAGAAAGGGTAAAGGTAAGTCATCTGAGCACCTCATATCATGGTAAAGGCAAAGTGAATACAGAGAGCTGATATAGTCCATTTATTTTATAAATATATATGTTACATATTTATAAAATTATATATATTATATATATAACAAATTCTTCCTTTCCATCCACTTGCATTAAGAAATTATATCTATGTATTACTTATCAGAGGTTTCCATTTAACTTAATATTTAGGAGAGTATTGAAGTTGTTTAAATATATTCATAAACCTAAACTAAATAAACGGACCTTTGTGTCCACACATCCCTATGGTGATATACCTGATCGGGGGAAGATTTCAAGCTCTTTGAGGTACACCCTCTGCCATCCTTACAGGGTTTATTCCCTGTTTTTTCCTAACAATCCTTGAGCTGTTGGCTACAGACTTCATCCTAACCCTCCCCATCACCAAAACACTGGTAATAGCTCCAAGGTAATCATTCTACATGACAATCCAAGTCAGCTTCCCAGGTCAGCCATCACCCTCACTGGTCCAAGTGGAGGTCTGCCTCAAGTATCTCCCTGAACCATGCCTTAAAAATCCATCTAAGGTTAGTTAAACATACAGACTTCTGAAAAATCACATATAGATGTAATGTAAGATAGATGTTATGGATTATTTAACAGGAGTCTCAAAGAATTTTAAAAGCCAGTCAAGACTGAACAGTGTATTTCGATTTTAACAAAGCATAAGGGAGAAATGGATTACAAGAAAAAGGAATCTTGAAGAATGATGCGTAGATAAATATGGAAGCAAAGAAAATGCCTTATACAGGAATAAATATGCATTATGTATAAAATTCAGCTCTAGAAGGAAGCAACATGGAAAAATAAGTCAAATAAAACAACTGGACTCTAGCTTCATTCAACGTTAACTATTAAAGGTTGGAATTAATAAAACAGTAGCAATGTGCTAAATGAAAGTCTCTTACAAATGGAAGTTTTATACTATAATTTGAAAAAGAGCCTCAGGTTATCTTTAAAGCTGTGATCAGAAACAGAAGTTCTGATAGATCAAAGTAACATCTTCTATTTCATGTCTCTCTGCAGAACAATTAAGGATTCTGTTATTAGCCATCTGCTAGGTTGGGGTTTTATTTTAAATGCTCTAAAAAGAATAGGATATACCATCTCAGGACTGTATTTGAGTCATCATTTGCAGGAATGCTTGTTTATATTAAAATGACAATTTTTTGCCATAGAGCCTTAGTAAAGGACGCTTTCAAATGAGCTGATAACTTATATGATATGCTCAGACAAGGTAATGGAGTCAACCAGAGAATCTCTCGTTAGATAAGTTTATGAAAGTTGTGAGGCTATGATAGTTATGAATAAGATGGGTACCAATTAAAATGTCCAAAAAGCTAAAACTAAGAGTTTCTCTTTCACAGCAGTGCATTATACTAGAGTTTTTCTTCTCCTTAATTTTCAACAAAATTGGAAAAAATTAAGGGTCAAGCATTTAAGCTGTAAAAACTAGTCTCATTCTGTCATAGCTGGAAAATGCACTGGTTAGGAGAAGATTGTTCATAAAATTTTGGAAATACAAGCTATTCTTTTTCAGTGACAACCTTTACAAAATTTTCTGCGGAAATTTCTTCTTGCTTTAATCAAAATATTTTTAACTAATAATATATGATATGCCTCAGGGGATAGGAGAAAAAAGAAACTAATGGGAAAAGAAACCCGTCATTTGCATTTTATTGGTAGAGTATTCAGAGAAACGTGTAAATATCCAGAAAAGAAAAAAAATCCTTTAAACAAAAACATATAGCCATATTTGGTCAAATATGAAAATATTTTTTTCAATCTTCTATTTTCTTATCCTCAGCACTTTGAAATCAGGGGCAGCTGTTAAGTTTCACCTAGTCCCTGGGTCATGATGGCTCTTCTGAACTTTGAATGGGAAAGTTCTATAAAGCAAGATTATTTCTTTGAAGACGCCCCTCTATTCCAAATCCAAATGTAAGTGCCTGGAATAAAAATTGAATCTTAAATTCTAGTCTAATTGGTAACTGGTAGTTGAGGAAAATTACAGAACTGTTTCATTTATGCTTAAATTCAATTTTTTTTAACGCACAATGCTTTTGTATTCTCACTCTTTATTCAGAAAACTTAGAATTGTAAAATGTAAGAACTGGAAGGTATCATACAGAATATCTGAAAGAAAGTCTTCATTAGGAAGATTAAATGTAGCACAGAGTAGAAAGAGAGCCTCACCCTGATTCTTACTCCCATAACTAGATGGTGAGCAGCCCTGAGACAATGGCCAATGATGATTCATCAGAGAAGCACGTAATCTCCCTGAGAAAGAGGAGAGTCATTTATAGCTGGGCACCTTCCCTCTGAGAAGCAAAAGCAGGAAAGGCTAAGGATCCCAGAGTCCCGCTTGTAGATTCCCACTTGTTTCTCCTATTTTCACCACCTGTGTGTCACCGTTGCCTTCTATTAGCATTAGTATGTCCAGTGCCCATAAGATGAGAACAACTTTGCTCCAATTTCTCCAAGGAATGAAGCTCCTCTCACTTCCTGAGAAGCTGGAGCGGGTAGTAGCTTGGCGGCATGAAGGGCAGGGATCTAAGGAATCTGTTTAGGGACTTTCAGCAGTTACTTCTGCTCAGGGCTGCTCCTCCCCTGTGCCTTCTGCATTACCCAGTACTTCCAAGCACAGATTTTTTTTTTTTAGGAATTCTGCAGGAACACTCCCCTCAACACCTGCAATGTCCATAACCCCTAACACAGAAAACTCTCATGCTTTTACTTCATCCAAATATCACTCCTCCATCCTTTTGGAAACCGTTGCTGAGATTTAAACTCCTTTGCTATCTTTCCTGTTGTTTTTATCCCTTTTGGTTAATCCCATTTTCTTTTCCTTATCATCTTCACTGTATAAGGTTTTCATAAGGTACAAAATATACCCATATATGATAAATTACCAAACTTAACATTATTTCTCTTAGGTTGATGTGTATATTTTAAAGCCTAGGCAGGTAATTATGTGTGAACCAGGATAAAAGCTCCATGAAGATTTTGTCTGTTCTGGCCTCCACTGTTTCTTCATCATCTAGAACAGGGCTTGATCAATAATTACTTTTGCATGAATGCACACACATATTTATAAAATCGGAGCCTTTCCGTGTAAAATATTTTCATACTTCAATTCTAAATCATGTTCTTTTTATTGACATTTCATTGTTATTTCAGGTTGCCATGAAATATACCTTCAAATTATTCTGCTGCATGGGATTTCTGTAAATGTAGATTCATGTTATTGCTAACAGCAAACCTGCATTATATAGAAGGAATTAGGAACAACTGAGAAAATGTGTGTGTGTCTGTGTGTGCAGACTCTGATTTAAATGAACAACAGCGTCTCCTTATGTTTATTGTTAGCAGTTAAGCTCAAGTATCTTCGAGCCATACAGAAAATCAGTCCCAGAGATAGCAAACTTGAGCAACACTTGTGTTTTGACCTAAAAATGCAGGCCTTACCTTGAGTTGTATAGCATACCTTCAATCTGTGGCAGACAGCCACCTCATGTAATTTAGAAAGGGCCTTCATACACTTTGATTGCGTGAAACCCAGTCTACTACATAAAATACACCCAACATAAAGTTCAACAGGGAAAAATTGGGAAGTATGTCTCTTTCCATGTTTGAGGAACTCAGCATCTTTCATCTTTGGTTAAAAGGTTAAAAAATTCTCAAATCATTGCATTTATTTTCATTTTCAAAATTTTAATTTATTAGAGCTATACCAAACTGAAGACCAATTCTTTCTTTCTTGTGTTTTCTTCATCTAATTCCCGACTTGCCTTGTCTTTAATTTTTCTTCTGTCTTCTTCTTTTCTTACCCCCCTGGCTGTTTTAATACTTCTCATTTCTCCTTTCCTTCTGTGCTTTTCCTATGTCCTCTTCCATTATCTTTCAGTGATGAAAGTCTTTTGAGAAAGCAGATTAAATAGGCATGCCTGAGATTCACATCCAAAAAAATTATATCCCTCTTGTCTTTTGTATATAATATCTAATTTGCTGAAAGTTTATTACTTTGAATTTAAAAAGGTACTACTCAGATAAAGTTGGGGTAATCTGAGACTAAACACCATGAGAAAAATGAAGATGGGAAGTGGGGAGAGAGAGAAAGACAGAGACAGAGACCCAGAGATGGAGAAAGAGGAGGGAGGCATTTAGAAAGTTAGAACTGTGTTGAGGAAGAATTGAGGGAAAACTATAATAAAATATATGGGATTAATTATAACACCATTCATACTGCACCATATGGCCATCTGTTATGAGGAACAAACAATGGAAAATTTCTTCTGTCTCTCTCTCTCCCTCTCCACACATCATCACACACGTACATTCTCTGTTCCCCTCTCTCTTTTCCCCAGTTTCCTCTGAGTGAGTGAGTGTGTGTGTGTACATGTGTGTGTGTGCAGCAAAAAGGTATCAACTGTGGACTATTCAGTCACAGAGATTTAATTTCAATTTTTACCCAACTATTAATTACACGAGTGAACCTTGAGCAAAGTACTAATTACTCTAAGTCTCAGCCCTCCTTTCCACAATGAGGATGCTATTACTTGCATCTCAGGTTGTTTTCATGGTATTTAAATAATATCATATATCTAGTTATTGATTTGGCATAGATCCTGGTAAACAGTCAGGATCTATGCCAAAAAATTCCTGTGGCAAAAACTGCTAGCAAAATCCATGTTCTCAATTCTTTCAGATCACAGAAAGATCACAATCGCTAGCTCCCTCTGAAGATAAAAGAGCCATGTAGTAGAACTACTGTTAATAGATGTGAGCACAAGTGATGTGCCCCATTCTGGCCAATAAATGCTATGCAAGTATCATTCTCCCTGCTCTTCCTCCTTAAGCTGGTGATAAAGCTTGACCTTGGAAGCCTGTGTCAGTTCTTTCTCTACCCCTTTGAAATGTATGTAAATCTTCTCCCAGACTCCTTCCAACGTTATGACTCAGAACATATCTTTCTCGAGGATCTAAGAACCATATCTTTGAAATATAAAGATGGAAGCACTACCATCTCTCAGTCCCTGTGGGAGGGTGGAAGTCTTACTCCAATGGGAGGCCAACGAGCAAACAGAGACAGCCTAATCTCAGAGGAAAACATTCATAAACGCAGAAAGAACTCAATGTGCTCAGCACATCCCACTGATCAACCTTCCCCCACAACGTCCTCCCGTCCTTTTTTACTAGCCCACTCCAGTGCTTAACAGCGCTCCGGCCATTTGCTTTAGCAAAGTTGATTTTAGTCTCCCCCCCTTACTGCAATAGTCTTGAATAAAGTCTTCCTTATGGGTGAACTTTGATGCAGTTTCTACTTTGCCAACCCCACTCAACCAATGTTCATTATTATGTGAGACATAACATCTATTGTGTTGGAGTTATTATAAATATGATTTTTAAAAATTTTAAATGTTTAATATTATTTTATTTTGTTATTAAAATGATGGGAGCCTATGTGTGATACAGAAATTGGAAACTTGAATTGGGTGATGTAATAGGAAAAGCCTGAAAAACACGAACATAGCTGTTGAGTGGGTTGCGAGGCAACAAGGCTTATAAGAAAATAGATTCCGAGGCTGGAAGCCTGGAGAACCCTGATAAGGTGTGTCAAAACATTAAGTAGAACTCTGGTAACTCTGGATATAGACCAACTGCTTTGGGAGGTAGTAAGAGCTACAGTAGTATGTGTTTAGTTTGTTTCTTACTCCTTATATTTGGGTATTACAATAAAGATATGAGCTCAGGAAAGAGCTTCTGGTTTGAAAGCAGAAATGCAAGTGAATAGAGTCCAAGATTTGTGGATCCTTAAGAGTTGAAAAGTAAATTGCTTCTGTAACTCAAGAATAGGAAATAAAATTGAAACAACATTTGGTTGATAAAAATTCCTATGATTTTACGGTTTATCAGAGGAAGGCACTCCTCCAGCAGAGGATATTATTCAAATGGCCTCAAGCACCAATTAGTTGAGAAATGGGAATAAAATGGGAAAAAGAAAAAATAAGTGAGAAAAAGAAAAGGAATGAAGGAAGGGAGGGAGGGAGGAAAATATTCTATTGTGTCTAAGCTACTGTCTATTATTGGAGTTTGGGTACCAGAATTCTATATCAAAATTGGGCAGATCATATGGGCATGTTGATAAGAGCCTCAGAAAAGGTTTTCATGTTCTTGCATGCAGTATGGTCTAGGGAATGGTCCTAGGCTTTTGATCTAAATTCATGGCCTTGCTGTGCTTTGTATCCTTCAGTAATTCACTTACTTCGACTCTATTTTGCATTATTAATGAATATTGGAATTGATCACTTATGCTCCTTTTACCTGATTTTTGTACTTTCAAAATCAGTCTGAAAATGACTATAAGAAATATAACTAAACTCTTAGATAGGAACTCAAATTTTATGGTCAATTATTTTAATTCGGTTCACTTGAAAATTAAAGGCCCTCTGCTCCCTGGCAGGGCACTTAGGCCAATTGAGAAAGTACTCCACCCCACAGCACATCCAGCTCCTGGTAGAGCTAAGGGAATAAGAATTGCACAGATATGCAGGCATCTAAATAATCATATTCTATGCTATTAAAAAATCTTTAGAATATTTTTAGAGCAGAATGGTAGAGTCAAATATTTTTTCTTTGTTGAAGAAACCATTAAGAACAAGTAGTATTTCTTTGTTCATTATAGCTTGATCCTTGTATACAGACTTTTGCAATTGATTGGAGTGGCACAGAATTTCAAAAAGCATCAATCTAGTTCTCCTATAGTTGAGTAGCCTAGATATTAATAAGGATATACATACTAATGATGATGAACCAGCTGTCCATGGAAAAGCTGCTTTAGAGCGTATTCAGTTTTATCATTCTGACAGCTCGCATGGGAAAACACACTGTATTCATCCCCTTTCCTTGTGCTAGAGTCAAATTAGAATTTCATTTAAAGATAAGAAGCCAATATCATAGCATTTTACATTCTCATCTTTACGACCTACTTACTTTTAATACTTGCTGTTAAGAGATGGGCATTCTTCAATGTCAGATGTGAGTGGTTTTATTTCTGTCTATATTTTCTGTTTTAGTGATTTTTTTGAAATAAAGATTTCTTTATCTCAAACACACTTTTTTTTAACGTATCTGAGATCATCTTGATTCTTTTTTTTTCCATTTAAAACATTTTTGGGGGAGGACCTCTTTGGGCACTTTCTCATTTCTTACTTAGTATGACTTCATTATATTTAAGCCCTACTTTAATAGTGTGTCATCCATTTCTAATTAGTGGTAGATAATTAATTTCTAATTAGAAACAGATAACAGTAATATATACCTCTGTGTGTAATATTTTAAATGACCATAATAACATTTTGATCGAAAGAACTAATTATTAATCCAACTTTCTAATGCCCTCTTTGACTGGCAACTGAACTAAAAGGGGACAGAAATTAGCAGACTGCATCAGGGCACAGACATCAAGGAAAAAGAGAAATAAACAAAGTTAAGATTTCATGCATCAGTTTTCTTTGGAAGGTGCTATAGCATTAGCACTAGAGTTGCTTATAACACTGTGAATTTTATGCTGAGCTAATAACTTCTGAGTCATTTGCACTGATCACTCTTTTTTTTCTACAGGGTACAATGCTCTCAAGTTACCCAAGAACCTGTATTTCTTGCTTAATGAGGTATCTGCCCACCCCAACCTGTTCCGCAAAGCATCCATTGGTCCACACTGTTAATGTCACATGGTACAGATACAGGGTTTACTGTGACAAAACTCACAGGCAGAGAAGGAATGGAACACATATGGTCCCCTAAGCTCTCAGCGTACAGCCCAGACTGGGCACACAAGCATTGTAGCCAACAATCCTGTACAAAAAGCTCCCTAACCTGTAATGGTCTATCTACAGGAACAGATGTGGGAGTAGGAAGCAGCAGGGAGCGGGGAAACATTTATACTCCAAAGTAACAGCAGAAAAATGGCCTTGCTCAAAAGGTGGAGTCATGGAACCAACAGCTATTCCAAGAGCTGGAATCAGCCTAGGGTTTTTGTTGGACTAACTCAACTGCTGAGCCAGCTCTTGGCTCACCTAGCAAAGTGGGGAGGAAACCAGCCTCCAAGGCTATCCAAATTGGTCTTCCCACTCTCTCAAGAAAAATTTCCTACCTTGTCACCTATTTCTCAGGTATTAATGTCTGCTAGAGAAGTCGCAAGTCAAGGATTGCCATTGCATTAAAATGCTGTGAGGTTGTTATCTTATAAAGGTAAATGTAATCATAATCATAATTATAGTACTCATAAGGATAATAAAATAATATTTATTAAATCCTTACTCTGTACCAAGCTCTACCCTAAGCACTCTATAGGCATTAAGTCATTTGATGTAATCCTTACAAGAATTCCATGAAAGAAATATTACTAGCCACAAAGTCTTCTGATATTAAAAGGGTACATTAGGAAATTATACCTTTGCCAAAAGAATTGAATTTAAAAAGAATTTAAACACTGTCACATTCTGGATGGAAAAGACATATGAGTGGGATCTATATCGTTTAGTTTTACCCAAATCGTAACCAATTCTGATTGCTTTTTACTCCTATGAAAAGGCACAGATCAGCTTGCTTTCCAGAAATATCCTAAAATATGTAGAAATAAAGGTGTGAAGAACAAATTTCTGTGCACTAGAGATTAAACAGTGACAGCAGCCCTCATAAATTAACCACAGCCAATTTAAGCAGATACCCTCTGTAGGGAAAGCACAAAACAATATAAAATAAGCGTTCTCTCCCATTTCTAAAAGCTCTGTCTTCTGAAAATACATAATTCATGCACCTATCAGGTCACTTTGTTGTCAGCATCACAAAGGAAATGGGGAGGAAGGGCCATTTTCATACTAATCAGTCAAAGAATATTTACATTGCAGCCAACTGCTGTTCCTTAGAAGTGCACAACTGCTGCAAAAGCCTAAATGTCTTATGAGTTATTAAAGCAACCAGACTGAGTTGGAACATTGGCATTTTTTAAAGTAGACTGTAAAAAATTACCATTCAATTCCCTTTACCCTTTTCTGCCTACCATTAGTTCCCCATTTAACAACCTGAGGTCTCTCTAATAGGCCTCTGATTCCTGTATTCTTTTGCCACTTTTGCAGTAACTGCTTTGGAATCTTGAAGCTGAGAGCAGTCACCTCATTTGCTCTTCTCTTATCCAGCAACAGATCACTACTTAATCCCCAGCTCTTTTAAAAGGAGTTCTCCAAGATGTTTTAGGAGGAAGAAAAGAATAGTAAACATCCTAATTGCCCTAAAAGTGCTGCTTCCATTGTCAGTTTCACCTTAGAAGTAGAGGAGAGACGTTAAAGGCTTGGGTTGAGACCGACACTGCCTTGTGAACCGCTGTTGAGCAAATGCCCTGGTTTTCACACGTACCCAAAACATTAAGGTCACGCACAGCAAATAGCATGAGTTAAGAACAGAAACCCTGGCACTTTATTCTCCTCTCTCAGCCCCCAATTCAAAGAAACTCATAAAATGCATGATACAGACCTATTCAGGCTCTAAGCATCTCTTTTTGTTGTGTTTTGTTTTGTTGGCACCAGGAGGTGTTCTTTTCGCTGCCTAGTTTCATTTATTCTCTGTGCTTCAGAGAACAGGACTCCTCCCAATTGCTTTGGAAAATGATGCCATGGTTTAATAGATGTCACGAGCACAGAGGAACTTTCATGATGTTGTGACTAAATTTTTCTTTTCTTAATTGCATACCATTATTCCTAATTATGTTTACGGGTATGGTGCTAAGTAATTACTCTCCCTTCTTCCTGTTAACACCCTTCACATATTAGCAGCAGTTATGTCCCTCATTAATTTTAACTGAGAAGGCTATGTATATTTAATTTTGTATTATTTTCCAGGTTTGTGTCAAATTTTTCTCTTCTTCCAACATGTTCTTCTCCCCTACACACAAAGTACTTCTGTATCTTTTAGAGAATATAATTTTCACACCTTCTGATCCCTTTGGCCCTCAATCTTAAGAGCAACTAACATTTCATTTCTCACCTTTTTTACTTGATCTCTAGCAAAATTCTACCTTTGTCATCACAGTCTTGCTATAATTCATCCTCGTCTCCCCTCTCCTGCAACTAGATTATCTTAACAACCTGCCTTAGTCTATTTGGGATGCTATAACAAAATACCATAGACTGGGTTGTTTACAAACAATAGAAATTTCTTTCTCATGGTTCTAGAGGCTGAAAGTCCAAGATGAAGCCCTCTGGCAGATTGGTGTTCAGTGAGAAGCTGCTTCTTGGTTCATAAATGGCTCTTCTCACTGTCCCCACGTAGCAGATGGACTCGGGAGCTACCGGGGGTCTCTTCTATAAGGGCACTAATCCCATTCATGACCTAATCACCTGCCAAAGGCCCCACCTCCTAATACCACCATATAGGAGATTAGGCTTGGGGTGCGGGGTGGACACAACGTCTATAGCACATCCTTTTCAGAAAATTGCCCTCCTAAACTCCTGACCTCTCTCTACATGCGTATCGTGATGCTCTGGGTCCTCTCAGCTCTCCTACCTTTAGTTCCAACCCAAGGTGCAGATGTGGCCAACTCTTCTGGCGTGGCTTCTCACCACCTCATGCAGGTAGAGTTTAAGAGTGCGGATCTCACGTCCAAGCTTCTCTCCTCTCGTCTCCAGCCCAAGGGCTTCTTTGTTGGTGCCCAAGCTAAGAGGCCATAAGACTCCTGCTATTTGTACATGATGCACAGCTGGAGGGTACATAAGTCAGTGCTTCACAGGGTGGCATCTAGGCCTGAGGGGCAGGAACCAGCAAATAACTCCTCTCCCTTCCTTGCCCCACACAAGTCCCTTGCCTCTTGGGCTGAAAAGCTTGTTGTCTCACTCCGTGCAGCCCAGCTCAATAACCCACCCTCACCTGGATCCCCTGTCACTCACCCCAGCTTCCCTGATCAAACCGCTTAGGAAATATCAGCATATAAGTTTTCGCTTCAGGCTCCACTTTCAGGTGAGCCCAGGCTAAGACAAGTAATTTTCCATCCTTCATAAGATTACCTCAGTAAAAAAGAATCATCTATTCCATTGCACCCTAGTTACCTGTATTTCATATCTCTCTTTAGTGAATTCATTCAAAAATATTGAAAAATATGGAATGTAAATGGGAAACATCAATTGAAAATGGCAAAGAGAACACTATGTAGAAAAAGGAGAAAGGGAAGATAAAATTCATGGTACAACTTTGTACTAGGTATAGTTCATTTCTCTCGTTTAATTCTCACAGCAATTCTGTGAAATAGATACGGATATTGGTCTTTCAGCCACATGCTTACAAAGTTTAAATACTGAGTGTGTGGCAGACTCACCCCCTTCTCTTTGTGAACATAGGTTTCTAATACAAAATACTTACCATTTGCGTTATGCAGCAGTTATCTTTGCTGCATAACAAAAAATTCCAAAACTTAGTGGGTTAGAACACACATTTATAATCTCACAGCTTTTATGGGTCAGGATCTTAGCACAGCACAGCTGTTCTGTTGCAGAATCACTCAATGAAGGTATCAACTAGGCTTTAGTCATCTTAAGGTTCAAGTAGGGAAGGATTTGCTTCTAAGCTTCAGTCATTGACTCGATTCAATTCATTTTGCAATGTGTTGTTGAGTTGAGGGCCTCAGTTCTTCACTGACCATTGGACAGAAGCTGCCCTCAGGTCCTTGCCACCTCAGCCACTCCAATATATCAACTTGCTTTACCAATGTGTGCAAACTGAGGAGGCAATAGGAGAACATGCTTGTAAGACGGAAGTCACAATCTTCTGTAATCTAATCATGGAAGTGACGTCCATCAATGCTACTGCACTCTACTGGCTAGAAGCAAGTTATTCAAGAGAAGGGATTACACAAGGTCATGAATACCTAGGAAGGCAGGACCAATTGGAGCCATTTTAGAACCTTTCCTCCTACGTAATTCAATTTGGTAAATAAGACATACAGCACAAATAGTTCTAAGGTGCAAATTATAGATTATAGGCTGTAAGGCCTCATATGCCTAATAAATCATAGTCCATTTTTCTGAGTCCATAAATTCTTCTTTTCCCAACAAACCATGTCACATTTTTAGAGGCAGAGCATTCCCATTGTTGAGAGCTATTAGAGGAAGCTATGTAGGAATGATTAGGTCCTTGACTCCAGGTTGGGAAATTTGATTTTGATTCAATTTAGGCAGTCTCTGTGAATTCTTTGGCTTAAAATTGGTGTATTCTCAATAAATCTATATGGCAGAATGCTTGCAAAAATGGCTCTAAGTTTCCACATCCTTGCTGTAACTATACTCTTTGAAAGGTGCCTTTGTTACTCTACCTGTCCAGAGGTGGAGCCTTGAATATGAGCTGTTCTTTGTCTTGCCAATAAAATGCAAAGAAAGTGACAGTATGCTTGTTCTGAACTAGACGTCAAGCAATAGATTTCCACACTTCTGTCTTTCTTGAAACCCTGATACCTCCGTGAGAATAAACCCAAGTGAACCTATTGAAGAATGGGAAGCCACATTGAGCAGAGCCAAGTCAGCCAAGTTCCCCAGGTGAAGTACGTTACATGAGATCAAGCCCAGCCAAGACTGACAAGGCTACCTAGCTGCCCCTCATATGATCAAAGACCTAAGAGAGAGACCATACCAGGTCACTAGAAAAATCCGGCCAACTGGTAGGGTCATGAGAAACAGTACATAGTTTTTATTTTAAGCCACTCAACTTGGGGTGATTTATTCTGCAGTAATAGTTCAATGACAATCAGTAGTTAGTTACAGAGAAGGTTAATTTAGGAAGGAAAAACTGAAGTCAAGCCATGATTAGAAAACTAACACTGTGGGGTAACGAGACCCTGAGCTACAATAGTAGCAGTTAGGAGGACATTCCAGCGTTCAAGAGGCCAGTTTAAACAACATTCCTTGAAATTATGATCAGATGTCACTGAGTGTTTGGAGGGACGGGAGCCCTATAACCTAACAGAAAATTTTCCTGCAGACAATTCAGAGACACTATCCTACTCTTAGTCTCACTTTACATTTTTAAATAGATAATTATAAACACTACAACCAACAGTATTTTAGAAAAGACATAGAAGCAATTTTAAAATAAAACCACAAAATTAGACACATTTATCTTATAATCTATAGGGAGTCTCCGTGATTCACAGGAAGGACACCCTCACTAGGTGTGTGACTGCCTTTCTGCATTTTCATTCAGTAAAGACTCGCAAATGAAAGAATAGATACATGTATATGTGTAAATGAACCACTTCGTTGTACACCTGAAACTAACACAGCATTGTTAATTAACTATACTCCAATATAAAATAAAAACTTTTTAAAAAGAAAAAAAGATGATACTTTCCAACATGCATTTGAAAACCAAAGTGATCCTAGGATTAGTGTCAAATGTGGAAGGATCATTTAATCCAATAGGTTTTTCTTAAATGGATTCCCTGGAAGATAGTCCTCCGTGTATGTAAGGAGTTCCATTGGCTAGCTCATCTGATCTTGGCTCTAAAGTTTAATTCTTCCTTATATTTAACCAAAATCCCCCTCCTCATGGCTTCCATTCACTGGTTATTGTCTGCTCCCCACCCCTCCGCCTGAATGAATGTGCCTCTTCTTTGTGCCAATTTTTCAAATATTTCGAAGGCAGCTGGTTCAGGCCTCCAAAGTATTCTCCTTTTAAAGATGAATAACCCCAGCTTCACTTCCTTCCTTATCTCCCATTTGAGCAGTTTGCAATCCCCAAAATCTTCCCATGGATTCCCTATAAATAAATTTGAATTAAAACTAAGCCAAATAATAAATTCAAATTAACACAAAAGTAAGCTAAAAAATTTTAACACAGTACATATAACTCAAGGCAATCATCCAGTCCATCCCAAACTCTAGTCAACGGCAACTCCACTCCATTCTAATATGTGGCCTTATCATACCCTCCAGTCTCTCATTCTCCTGCCTGTGTTTGTTCAGCTTATTCAGTATATAAACATTAGATTTATATTATGTATTGTATATGTATATGCATTATTTGTACTGGGGAATTAGATTAGGTGCAGGGCTGGTTTGTACAAATGTACTATGTGCCTATGTCTATGCAATTATACACACACACACACACACACACACACACAATTTCTTTCTGTAAAATTAGGCCCCAAGTGCTAACTGCCCCACATTATCAATCTCTCCTTGCTTCTGAGTAATCACAAACTTTCAGGATGCTGAAGTCACTGACTAAATGTTAACAAGTACAAAGACTATGAAGGAGACTTTATATAAAGTCTCCAGCATCCTCCAGCCAGCTGGCACTGATTCATGGGTAAGCGCTTACAGGCCAGTTTATCATCTATTATGAAACCACCTGAGCGTGCTGTCCTTCTCCTCGTTTATCTCAATCTCGTACGCGACCATGTTATGCTAGAGTTGATAGATACCAAGTGTACAACACTTCTGTGACTGATCTTCTCTTGTCCAATATGAAAAAAAATTATAATGATAGGTCTTGGTTTTATCCTTTATCTGTAATATAAAAACTAAAACTCTATAAGCTGTTACAGCCATTGTGTAACTTTGAATATTAAAATCTTGTTTTTAATCATTGATACTTAAAATTTTTGTTAGATGCTTTTCACATATATATTTTTTCAAGTGAATTTTTACTAAAATTACTAATCATATGACTGCATAAAGATCTTCTTACCTCTCTTCACCTCATTACATGATTCCAACTACGCTGAGGAACTTGGCTATTGTTAGTATTCCAACCCTGTGTTCACTGGCGTCACGTTTTTCACAATCACACTATCTGTAGATGGGACAGATTTGAGCAGAGAAAGCTCATTGAGGGACCAGATTAATCACCCACAATGCTTAAGTAAAATAAAAAGCAGAAATGCAAAATGATGGGAATGACTTTGTACAAGTTTTAATGTGATGGAAACCAACTCAAATCAGTAGATATTTACTAAATGCCTACATCTCAATGCTGTGAGCCAGGAACAGAATTTTATATTCTGTGGAGCATATAAAATATACAAGTGCTGTTTTGTGAGGAAAGAGAATACATAATCATGTGAAGAGAGAAGGAAAAAAGACTAAAATATTTAAATAACAGCACTAGACAATTATAAAAGAGATGTCACAAGGCAGAACATGATTCACTGCCAGATGAATTATTCAGACAATGAATTCTGTAAGGGTTCCGGAGAGGGAGGGACCACTTCAGGCTGGGGTGGTCAGGTCTGTGAAGATAGATGTGAGCTGGGATGGAAGCTGGGTAAATGGGTAAACTGCAGACAGGGAGCAGGCAGAGGAGAGATCACTCTGGGGACCTGGCACAGCCTCAGCAAAAGTATTTGCTGGAATGAGTGGAGTGTGAGTCAAACTTTTTTGGAAAGGTTTTTAGAAACTGTCAGAAAGAAAGAGGAGTAGTCAGTAAGCTCTTGCAGAAGACAGTGACATATTTTTGGAAAGAAGATTGAGAAAGCTATTTGGAGAGAGGTGATGATTTGTGAAATGGCTGGGAATGGGAGCAGGCAGAAAACAGGAGCTGTGGTAAGTAGGTAGCCTTGTCAGCAGTAGAGTTTGAAGCAGCAGAAAATGAGAGCGTAGAAAAGAAAACAGAGGCCGAGGATACCTCTGGAATGGCACTGAGAAATGGCAAAGGTTTCTTCTGTTTCATCATTTGTCTTTTAAAAATCAATGCAGAAGTAAAGATGGAATGGGGGTCTGATGATTCCTTACTCATCTGGTTATTTAGGTTATGGTTATAGACACATAAGGCTGCAGAGACTATCACTTATGTGTCTGATGTCATGGATTTCTCACCTAGGGAAGCAGTTAGTCAAAAGTCTGTGAGCCCAGGGCCAGCAAGGTTTCCCCTACCCAGACCATGCAGGAAGCAGACATGAGTATCAGAGAAGGATTTAAAATCAGTCACTGTTAGTGGTGGGACTAGGCTAGGACACCAAACCTAGAGCAAAGCTAAAAAGGACACTAGAGCTAGGGAAACTTCTGAACAACAAAGCACATAGGTGTTCCAAAGAAAAACCTGGAAGAGGTGCTGTGGTCCAGAGCTGGCTTTTATGCTGCCACAGGGGAGGATAGGGCTGCCAACATGGTGATCTTTTTGACATGTGAGTTCGGATGATGCTATACTGGACACAGTACATCCACAGCTCACCTCTGCAGTGTATGTGACCTCTAGCTCTTGCCACGCAGTGTCTCTCATGTTGCCTAGGCCATCTCGGGATTCTTTCCCCAGCTCTTACTCTGAGGCCACTGTGTTGCTTCTTCCTTTTTCTGATTTCCCATGTGCTGTGAATCCTTCCAGACCTAATCCAGCCTTTCTTCTAACTGCTTAACCCTACAGCGAATTCTGCTTTCTTAGCACAACTTGTGTCCATACCACAAATGCGGCATGTATCCTAGCGCACCTTATATTCTTATTAACCATTTGGTTATATGTGTAATATTTATATATATATATATATATATATATAAAACCAGTTATTTAGGTTTTAAACCTCCTGTAACTATTATATATCTTTACATATATGTATAGCACCTAACAAAATGTCTTTTCTCATACATATACACATGGTAGTCTATATGAAATTATGCATTACATACATATATACATATATATGCACAGGCACACACACACACAAACATATCACTTTTCATATGTAGTAACTGCAAAAACCTCTGTGAAAATGTCCTATGCAGAATATGTTTCAAAGCTAATGTTTATTTTTACGGAGATTTTTCCTTCCCCTAGTTTCAGCAGTTCAAGCATAAACAGTTATTTATATAGTGAAGCAGGTCATCCACAATTAAGTGTTCACGGAAGCACTTCCCTTACCAAGTGTTTTCTAAAATGGCCCTCCTGTTGGTCTTCCCTAAGATACTCCACAAACACATTTTAGCTGCTGGTTTCCAGCTAAGAAAATAGGCAGGCTTTCAATCAAGATTCTTAAAAGAATGTCTCCCACTGATGAATAAATTACTGGGGGAGACAATAACAATTAAATCCGCAGAGTGTACAGAAGTTACTCCTAGAAGAATGACTTCAAATCACTTGTAGAAGATTTTGTTTGGAAAACGTCATAGACCCAAAGCATAGATGATACGGATGGTCCATTTCTAATCATTAGGTGTATGTTACATGTTTCTCATAATATATGCATATAAACATTTTCCCAGCATGCTTATTTTCCTAAACCAAGAGAAAACAAGCATGAAAATGAAAACAAATGAAGGCCCTTGTGTTAAAACTGATATGATAAAAAGAGGCATAGCAATATTCTGACATAGAGTAGGCTTGAGATTTTTGTGTCATCTTTGATGTAAAATAGATGAAATAGTTTTGACCACAATGCCAGAAAAACTACCACTTATCATTTAAATAAATATGTTTCTACATCTATAAAACACTAAAGGAAGCTGATTATTTAAATGGTAGAACTAACGTAATTGTTATGTAAATGTTATATCTAAGTATCTAAATTGTAACCAAACGAGTAAAATTAGAATTTTTTTTTTATATTTGGATAAAATTGAAGCAACATAGTACCTGGAGAAACCCTAAGTGTGATGATAACAAAAATAAATGTCTATTGTTGAAAACATTTTATGATAAAACTTATTTTATGACAATGGGTAATAGTTTTCAAAATATGTAACAACTGCATTTTCAAGTATAAAAGATAATTTTTTAAAAAAATTCTTGTACTTTTCACTATGTTATGTATGTTAAAACATAAGATGATTACTGTAATTGTTCAAAATATAATTACATAGAGAGGTATTATTCAAAGAGATTTAAATTGGCAATCATAGATTCTGGCAGAAAAATAACTATCCCACAGTAGATCTTAATTTTCCTATTTGTAAAATTATGATACAATGTTTTCTTTTCCTTTCTGTTGGAATTTTTGTAAGAAGCAAATGAAATAATTCAGAAAGCATTTTAAACACATAACGTATTTATTTTTATTATTAGTAATTTTAATATATTTCAGTCGGTTTGTTGCCATATAATAAAACAAAAGTCTCCCCATCCCGTTCCTTTCTATCTTTTTCTTTTTTCCCTGGAAATAATATTTTTCTCTTTCCGTGCTATTTTTGACCCGGGGGTAAGATGGTAAGCATTGCATAGGCTGTATTTTAAAGGCCTCTCAAACTGTTAAGGAAACAGAGACAGCAGGCAAGTCACCAAAATGTATGCCCTCCTTTGCGTAGTGGGGCTCTGTCACTGGGAGGGAGCCGCCTAGTTGGAAACTGCACTTCCCAACCCCTCTCACCTTCAGACCAGGCCGAGTGCAGGACTAGCACTAGCATGTGGCCAATTTAAGGATGCACAGATTCTCAGGGTCTTACAAGTGCTGACTCTACACTTCCGTGATCCAGACAGTGAGTACCACGTTCAATTTTGTGCCTTGGGTGGCTGCTTGCCTCACATGTGATCAGTTCTCACCAACAGAATGTGAGCAGAAGTCCTCTGTGTTTCTTCCTGACTGCAGTATTTAAGAAGTTGGCATGCCTTCACCACCATCTATAGAGTAGGCATGTGCTTAACTTCTAAGAAATTGCCAAGCTGTTTTCCACAGTGGCTGGACCATTTCACACCGCCAAGAGCAGTGTAACAAAGTGCTGGGATCTCCAAATCTTTATCAACACTTGCTGCAGTCGCTGTAATTTAGCCATTCTGGTGGGCGTGCAGTGGTAGCGAATGTGATTTTAATTTGCATTTCCCTAATGACTAATGATGTTGACATTCCTTTCACATGATTTTCAAGGCCATTCATTTGGATGTCAAGAGTGATTTTTTTTGTTATCACTAGTTTGAAAATTATCTTTGCTATATCTAGGAAGCCTTTTTTGTGTTTTAATTTTTTTTCTTTTAATTCTTCATTTTTAGGTTGGATTCCCAATATCCCTTCCAGGAGGACTGCTTCGCTAAAGGCTTTCTCTATCTTGAATACTCTGCTCTTTCTCTCATCTCTCTAATTACTGGGTTCCTTGTGATTTTATTTTGTCTGATTATTAGGTTTTAAGTCTGGCTTCTGGAAGCCTCTGAGCAGTAGCACTCTGGTGAGAAGGGTGCACTGGGGGCTCCATCCTTGGGCCCTGCAGGTGTGGCAGTGGACACAATGCCACTCTCTCGACAAAGCACCAAAAGGAAAACAGTTTTGTCAACAAGTCACTTTGAACTTTCCTAAAATCTTTTCTAGAGAGTCTCGGCACATCCATTTAGTGCCTCCTCATATTCTAAAGCAGAGAGAGCAGACACACTGTCCCATTTATACCACCTGTGACTCCATCTTTTCCTTCATCACTAGTACCATACACTTTCACCACTCTCTTATTCTCTGGGTCACTATTTCAAGGATTTGCCCAGTGAAAAATTAATCAGTTCTTTGTTTTATTTAGATAATTTGCCATTTTTTTCCTTTTTTTTTTTTCTTGTGTTTTGTTTCAGTTTTCATTTGGCATGGATACTTCTTTAAGTATTTTTCACCAAATAGATATTTGGTAAAGATTCTCAGCCTGTGCATTTCTCAATTGTCTTACATTTGCTTCTCTCAAAAATGTGAGGAATATAATATTTTCTCCTTTAACTCTGTCAAGTTTGAAAATCATCTTCTGGTTTCCAATTTGGAGAAGAAAAGCCCACACAGCTACACAGCTGATATGATTCTATTTTCTATTGTAATATGTTCCTTTCTTCTTCTGATGTTCTGAGAATTCAGAACATTTATAGAAATACATTTGTGTCTGTTTCTGTATTAATCCTTTTTTTCAACTAATAAGAACTTTTATTCTATAGGTTATCTCAGAAACATTTTCTCTTATAATTTTTGATTAATGAATTCTTTCATGTCTTGCCTTTTTAGGTTAATTTTCCAGGGTATATTCTCCAGAATATATCTTTGCATTTAGTAATAAAAGATTATTTGCTTATTATTAAATATTTATGTATGTATGTATGTACGTATGAGTGAGGGTAAGGAGGTAACTCGAAGTTGATCTAAATCCCATTTAGTTTGTTGTCATTTTTCAGACCTAATTTACAGGTTCAGCCAGTTATTTTCCTTTGTTCATGACACACTATAATCTCTGTGCTAGGTAGAACCTCTTTCCTTGTATTTATTTGTTCTACTTTTTGTCCTAATTCCCCATGTTTATTCCTTTATCCCCTTATATAACTAGTCTAAAGGCTTTCAGGCATATCTTTTTATTAGTCTATGTCCTTCTAAATTATTGCATTGTTTCATGTATATTTTTTGTGTATATATAACTTGCATAAATGATATTTGTGCCATAGACCTTACTATCTGTCCTCTGTTCTAAAGCACTATATTTTAAGATATATCCCTGTTATTTTGTGTGCTTCTAGTCAACTGCTTCCAAAATGCACATCCATAACACCATATTTATAAAAACCTCCAGAGTTAGATATCAAGGTTGCCTACAGCTTCCTGCTTCTAGGGATAATGTTGTGATGAAAATCTCCCCGTGAGCCTCCTATGTGCACCTGTGTGGCAATTTCCCTAGACTATACATCCAGGAGCCCAATCACTGATCATAGAGTGTGCAAACACTTAATCTGACTAAGTTCTGGCAGATAACTTTCCAGAATGACTTTCCTTGTCTACCTCTCCAATAGGATACATGAGGATTCCTCCATGCTAACATTTCTCCCAGCATTTAGCATTGTTCTGCTTTATAATGCTTGTCAGTCTGATGGATGTAAAGTAATACATCATTGTTTTAATTTACAATTTTTTAGGTGAGTATGAATTTGAACACCCCTTCAAAATTGTTAGAAATTTGATTTTCTACTCTATGAACTGTGTGTTTGTATCATGTGTTCATTTTTCTATTCTGTTTCCTCTTTTTTTCTTGCTGTTGATACAAAATACAAAAAAATGGCTGAGTGAAAGAAAAATACCTGTATGAAGTAAAATGCACACCTAAATTGTATCTATACACAAAGTGAAAGATTCAGGAGTGCAGCTGTATAATACCTCATGGCAAATGCCCTGAGGAAAAAGGACATGATATTTAGGGGGCAGGGTGAGGGGAGTTTCACTTTAAAAGGGAAATTCCAAGTCAGAAAATCTTATCCTAATTCCAATATTTAGGATAGTGAATAGTGCCAGTTCCTGCTGTCTGGATGAATGACCTCAGATCATCAGAAAATTATTTGCCAGAGGAAAAAAAATCAAATTAAAAAAAAGGTTATTTGCATATGACATCTAAGGGTAACGCATACAATATTTTACTAGTACCTTTTAGATTTAAATTTTCTTCTAACCAAATACCCAACATTGTTCTTTCGAATATTCAAACACTAAATTTTATCTGGAATGTTCAAATGTCATTAAGCCTACCCCTTCAAAAATTAAAAAAAAGAGTATTTACCAAAATTAATCTCAACAAAAGAAAAACCAGCTTCTCAGAGTTCTTCCACTTTTTGAATTTTCCCATTTCCTCTTAGTTTTATTTTGTGCCTTTTCTTTAGAAGAAATTAGATTTTTTAAAAAGCATCTTAATGATCTTTATTTTTAATTAGGTAATTTCCTTCTAATCAAATATTCAAATATTATAAAAGAAGCATTTGGGCAAAAGGTAACATACTGGAAACAAATAATGCCCCTTTACAAATTAGCGCTTATTTGGAATAGGACAGTTCAGATTTCACTAAATATGGGGTATTTGCATGGTTCTTAACTTCCAAGCTTCTTTACTTCTAAAATGTGGATTAAAATTAATACTAGAGGGGCTTCCCTAGTGGCGCAGTGGTTAAGATCTGCCTGCCAATGCAGGGGACACGGGTTCACGGCCTAGTCCAGGAAGATCCCACATGCCATGGAGCAACTAAGCCCGTGTGCCACAACTACTGAGCCTGTGCTCCAGAGCCTGCAAGCCACAACTATTGAGCCCGCATGCCGCAACTACTGAAGCCCACGTGCGTAGAGCCTGTGCTCCTCAACAAAAAAGGCCCAAGCACTGCAATGAAGAGTAGCCCCTACTCTCCACAATTACAGAAAGCCCGCAGCAATGAAGACCCAATGCAGCCAATAAATTTAAAAATTAATTAATTAAAGAAACAATACTAGAGTATTTAAGCATTAAATGAAATGACTAATGAAACGTGTACTCCATATTGCCTCGCTTCTTAAATATTTAAATCCTCACTTTTCTCCTCACTTCACACAAATGACCTCACATTCTACAGAGATTAGAAGTTATCAAACACCAACTCAAAAAGATATCTGCAACCCCACGTTCACTGCAGCATTATATACAATAGCCAAGACATTGACACAAAGTGTCCATCAATGGATGAATGATGAGAGAAAATGTGCTATGTACAAAACACCACACACACACAGAGTAATATTTTTCAGTCATAAATAGAAGGAAATCCTGCCATTTGCAACAACATGGATGGACTTTGATGGCATAATGTTAAGTGAAAAAAAGTCAGAAAAAAAGACAAGTACCATATGATCTCACTTATCTATAGAATCTGAAAATATAAAACAAATTCATAGATACAGAGAACAGATTTGTGGTTGCCGGAGGCAGGGGTGTATGGAGTGGCTGAAATAGGTGAAGAGGGTCAAAATATAGTAAATTCTGATTATGAAATAATTAGGTCCTGGGGCTGTAATGTACAGCATGGTGACAATAGTTAATAATGCTGTACTGTATACTTGAAATTACTAGGAGAGTAAATCTTAAAAGTACTCTTCACAAGAAAAACAATTTACTGTGTGGTGACAGAAATTAACTGAACTTACTGTGGTGACTATATACAACAAATAATACAATATATACAATATATACATATATTGAATCATTATGTTGTATGCCTGAAACTAATACAATGCTATATGTCAATTATATTTCAATAAAAACAAAGTTTATATTTGAAACTGTCATGAATATTGAATCTGAAAACAAATGATTATTCTGAAATTTAAAAAAAAAGTAGTCAGCAAATCTCTCAACACCTCCAACTACTGCAAAGGATCACTACAAATAAAACCAGCAGTGACCTGTCAAAATGTGAAGAGGGAGCCCCTATGTGTCTACATCATCCTTATCTGCGTTTTGTGTCCTGCCTCTTCCTGGTAAGCACTCACCTATTTTGTTTTGTTTTGTTTTTCACCTTTCTTACAGGTTTGCATTTATCAAATAAGTAAATTCACAGAATATAAAACATTTTGATCACAATTTCGGGAAGCCCAATCAATCCATCCATGTTTTTCTTTGTATCAATAACATGCTCCTTTTCACCTCTGAGTCATATTCCATTGTATGAATATAGCTCAGTTTGTTCATCCATTCCCCCGTTAAGAGACATTTGGGTTGTTTATAGTTTTTGGCAATTACAAATAAAACCAAATACAAAGTACAAATAAATCTGTGTACAGGTTTTGTGTAAACATAGTTTCATTTTACTTGGACACTATTGTAAATAAGTATATAATTTCATTAAAAATATCAAACTGTTTTCTCAAAGGGATGTACTGTTTTGCATTCCTTCCAATAATTTGTGAATATTCCAAACACTCTACATCCTTGCCAGTACTAGGTATTGTCAAGTTTTTGTTTACGTTTTTATTTTGGCTGTTCTTGTAAGACTGTAGAAGTGTCCCAGAAAAATTTTAATTTATGTTTTCCTAATGACTAGTGATGTAGAGAATTTTCCATGTGCTTATTTACCATCCACATATCTTCTTTGATAAAATGTGTTCAAATTTTTTGCCCATTTTAAATTGTGATTTTTTATTTTCTGATTATTGATTTTTTAAAAACTTCTTTTTATAATGGTACATGTTTTTATCATGTATGTGATTTTTAAATATTTTCTCTCATTCTTTATCTTGTGTTTTTCATTCTCCTAATAGTCTTTAAAAGAGTTCTAGGTTTTGATAAAGTTCAATTCATTAGTGTTTCCTTTTATAAATTATATTGTGTTATGTCTAAGAAATAGTTTCCTAACTTATGGTCATAAAGATTTTATCCAACGTTTTCTTCTAGAAATTTTACAGCTTTAAGTTTATATTTACATCAAGTCTGTGATGCATTAATCTATATTAGGGTGCAACATACAGGTCAAGGTTCTTGTTTTTAAAATTGATCGGTGATTGATTTAGCACAATTTATTAAAATCTATTATTTCTTCTTTGAGTTATCAGTGCACCTTGCTGAAAATAAATTGATCACATAAATATACGTCTGCTTAAGGATTCTACTCTATTACATTGATCTATAAGTTTCCCCTTTCTCATAAACCACAACGTCTCTAATTGTACAGCTTTAGTAGGTTTAAAAATCAAATCCTGTAAGTGTCAAACTCTGTTCTGTTTCCAAATTGTTTGGACTGTTTCGTTTCTTTACTTTTGCATATAAATTTTAGATTCAGCTTGCAGGTTTCTACTAAAATTTTTATAAGAATTGTAATTGTAATTGTGTTCAGGTCTTCCTATTTTGGTTTAGTTTCTCTATCAATTATTGGGAAAGGAGTTTCAAAGTCTACAGTGGTAACTTCTGGATTTGTCTTTTTCTCTTTTATGTTCTATCAGTTTTTATTATAGTATTTGAAGCTCTTTTTTAGGTTACTATAAACTTAGGATTTTTGTATTTTCTTGTAAATTGTTCCTTTTATCATTATCCAATGTCCTTCATTATTCTTGCCAATATTTCTGATTTGAAATCCACTTTGTTGAATTTTAACGTCTCTTCAACTTTTTCTTGTTTAGTATTTGCAGGAACTACCTTTTCCATCCTTCTATCTTTAGCCTGTCTACGCCTTTATATTTACAGTATTTTTCTCAGTTGGCTTTTACTTCTTTAGCCGGTCTCACGACTCTGTCTCTTAATAGGTGCATTTAAACCCTATAAATTTATTGTAATTTTTATATGGTTAGAAGCTGTTTTCCATTTGCTTAATCTCTTTTTTCATTTTTGTCATTTTGCCTTCCTTTAGATTAAATGTATTATGTGATTCTGCTTTATTGCCACTTTTAGCATAATTTTAAATCCTTTAAAATTTAGTGATTGCCCTAGGTTTTGTAGTCTAATTTTTTAATTAGTGTCTATTGCAAATAATAAAATACTGCTTTAATTATTGTATAAGGACCTTATAATAGTATAACTACAATTATTCTTTTCCATCCTTACTGTTAACTTTTGCAACATATTTTACTTTCATATTTACAATTAGCACTAGACACTGCGTGTGTATGCAATCAGTTATGTTATATAGCAACTAAATATTTTTAAAACTCTGTACTTATATTCACTTATTTCATTTCCCATACTCTTCATTTATTTATATATGCCTAAGTTTCTCTCTGATATCATATTCTTTCTGCCAAGAGAACTTTCTTTAACATTTATTGTTTTAAGGTCTCTTGGCAATGAATTCACTGTTTTTATTTCCTGGGGGGGAGAGGGGGCTGCAAAAACAAAAACTATATATCTTCTTTATTTTTAAAAGTTATGTTCAGTGGGTATGGGATTCTGAGTTGATAAATATTAACTTTCCTTTCAGCACTTTAAGTATGTTATTGTCTTCAGCCCCAAATAGTTTCTGACAAAAGGATTTGTAACGTTTTGTTTTCCCCTTTATATCTTGGTTCTTTTCCTCTGGCTGCCTTAAGATGTCTGTCTTTGTCTTTCTTTTTCATGAGTTTGAATATTAAACATCTAAGACTTGTTTGTGTGTGTGTATATTGTTTGTTCTTGTTTTTGTATTTATTCAGTTTAGTGTTCTCTGGGCTTCTTGGATCTGTAGCTTGTGACTGTCATTAATTTTGGAAACACCTTGGCCACTACTACTTCAAATATTTCTTCTGTTCAATTTCTTTTCTTTCTGTTAATATATGTTCATGTTCATATTTTATATATATATATATTAAACTGATATTGCCCATCCTGTTAAATGTTCCATTTTTTTCTCTTTTCTCTCTTTGTACTTCACTTTGGGTAATTCCTTTTTATTATTCTTTAAGTTCACTTCCTATTCTTTGCTTGACTGTATCAAATCTACAAATGAGCCCTTTCAAGCCATGCTTCCTCTCTATTACTGTGTTTCTGGTTTTTTAGGATTTTATTTTATATTTTCTTATATTCTTTATCTCTCTGATGAAATTACCCATCTGATCATGTGCACTTTCCACTAAATAATGTAACAAATTAATAATAGTTATTTTAACTTCTCTGCCTGGGAATTCCACCATCTATGCTATATCTAAGTCTAACTCTGTTCCTTGTTTTCTCTAACACTTTTTCCTTGATTTTTTATATGCCTTACTTTTGTCGTTATTGAAAGCAAGACATTTTAAATAGGGGGAAAGAGACTAAAGGTCATTTTTTTTTATCCATATCTGGAAATGGTCATTCTTTCCTTCTGCTAGATCTTATTGTAGTGGATGAATCCATCAAGTTGGGAGCTGAACTGGGCTTGAGATGTCTTTCTATGGTTACTTTCAATGAACCAAGGAAGGATCTCTTTCACACTATAGTTCCTCTCCTGTTTCTTCTTCAACAGTTGACCATCATCCCTTGCTATGTGAATCTTGTAGCCTATTACTGGAGTGCCGGGAGGAAGGGTGTTCCCTCTTTTCTACTAAAGCTTCAGTCTTAGGACCATCTCCATGGGTCTTGGGAAGAGGGCTTCTCAGTTGTCCTGCCTCACCTTCAGCTGTAGGTTTAGACCCAACACAAACTCCTGCCACTGTTCCAGTGATGGACAGCTTCATACTATTTCCTTAGCTAGTAGTGGTTTTCACTAGTACCTTAGGGGTAATAATGTTTTGGCTCTGCCCTCAGCAGTGTAAGGCTTTATCTCTTTAGGAGAGTTAGGTGTGGAGGGTCTAGATGAGATTTCCTGCCTTTATCACAGTGGCTGCTGTCCCAGTATCCTAGTCTTCACCAGAGGGAGGATGACTCCAAATGTTGCCCAATCTTTTTGTAAACACTTCATGATGTTTGAGAAGAATCTCTTAGTCCATGCAAATTCACCTTGTGTCTAAGGCCCTAGGGGTTTTATATTATCTTGTAAGCCTATATTTGGCCTTTAATATTTGTTAAAAGGCTTAGCTGAATTCTTCTGACTAGTGTCCAACATGTGTCTGTGTCCAACAAGTGCAAACAAGTGGTTGTGTCCCATTTGTTCCTGGAGGTGCTTGTCTTCCTTAGATTCTGTGTTAGTTGGCAATCTCATTTCTTGAACAGGTTCAAGAAAAATTGTGGTTTCCATAATGTCATGTATTTCTCATTAGTTTAACATCGTGATGTACTTTCCAGCTTTCTGCACCCTAAAGGGAAGCCAGGATTCCAATCCATTTATTCTCTGTCATAGCCAGACGTACTTTCTGAAACATATCTAACTCCTCTTCCTGATTAAAAACCTTCTAAGATTTCTTATTGCCTTTAGGATTAGAAGGAATCTTCTTAACATGATTTATAATATCCTACAGCCCCATATTTCACAAATTATCCCATTACATATTACAATCCAATATATTAATGCTGACCTCCCTTTCCCTCTCTCTCTCACTCTCTCTGCCCCCCACCCCACCCCCTCTCTCTTCCTCTCTGTAGTGTAAATGTCTGACATTAAGCTTTTGGTTGCAGAGGCATCCATTTCAAAGACATCCACCTGAAAAGAACATTGCCACCTATATAACTTAACTACTCTGCAAAACAGCTAAATAAGGAACCAGGTCACCCTACCCATGAAAGATTTCCTAAAAGGTTTTTCCCCTTTTAGAAAAACCTGGGTAACCTAGATAACTAATGGTTTCCGTGATCCTGCTTCTCCCTTTCCTGCACCCTAATCCTCACACTTAAGCTTTAAATTAGCCAATAGGAGAGAACCCTTAAAACCCTAGGCATGCCACCCTCATACCCTAATAAAGACAACACCTCAGGTACACACCTCACTCCTTTCTCTGCCTCTCCCTCTCTCCATCTATCTACCCTCCTGTGTGACCCCAATTGTGCTGTGTACACTCCAGAGACTGTGAGTAATAAATCTTGTTCTTCCAAGTTCCCTGGTGATTTTGCCGAGGTGCATCCTGCAATCGTAATAAGAACCACAAGGGCTGGTCCAGCCACAACACTGGCCCCAGTGGCAGTGGGGGGCTAATATCTGTGGGGCTCACTATGGGTAAACATAGGCCCAGGTGAGTGCCTCAGGCATTCCTAGATGATAACATCACTGTCGACAGCGGAGACCCACTCAGTACTCTCTCTTTCTCTCCCTGCGCTCCAAATTATCCATTCTTTCCTCCATCTCATCTTTTGTATTTACTGTTCCATCTGCTTCAGAACTGCCCTACTGTTGCCAAGAGTCCCTTCTCTGAATGTTTATTATGTGATGGACCCCTTCAACAGTTTTACTAAGTAAGATCTGTATTACTTTAATCTAAAAACTTAAATCATCTAAGACAGATCACTCATCCCACCTTATCTCTGTTATTTCTTAATTTTGTGTTTACTCTGTACTATTACTTTCCCTCTAGGTTTCTCTCATAAGTTGAGAATGAGTCTTTACCAGGACATTTATCTTTATCTCATACACCAGAAATAGTGTCTTGTTTTCTCTCTACTTATATCTGTGGATGGTTTTCAATACAATTTTATTTTAGAGACACATCATGACACAGAGAAAAATAAATACCTGAGTTACTTAGTATCCTTCAGTGTATATAATGACATTATGAAACTACAAATATAAATTGTATTTTATATATATACATATATACAACTTCATATATTATATATATATATATGCAGTTTTAATATAGATGCAATTAAACTAGAGATTATGCCTTGAAACATGTCAAGAATTAAGTCTAAAAGCTTAATTTCAAAACCAAATTACTAATATCCTAGAATATACTGTATTAGTATTCTTTGATTCACAGAGATAGTGCCTACATTCAGTGTATTTTTTAGGCTTTAATTAATTATAAGAGGAAAGTACTTCCAAATAAGAGACAATATGTAACACCCATTTGAATAAAAATCTATTTAAATAATTGGTATTACTTATACACACTTTTACTTAAACACACCTTTGCATTTATTGTATACATCTCTCATATATAAAAGGTTCATTTATAGGTAGTCATACACCCCTATGTGGGCTGATTAAAATTGTTGAAAGTTCAGAAAATTATTTATGAACCTCAGGGTTACTGGCTCAGCCTGGAGTCAAATGAGGTATTTGTCCCAAGGCTTAAAAAAATTGCTTTTCTCTGCCTTTCACTTAGTTTTAAATTTTTAGTAGTTTTTAATACATCTTTAGTTTCCCTTCTCCCAACTGATTACAAGTCAAAGAAAATACATCTGCACATTTCACATCCCTCTTCCAAATATGTCTGGGAGGGTGCTAAACAACTTTCAGAATGTACATAGGGTTGTCTGGGCACTGTTAACAATGAGAGTTCTACAAGCAATAGACCAGAATGGAAAATCCTATGTATAAACTGTAACCTGAAGGAATATATTTAACCTCACTGAGCCTCATTTTATCTATTTATAATATTAACCATACCAAAATATTGTTTAGATTAAAAATTTTAAAGCTAGGCAATGGAAAGTCCTTGAAATAGCACCTAATATAAATTTGCAATAGATTTTACCTACTACTATTTTATTACCGATTTTTATTATTACATAAAAGAGATTACTCATCAGAGTATGGACAGCACATGTATTACAAAATGAATGCTCTCTGTAAAGCACTGGAGCCAACTTTTTCATTTATGACCATACCCATTCTTACAAGTGTTTCCCTAGAAAACAATTTTTATGTGTATTATCAAAGGAAAATTGCACCAGGTGGAATTAAACAGCCAAGGAAGACTTTATTCAAGACTATTGCAATACAGGGTCTGGGATGGCACCATAGAAAGACCCTGAACTCACCTCCTCTCAAGGACATACCAAATCCACACCTACATACAGAGCAATTCCTCCTGAAGAAGAACTGAAGGCTGACTGAACATCTGCCTCTCAATAAACAATAAAGGGACCACACTGAGAGAAGTAGGAAATATGAAGCCATGGCATCAATGAGAACCCCATCCCAGACACAGAGACTTGCAGTAGGGAGAGATATCACTGAAGGGTCTGCACTAAGACCCATCCACAATGGGGCACAGCAAAGGAACAGCATTGTAAAGGGCACACACATTATACATAAAAGAAACCCATTCACTAACCCTAGAGTATATGTCAAATGGGCAGGGAACTGCTAAAACTTTCTTAGGGGTCAGAGGCACCAGAGAGGTGCCCTCTCCCTTGACTGCACAGACAAAAACATGGTATGGTCACTCATGCCAGCCTTCCAAGGCCACACACCCCAGGTCTCTGGCCCACACCAGCTCCAGCTGGCACCCAGGGCAGCTAAAGTGCAGCATATCTTGGACCCCTGTTCACACACCCCCCCTAACTCCAGCTGTCCCACCAAGAAGCCCTTGCATGGTATACCCCAGGATCCCTCCAGCCCACACCCAATCCAGATCCAGCCATCTTGCCAAGACAGCCCCAGTTGACATGCCTTGGGACCCTCCCAGGCAATGCTCATTCCAGATCCAGGTGGTCTGCCAAAGCCATGCACACACACACAAGAAGTCAAACAAAATGAGGACACAGAAGAATATGTTCTAAATGAAGGGACAATATAAACCCTCCCCAAAACCCCCAAATGAAACAGAGATGTAATTATCTGAAGAAGAGTTCAACTAATGTCCATAAATATGCTCCCCAAACTTGAGAGAAGAATGGAGGAACACAGTGAAAATATCAACAAATAGAAAACTAAAAGCTGAAGAAGGCCATCTCTGAAATGAAAAATACACTACAGGAAATCAACAGCAGATTAGATGATACAGAAGAATGGATCAGGGAGGGACCTGGAAGACAAAATAGTAGAAATCACCCAATCAGAACAACAAAAAAGAAAAAAAAGAGTTTTTTAAAATGTGGGTGGCTTAAGGGACCTCTGGGACATCAAGTGTACTAACTTTCACATTACAGTAGTCTGAGAAAGAGAAGAAGGTAAAGGGCAGAAAACTTATTTGAAGAAATAATGGATGAAAATATATCTATATACATGAATCTCATGATAAGCACAAACCAAAACCCTATAATAGATACAAAAAATAATAGTAATAAAGAGAAAGAAGCTCAAATGTAAAATTAAAGAAAATCCTCGACTGAGAGAAGAACAAACAGAGAAGAACTACAAAAACAACCAGAAAACAATTAACAAAATGGCAATAAGTACATACCTATCAATAATCAGCTTAAGTGTAAATGGAATAAATACTCCAATGAGAACACATAGGGTGGCTGAATGGATAATAAAGTAGCCCCCACCTGTGCTGCTTATACGAGGTTCACTTCAGATCTAAGACATACATAGACTGAAAGAGAAACAATGGAAAAAGAAGGCTGGTGTGGCAATTACTTATTTCAGAGGAACAGACTTTAAAACAAAGACTAACAAGAAACAAAGAAGGGAATTACATAATGGTAAAGGGGAAAATCCAACAAGAAGATAAAACAATTGTAAATATCTATGCTCCCAACATGGGAGCACCTAAATACAGTACATAAAACAATTATTAATAAACAAGAAGGAAGAAATTGACAGTAATACAATAATTGTAGGGGATTTAAATACCGCACTTACATCAATATGTACATCATCCAGACAGAATATCAAGAAGAAAACATTGATCTTAAATAATATATCCGATTGGATAAATTTAACACACATATACAAAACATTCAACCGAAAAGCAGAAGAAGACAATTTCTTTTCAAATTCATATAGAACATTCTCCAGGATGGATTACATGTTAGCCCACAAAACAAGTCACAATAAATTTAAGAAGACTGAAATGATATCAAGCATATTTTCTGACCATAGTGTTATAAAATGAGAAATAAATTACCAGAAGAATACTAGAAAAAAACACAACGATGTGGAAACTAAACAAAATGCTACTAAAAAATTAATGGGTCAATGAAGAAATCAAAAATACCCTATAATAGATACAAAAAATAATAGCAATAAAGAGAAAGAAGTATTGGAAGTCCCAACCACAGCAATCAGGTAGGAAAATGAAATAAAAGGGATCCAAAATGGAAGGAAAGAAGTAAAACTGTCACTATTTGCAGATGATATGATACAACGTATAGAAAACCCTTAAGACTCCACCAAAACCTATTAGAACTAATAAGTGAATTCAGTAAAGTTGCAGGATACAAAATTAATACACAGAAATCTGTTGCATTTCTATACACCAATAACAAACTATCAGCAAGAGAAATTAAGAAAACAATTCTATTTATAATTGCATTAAAAATAAATAAATACCTAGGAATAACTGTAACCAAGGAGGCAAAAGTCCTGTACTGTGAAACCTGTAACACACTAATAAAAGAAACTGAAGAGGACTCAAACAGATGGAAAGATATACCATGCTCATGGATTGGAAGAGTTCATATTGTTAAAATGTCTACATTACCCTAGTCAGTCTACAGATTTGATGTAACTCCTATCAAGATACCTATGGCATTTTTCACAGAACAAATAATCCTGAAGCTTATACCAAAAAAAGACCCTGAATAGCTCAGACAATCTTAAAGAATAATAAAGCTGGAAGTATCACACTCCCTGATTTCAAACTATACTACAAAGCTACAATAATTAAAACAATCTGGTATTGGCACAAAAATAGACATATAGATCAGTGGAGCAGAATAGAGAGCCCAGAAAAAAACCCAGCCTTCTATGTTCAATTAATCTATGGCAAAGGAGGCAAGACTATACAATGAGGAAAGGAAAATCTCTTCAATAAATGGTGTTGAGAAAACTGGACAGCTACATGCAAAAGAATGAAACTACACCATTTTCTCATGCCATGTACAAAAATAAACTCAAAATGAGTTAAAGACTTAAAAACCTGAGACCATAAAACCACTAGAAGAAAACAGAAGGTATGCTCTTTGACATGAGTCTTAGCAATAGTTTTTTGGATCTGCCTCCTCAGGCAAGGGCTACAACAGCAAAAATAAACAAATGGGACTACATCACACTAAAAAACTTTTGCAGTGAAGGAAACCATCCAAAAAACAAAAAGGCAACCTACTGAATGGGAGAAGAGATTTGTAAAGGATATATGCAATAAGAGGCTGATACACAAAAATATATAAAAGGGTGGATATATGAAATATATAAAGAACACATATGACTCAATATCAAAAAGTAAAATAAAATAAACAACCTAATTAAAAATGGGGAAAGGACCTGAATGAACATTTTTCCAAAGAAGACATACACATAGCCAACAGGCTCATGAAAAGATGCTCAGTATTATTAATCATCAGGGAAATGCAAATCAAAATCACAATGAGATACCATCTCACATCTGTCAGTATGTATATTCGAAAAAAGACACGAAATAACAAATGTTGGTGAGGATGTAGAGAAAAGGGAACCCCTGTGCAGCCACTATGGAAAACAGTATGGAGGTTCCTCAGAAAACTAAAAATAAAACTACCAGAAGATTCAGAAATTCCACTTCTGGGTAATTATTCAAAGAAAATAAAAACACTAATTCAAAAAGATCTATGTACCAAAAAACCCCAAAACACTAATTGGAAAAGATATATGCATCCCAACGTTCACAGCAGCATTATTTACAATAGCCCAAGATATGGAAGCAACCTAAGTGTCCATCAACAGATGAATGGATGAAGAAGATATGGTATATGTATATACAATGGAATATTACTCAGTCATGAAACTGTGCCATTGCAGCAATATTGATGGTCTTGGAGGGCATTATTCTAAGTGAAATAGAAAGACAAATACTGTATGATATTACTCATATATAGAATCTAAAAAATACAGCAAACTAGTGAATATAACAAAAAAGAAACAGATTCGCAGATACAGAGAACAAAGTAGTGGTTACCAGTGGATGGAGGGTAATATAGTAGGGGGGGGAATCGGAGCTACAAACTATTGAATGTAAGATAGGCTACAAGGATGTAGTGTACAACATGGGGAATATAGCCAGTATTTTGTAATAACTATAATTGGAATGTAACCTTTTAAAATGGTATAAAAATTTTAAATTAATCTGTTAAAAGATACATGCACCCTGGTGTTCACTGCAGCTTTACTTACAATAGCTGAGCTATGAAAGCAACTTAACTGCCCATTGACAGATGAATGGATAAAGACTTTCTATGTATTTATACAATGAAATATAAAAAAGAATAAAATCTTGCCATTTGTGACAACATGGATGTACCTAGAGAGTATTATGTGAAATAAGTCAGAGAAAGACAAATGACTTCACTTTTATGTGGAGTCTAAAACAAACAAACACAACAAAACAGAAACAGACTCACAGATACAGAGAACAAATTGGTGGTTTCCCGAGAGGAGAGGTGAGGGGCATTGGGCAAAATAAGTGTAGAGGATTAAGAGGTACAAACTTCAAGTTATAAATAAGGGACTGTAGGTATAGGATACAGAGTCAATAATATTATAACAACTTTGTATGGCAACATATGTTAACTAGACTTACCATGGTGATCGTTTCATAATGCATAGATATGGAAGAACCATGTTGAATACCTAAACCTAATATAATATTGTAAGCCAGGGCTTCCTAGGTGGCGCAGTGGTTAAGAATCCGCCTGACAATGCAGAGGTCACGGGTTTGATCCCAGCTCCAGGAAGATCCCACATGCCATGGAGCAACTAAGCCCGTGTGCCAAAAAATAAAAAAAAAATATTGTAAGCCAATTATACTTCCTTTTAAAAATAGACTATTGCAATAAGGGTCAAGACTATTGCAATTGGGAAAGACTGAATTCAAATCTGTTGAAATAAAAGGCAAGAAAGTGTTTAGTTGCTGGGGTGAGCTAATGGAAAACTGCTACCATTATATATTAGCAGGGAATTTGGGCAATGTGATCAGGCTGCCCGTGGTTGCTAATCGAGGCTTATGAAAGTTAGGCTCCTACCTTCCCACAGAGACTGGAAATTAGGGCCCTACCTTTCTTGATTACATTTCTAGTGCTTGTGAAAGACATTCCTAGGTTACAATCATGCAAGTGGTTATAAGAAGATTTACATTTCAAAGGCACAGAGAAAGTATGTATAATCAAAAGTTTTCTAAAGTAGATACTCTAAGGTAAGAAAAATCATGGGCCTAGAGCCAGGAAAAAACCTGTCTAAAGTTTAGTCAAGTTGAGAGGAATACTAAGGCCACGTAAGTCAAGAGATCTACCCCAAATACTTCACTATTCAAAATATCAACTTTTTGCTTTTTCAGTGATATTTAGGCCCCTGTGATGGGAGCTATAACACTTCGCTACTGTTAATTACTTGGGCAACCCCTAAACTCCGTGCCTTAGAACAATAATTCATTCTTGCTCATGAGTCAGCTGATCTAGACTGGGCTGAAGCTGTGAGTTTTACTGGGGACTGGGCTCAGGCTGAAGGTACAGCAGCTACACAAGGAAAAATCTTCCACAGGGCATTGATGGAGGGGCAAAGATTATTCCACTGTGCCTGCACAATTCAAGCCTCTGCTTACATCATGCCTCTTAAATTCCCTTTAAACAAAGCAAGTAATGTGGCTGACCTCAAAGTCAAGAACCCCAGAAGTATACTCTGACCACAATGGAAGGGGGAGTAGTGTAAATACTTGCCTTAAAGTAATCCAAAGTATTATCAAAAATTGTTTTCTAAGTTTCCCCATTATATCTGTGGCCAGATCCTTTCAGAACAGCTACTTGTTTCCCATGTTTCCTTATTAATTGTTTGATTGATTCTCTTCCATTTCCTAAATATTTATTAATCTCTTAGCATGTGAGATTAGGTACTGTTTAGTTGCTGAGCATACAATAGTAAGCAAAAACAGACATGGTCTCTGACTTTATAAAGACATTGAGTAGTTAAAGCATAGTGTGTGTGAGTAAGAAGACGGTTGTAGCATGATTATATGTGTATTTTGAACAGATCACTAGGTATGAGGATAGAGAGAGCTAAACAGGTGTGAAAGATATATACGTGGTAAACTTGAGCTACGATGGATTAAACATGGGGGTGTAGCACAGGTATCCCTTGATTTCCTGAACAGTTTAACAGAAATAAATGGAGACAGTCAGTTATGAGAAGAGGTTGGAAATAAGTTCAATTTCAGACATACTGGGTTTGGATTACTTTTAAAATATTGAAAAGGAGGGATAAAATGGGTTGCTGGCTATAGCAGTTTGGGACTTAGAGGACAACACTGGGCTACAGAAATAATTTTATAAGTCATTTCCTCAAGGACTGGTGAGGCCATGGGCATTCATCAAGTAGCCTAAGGAAAAAAGTACAGAATAAGAAGTGAAGAAATGAAAGTTGACTTTAAAAAGAGGTTAAGTGTTTCGTATTGTTTCCTTGTCTTCGACTGTTTAATTGGAAGCATTCTTTTGAATTAGCATTCTCGTTAAATCTCCTAGGATGGAAGCACACACTGCTGAGATGGAGGAAAGAATGAAAGACTCTGAAAAGCCATTCTGTCCCCTTCCTTAATGGGGAAACACTGAACGTTTAGCACATGGTTGCACCCGCCACTTCTTTGAAGAGGGATCGCTTATAACTAGCCTGAAAATGTTCTCCAACCAAATACAGAATAAATCTCCTAACTAAGTGCTTTTTTGCAGGCCAGGTTAGGAAGAATAGGAAATGCAAAATGTTGAGAATAATGGAATTAAGTAGGAAAACAATCATTTTTACGCAAAAGTAAAGAACAAATTAAAATATGACATATTAAAATGTGACTGGGCATGTTCATGCTTTTATTTTTTTGGCAAAGTACAAGTGAGTGAAACTCAGCCAGATTAATTTCCATAAATTCATCAAATGTGATTCATTTATTCTTTTAAAATTATGAATTTCAATTGCCTTCAAATATGTATAAATCTAAATGAGATGATAAGGAACAGGGCAAAGACCTGCCCTGGGTTCCCTTCCTGGAGGGATATCATAAAAGATATCACCTTGGGCTTCCCTGGTGGTGCAGTGGTTAAGAATCCACCTGCCAATGCAGGGCAGAGGGGTTCAATCCCTGGTCCAAGAAGATCCCACATGCCACGGAGCAGCTAAGCCTGTGCACCACAACAAATGAGCCTGCGCTCTACAGCCCCAGAGCCACAACTACTGAGCCTGTGTGCTGCAACTACTGAAGCCCGCACACCTAGAGCCCATGCTCCTCAACAAGAAAAGCCACTGAAATAAGAAGTTCGCACACAGCAATGAAGAGTAGCTCCCGCTCTCCACAACTACGAAAAACCTGCGCACAGCAAGGAAGACCCAATGCAGTTAATAAATAAAAATTAACTAATTAATTACTTAATTTAAAGAAAAAGATTTCAGTTTGCCATGAGGATGCTTTAGGAAAGTATCTGCCTTAAGGCCCTGCACTCCAAGCTCAGTGTTAGCATCTTCCCAAACACTGCTGTGGACCCTTTACTCTGTCCATGGTTCTTGTTTTCTGTTATCAATCAGGTTTATTTCAGATAAAAAAATGATGAAATATCTGACCTAAACCAGCTTACCAATAAAGGAATTACGTTATTTCACAAAACTGAAATTTAAACACAACTTGATCAGTGGCTCTGAATATGTCACCCAGGTATGCTTTTCCTCTGTGTCTTATCATGGATGTCCCATTTTCAGATCTGCTCCCTCTAAATAAATGGGTAAGAGATTATTTCAGAGATTTCAGATCCTTTCAGCTTCATTTCCCCAGAAAGGAGTTAAAACTTTTCCCAGAAAGAAAAACACAGGAACATGGTGAGATTGCTTGTCAGAGTGGAAGGTCCATTGACATCTGAAATTTACAGAGGAACTGTTAAGACCCATTTTGTTATTGGTCTCCAATTCATAGAATCTTAAACTTATACACTTAAAATAGTATAAGTAGGCTATATAAAAGGTATGACTTTGTGACCTATGGTTGGATATATTATTAGAATATCTTCATTTGTTTCCTTAAGTATGGTATAGCGTAAAGGAAATTAACATTTTATTGTTTGAAATCTAGCACTGTGATACATGTAAGATGTGGTCAAAATTTAATCACGCTGTTGTTCATATCTGCAAAGAAAATGCAGCATCTGTATTTTTCCATAACTGATCTGATCATCTTTTTCTCACAACTCTCTACCTTTAGAAAAGAAGAAACTTAAGCTTGCCAATTAATATTATCTCAGCATCTTCACATTTAAATCGTCTATGTGGTGAGTCACTCAATTTAAAGTTCAACTCTTCCTCGGTCCTATTTTAAATACTTTGCTTAACAAAAAGAAAAGTCTTTGATTTCTGTAACTACTCAGTGTTTCTGACTCACCTCTCTTCTTGCTCACCTTCTTAGACATGGCATCTGAGTGTAGGGGAGGAGGGCTATTTACGTAACCTCAAGTGGCAGGAAAGAGTGGGTTTTGAATTCTTGAGTGTTTTCTGGAATCTCAATGACCACTGTTAAAAGGTTATCCTTGTCTCGTCCCAGAAATAGTGACAGTTAAGGCATTATGGTCATACTCTGTGCCCTTTTAGATGTGAGTTAAGACCACTCCAGTCGAGTTCATAACGCATGGCATTTGCCTCTAGTCACAAAGTTAAGCAAGGAAGACAAGCTTTTTATCCTGATTCCAGTACTCTGCAGATGCTTAGTAGTCCACAGGGGAAACTCTGCATCTCCTGCCCAACATATGTCAGTCACAGGAAAGCAGGAAAACCATCTCAGTTTCATCTACCTGGTCACTGCTGCTGTATTACCAAACTCAAGGTGATACAGGACACATCTGTACCTTCCTTCCAGTGTGCCACACAGAGAGCAGTCATAATCCTTTCCTTTCAGACCCCCCCTCAAGTTACTGAACATCCTCACCACCCATCACCCATTCAAAGAGCTCTGGCTTGGAGATGTGTCATAGGCGTCTCTTTGCCCATTTTCCCTCAGTGTTGCTACTTCACCCCTCCCCTGAATCCACCTGGCTAGAAAGCAATGAACTTTCCACATATGATTTCTATTGCAAGGATTTTTATCATATTTTCCTTTTTGCTAGGTCACAGTCTTAAAAGTGGTAGGTTCAACTTTTCTATACTGAGAGAAACTTAATGATTATGCCTCTTCTAAACAGAATCAAAAGAAGAGGGAATTCCTTCTTTCCACAAGGCTGGATTATAAGACCATTTTTACAAAAATGACCATAACAGATCAACAACCCCTTTCTTCTTCAGGTTAACAAAGTCAAGATGCTATATATATGTATATCTCACATATACATATGCATATATATTCTCATTTAATATTCCTAACGTACTCTGGAATTACTATTCTAATTTTAGACATAAGCACAGAAAAGCACAGAGAGTTTGAGAATCTCGCCCAAGTTTCCTCACAGCTGACATAAAACTGGAATTATGAAATTCAAACCCAAAACTGTTTAATTTCAAAATTGACCCTTTCTGCTCTAAAATGCAGATTTTTACACATAAAATGCACAATGTACCCAATGACTTCTCCTCCAGACATCATTGGGAAGAATAGTTTGAAGACATCCTAGCTAAGAATGAGATATGACCCAAGTACCAAGAAGCGGTTATATTGGAAATTTGCAAACTCTGTGTAGACTGCAGTGGGTGGGTGCCTCTGAAATGGGCCCTATGTTTTACTCAGAGAGACCTGGGGAGCCTAGGAGTGACCTGGCCTGCGTAACCAGGTAATGTGCCCTTCCAACTGTGTGTAGAATTCTACTTAGACTATCTTGCAGTTAAATCTTTCTCCCCCAAAAGCCAGTGTTTTTCAAGTTGGTATCATTCTCAAACAACCTTCATGGTTTGGTCACATCTTGACTTGCCTATATTATTATTTAGTATTTTTATTTAAATAACATTTTTATATTTGAACAAATTTATTTTTAAGACAAATTACACATTACTACCCCAAAGGGGAAACTGGTGGCTCAATAAACAGAAGAGGATCATAAGTGTAAACAGAGAAAAAAAAGTAAGTTTATGACATTTAAAAAGCTTAAATTAAAAATGAGAATGAAATTAAATAAAACAACTTAAAAACAATTTTTTAATGAGAAAAATGCAGCTGTTTATAATCAGGAGCACATTTATATTTGTTTGGATATAATCCATTTTATTAAAGATATGGTAGATAGTCTTATACTACTGAGTATTTTACTTTAAAATTTTTATCTTAGCCAGCAATTTAACCCAGAGGAATTACTGGATTTGAGGCACAAATCTGATGTATCTCTAATCTCTTCCTCTACTTGTATTACCCCACCTACCATACCACTGACGTCTTTACAAATCTGCACCAGCGCCTGTTGAGCACCTGAGTCCATGGCTAAGGTGAGGATCTATCTTCTCCAAATGGGTGCACCTCTCACTGCCCAGGCCACATAAATACACCACAAGATGCCTGAGCAGGGCTGCTATTTGGCTGCTTCACGGTGCTTCATTACTATTGGAGCATGAGTGTAGAAGATAGATTCTTGGTTAGATGAGAAACACAGCCCTAATTTGGGTGGAGGATGATGCATGTAAAGATAAAGACCCCCAGTGCCTTCTTGTGATAATCATTTTGCAATATATACGTATATCAAATCATCACATTGCACACGTTAAACTTACCCAATATTATATGTCAATTATATCTTAATAAAGCTGGATAAAACATACTATATAATGGCTATACAATTAATAAAAGTAAATTAAAATGTTTGCCATACTACAATAAAAGTATTTTATCTTTTAGCTGTGCTGCGCTTATCCCAAGTAAAACCTACTGATCAAGATTGTAAACTGATGGACAATTCGTGTTTTCCTTTGGAGACGTGTGCATTTCCTTTGGAGACGTGTGCATTTCCTTTGGAGACGTGTTTTCCTTTGGAGACGTGTGTAGGACTGGTGGTGGAGATGGGCAGCTGTGTTTGTGGACCTGTGTGTTTGTGTAACTATACTGGTTCCACCTGAGTAAGGAAGAAAGTTTACTCTTGCCTCACAGTGGTGGTGTCACAGATGTTGAAGGGAACCAGACCTGGCGTAACCAAGCCCACCCTGGAATGTCCTCTTGGTCGTGGAGTGCTACACCTACTGTGGACGGTCCTGCTGCCGCCAATCCTCCCTCACACAACCTCCCACTTCCCAGAGCAGGGTAAATTGTGCCCTTCTGACCCTGGGATACATAACACTGGTTGCTGGGAAGAGGAAATAAAATGGATCCTAGGACAAAGCCACAAGCCAAGGATACGGTTATTCTCCCAGATCAGGCGAGATAAAACCTGAGGCACAATGAGCCTTAACGAGCAGACACCTATGAGGGGTACAACCTATGAAATGCTTAATGTGCTTTCTGCTTGAACTAGTCTTATACATAATATAGAGTCTAAATAAATCTTCTTTTTCTAGGTCATAAATTTTATTTTTTTCAGGTAATTTATTTTTTTAATTTAAAAAAATTTTTAAAGAACTTTTGATATATACTTGACATACAATAAACTGCATATATTTAAAGTGTACAATTTGATATTTTTTTCTTATTAGTAACGTGTATATGGCAATCCCAATCTCCCAAGACCACAACTTTTCAATGTTTAAAACAGAATAATCTTCCCTGTAAAAGCAGCACCTTTGTGACATTCTGACTTCAGTATTTCTCTCTTTCTCCTTCAACAGAATCCACATCAACCCCCACATAATCCTTCTCAAGGGCAGCTGTGTCCTCACAGACCTCAGAAAACTCACCTTCCTTCATGCCCTTACCCACATACTAGTGAAAAAAGGCACGCTTGGCATACATCAGGTCAAACTTGTGGTCCAGGCGAGCCCAAGCCTCAGGATGGCTATGGTGTTGCTCAGCACGCACACAGCTCGCTGTACTTTGGCCAGGTCTCCACCAGGTACCACAGTGGGAGGCTGGTAATTAATGTCAACTTTGAAGCCAGTGGGGCACCAGTCCACAAACTGGATGGTACGCTTGGTCTTGATGGTGGCAGTGGCAGCACTGACATCTTTGGGTATCACATTGCCGCAGTACAACAGGCAGCAAAACCATGTATTTACCATGGTGAGAGTTGCATTTCACCATCTGGCTGGCTGGCTCAAAGCAGGCATTAGAGATCTCTGCTACCAGCAGAGAGGATGTGGAATATGCAGGCAGAGGAAAGTGGATGTGGGGAAAAGGCACCAGATTGGTCTGGAATTCTCAGATCGTAGGTCATAAATTTTAAATTAGCCCCCAAATTTTCAGTAAAACTGAATAGTTCTGAGTTATTGTGGAGAACTGTAGTCTATCTTCTTCCATAATGGAAGAAGAAAGAACACAGTCTGAAAGACCTTTCCACCATCCCTACTATAGGCAAGTCCCATAGTTTCATCTTCTCATTTGTAAATTAGGGATTGTCATTATTACTTAATAAGGTCATAGGTTGTAATTGAAATACCACATTAATAGTCTAGCCGAGTACACACTCTCATTCAGTGCTCCAATTTTACTGTTCATTTCTAAAACCAGGGCTGACCACAAACAAAACAGTGGAAGTGCTTGCCTTCAGGGATCCAAATCTCTCTCCACTCTGGGTAAACAAGCTATCACACCACTCCATTATTCGATCACCTACTGATGCTTTCATAAAGACACAAACAGGATTAGAGTTCCAGATGTCCAACCCAAGTCAAGATGGGGAAAATTGGGATGAGTGGAGAATGTCTTATGACATAAAATTGTAGCTGCCCAGTGCTCATATGCGGCCCATAAAGGAGGAAAGATGTTCTGGAGGAAGAAAATGATAGTTGTTGGAATGACAAGGGAGTTTCCACAATAGTCCTGATAACTGAGCTTATGATCTGCATTCTCTTCCAGGTCAAATGTGCTGACTCCTACATGCAATCAGTCTTTACCATCTGTGTTTAATATATTCTATTCAATGTTTGGTTTTTACAGCTATATAAACAAGGAACAGATCTGTGTGGACTGCTGCTAAACATATTTGAGACTAACTTCTAGTATGAGGTTGATAATTTAGAAGGGAAATCCCTCAAACTCATCCAAAATTATGAGATATTCTAATGATTGCCTGAATTCTTAAAAGTCAAAGAAATTCAAGATTGTGTATCATGAGAAAAGAGAGGACGGGAACTGTTGATGAATTTTTAAATAAAGTTTTGATTCAGTATTTAGAATACATTTATTTCTACCAGACTTCAGTGAGAAATTAACCTTATATATCATTTGAATGAATTTATTATTACAATTGTATATATATACTGTTTACTAACTATAAACTTAATATATATGATACAATATAAATGTAATACAGAAATTCAATTTTCAGTATAAGTTCATTTGGTTAGTGCAATAACAACTAAATTTCTGAGATATCAACAGAACAAAGTGTTGCACTAGGCATTTTATTATCCTTAGCTTTCAGTTGTTAGAATTTAAATGTGAACTGCAAGTGAACTGTGAATAAAGTTTTTAATAAACTTTTGATTTAGAATTTAAAATACAGAATTCACCTGGGTAAAATAAGAGATTCAGAATTATACAAAGACCTTTATGAACAGTCTTACTCTTTTATTGGAATTATATAAAAATACGCATCAAGATATCTACACAGACAAAAACAACCCCTATTTCCCGTCATCGTCTATTCCTACCCACCTACAACCACGGAACTTTCTGAGCAACATAACCTGCTCCACTCACCTCTCTTCCACCAACAAGAATTTGGCCAGCAAGGAAGAAGCAGCCACCATGGTATCAGGAAAGATGAAAAAGATTAATTGTTAACAAATTTATGAAGGCCAAGTTTAGGCTGGACTGAGAGTTTAGAATTCTCGGGAGCCCAGATATAAGAGCTATCAGCGCTTATTCTCCAGCTTTCCCCAAGGGCTTCGCTAATGCTTCTGAAAAAGACAGGAGGCAGGACAAGACATAAAGATGCCTCCCTCCCTCCATCGTACAAAAACACAAACTCCCCAGCATTTCATGCTTCCTTCTTACACACCATGCAAAAGCAAGAAGCCTCTAAGGGAACAGCAGGAACAAGAGAGAGAACAAGCCACTGCCTCTTGTGGAGGAACAGAATCAAAACCTTCCTAATGCTGGGGTGGGGCAGCAGATGCAGGCAAAGGACCACTGCTGCTGGGAGAACAGGAGAAACAAAAGGTGTCATCCTCAGACAGGGAGAAAATACCTGCACAACATATATCTGAGCAAAAGGATCTCTCTACAAATAGAAAGAACTCTGAAAATTCATTTCAATAATAAGATCATCAACCCAATTAAAATAATGGTCAAAAATATATGAACAGATACATCAACGAACAAGATATACTAGTGGCAAATAAGTACACAAAAAGATACTCATCACCATTAGGCATTTAAAAAATTCAATAAGATATACTATCTGCCTACCAGAATGGATAAATATTTTTTAAAGACGAAAAATCTCTATATAAGGATTTGAGTCAGTGAACATTTCTTACATAGCCAGTAGGAATTTGAAATGGTACAACCATTTTGAAAGGTTTTGCAATTTCTTATCAAATTAAACTTACTATCACCATAGAATGTACAGTCCCATTCCTACATATTTATATTAAAAATGAAAATATATATCCATTTAAAAAGGCCTATTTGACAACCTTTATAGCAAATTTATTTAATAATTGTCAAACTGGAAACAACACATATGTCTATCAACTGGTCAATGGATAAACACATTGTGGTGTATCTATACCACATTTATTCAGCAATAAAAAGGAACAAGTTATTGAATATACTCAAATACGTGGAAAATAACTTTTGAGCATAACTCACAAGCATTATGCTAAGTGGAAAATGTTATATAAATAAAGCACCACCAACCTTATAATTCATTTATAAGGTATCATGGAAAAGGACACAATTGAGTTCAGTAGGGACTGGGAATGGGGAAGGGAGGCATTTCGACTGCAAAGGGGCATAAGAAGACATTTTGTCATGGGTGAAACATTCTATATTTTGATTGTAGTAGCTGCATCACTCTATACGTTTGTCATATTTCACTGAACTATACACTTAAAAAGGGTGAATATTTTATTTTATGTAAATTATACGTCAATAAACCTGAAATTAAAAATTAAAAAAGAAGTATATGGGATCAGAACAGAGAACAGTCCTTCAAACATCGGGAACAGTACACAGAAAAATCCAGAAGTTTGAAAACAAGGCACATGATGTTTCAGTTAAACTAATGTGGCTGGAAAATGGAGTCTGAAGGTGGAAATAGCAACAGAAAACTCGAAGGTGGGAGCAGAGCATAAGGGGTGAGGGACCTCATATGCCACATTAAGAAACTTGGACTTTTGTATATGGCAATGGAGTTACAGGCAAAGAAGAAATATGAAATAATCTAAATTTTAGAAGAGTCACTTAGATTGAAGCATGAGAATAAACTTAAGAGATCAATGCTGAGTCATGAGGACCAGTGTAATAAAGACATCCATTTCTGATGTTTGACCACCGACAACGTCAAAGTCCCTTTTTCTCTCACGACTGGGCAAGCTGATGAGAAGGTCGATGTCCATGGCCTTGGTGTCAGCAAGAGGCACAAACCATGCAAGCGAACTGGACTCCTGCATGGAACCTTTCCCCCAGCCCCACCCGCAAGGACAATAGAATCCAAGTTAGTCTCCTCCCCCTGCTCCCTGAAGCCATTTTTGTACCTTCTTGGGAACCCGCCTTCTCTCCTTAGAAGCCTTATTGTATGGATACAACCCTTTTGTACCCTGTTGGCACAGCTGTGATGTCATCAGTCTCTATATTCAAACCAAATTTTGAGTAGGTGTTTGATTCTGCCCTCCACAAAGTAACCAAAAAAGAGACTGCGGCATTCCAAGTGCCTGTGATGAAACACCAGGTGGGAAGTAGAAAACACAGAGCAGAGATGCCAAAGAAACAGAATAGAGAAGACCTCAGGGAATACGACAAAGAGAACTTTCAGGAACATCTTGGGCTGAGACATCCAGGTACGTCACAGTTGTATTTTCAGGTATAAAAAACAAAGGAGGAGGGGCATGGCAATATTTAGTTTAGTTTTCGACATTATGAGCATAAGGGGTCCAGGGAATATCTAAAGGGAGAGACACAGAGGGTAATTGTATATTGGAGTCTGTAACTAATAGATACTAAGCTGCAGTAGCCACGCCCGCCTCCACCTCTCAAACCCCATCTCTGGTCATTCTGCTCCTCAGTCATACCCGTCCATCACCCTGACTTTGTTCCATATCCTCAAGACTTTTTCACACATTCTGCCTTCTGGAACGTTCATTCCCATGGTCTTACGTCTCATCTTTCACATCTCAGCTTAAATAACATCTCCTAAGGAAACTTTCTCTTATAACCTTTTTTCTGTCTCTCTCATTATCCATTTTATTTCCTTTAAAATATTTATCATAATTTCCTTTTCTAAAAGTTTTTTTGGAGTATAATTGATTTCCAGTGTTGTGTTTGTTTCGGGTGTACAGCAAAGTGACTCAGTTATACATAAACATATATCCACTCTTTTTTTTTTTTCCATTCTTTTCTCATGTAGGCCATTACAGAGTACTGAGTAGAGTTCCCTGTGCTATAAGCAGGTTGTTATTAGTTACCTATTTTATGTACAGTAGTGTGTGTATGTCAATCTCAATCACCCAATTTATCCCTCCCCTCTTTATCCCCTGGTAACCATAAATTTGTTTTCTGCATCCATGACTCTACTTCTGTTTTGTAAATAAGTTCATTTGTAGCCATTTTTTAGATTCCACATGTAAGTGATATCATATGATATTTGTCTTTGTCTGACTTACTTCACTCAATATGACAATCTCTAAGACCATCCATGTTGCTGCAAACGGCATTATTTCATTCTTTTCTATGGCTGAGTGCTACTCCATTATATATATGTACCACATCTTCTTTATCCATTCCTCTGTTGATGGACATTTAGGTTGCTTCCATGTCCTGGCTATTGTGCAATGAACACTGGGGTGCATGTGTCTTTTCGAATTACAGTTTTCTCCGGGCATATGCCCAGGAGTGGGATTGCTACGTCCTGTGATAGTTCTATTTTTACTTTTTAAGGAACCTCCATACTGTTTTCCATAGTGGCTGTACCAATTTACATTCCCACCAACAGTATAGGAGGGTTCCCTTTTCTCCACACCCTCTCTAGCATTTATCGTTTATAGATCTTTTGGCGATGGCCATTCTGACCAGTGTGAAGTGATACCTCATCGTAGTTTACATTTGTGTAAATTATGTACTTAATCATAAGTTTAAAAACATTGTCTAATTTGATTACTGTTGTATTCTCAGTGTGGACAGAATGCCAACAGCTAACTGGCAGGCTTTTGATAAATACTGATTGAGTTAATAAGATTTGGCACAGTGCCTAGCCCATATATGGAATACAATAAATATGTGAAAAATCTAATTAGATTTCTAAAATCATAATACAAAATAAGGATTAATTTACTTCTTTTAGAATATGGTCCATTTTGATTTTCAAAAGGATTTATACACCACAGTTACATTCAGAAACCCAACAATTTGAAGATCCTTTAGTTAATAGTAATTCCTGTTCTCATGGATGTTAGTACATGAGTCTCTTAAACAAATAAGTGTCAAGTCTCTTTAAATTTTAAGTCACAATCCTTGGGTTGTGGCTCTAAGCCAAGGGCTATATATAAACTTCTTGAAATCAGCCACTTGCAACATTCTGAGACAAAAACTGACTAGGGAAGAATAATTCACACTTCTAACCTAACAACAAGATGAATCTGCTCTCCTAAAAGCAATCAGTTTGCCCATAAAATGGTCATTTTTGAGGGTGCCTTTAATGTTTTGTGCCAATAGATCATTGTCTAGTATTTCAAAATGTGTTGCTTTTCAAAGAATGAAAGCACACTAATTATTTTGTGATGTCTTATTTTCTGCTACTTTTTTTCCAGACACAAATCTAATTAGAACATATTCCTGAGAGGTCTAAAGTAGGAAACTTTATTAAACATTTTCAAACTTATTCCTGAGCTAGTAGAATACTGAGCCAAGTGAATTTCAAGTGACATTAAAAATAAACACAGCAAAAAGCCTTGAGAAAAGAAGATGACACAGTCAGCTTTAAATATGTATATCCTTACCACATGCTAATGATACGTGCAAAAGTTGTAGAATTGCTTATTTGGTTCATTACTTGCTTGAAGTACTTACTACATTCTTGAAGGTAATTAGTCCTTGATAACTACAACTTCCACATATTCTTCTATTTTAAGAACAGGTGGAATGTAACCTTATATCTAGAATTAAAATTGAAAGAGAAATATGCATAATAGCTAAAAAATAGAGATGTAGCATTATTTCTGTATTTCACAAATACGTTCATGTTTTCATTTTAAATTGAGGAACCTAGTAAGAAAGAACATATGGCAAGTAATAGCTAAAAAAAAGTTAGACTTGAATGGCTCAAAAGAGGTTTAAGAAATTCTAAGTAACTGGTCTTGTCATCTTTAAGGATACTTGGCTTCTCTGAGCTGTCTGTCTGTTCATCTGTCCGTCCGTTTGGTGGGTTTCATTTAAGTCTCTATTAGACTAACCAATTTGAATGATCAAGAGACACTAATTTAAAGAAATTTCTGTATCCAACTCATCCTGCTTTCCTCCACTAACATGCTATTTTTAATTGTCTTAATTCTGAAATAATTCATCACATATGATAAATTTTAAGTTACATACATTCAATTAATCTTTGAACACATGTTCCCTGCACTCAAAGAACTATCTCACAGGAGCAACTACAGTACTACCTAAAAATAACAGGAAAGTTAAAAGTTAATGAAATCAGAAAGAATATGTTCAAAGGTTAGACAGGATTTAGGAGTTGAAAAAGAGAAAGTATAGGTGAATAACAATGAATTATTTAGCATTTTTCTTTGACAAATATAATTGGGTCTCAGCATCCTTAAGGATTTACAGTGAATTCATTAAAAGTTAGTATAAAAACAGAAGCCAAGGCTGTAGTTTAGATTCTTTTAGAATATATCAGGAAGTCAGAAGTTTTTCTTAAAATGCCTCAAGGAGTCAAAAGTTCTTAGCTATATTGATTATTATTTCCTTTTCTATTGGCTTCTTAAGTTTTGAAAGTATAGGTATTGTAAGGAATAAAAAGGATTGAATAAAATATTTGACTGCTTATTTGGAAAAGGTTTCTTCTTATTACTGTCATATTTTCCACCTTAATTCTATTTTTTATATGCTTTTACAACTTCCTCTGATGGCCAATAAATAAGCTAATGAGATTTGCTAATGAGATTTTTTTAATACAATCCACTTAATTTGTTTATTTTCCTACATGTTCTCCTTTCTACTTATTTATTTCTTTTCTCTTACTGTTCTTTATAGTTCTCATAGTTTTGTTTTATTAAGCAATGTGAGTCTAAATATTGTTTGAAATACATATATCAAGTGGGATGTTCTCATTTACTCTACAGTAAAAACACAGACATTCTTCCCCCTCTAGACAGTTCTAGGCAGATCTGTGAATGATTTCCTTGTCACCTACAATGTTCCTCTTCATTTTTTCCTTCCTTAACGCCAAATCCTTCACACTGATACTTCGAGGAACATTTGACCCCATCTCAGAAATAATCCTCCTGCATCACATCATAAGTATCTAATACCCTCAGGAAAGTGTAGGTAAAACAGCCTACTAAAGAAACCGTATAAGTAAAAAGGCCTAATAGAGAAAATGTGAAAATTTACCAATAATACCCACTTAGTAAGAAAAGACAAAGCTTTTACCCAAAGAAATTACATATGTATTTAATTATTAATTCTTAGGGGCAAAGTCAAGATGGCAGCATGGGAAGACGCAGAGATCGCATCTCCCCACAAATAGATAGGTTGCCAGAGGCTGGCAGGAGACCTGAGGCCCAAGCAGACCGCAGGAACTCTGGAGCAACCGGGTAGGACCTGGGGGATGTTGGGGGGCAGGGAAGGGAAAGCCAGACAGGACCAGCACCCCTGGGGGGTGGTTGGGTGAGGGGGGAGGTTCCCGCCTGGAGGGACCATTGGGGGCTGGGGAGATCCGAAACTGCAACTGGTTTCTCCCACCCAGGAGCCCTGCTGAGCTCCCCGGCTTGGGAGCCTGCTGGGGTCCTCCACCCTCCAAGGCTCCCTCTGTGCTGCCTGGGTCCTGGGGTGTGGGAAGGAGGGAGGAGGGGCGAGGAGGTGGAGAGGTGGACAGGTGGGGATGAGGGCTTTGCGATTGGGGGATGGGGAGGCGAGAGGGTGTTTTGCCTGCCCTCTTGGCCAAGGAGGCTGACTGGGCTCCCGGGCCTGGTCCTTCACTCTCCGGGCCCCCATCCGGCAGGAGGGTCCTGGGGGTGTGGGGGGTAGGGGGACGAGGGTGGGAGGGAGAGAGGCAGACAGTGGGGGTGGGAAGGGATCTCTCCTGGTCAGAAGAAAAGGGGAGGCTCCACCGGGTTTTTCTTCTAGGCAGGTCCTCCACCTTCCACGGCTCCTCTGGGCCATTGGTCCTAGAAGTACAGGAGGTAAGCAGTGGGGGGAAAAGAAGAAAGGTGGAAGTGGGGAGGGACCCTCTGGGATCAGAGGATCAGGGGAGGAGCGGAAGGCATTCCCACTGCCCACTGGCCCGGGAAGCCTGCTGGGCTCCTGGGCCTGGTCTCCAACTCTCCAGGGTCCCCTCCCAGATGCGTTGGTCCCGGGGACTTAGGAGCATGGCAGAGGAAGAGGAAGAGAGGCAGACCGGTGGTGGGACATTCCAGGAGCAGAAGATCAGGGGAGGTGCGGAGGACCTTTCCCCTGCCCACTTGGGCCCAGTGGGCCTGCTGGGCTCCCAAGTCTGGTCCCTTGATCTCTCTGGCTGAGTGGGTCATACAGGCAAGGGAGGGAGGGAGGACAGGAGAAGAGGAAGAGAGGCAGACAGTGGTGGGGGGGACCTTGTAGGACTAGAGGATCAGGGGAGACACTGTGGGAAATCTCCCTACCCACCTGGCACCAGAAGGCCTGTTGCACCCCCAGGCCTGGTCTTCGGTCCTTCAGGGGCCCCTCCAGCTCTCACTGGTCCTAGGAAGATAGAAGGAAAGCAGGGGAAAAGAGGAGAGGTGGGCAGGGGAGGAGGCCTTCTGGGATTGGAGGATCAAGGGAGGCGAAGAAGGTATTTCCCCTGCCCACTAGCTCTGAGAAGCCTGCTAGGCTCACGGACCTAGTCTTTCACACTCCAGGGCCCCCTCCAGCTGGTTGGGACCGAGGAGAGTGGGGGGCAGGGAGAAGAAGAGAGGCAGACAGGGACCCTACGAGACTGGGAGATCCGGGTAAGTGCTGCAGGCATTACCCTAGCACAGTTGGCCCTGGGAAGCCTGTTGGATGACAGAGTCTGATCTCCTGCCTCCCAGAGCCCCCTGCAGCTGTGAGGGTTCTAGGGGAATAGGAGAGAGGGGGTGAGGAAGAAGAGAACCCAAGGGGCAGTGACCCTCCAAGACTGGAGGACAAGGGGAGGTGCCTAGCATTTCTCCCACCAACTTGGGCCCAGGGAGCCCGCTGGGTACCTTGACCTGGTACTTTGCCCCCCAGGTCCAGAGGCATTCCTGGGCCCCTCTGACTCATTGGGCCGAAGCCCCATTCCCCACCACCCCCAGAACCTTTTCTAAGCCTAGGCCCTGCCCATTGCTTAACCTCCCCTCACCACTGTCTAAGCCCTGCCCCCACAGCCACAGCCTTTTCTGGTCTTTTTTTTTTTCTTTTCTTTTTTTTGCTTCCCACCTTCTCACTTAGGCTATTGCAATTGTTTTACCTTCCAGTTATTGCTCCATCTTTTTTTTATTAATTTTTTCTAACACATCTGTTAGTTTCCTATTATCATATTTTTATCTTACTATTGTTCTGCTGTTCTCCTACTTTTTTCTTTTTCTTTTTTTAATTTTTTTCATTTTCCTGCTCCACATGGCTTGTGGGATCTTGATTTACAAGCCCAGGGTCAGGCCTGAGCTCCTGAGGTGGGAGCTCTGAGTCCAAAACTTTGGACTAACAGGAAAACCCAGTCCCCAGGGAATATTCATCAGAGTGAGGTCTTCCAGAGGTTCTCACTTCAACACCAATACCCAGTTATAATCAACAGCCTACAAACTCCAGTGCTTGAAACCTCAGGCCAAACACCCAGTGGGTCAGGAACACAATCCCGCCCATCCAAAGTGGGGGGAAAATGAGACAACAAAAAAATACATCGCAGATGAAGGAACAAGGTAAAAATACACAAGACCAAATAAATGAAGAGGAAATAGGATAATTGCCTGAAAAAGAATTCAGAGTAATGATAGTAAAGATGATCCAAACTCTCGATAACAAAATATAGAAAATACAAGAAACAGTTAATAAGGACTCAGAAGAACTAAAGAGCAAACAAACAATAATGGACAACAAAATAACTGAAGTTAAAAAATACTCTAGATGGTATAAACAGCAGAATAACTGAGGCAGAAGAACGAATAAGTTAGTTGGAAGATAGAATGGGGGAAATAACTACCACAGAGCAGGAAAGAGAAAAAAGAATAAAAAGAATGGAAGACAGTCTCAGAGATGCTAGTAACAACATTAAGCGCATCAGCATTCAAATCATAGGCATCCCGGAAGAAGAAGAAAAAAAGAAAGGGTCTGAGAAAATATTTGAAGAGGTTATAATGGAAAACTTCCCCAACATGGGAAAGTAAATAATCAAGTCCAAGAAGCGCAGACATTCCCATACAGAATAAACCCAAGGAGAAATACACCAAGGCACATAGTAATCAAACTAAAAAAATTAAACACAAAGAAAAAATATTAAAAGCAGGAAGAGAAAAGCAACAAATAATATATAAGGGAAAACCCATAAGGATAACAGTTGATCTTTCTGAAGAAACTCTGCAGGCCAGAAGGGAGTGGCAGGATGTACTGAAAGTCCTCAAAGAGAAAAACCTACAGCCAAGAATACTCTACCCAGCAAGAAACTCATTCAGATTTGATGGAGAAATCAAAAGCTTTACAGACAAGCAAAAGTTAAGAGAATTCAGCACCACCAAACCAGCCTTACAACAAGTGCTAAAGGAACTTTTCTAAGCAGAAAGCACAAGAGAAGGAAAAGACGTACAAAAAACAAACCCAAAACAATTAAGAAAATGGTAATTGGAACATACAAGTCAATAATCACCTTAAATGTAAATGGATTAAATGCTCCAACCAAAAGACAGACTGGCTGAATGGATACAGAAACAAGACCCTTCTATATGCTGTCTACAAGAAACCCACTTCAGACCAAGGGACACATATAGACTGAAAGTAAGGTGATGCAAAAAGATATTCCATGCAAATGGAGGTCAAAAGAAAGCTGGAGTAGCAATACTCATATCAGACAAATTAGACTTTAAAGGAAAGACTATTACCAGAGACAAGGAAGGACACTACATAATGATCAAGGGATCAATCCAAGAAGAACATATAACAACTGTAAATATCTATGTACCCAACAAAGGAGCACCTCAATACATAAGGCAAATGCTAACAGCCATAAAAGGGGACATCGACAGCAACACAATAATAGTAGGAGACTTGAACACCCCACTTACATCAATGGACAGATCATCCAAACAGAAAATAAATAAGGACACACAAGCTTTAAATGACACATTAGACCATCTCGACATCATTGATATTTATAGGACATCCCATCCAAAAACTACAGAATACACTTTCTTCTCAAGTGCACACGGAACATTCTCCAGGATAGATCACACCTTGGGTCACAAATCAAGCCTCAGTAAATTCATAAAAACTGAAATCGTATTAAGCATTTTCTCTGACCACAATGCCACGAGACAATATATCAATTACCAGAAAAATACTGTAACAAATACAAACACATGGAGGCTAAACAATACGCTATTAAACAACCAAGAAATCACTTAAGAAATCAAAAAGTACCTAGAAACAAATGACAATGAAAACGAAACAACTCAAAACCTATGGGACACAGCAAAAGCAGTTCTAAGAGGGAAGTTTATAGCAATAGAGTCCTACCTCAGGAAACAAGACCAACATCAAATAAACAACCAAACATCACACCTAAAACAATCAGAGAAAGAACAAAGAAACCCCAAAGTGAAAAAAAGGAAAGAAATCATAAAGATCACATCAGAAATAAATGGAAAATAAAGGAAGGAAACAACAGCAAAGGTCAATGAAACTAAAAGCTGGTTCTTTCAGAAGATAAACAAAATTGATAAACCAATAGCAAGACTCATTAGGAAAAAAATGGAGAAGACGCAAGTTAACAGAATTGGAAATGAAAAAGGAGAAGTAACAACGGACACCACAGAAATACAAAAGATCATGAGAGACTACAAAAGCAACTATATCCCAATAAATTGGATAACCTAGAAGAAATGGATAAATTCTTGGAAAAGTACAATCCTCTAAGATCGAACCAGGAAGAAATAGAAAATATGAACAGACCAATCACAAGTACGGAAATTGAGGCAGTGATTTAAAATCTCCCAACACACAAAAGCCCAGGGCCAGATGGATTCACAGGCAAATTCTATCAAACATTTCGAGAAGAGCTAACACCTATCCTTCTCAAACTCTTCCAAAATATTGCAGAAGGAGGAACACTCCAAAACTCATTCTATGAGGCCACCATCACCCTGATACCAAAACCAGGCAAAGATGTCACAAAAAAAGAAAATTACAGGGCAATATCCCTGATGAAAATAGATGCAAAAATCCTCAACAAAATACTAGCAAACAGAATCCAACAGCATATTAAAAAGATCATACACCGTGATCAAGTGGGGTTTATCCCTGGGATGCAAGGATTCTTCAATATATGCAAATCAATCAATGTGATACATCATATCAACAACTTGAAGGATAAAAACCATATGATTATCTCAATAGATGTGGGAAAAGCTTTTGACAAAATTCAACATCCATTTATGATAAAAACTCTCCAGAAAATGGGCATAGAAGGAAATTACCTCAATAGAATAAAAGCCATATATGAGAAACCAAAAGCCATCATCATTCTAAATGGGAAAAAACTGAAAGCATTCCCTCTAAGAACAGCAACAAGACAAGGGTGTCCACTCTCATCATCATTATTCAACACAGTTTTTGAAGTTTTAGCCACAGCAATCAGAGAAGAAAATGAAATAAAAGGAATCCAAATTGGAAACAAAGAAGTAAAATTGTCACTCTTGGCAGATGACATCATATTATACATAGAAAACCCTAAAGATTCTACCAGAAAACTGCTAGCACTAATTGATGAATTTAGTAAAGTAGCAGGATACAAAATTAATGCACAGAAATCTCCTGCATTCCTATACACTAACAACAAAAGAGCAGAAAGAGAAATTAAGGAAACTCTCCCATTTACCATTACAACAAAAAGAATAAAATTCCTAGGAATAAAGCTGCCTAAGGAGGCAAAAGACCTGTATGCAGAAAACTATAAGACACTGGTGAAAGAAATCAAAGATGATACAAACGGATGAAGAGACATACCATATTCTTGCACTGGAAGAATCAACATTGTGAAAATGACTATCTTACCCAAAGCAATTTACAGATTCAACGCAATCCCTATCAAATGACCAATGGCATTTTTCACAGAACTAGAACAAGAAATCTTATGATTTGTATGGAAACGCAAAAGACCCCGAATAGCCAAACCAATCTTGAGAAGGAAAGACAGAGTTGGTGGAATCAGGCTTCCTGACTTCAAACTATACTACAAGGCCATAGTGATCAAGACAGTATGGTACTGACACAAAAACAGAAAGGAAGATCAATGGAACAGAATAGAGAACCCAGAGGTAAACCCACGCACATATGGGCACCTTATCTTTGACAAAGGAGGCAAGAATATACAATGGAAAAAAGACAGCCTCCTCAATAAGTGGTGCTGGGAAAATTGGACAGCTACATGTAAAAGAATGAAATCAGAACAGTTTCTAACACCATACACAAAAATAAACTCAAAATGGATTAAAGTCCTAAATGTAAGGCCAGACACTATCAAACTCCTAGAGGAAATCATAGGCAGAACCCTCTATGACATACATCAAAGCAAAATCCTTTTTGACCCACCTCCTAGAATAATGGAAATAAAATCAAGAATAAACAAATGGGACCTAATGAGACCTAAAAGCTTTTGCACAGTGAAAGAAACCATAAAGAAGACAAGAAGACAACCCTCAGAATGGGAGAAAATACTTGCCAATGAAGCATCGGACAAAGGATTAATCTCCAAAATATATAAGCAGTTCATGTAGCTTAATACCAAAAATGAGCCGAAGACCTAAATAGACATTTCTCCAAAGAAGACATGCAGATGGCTGACAAACATATGAAAAGATGCTCAACATCACTAATCATTAGAGAAATGCAAGTCAAAGCCACAATGAGGTATTACCTCACACCGGTCAGAATGGCCATCATCAAAACATCTAGAAACAATACATGTTGGAGAGGGTATGGAGAAAAGGGAACTCTCCTGCACTGTTGGTGGGAATGTAAGCTGATATAGCCACTATGGAAAATAGTTTGGAGGTTCCTTAAAAAACTAAAAATGGAACTACCATATGACCCAGTAATCCCACTCCTGGGCATATACCCAGAGAAAACCATAATCCAAAAAGAAACATTTACCATAATGTTCATTGCAGCACTATTTACAATAGCCAGGACATGGAAGCAACCTAAATGCCCATCAACAGATGAATGGATAAAGAAGATGTGGCACATATATACAATGGAATATTACTCAGCCATAAAAAGGAATGAAATGGAACTATATGTAATGAAGTGGATAGACCTAGAGACTGTCATACAGAGCGAAGTAAGCCAGAAAGAGAAAAACAAATACCGCATGCTGACTCATATATATGAAATCTGAAGAAATGTTACTGATGAACCCAGTGAGAGGGCAAGATTGGAGATGCAGATGTAGAGAATGGACTTGAGGACATGGGGCTGGGGTGGGGGGTGGGAGCAAAGGGGAAGCTGGGATGAAGTGAGAGTAGCATAGACATAGATACACTACCAAATGTAAAATAGATAGCTAGTAGGAAGTTGCTGTATAACAAAGGGAGATCAACTCAATGATGGGTGATGCTTTAGAGGGTTAGGACAGGGAGGGTGGGAGGGAGTCATGGGAGGGAGGGGATATGGGGATATATGTATAAATACAGCTGATTCAGTTTGGTGTACCTCAACAACTGGTACAAGAATGTAAAGCAATTATATTCCAATAAAGAGCTTAAAAAATTATTAATTCTTTGACATCAGTGAACCATGTAAGAGATACAGATGGGTTTTAAGTATGCAGTAGGATGAGGAAGAGGCAAACAGGGAAGTTCAGCATTTATGATGATCCTGAGAACATGAATAGTGTTCTACCTCAATTCAGCTACCAAAAAGATAACCACCCCTTCAAATGGGTTTTTTTGTTTGTTTGCTTCTGTATAATTAGAGTAAGCAATTACCCATATTTTCATTTTATGCCAAAGTATCGTGTCATGAGCCAGTGAACATTATTTTATTTGTTTTGGTATTGTTCTTCTCTAAAGAATTAATCTAATCAAGAGTATGATATTTCAATAAGACAGAGTGATAAAAGATTGCTCTACAATAAAATGGCCAACATCGTTGCAGCAATATCTTTGAAATGCTTCTCATTCTGCATTTAGAGCTTTAATTTCTGTCATATGATAAACCCTTATATTCAGTTCTTTTGAGATGAGATAAAACATTTCAAAAATTAAAAGCTGCAATGTACCATCAACCTCTCTCTTAATTCTCTGAAATATCTGAATGATAGCATAATATAACCGGAATTCATGAGTAAATCAAGCCTTCTATATGATCTATGTCATATAATACCATGTGTAAATATAAGAATTCTTATGTTATCCATTAAAAGGTTCCACAAGTCTCTGGAAAAGATTAAAGTCACATCAACAATAACAAATTCAATGCTAGTGTTTGCAGATTTCTTCAAAATTGTTTAACATGATACCAATTCAGGATGCCTGATTTTAGGTTTTTTAAATACATGGTATATGTTTCCATATAGTTTCCAAGAAGTAAATATATTTTTAAAGTAAATATATTTATACTTTATAATCAAGTGAAGTATTTCACAACCTTTTGGATGTAATTAATTACTGTCTGGATGGCACTGACTTTTTGAACACTCTGGGGCACCATTTGTGAAATTATCATGAAAATGCACCATTCACATCGTAGTGACATGAGAATATTAATGTGCTCCTAAATGCCCCTCACTAACCTGAGAAAGCAATTATTCAGAAGCATGATCTAGAAGTTTACATGTATGATGTCAGCATCACCACATTTTCTGAAAATCACATCACCCAGATCAGAGCTGATAGCTTATATGTGAATCTTGAGAAATGAAGAGTAATCCATTGGTAGGTTTTCCAAACAGTACCTGAACTAGTCATAAAAACACATTTTGCCTTTATGAATATATATAAGACCACTAAGTATGACTAGAATCTGACATCTGCCCACATATTCCATTTTCTATATTTTCATTTGTTTACACAGTATATTCATAAGTTACAGAAACATTTTTGCAAAATTAGAGCTTGGAATTTACAAAAAGCTCTTGTTAAATTATCAGGGAATGGCATAATGCACAGGTAAGCACAGAATTCTATTACCATACTTGTAACTTATTATCATGACTTTGTAACAATGAGTGCAAATCATTTTAGTGAAGGTTTAATGTCATATCATCATCTCTTAGAGACACTTAGTAGGAAATAAATTCAGGTTTTTTTGAGACTTTATGAACAAATAAGATTTAAAAATCATTTTTCTTACGCTATTAAGATGGTCTAAATAAAAAGTTAGATATTTTTAATTTTCAAGGAATATACTGAAAACTAAATAGTTTTGAGTAATGTCTAAGTTCTACTGCAGCCTTCACGTATTAGAGATAATGACTTGACACATCTAGTTAATAATGTAATCAATTTATAGAGGCTTCCTGTCAGTCAAGCTAAAAATACCCAGAGACTCAATACTTCTGACCCTCAAATAAAAGGAGAAACAAAAGTAGATGCCAATGCCATATGATGTCCACATACGTAAGACTAACTATAGCTTAAGTACGCACACAGAGAATAATCTTTAGACACAGCATGAATTAAGAAAGAGACACGTGTGTCTAGGCTTGCATTTTCCTCTGATTAGCATGGAAGTCATGACTTTTTGGCATTTTTGAAATTATCAGATGAAATAACATGTGAAAGCACTTAAGAAATGTTGAAAATGCAACACAATATAAGATTATTATTTACATTCTGTAATTAAAATATATTACACAAACATCAAAATAACTTCATGTATTCACTTTGAAACTAAAACCCGTTTGATATGGAATTTGTGAAAAAATAAATTGCACACACTATTTCACACACGCTTCCAGCCTCTTCCACATCTTCCAATTAAAAGTAAAATAATTCATAGTCTTAGGGTGGCCTAGGGATGTGCTGTAATCACATTATTGCATTCTGAGAGACTATTGATCTGTGCTCATGTTTTCAAACAACAAAATCCAATGCTAATTAGGCAGAAAAGTGTCTATGAAAATATACCAAGTAGCTTAAGGAATCTCCAGCAGGGCCAGGGGACTTGACTTGTATACTAACAGCCAGAAATAGTGGCTAGCCTAACTTGCAAACACATATAAAATGCTACTGCTCCACCCCTGCTGCTCAGGCCCTATGGCATCTAGGACTGGGGAGCAGATATTCACCAAAGCTGCTTCGGAAAATGGGAGGCTATAGCCATCGTGCTCCCAGAAGATCAGATTTTCCCTTGTGTGATTCAGTCACATTGCTCACTTGCCCCTCAAAGCACGCTAAGCAAGCCTACTTACAGGGTCTGTTACATACAGTCTACACAGGAGTGCAAATCCATGTGGCATTTACTTACCTCCTACTGTATGCCAGATGTGCTGCTAGGCATTGGTGATAATGTCTGAATACACAAGATTCTTGGCCTTACAGCCTAATGATGGGTAATATGAAGTAAAGGAAAACTTCACATGTGGATAAAGCATAAGGGACAGAGAAAATATCAGCAAAACCGAAGATGTGTTTGTGTGTGTGTGTGTGTGTGTGTGCACGCGTGTGTATACAAACATATCTGCAACACGTAGCACCTTATTTACTAAAATTATTGAGTATTAAAAAAACACATAAGCTGACACATTTTCAATATTAACAGTAATCTATTTTCATCACATTTTATATTTGTATGCCACACAGTAGCACACAACTATAACTAGGAACATCTCAAGAGATTTAATTATAAATTCAGTTAAACAAGGTGTTAATATTTCATGTTTTATATGGCATTTTAAAAAAAAAATAGCAAAGTTTTTTTAAAAGCACAAATCACCAGAATTCTTCCAACACTATTTTTTAAAATAGAAGCTTATGATACTAAATGGGAAATGTTTTGAGCAAGTTTACCAGTAGGCAAACAAAAGAGTGAGCAGTAAAAGAGAAAATAACCTATCAATTATCTTATAAACTAAGTTCTTACTATAGATAATACTTCTCCATAGGGACAGACACAACTTGCTGACAAAATGAACTACCAGTTATGCAAAGATACAAAAGGATCTTCTTGTCAAGTAGTCAGTATGATTTTAACAAGCCATCAAATCTAAAGCATCTGTAATGAATGGGATGAACTGAATAAAAGAGAATTAAAGAGTAGGAGGGGGTGGGGAGGAGAAGGAAGAATAGAACAGGAAGAAGAGCAGTCTTCGGGATGACAAAATCACGAGAAATGGATTTTTGTTACCTCTGCTTCCTCTTTTGCTTTCCATCCGCATATATTTGAATGGATTCTTCTGTAGATAGAAAAGTCTCCCAGGGCACCAACATGTTGTAGCAAGTTGAATAAAACTCTCCCTTTCAATTCATTCTTTGCTTTAAAACCCAATGAAGTTAGATAAGATATCCCTTACATCTTCTGGAAAAATCTGATATTCAGTTATTTGTAAAGTGACACAAATGCTTTTTAAAACTAGACTGTTTTCCCGTGTTTTTCTCTCGCATGTAAGTTTAAAGTTTTTGTCTTTTCTGATAAAAGCAGAATTATAGACTCATTTAACTTACTTACAAAACAGAAGCAGACTCACAGACATAGAAAACAAATTTATGTAAACCAAAGAGGAAAGTAGAGTGTAGGGATAAATGAGGAGTTTGGGATTAGCAGATACAAACTGCTATATATAAAATGAACAGCAAAGTGCCACTGTATAGCATAGCCATAAAGGAAAAGAATATGGAAAAGAATGTGTATGTATACATATAGCTGAATCACTTTGCTGTACACCAGAAATTAAGACAACATTGTAAATCAACTATACTTCAATAAAATAAAATAAAATAAAATAAAATAAAATAAAATAAAATAAAATAAAATAAAACATAGGCGCATTTAAAATTTTCTTTAACCTTAATCATTATTCATTTTTGGCAAAACTACCCCTCCATTTTCCTCTGCAGAGCTGACTATGAATATATCACTTTGCATGCCGATTAACCACAGTATATTGTTTTCAGAGGACATGAAAGGTCTTGTCTGCTTAAAGTCCCAGGTCAAAAAGTATAGGAAAATATATCTATATACATGTGAAAACAATTCAGGTGCTCAAGATCTGAAACTGTTAGGAAGGTGTATCACTAATCAAATACATTAGATATGAATTTAGTTTCTACTCATAGTTATTTCATAAATAACATATAAATATCTTCAATATGGAGTCTCTAACAAACACATTAGGAGATATTCAATCACATCCATAAATTATAATCTTTGTGTGAAGTCTTTACTTTCAGGTAAGTAGGACACATAAATCCAATTCTACAATTTTTTTTAAAAAATTAGAATCCAGTTTTATTAAGGAATTTAAATAGACTAGTATCCTGTCTACTATCCTCATCACTTAATTTCTTGAATATTCAAAACTGGCTTTAACAGTTAGTTTTTGGTTCCTTTTCTCGACCATGCCATCACAATATGGTTTTCCCTATAAATGGGTAAAGAAGTAGAGGACTGATAAAACTACATAGTGTAATATAAGAAGCACTGACTACAAAAGAACTTTTTTATTACCCCAAAAGAGTTTAAAAAACAGGCCCTAGGGACTTCCCTGGTGGTCCAGTGGTAAAGGATCCGCCTTCCAATGCAGGAGATGCAGGTTTGACCCCTGGTCAGGGAACTAAGATCCCACATGCTGTGGGGCAGCTAAGCCCACACGCCACAACTACTGAGCTCGTATGCCTCAACTAGAGAGCCCGCGTGCTACAAACTACAAAGTCCATACGCTCTGGAGTCTGCACACCACAATGAGAGAGAGAAAAGCCAAACGCCACAAGGAAAAGATCCCGCATGCCACAACTAAGACCTGATGCAGCCAAAAACTAAAGGAAAAAAAAAACCAGGTCCTAGTTTCCATTCTCCAGAACTCAACTCTGTCTTTTAGGGTGACCCTTTTAGAAATGCATAAGAAATATGCTCTTAATTCCAGAGAGCCAGCTGCAACTTTAGATAGCAAGATAATCTGAATCTTCAATTCCCTTCTGAACTATATTTCAGGCACTATGTTTTGGCTAGAAATTAAAAACATAGAAAAGAAATTTTCTCAATCTTACACTTAGAAGAATTTATTCAAAGCAGCAACATTCTTATTTTAAAAGATGTAAGTGACCTGGGACTAAGTGAATGAGACAGGTTGTCCAGAGAGCAACTGAGTCATGAAGGATGAGAACAAGCAGGGAAGCAGAGGGCTCATTCAGGCAGGTCACACTCTCTACTCCGGAATCCAGGTCCAGCAGACCACAATCACTCCCCTGGCTTCCAGTTCTGCATTTTAACAATTTTAAGCAGAAAGTTATTTAATATAGGGTTTTACCTAAAACTGTAGGAAGAAGAGGGAAAACAGGCTCTAGCCAAATCTCTAGTTTCTTTCTCTGCTCTGAACTCATCTAAAAATGGAAATTGAGACCCCTTTCCCCCCAGGTCCCCTCATCCTCAGCACACACATAATATAATTGATGATATATAAACCATGAACATTTGAGACTTACTGACGTCAGTTAAGTCTCCAGGTGGAGGTCCAAGGAATGGCTCCGAAGAAACCAGAATAAAAGCGTTCTTCCGGCAGAGAAGGCTATTTAAAGCAATAATTCCTCTGTAACCATTGAACATGTGTGTATTTACTTGACAATATTATGCGATAAGCACCAGGTATACAAAGACCAAAGGCACAGTTCATGTACTCAAGGAATCCATTGTCTCTTGAGAGACAGGTCATCCAGTAGTTATACTAAAGTGCAGTAAAGTGCTATAAAGGATGTAATCATAGGGTATTAAAATGGTACAGAAAATACTTCTTTATTCCTATGAATGTCACTGCTTATGCCTCTCTTGCCTTTCAACAAGCTGATACTCAATTAGCTGAACTTCACTCTCACTCTTACAGGCATAATTGTCTTTTCCATAATGACTATCTCTTACCAGTCACTACATCTCACGCAGCCCTCCTCTCCTGCCTTGATCTGCATGGATCTGACTGCATGATAGCATGACAGGCTCTGTCTGCTGGACAGCAACCAGATAATGAACTTGAGGGAAGCAGGGTGGCTAAGGACAAAAGAAAGTCTACATGGGGCAGCCCAGAATAACCCGGTTTGATCAGGGAAGAGTATTGAGTGTGCAGACTGTGGTGTAGGATAGAGTATGTACAGAGAGTGTGGTGAGGAGCAGTTACCTAAAGGGAGGGGAAAGTATGTCAAAGTATGACTGTTTATTTTGAAATGTGTCCCCATAATATGCTATTATTTATATGTTTATTAATATGTTAATAGTTTAACATGCAAGTCCGCCTATATAAAATCCTCATTTTCCTGCAGTGTGTTTGAAAAGACAAGGAGAAAATCTACAGCCTGAATTTCTCACTAACAACTCACTGTTGCTAGAACTTCATGCTTAAAATAACTATTAAGTTGGAAATATGTTATCTGATATAACAATACCTTATCCTATAATTATCTTTATTAGACTAGTCACTTCCAGTGATCATAAGGGAATGGGCAAAAGAGCCAACACATGGAGACGGTCCTTAACAGAGATTCTTGATCGAGGGGGTGGGGGGGAAAGGGGTCATGGGAGGGTGGGGCTCAAGCATCTGAAGTTTAAAAGCTTTGGAAGGATGTAAAAATAGGGAGAGGGAGGGTATTTTTGGTCGCAAAATAATCAGAGATTCGGGTTCCACGTGCTATAGCACTAGCACTGCGTAAAGAGGTTTGGGATGAAAGCCAGGTCAAGAAGGGCTTAGTGCTGTGGTTTTGCCTAGTGAGCACTTGTCTGAAAATTCTCACTAATTAATTAACATGTAGTTTCTTCTCCACTGCTTTCCTTCCCTTGCCCCTTCCGCCGCTAGGAAGAAATCCCAAGAAAATGGCCTTCCGGCCGCCAATATAATTCTGAAGATGAAAATCAGAGCCCCAAATTCTCTTTCATTTCTACGTAAATGAGCTTTCAGGCCTTAACTTATTGTTCTCCTATCATTCTTTCAGTGAAAACACAGATCAGATTTCAAGTTCAGAATACTTACAAGATACTTCTAACACATGAAAAATACTTGTGTAAGAACAATCAATTTGTTTATGGCTTCAAATTTAATTTTAGCTTCCATGGTAATGTTAGCAATTAGCTATGTGAAATGCTATTAAGTGCAATGAATTTGCTACAGATATTTCCTACAGAATAGAAGTAGAAATACTAAAATAAATTCTTCAAGTGAAGCATTACAATAGGGACGTCCTTGGGGGTCCAGAGGTTAAGAATCTGTGCTCCCAATGCAGGGGGCCCAGGTTCAACCGCTGGTCAGGGAACTAGGTCCTGCATGCCACAATTAAAGATCCCACATGATGCAACTAAAGATCCTGCATGCTGCAACTAAGACCCAGCACAGCCATATAAATAAATAAATAAATAAATAAGTAAGTAAATAAGTAACAGCCCCAACACCAGCTAGGGGGCCTTGGGAAAGTATTTTTTTAAATGAGCTATTTTTAAAAAAAAAGAATTACAAGAATAGCAAGAATAGGGCCTCTTCTTACTGATTACCAGCGTGTATGTATGTGTATATATGTAATACACACACACACACACACATACATATATCTTCCATAGTGTTGGTTTCAGAACTGTTCTAAATGTTAAAAGAATAAAATTAAGAAAATAAATAACTTGATGCTAATAGAGCCTTAAAATCTCTGTAGGAAATGGAACTCAAAAATCAAGATATGAAATTATTTAGGGGCTATTTTTGGCAAAGATAATCTTTCAGGACCAGAATTCTCTGACGGATAAAAGCACCAATTCAATTTGCAAAAAGCCACTCAGGTGTGAAAAGCGTCTTTCTCCCTGAAGCCTCTATTCCATTGGTGCAGTGTTCAGTCAGTACCATGTACCCTGCATCACCTCAGGTACAACAATAAAATGTGTAACGTTCTCAACTTTAAGTGTATCCAGCCATGACTACAGTAATTGTGAAGCTTCAGTGACTTCATTTTCACTTTGAATATTTCCTTAAATTATCAACTCAGGTGTTCTTATTTGGCAGTTTCTTATTAGTGATATACTTAACCATAAATCAATGAGAAATGCTACTTTCAGAGAGAAAATGGCATAAATATCTCACACATTTACTCAGCAGCCAGCTGACAGGTCTATTAATTCCATCAGTATTTGCTGTATATTCTTCTGCAAGAGACAAAATAAATTTGTTTGCCTCATTCACTGTAATCTAGTTTTATAAGAATGCAGTCTTATGAAATATCACAGAAAGGTTTATGGCAAAAAAGTACAAAGGAAAGTAAACGTTTTCTTACTTGGCATATTCACTCTCACATGAGAGGTAAAGAATAGATAAGAGATTATATCCAAGAAGAGGGTGAAAGAGGAAAATATTCAGATTCACAAATTGTCCCGACTTACTGGGTAAATAACAGAAAAAAAAAAATCAGCCTATTTTACCTCCCCATCACATGATAAAATATCATGTAGCAAAATGAAAGTAGTCTTGCAAATCAGAAACCCTAGGTTTGGATAACAGCCCCAACACCAGCTAGGGGGCCTTGGGAAAGTCATATAATGTCAACGGGATTCAGTTTCATTATTTGCAAAATATTCAAGTATCTGTGTTCTAAAGATAGCATAAAGCTTAAATAATTATCTAGCACCACAGCCTGGACCACAGCAGTCTCTCAATTAAATAGGTATAAATGAGTATTTTTCCTCTAACCTTTTCTAACTTTTTTTCACCTTTTTTCCTCTTTATTTAAATAATATATTTCTGTACCCATGTATTTAAGGTTAACAGCTCTACGTATGGGAAGCAACTACAAACAAATGGAATCTTACGTTTTGCATCATCTCTAATCATTTTTAGGATCCTAAGTGCATTACAGTCACTCACTGCTGTCAATTAACTTAGGTCTGAAAAGTCCTATAGAGCAGAGGTCCCCAACGCCCGGGCCCCAGCTGTGGACCGGGACCCGTCTGCAGCCTGTTAGGAACCGGGCAGCACAGCAGGAGGTGAGCCACAGGTCAGCGAACGAAGCTTCATCTGCTGCTCCCCATCGCTTGCATCTCCTCCCCACCCCATCGGTAGAAAAACTGTATTCCACAAAACCGGCCCCTGGTGCCAAAAAGGTTTGGGACCGCTGCTGTGTATTTACACTTCTGTAATTCGTGGCAACTGACTACACTCACAGAACGACATTTGACTGCAGAAAGTACAGATCCTCACTTAAGCAAAAAGTAGTAATTCAATAAATAGTCTAATAGTTGCCTCCTGTTAATGGACATTCACCAGGCTTTTTTTTTTTCAGATCTTTATTGGAGTATAATTGCTTTACACTATTGTGCCAGTTTCTGCTGTACAACAAAGTGAATCAGCTGTATTTATACATATATCCCCATATCCCCTCCCTCTTGAGCCCGCTTCCCACCCTCCCCATCCCACCTCCCTAGGTCATCACCCATCATCGAGTTGACCTCCCTGAGCAGCAGGGATCCCACTAGCTACCTATTTTACATCTGATAGTATATATATGTCAATGCTACTCTCTCACTTGGTCCCAGCTTCCCCTTCCCCCCTCCCGCGCTGTGTCCTCAAGTCCATTCTCTACATCTGCATCTTTGTTCTTGCCCTGCCACTGGGTTCATCAGTACCATTTTTTAGATTCCTTATATATGCATTAGCATATGGTATTTGTTTTTCTCTTTCTGGCTTACTCCACTCTGCATGAGAGACTCTAGGTCCATCCACCTCACTACAAATAAGTCAATTTCATTCCTTTTTATGGCTGAATAATATTCCATTGTCAGAGGATTAATTTCCAAAATATACAAGCAGTTTATGCAGCTCACCAAGCTTTTAAGTCATATTAGATAATATACCTGAAGAAGGAGAAAAAGACATAGGGAAGGAAATCAAACATAAAGTCAGGAATCACGCATCTGATTGTCCTGGGGACTATCTGCAGGGTAAGAATACTTCATTAATAGACAGTTTACAACTAACAGTTATCTTTTAATTACTATAATTATCTTGTTATCATGGAAAGAGCACTGGATTTAGAGCTACATGATTACTGTGAGTCCAGTATCTACTCTCAACATATAAACTTGGTCAAATCCTTTGATATTCTGCAATCTAATTTTCATCATACATGAAATGGTAATAATCACCTCTTGTGAACCTCAATGAGTTGTTATATAATTTAAGATATATTAAATGTATATGAAAATGATTTCTAAATAGTAAGCAGCATTATCACTATATTATCGGTATCAGTGATTTTGAAGATCTTTCCCAAGGGAAAGACAGAGAAGTCTCTTGTCACTTAGCAAATGAACTGCCACAAATGGAAGTACCTCATAATGGACGAACAATGAACACAGTCTGAAAGACCCTTCCACCACCCCTACTATGTGCAAACCTCATAATTTCATTTTCTTATATGTAAATTAGGGTTTGTCATTATTACTCAATAAGCACATAGGTTGTAATCAAAATACCGCGCATTAATAGTCTAGCCAATAATTTTGAAAGCACAATGAACTCTACATTACGTAGTCAAGTCTAGATACTAACATCTATTAAGAGTTGCAGTGATAACTATGGCTTCTGGCATCGACTGCCATAAGGTTTTACAAAGAGCAGGGGGGAGTAACAGATACTTCCCTTCTTATCTCACCCTCATCTGTGAAATTTCTTTTAAGGCTCTTAAATTCTAGCAAATAATTAGTTCTGCAATATGAATACAGCCTTTAATACAGCAAACAATCTAACTACACTCTCTAATAATGATGTCCCCCTGAAATGGAATAAAGTTGTTTTTAATAAAAAAAAAATAGTCTAGCCGAGTACACATTCTCATTCAATGCTCAAATTTTACTGTTCATTTCTGAAACCAGAGCTGACCTCACACAAAGCAGTGAAATACTTTCACTTCAGAGACCCAAATCTCCCTCCACTCTGGGTAAACAAGCTATCACATCATTTCTTGGTTCTGACCCTTTTGTAATCATTCTGCTTCCCTGTAATCTGGAGTCATCACTCAACATTTACCTCTGGTGAGCCAAGTACAAAAATTAACAAAATACCCCCTGGCTTTGATGTGCTCCCACTGAAAGCAGAGAGGTACATAAGTGTTCTGGGCAGAGCAAAGTCAGAAGTGGAAGATTTCACCAGCAGACATTAGAGGATGACAGCACTCAGACAGAATCAAGCCTTTTCTGATCCACTTCAGAATCCCTCCACAACAAACAGCTCTCCAGTCTGCATGTTTTTACACTTCTGATGAATGTTCAGTATGTCATATTATTAACTACAGGAACATATATGTCTGTTATTAGAAAAATCTGTTTGGATACCACTGAGCAAAAGATTAACACAGGTAGAGAAATTTACACATCATAGTTAATTAAATGCCTGAGGATGACAATTGATATAGATTCTCTTCTCAGTCAACAAAAAGAAGGAAAAATATCTTACAGGGAAAAGAAGACATTAACATTGATCATGTTCTTCAGGGACAGACTTTGATTATCTAAAATTAAACTTATAAAATTTAAATTTACAAATAAACTCACTGAAGATGGAAAGATATGCTGATTTCACTAATTTGCTACATATATGGCCCAGGAAAGAATTTGGAATGCATGCATCTATTTTGTTTGGTCATCATCAGCATGTCCACAGATTCTGACTTTTACTTACCTACCTATTTATTTATTTTTAAATTTATTTATTTCTTTATTTTAGCTGTGTTGGGTCTTTATTGCTGTGTGCGGGCTTTCTCTAATTGTGGCAAGTGGGACCTACTCCTCGTTGCAGTGCACGGGCTTCTCAATGCGGTGGCTTCTCTTGTTGCGGAACATGGGCTCTAGGCGGGCGGGCTTCAGTAGTTGCAGCACGTGGGCTCAGCAGTTGTGGCTCACGGGCTCTAGAGTACAGGCTCAGTAGTTGTGGCACACAGACTTAGTTGCTCTACGGCACGAGGGATCTTCCCGGACCAGGACTAGAACCCATGTCCACTGCACTGGCAGGCAGATTCTTAACCACTTCGCCACCAGGGAAGTCCCAACCTACCTATTTAAATGGCAAACTTCAGAAAACTTTTATATTAGGAGAGAGACACAGAAAAGGAGACACTGGAGTATGAATTTCCCAAGGACTTATATTGGAAAGACTGCACATTAATGGACAAATGTGAGAAAATTAGGGGTGGATACCAGGAGACAAAATGATTTAACAGAATATTAAGCTATTTTAAAGCTTCATAAACTGAATAATTGCAAAACACAGGAGCTGTGAATCTTAAAGGAACTCATCCAGGGTCATGTGAAGACAATTTTAGCAGAAAAGGACACATAACTAGCTAATTTCTCATCTTTGATTAAAAAAGATTACCATAGAATTCAAATTCTTGTATAGACCTATTAAAGGACTGTTATGTTAATTTAATCATATTAGTGTATATATTAGATTTTTATTTTGTTGATATAAAAAGAGTCCTCAGGGCTTCCCTGGAGGAGCAGTGGTTAAGAATCTGCCTGCCAATGCAGGGGACACAGGTTCGAGCCCTGGTCCTGGAAGATCCCACATGCTGCAGAACAATTAAGCCTGTGTGCCACAACCACTGAGCCTATGCTCTAGAGCCCGAGAGCCACAACTATTGAGCTGACGTGCCACAACTACTGAAGCCTACATGCCTAGAACCCGTGCTCTTCAACAAGAGAAGTCACCACAAGGAGAAGGCTGCACACCAAAAAAGGAGTAGCCCCCACTCTCTGCAACTAGAGAAAGCTCTTGCACAGCAACAAAGATCCAATGCAGCCAATAAATTAATTAATTTAAAAAAATCTGGTACAAGTGTGTAAAGCAATTATGTTCCAATAAAGAGCTTAAAAAAAAAAGTCCTCAAAAGAATATTGGTAAGTATTGAGTCAAGCCTATTAAGGCCAAACTTAAATGCAATGTTTCATAACATAGACTTTTAAGTCATTTATCTTCATAAATAAGTATACTTATAGAGAGCCATATACATGAATCTATCTAGCCTTACATATACATATAATGTAAAAACCAAAACATGATTTATTATCAAAATATTACTTTCAAAATGTTTAGCATAATTCCAATGGAATTGTCAGATATGAATAATTTATTTTTCAAATAGATCTTTTCATTACATTTGCTTATTCCCTTCCTAATTTTATTAGTGGTAGTTTTGTAAAAAAGAAAATACACATTATTCTCTCATTTCACTTCCTTGGTACAAGCAAATTAAGGTATATGATCTTTGGTTTCAAATATAGTTTCACATAACTGAAACCATAAACATAGCAAGAATACTGCTGTGAATTATTGCAGTATTAAGATATATAGCTTAATACAGGTGTAGCTAACAAAATTACTGTTTTAGTACCCATACCAATACAGATTTTTTTGTTTTGCTTGGTTGTTTATTTTGTTTTGCTTTTTTGTGTGTTTGCCTTTCCTTTCTTTATTCTCCAATTCTTTCTGAGGTCTAAATATTGGTAGCAGGCATGAATTTTCACTTAAATTGTCCACGAAATTCAGCAATGATTCTCTCTTCATTTCTTTACACGGAATTCAGATCAGTAGAGAAAATGTGTGTTTTCCATTTGTTTGTTTCTTTGATAAAGGGACCATTTAGGATTATTTTTTAAAATCCAAATTTTAACATGGCTCAATTTAAGCATTCTTTCCCTTTCTCTCAAAGTTCAGAGGTGAGGCTTACCGACCGTCACGCATGATGGACGTGGGGGTGGTGGTGAGGCTCACGTGGTCTGTAGTTGTTTCCTACTGTCATCCCTTTCTCTTGGTATCTTGTGCTGGCTCTGATGGGTAGCAATCACTTCTGTAGGTACACCTTCAGACTTCTCACAGGCTCAAAATAACGATCACTCTGACGGTTTAGCTGTGCTTACACATAAATGGCACCCATCTGATGTGCCCATTCTCTTGCTGCTGTCCTCGTCCTCACTACCTGGGCCACAGAAACGTCCACGTCTAATCTCTATGACTCTCAGGCCCACGAGAAGCTTCTTGGAAACATATGCTTCCATCCTGTTCACTCCTTCTCTTGAGTTAGGGTTGCCGGATATGTCTACAGGCTTATCTTCAAACTCTAGCAACGAAGCAAAAATCCCAAGATTTTATACTCCCTCAATCTCCCCAACATAAATGACTTCTTGTTTCTACTTCCCAGCTTCTCTTCCCTGCCACCCACCCCAGAGATGATTAGAGGCAGAGGAAGCAGTTAACCTACTCGCTTTTCTGAAAATTCTTTTCCAAATTCCTTCTCCTTGTCTTCCAACCAAAGACTCAGTTACATCTTATCCTGTGTTAGGGCAGGGAGTACAGCTTTTTCCTTTTTTCATATGTTCCCCGCTCTTTTTTTTTTTATCTCATACTTGGTGGTGATTTTTTTTCTTAACTTTATTGAAGCATAACTGAAGTACACTGAACTGCACATATTCAAAGTAGATCATCTGATCAATTTTAACAGATTTACACCCATGGAACAATCAGGTGGTGGTGCTTTTCTAAACAACCCATCCATAATCTAGCCTCTTCATCTCACTGGTCAACACAAGAGTCATTCTGAGGAGAACAGAATCCACTGCAGAATGTCTCAGATGTTGTCTGCATCATTCCATCTATATTGTGTAAAAACATTTTCAGAAAATCAAGTTCTCAACTTTCAACTGCTAGCATCTTACCCTTTGGGCAAATAATCCAATTGAAACATTATCGAAAATAAATTGAACAACTAAATTCATGTATTCTCAGTGTAATCACAGCGCATCTGTGTGTTATCTCCCAAATTAAAGAAATTTGTTTAAAGGAGAAAATCTACTCAATACTTTTATGATCAAAAGATAATTATAGCCAAATGATTCAACATGATTCTTCTGTATAGAATTATCTGACAACTAATTCCAGTGAGGTTAAGTATAAGTTCTTCATCTCTATGATTGGGATCATCAATGTTTGCCTTCGTTCTCTTTCTGGATCCATTACTATCAAGCTTCAGAAAATTAATCCTATTTCTCCAAAACAGTGTTACTGACTATGAGTATAAGCTATGTGTATGCTTGGTTGAAGAGGCCAGTATCCACAAAGGACACTCAGAAACAAACTGTAACCTTTTGGTTTTGTTTTCAATGTCTAAGACTACAAACTACAAATATTATTTTAAAAGTATATTAATATATTTTTCTTAAACATACATTACTCAAGCTTAAAAACCTCTGCACAACGGAAAGAAATGTGTATGAAGTCTAATCAGAATTACCCAAAAAATAAGACTGCTTTTCAATAAAATCTTAGATTTGTCTTCAAGTTATTGAAGCTGCTGTTTGGGGGAGTGGAAACCAATAGAGCAGGACATGGTTAATGACCACCTTTTTCTGGCAACTGAAACCTTTAAAGCATAAGGAAAAGAAGCATGAAGTCTCGTGACATAAAAGTCCACACTAATTCACAAGGGAATTTTTTTTTAACTTTGAAATGTCAATTTGTTTGCTAAGTATACACGTTTCAAGCCTTTATAGCTCCTAATACAATTGTTCTTTCTATTATTTCCCCCCAAAATCATAATTATTTAAACTGTTTTTCAATGTTCTTTAAGCATTTCTTAGCCTGAGATTATACAAATGCAGTTCTACAGACAACTACTGTTTGAACCCTATCCTCTAGATACTTACACTTTTGAAGTTGAATATTAATTATTCTTAATATTGGAGACAGGTAGGTGATAGATACATACATACATGGGTAGATAGATACATAGATTGACGGAACAGACCTAACTTATTCTCGGTGAAACTTTAAAATAATGGTGGTGGTGGTGGTGATAATGGCGACAGATACCGTTTATTAAACACTTACAACAGTGCAAGAATTTTGAATTTGTCCTAATTCATTTTCATCACAACCTAATGAATTAGTCATACCCCATCTGTCTCATAAACTAGATAGATAAAGCTCAAATAGCTTAAGTGTCTTGCTCGGTTTTCAAGTAGCCGAGCCAGAATTTTAACCCAGACCTGTCAGATAGTCATAGTCCTGTTATTGGTCCTGCTCTACATCCTCCTTCAGACCTCTTATTATCTACTTCATCAGTGTTCACTAGGGAGGAAAAAAGTCAAATGCCATTAACCTATTATTAATCTCAACACAAAAAACACAAAGAACTCTCCAAATTGGTGCTTTTTTTTAAGAGAATATTTTCAGATGGCAAAATATGAGGGTGATTCTCTCCAGTTTTCAATGTTTACCTAAATGATATCTGTTGAATATCCTCTTCCTGCCCTGCACACCATCCCATCTATCCAAATTCAGTCTAATTGCAATCCTGGTGGACATGCCTTAAAGCACAACACACTTCACATTTGCAGCACATGGGCACCAGGTTTCATTGACAGAATGACCTTTTCCTCCTGTGAGCAGTGACACGAACGATGAGGACAAAGCTACTGGGAACACTTGATGAAAGACAGTTGGCACATTTTACTCTTTGGAACTGAAGGTCTGTAGCATGAGGGATTATATCACTGTGAAGGGAACCATAACATTCCTGTTTCTCTTCTACAGTGAGCATTTCATTTTTCAGATAAACCTAATAATGAAAACTTTCAAACTAGAAAGCACTTCTATTTTCTTTGCTGATACGCAAAGCAGGAGTCCCTCCCAACGTATGCACGAGAAATGAACTTTTCCTCTATTTATTTAATACTGCTAAGATCAAAAAAACGAAACACCTGATAACAGAGACTTTGCAAAAAAGATGATTGTCATAAGCCAGCTCCTTTCTCAGCAGAGTAATGAAAAGGAAAGTCTTTATTCCTCTGGAATTTATAGGAGCAAAAAAAGGCATGTTTTTATATAAGCCATGAGAAAGTGAGGGCCAAAAAGAGAGAGAGAGAGAAAATGCTAGTCTGGCCTTACCTTACATCATACTGAAGAGGGCTGGCTTGTGGGGAAAACGTACCTCACAAGGGAAACCTGGAGAAGTCCTACCAGATGTTGCAAGGCTGAGGGACATATCTTAAGAGACCAGATAAAGGAATCTATCCCAAGTAACTGTCCCAAAGAAGCTGCGAATATGAGATCTCCAGCAAAGTTTTTTTTTTTTTTTTTTTTTTTTTTGAAGGGGGAGAAGGAAAAGAAAAAGAATCAATACTTGCCATAGCCAGGGAAAACCAACGAATGACAGATCGATCCAAGTTCAAGGAGCCCATTCCTTGCCTCTCCTCACTGGGGATCCAGAGGAGCCTTGGGCAGCTTAAGGCGCTGGGACAGAGCAGTGGAAATGGTTGATGGGAACATGATAGGAAATGTATTGCACTGCCTTTTCCCACAATAGTCTTCCAGCCTAAAGCAGCAGAGACAGGAGAAGCTTTAACTTTAGAAAAGTAAGGAGTTTATCCTTACACTGGACTACATATGATAATTACTAAACTGGGGAATGTTTATAGAACTACAAGTAATCAGAGAATGATTGATCTGTGAGTGAACTCCTACACACACACACACATATGTACACACACATACACACAAGCATTGGGTCTGCCCAAGGGCAGAAAAAGAATTAGCCATAGAACAGGTTGAAATGGACCAAAAGGAAATGAATGAAAGTATTTTCTATCTGTACACCATAGATCTTACTTTTGTATACTTGCAACTCTTGAAATTTCTTTAGGAAACTTGTAAAGCACTTTATATTCTACATTTTCATGAATCCTCTGTCACGTGCCAGCCATCTTTACATCTGAGGACATTGCTGCTAGAGTGAGATGCCTGTTTTAAACAGGGATGGTACCCTGTTTTGTCCATACCTTTGTCATTTCCTATTTTATATGTCTCAGGTGCTAAATCTGCTGCATAGAAGAGTAGCTAGCAAAATAGGTAACACAAATTAATTTCCTGATTGTGTTCTTATTAGTGATCTGCCAAACTTCTATGTTACATAGAAGGAACTGGCAGAGAATGGAAGTAAATCTCTGCCCTGCAATCAAACAAGAGATTAAAAAGAATCTCTGTCTTATGGGCTGTACATTAATCTTGTCATTTCACATGACATTAGCACCAAATCCTCACCTGTGTGCCATAGGTTATGTGCTAAGGTCACGGGAACCATACTAAGATATGGTCATTGAAAATTATTGTTCATATTAAGAAGAACTGACTTCCTTTAAGTGAATACATTAAAAATTTTGAGGAAAAAAATGTTATAGGTAAGTTGGGAATATGATCTTCGCTAATTTACAGCCAAACAAGAAAGTTTTATGTTTTTTCCCCTTCACCTAAAAGACAATCATTAATACTCAATTAAGGAGATTTGTTACAAAAATATTTTTCAAGTACATATCGGGATCAAAGAATGAAAATGAGAATTTTTGTTAAAAATGTTTATCAAAATTCAATTACAGTTATACAGCTTTTCTTATGGTTTTAGGATGAACCACAGTTACATTCACTGAGACTCATCCATGGGGTGGAGTCAAAAGTTAGACTGAAACTCACAGCACCTGCGGATTTGCCCTAAGTTTCTCACTAATTCCATAACCTTGAAAATCATGTAATGTTGCTATGAGTCTTGTTTTTACTGAATTTATTTTTATAAGATTACTCATCTCCTCCAGAAATAAAGAAATTAAAGAGTTCTTATACTCTCAGGTTAGGATAGGTATATTCAATCTTGTTCACTTCATAAAGCTATTAAGAAGATCAAAAAATATACAAATAAATTTATAAATATACAAAGTACAATACAAATCTAATAAAGGCCAAATTCTTGATGACATACTGAATATATTTTGCAGAGGCACTTTACATAAGTTATTGTACTAATTCTCACAATAACCCAGGTCAAATATGTACTATTACAATCCCAATTTCACAGAGGGATATTAGAATTATACCTAGGCCACATGAACAGTAAATATTTGTCAAGTAATCAACAGCAGAAAGTCCTTCACCTGGTCGCAGGAAAATATTTATTAAAAAATAGTATGGTATAGGACTTCTCAGGTGGCGCAGTGGTTAAGAATCTGCCTGTCAATGCAGGGGACACAGGTTCGATCCCTGCTCCAGGAAGATCCCACATGCCAAAGAGCAACTAAGCCCATGCACCACAACTTTTGAGCCTGTGCTCTAGAGCCCGTGAGCCACAACTATTGAGCCTGTGTGCCGCAACTATTGAAGCCCACGTGCCTAGACCCCGTGCCCTGCAACAAGAAAAGCCACCACAATGAGGAACCCGCACAACACAATGAAGAGGAACCCTGACTTGCCGCAACTAGAGAAAGCCCGTGTGCAGCAATGAAGACCCAATGCAGCCAATAAATAAAATAAATTTATAAAAAAAATTTTAAAAAATGCACAACAAAATAGTACAGTATATTTAAAATGTGAGATTAGAACAATAATTGTGAATTTAAAATACATAAAAACTTCTTATTCTTGAAATTTAGATTTGTACCCTTTTTATAGTCAGCTACATTTCCTTGGAAGAACAACTCAAATTATACAAATAAAAATAATTATTTGATTCATTAAAGGGATAAGCCAGTAAATATATTGTTTCCAAATCTGTATTTAAAATATTAAAATGCTGACATATCTTCAAAAAGAGAACTAATGATTAAAACTCAATAGATCTGATGTTGAGAAATGCAGAAGAGAGGTACTCTACCATTTTTATAATTTTGAATCTGGTGTGAGTATAGATTGCGATTTCGAGGCTTCCAAAATAAACCACATGGAAATAGGAATTGAAAACAAATTCAGGAAGACACATTTTGCTGTTTTTGTCTATAAGTGTTACCTTGATATAAACAGATTTCCCTGGATTTTTTTTTTAATGCCAAAATCAAAGTGGTTTTCCATAATGGAAACATGAATGGGGTAAAAAACCTTCTCTTATTACACAAAAGTTCTTTTTAGAATTGTGTGATTTGCCCAACGGGTTACTGCTTACTTCCTCAAGCTAACTTGGTCATTTTTATCAAATCTTCTAACAGTTCTCCTAAAGTTCCATGAACTAGTAAATCAATCCTGCAGCTAACTCTTTACATAACCTTTTGCAAATAGCTTGGCTAAATTCCTTTATTTCTCTTTCTTGCCGTTTGCACTGACTACAAGGTAACAGCTTCAAAAGATTCTCACATTTTCAGAAAGAGCACAAAGAGGGTACTTCCCATCAAAATGAAGAGTTCACAGGTCTGGGAGAACTGAAAAGCTGAGAACAAAGGCCTGCTGTTTTAAAAATTGTTTATGGACCCCGCACAAGGAGAACCATCTGATCTTGTCTGCTGCAGTGCTGTCTGCATAGCTCTGGTGGAATCCTGGGTTCCTCTTCTAATCCTTTCTTTCACATTACTCTACAACACGAATTTTATCACCATGCATTCCTACCCAGTCCATCTAGGCACCATTGGAGGAACAGAGTAAACCCTTGTTGAGTTGAACACAGGCCATCATAACTATTCAGCAGAAATTCCAAGGAGTCCTGGTAAGTACCAGTGACACAAATAGGAAAGCCATGCCCATGAGGATAATGGAAATATCTACTTGCAGGTCAATATCCCAGATCTGAATTAGATGAACATGGTGATCCTATTGATCTTGAAGCACTTAGAAGACAAACAAAATGAACAGAGAGCACAGAAACTGGATTGACTTTTTCTAAGTCAACTTAGCATTTCCTCAATAAAATGTCAAATACACTGACTGAAAGTTCTAAGAATCCTGTTATTGTTTGTGGGTTTCACTTCAACACTTTTACTAGTTTTAGGCTTAGAATAATACTGTAGCAGTGGGAGACAGGATATTATCACCCACTATCCATTTCAGAGAAAATCTCTACAAAATAACATTAAATGCTGGTGGCTTATTACCTGGTTCTTACTGATTTTGTCACTCTGAAAAGTAATATGTTTTATAAGGATATCAAAATTTCAATTTCAAAAGAGAGTTTTCAGAATATACAGACCTACATTAACAAACCTCTTCAAATGAGCACTTGAGAAAAGTTTTTGGCCATCTCTGTCATACTGATACTGAAAATATGTGTAAAGCAGGTAATGAGGACCCAGAATACTAGGAAAGCCCCAAAAGCCTCTGCTATTAATAAGTGCTGAGCCACAGAATCGCAGTAAATACTATGAAAAAATTATGACTATTGGGATGAGTACATTAGCACCATCTCTCTGCATCTGTGCATCCAGTAGCAAGGGTGACAGTGGGACATAAGTACACGCACACACTGCACACTTTACTCAGAAGACATGAGCTTCTCCTTCAGTTCCTCATGGAGAAAGGGGACACTGTCCTCTGAAAGTTCTGAATGGACGGGCAGGACATGAATTTACCCCTCCGGCTGAATAATACCTATTCTGATCCCAGCCCCTCATCCTGATTCCCGGTCCTCACACAACAGACAGCAAGGTGTTAGTTAGAATAAAGTCAACATGAAATTGGCAAAAAATGTGGGAAAACACATCAAAAGCATTCTTACTTCCCCTCTCTTATACTGACCCAGTGTTCAGTGACAACTTCCCTGAGAGAAATAAAGACATCCCAGTGGCAGCCACAAGAAATTGCTTTCACAAAATCACTTATGAACAAGTGTGTTGTATTAAGCCAATGTATATTGATTTTTTTTAAGGCAGGATTATCATGGAATGAAGGTGGAGTGTGAGGGAAACAAAACGGAGATGAGAAAGGAATAAAGGAGTCAAGGATGGCTGCTGGGTTTGGGGAAGCTAAATAGGCCCAACCGCTGGAGATTATCCATATGTGTTTTTTGTTTTTGTTTTTAAATCTTTATTGGAGTATAATTGCTTTACAGTATGGTGTTAGTTTCTGCTGTACAACAAAGTGAATCAGCTACATGTATACATGTATCCCCATATCCCCTCCCTCTTGAGCTTCCTGTTTTAGTTTCTATCATGATGAAGTAACGAAAGTTCACTACTCCCTTCGTCCCTGCCTCCCTACCTGCCTCCCCTCTGCCTCCCTCCCCGCCGTCTCCCTCCTTCCCTCCCTTCTTTCCTTCCCTTTTTTTAGTATCATCATCAGGTTTTGTTATGAAAAATAAAGATATATTATTACTTCTGGAAACTGTACAGAATCACTGATCACCTAAATAGGATCAATGAATACAAGTGATCTGATATGTAACAGACAAAGAACTACAACAAGCCCGTCTCCTAGGCACTTGTCATACTGTTGCATCAGGGGCATCTTGTACACTTGAAAATACTAAGAAATATTTTCTTCTAAAGCTTGGTGATAACACTGCTTTTTATGTGCACTTCCATATATCATATGAATCATATCACATATGTCATATATATAATGTATTCTTCACCATAACCTTGTAAAAACTGCTCTTATTTAGAGGTTTTTATTAGTGAACAAATTGAAACTACAGATTTTGTATTCATTCCATAAAAACAGTTGATGTTTTGCTAAAATGAAATTCCCTCAGGTCCAAAAAAAAAATTTTCTATTTTTTAAATAAATAACATAGTCAGATACACTCATCCCTTTTCTCTCCCCTACATCTATTCTATGCAAACGGCCCTTTCATCTTTGACTCATCTCTTTCCTTGGACAAGAAATATTTAACTCCCATTAGTTAGGCATAAGCCCTTCTGTTCAGAACATTCACATTCCCTGTTATATTAGTTCAGTTGTGAAGGATGTAACTTCATCATTTTTATTGTAGTTCTTCTGTTTGTTTGCAGAGATATTTTGCCACTTCATATATAAAATAATCTCAGCGTATATATAAAACCAAATGAAAACCAATGAGAGGACATTCCGTGTGTGTGTGTAGGAATGTATGTGTATCTGTGACAATAAAAATGTGGACATGTTCCAATTTTTTGCACAGCTTAGCAGAAATAGCAACCGTTCTCTGCAAGAATCTCTCTTTTCTCAACACTATCTCCCAACAACTATATCAAATCTCCTCTTAAGCATCTTTTTGTTGTTATTGTGCTATTTTTCCACGTAAAAGCAATCTCTGTGTTAAGATTTATGGCTCCTATATTAAAGATGTATAATTCTATTACAAAAATGCAGTCGTGTTTCTAATACCATGTTTGTAACACAAACTTATCAGCATAGCAACCCATTTCACAAAATGAAAAAGAGGCAATATTTACATCAATGGTGCTTTGAAACTAACATTTTCCTTCAGGGATACATACATTGATGCATCCTCCCCAGTCCTTTTTCTTGACGGGTTATAAATATTCTCAGAAGTAACTGTTTTGATGTTGCCTTAAAAATCAGGGGGAAAAGAAACAGAATACTGGGACTACATGTATCCTCACATAAATTTCTCTATCACATTTGACAGTTTAATTACATTGTTGTTATTTGCATTTCTCATGTTACTTCATACTTTAGAGTCCTAGCTAATGGCTTTCCATAAAGTGATACTTCATTGTGTTCTTTGCTGAATCAAATCTTATCTTAGCTTCTTGTTCTGCAAGATAAATTCAATCAACAACAACCATATGTTCCGAACTTTGAAGTTAGTTTGTGAGAATCAACAATTTCTGAAAGCCTCTATTCTTGGCTTTACATAATACATGTCTGAAAATCAAAGAGTATTCCATGAGAGAAAGGGAATTTACAGAAATGACTATGGAAATTTACTGAGGGAAAAAAAAAAGAAATTGCGTTCATATTTCAACACAATTTGGAAGTGTTTGTATACACTTTCCCCTCTAGCAACATTTACCTAAGGATTAGAAAAATTTCTGCAATATCTCATCCCTCCTCAAACTTTTCCACACTAGAATCCAAGGATAATTTTATAGAAGCATAAATTATTTTATTGTCTCGTGCACTTTAATAACTGTTGACTGCCATCAGGCTCTAATTAATATGACATCTTATTTTTAGTCTTGTTAAGGGATGAATAGAATCACCTTAAGTATCTTGTGCAACAAAACAGAAGAATCTAATCTGAATTGACAAAATCACGTTATTTACTTTCCCTCTGTGATCAGCCATGCTTATTGCCTTTTCACCTCACTTTGCTATTTTTTTTTTTTGATGTTGAGAAAAATACTAGAGATCTTAGCATAAGGCCTTCCAGTGTCTTTATTCTGCCAAAAAATTTACTAGGTTCTAAAACTTGAGCATGCATTTAGCCCCACTTGGAAGACTTGTGAAAACACAGGTTCCTTTCCCTAAGTTTCTGAATCTGGGTTCCTTTCCCTAAGTTTCTGAATCTGTAGCTCTGGGTTGGGGCTCCCAAATTTATATTTCTAGCAAGTCTCCAGGTGATACTGCTTTGGGGACCTCACTTGGGTTTGGGGACCTCATGTAGAGATGACTGAACGAGAGGAAACTGAGAGGAGAACTGGACTCCTCCCAAAAACATTTTGGCTAACCAGACTAAATAGATAATTGTGAGCAACACCTGTGTTCTCCCTCCCCTTAAAATGTCTTCAGAGAAAACTGAAAAATAACACATTTGGTCCTAGTAATGTAAGAGCTGAGGGTGAGTAAACAAATAGCTCTCATCTTCTGGACAGAGAATCAGATTAACCTGAGGAAGGGAGAACAGGGGAAGGAAGAGAGGGAGGGAGGAAAGGAGGAAATGAGGGAGGATAGGAGGAAGAGATCAGGTAATTACCAATTAGCCCAGGGGAGCCAGACAACAGTTAGGACCAAGCTTTCCTTTTCTCACTCTAGCACCTCCTTGTGATGTGGAATATTATATACAATGGAATATTACTCGGCCATAAAAAGGAATAAAATTGGGTCATTTGTAGAGATATGGATGGACCTAGAATCTGTCATACAGAGTGAAGTAAGCTAGAAAGAGAAAAACACATATTAATATCATATATTAATGCATATATGTGGAGTTCAGAAAAATTGTACAGATGAACCTATTGGCAGGGCAGGAACAGAGATGTAGACGTAGAGAACGGACATGTGGACACAGAGGGGAAGGGGAGGGTGGGACAAATTGGGGATCAGGATTGACATAGATGCGCTACCATTTGTAAAACAGCTAGTGGGAACCTGCTATGAAGCACAGGAGGCTCAGCTCCATTCTCTGTGTTGACCTAGATGGGTGGGACAGGATGCAGGGAGGGAGGTCCAAGCAGGAGAGGATATGTGTATACATACAGCTGATTCATTTCATTGTACGGCAGAAACTAATACAACATTGTAAAGCAATTATACTCCAATTAAAAAAAAAAAAGAACTTCAGATTGTTCGGGCTACAAGATATTAAGGAAGGAAGGACAGAAAGAAAGTAGGGAGGAAAGAGGGAAAGGAGGCAGGGGAGGGAGAAAGAAATACATTTAAAAACTAGTTTCAAGGATTTTAGAAAGAAAGATGTCTTCAGTGATAATGATAGCAAAATAAATGCAACTTCGCCTAAAAAGAGGACTTAGGGGGAAGCCTCAGAATCTGTCAGTTCTAATGATTTTACAAATCATATCTATTGTCCTTAAATAATTTTTCTTTTAAATCTCAGCTGCCACAGATAAGTGGCCGATTAGGGTAATTTATTGAAAGGTTCATTAATAATTTGTTTGGGGGCCCCTGGTTGAGTTTCTTACTCTGATTAAATTAAACAATTCCTACAGACTTTGTTATCTCATATGAATGCTCCAATCAGTGAACAATTCTGAAGCTAACAGATTTTAAATAGAATATTTTTGTAAGTTTAAAACATTTTACATGAACACTTTTCCTAATTACTAATCTTGATTCCTTTATGGCAGAACAATTGAAACAACAAAGGTATTCTAACTACAGCAAATAATAGTTGCCTGTTGCAAAGATTTAGTAATCTCCCCTTAAAATTTTATCCCAGACATTATTAAAAATATGGAGACAGCTGAACCAGATCCTCACAGCCTCCAGACAGTTTCTACTACAGAGCTGACTCTTTTCCAAGCCACTGCAAACTTCCAGACCACAGTAATAAAATGGAAGCTTCTCTCACCCACCTGTTGGCTGTTAATTACATGCCCAGAATCTCCTAGGTTTGGCACAGTGCAAAGAACGTGGGATGAGGTCTGGAGCCTAAGAAGCTGACACTCTAAATAGGGAGATGACGAGATGACCACACGGAGTCAGAGGGATAAATGAATTTGCATGTCACAGAAAATAGAAGAGGAAGCATTGGTATGGGTAGTAAGAAAAAAAACCTGACCTGAACTTGAAAGCACTAGCCTCACGGACACAGGTGGCAGAGAGCGAGGGGGGTCTTCGGCCGGACAGTAACCTGAAGGTTCACAGGCACAGATGCCCATGGCTGGCCTAGCAGCTAATCTCCCTTATTGTTACAACAGTTAGGGCTATGCTTTCCCCACCCTACTCCCTCATTGTAGATAGAATACTATTCCAAATTTGATAGTGGTCAGGTTATCAGGTATTCACGGTCAGAAAGGATTATTGAAGTTCCAGACAGAACTGAACTTAAACCAGAAGCATAAAGTCTTAAAATTCAAGTATTTGTGGTTGAGAATATTTACAACTACTACTCAATATTAAAAATGGCTCCCACCTAGTTCAAATTAAATATGTCTGCATTTCTATCCTGTTAAAGTTATTCTGCTACCTCCCTCACCAAAGTGTATGCTTACAGAGTTTGCAGGCCTTTGTTTGGGGTCTTTGTTTTCTAGCTGAGTGTAATATCTATTTATTTATGTTATAAATACTAAAACAGATTTTGTATAAAATGTATAACTAGCTCAAACTTTATTTTCAGAAATATTTCTTGTGGGTCATCAAAATGTAAATACCTTTCTGGATCCACAAGTGTGTGTGTGTGTGTGTGTGTGTGTATGAAAGTACACACTAATGTGACTAATTTTCGATGATGCTAAAGAAGCAGCTGTCTGTCAGTCTGGCTGAGTTCCTGGCAGTTTCTAAACAGATGAAGAAGTCTGAATAACCATTGGATATTTTTCATTGAAGTGTTCTGCAGATGTTGGCAAAGAGATAGAGTCCCTTGAAAGGGACAAATGTGCATTTTAAAGTGTATGTAGAAAGATGAAGCCTCAGGCAGGCATAGCAATGAAACAGTCTTTCAAAGGAATAACACTTCTATTTGTTCTGCCAAATCCAAAGAAAAAGGAAAAAACACCGAGTAAATAAAAACTTAGATCCTGAACTGATGGTCTTTAAATATCTCTTCTTTATGAAATGCACACTTTGAAAGCTTAGAAGAAAATATATAATAGTTTGAAAGAAAACAATCTGTAACTACCTATTGGTATTTCAAAAATAGACTCTATTTTTTTAAGTAAATTAGGCAATCCTTATGCCTCCAATCAATTTATCACAAATGAGGTATTTTAGAAGTTGGACATTTTTCAAATAAACATATTTTCAGGACATGGGAAGATTTTGCATAATTTAATTTATTCTAATAGTACAGAATCTGAAATTAAGACCAAAAGATTTACTCTAAATATTGTTGCAAATTTTAGTCATATAAATAGTTCTAATACTATGTCACCCCATTCAATTAGAATGTAGTTAATACAAAATTATTGTGTTATAAAAATTTTTTTAAGTACCTAAAGTTTGAAATCATCTCATTCTGGCTGATTAAAACAACTTGAAGAAACAGGGACTTTAAAGTTGGGTATCTTGATTAATTCCTACTTTTTTTTTATTTACTTGTTACGTGGCCATGCAAAAGTCACTTCAGTTGTCTGAGCTTAAACTTTTTCATGATTACACAATAATAGCCCCTGTCAGTCCTGTTCTTTCAAGCATCATTTGAGATAATAGATACAAAAGTAATTTGTAAAGTTTAACATCCTAGTCTTGTAAAAAAAAAAAAAAAATCAGTGGACTTAAAATTAGAACGCCAGTTTCAAGCCCAAGCTCATCTAGCTGTGTGAACTTGGAAATGTCCTTATTTCTGTTCAAGTCTATGAGCTTCTTTGATCCTCACAACATGTAGTTCTCAAAGGGTGGTCTCCAGTCCACAGCCTCAGCATCACCTGGGAACCTGTGAAACATGCAGAGTCTCAGGCCCTTCCGCAGATCTGAATCAGAAACTTAAGGGGCAGGCCCTTCAATCTGTGTTTTCAAATGCACCCTGAAGTTTGAAATCCTCTGAAGAGGAAAACAATAACACGCGCCTCAAAAGCTCCTGTAAGGGCCATCATCAGAACCACTGTGGACATATAAGTGTATGTGTGTGTATATATATTTGTGTGAGTGTATATACACACATCACCCGCATACATATCATCTGCCCACCCAGGCTGATTAAATCAGGATCTCTGAGGTGCAAGCCAAGCACCAAGATTTTTTTAAAGTTCATGGTAATATTAATGTACATTCAGGTAATGCTAATTATTTCCAGAGACGCTACAGGTAACTGCACACCTGGAAGTTCCCTCTAGTTACCTTCAACCAGTTACTGCAATTGTGTCTATTGCCCAAGATCAGAGGTTGCTTAGAATTTCTGTGATTTCAGTATTTCTCTGCTAAACTGGCCAGTGAAGTGCCTGCGGGCCTGAGGGGGTGGGAGGGAGCGTATGGATCCTGGAACCCAGAGTACAGACCTTAGGGGCACGGCACAGCCTTCTCCTCCCCACACACCCCACCCATCAAATTAGCCGCAGACCCAGAACCACAGGGAGAAAGAAATCGTGAGCCCTTCTTTCTCCTCACCATAGCTGCTTCAGCTCTTTTACTTAGGAACTCATGCTTTGGAAATTCAAAATCCAGACAAGCAACAGTGGTCTTCAAGGAGTGTCTGCTTTTTGGTGTGGGAGAACAATCCTCTTAGACAAAGTGCAAAGCCGCCTGGGAAGAGCAAATAGTCATTTTCCTTACAACAAATGATCTTGGAGTAATTAGTTTAAGACAAATATCTAGGGAAATTGTTTATTTTGTTTTGTTCTTCATTTAAATATGCAGAGTTTAGCCCAAAGCATAATTTAACAGACTAAATGTTATAGTGGGTTTCAAATGTACAGGCATATCTCATTTTATCACATTCCCTGTTTTGCGTTTCACAGATATTGTGTTTTGTTTTGTTTTTTAACAAAATGAAGGTTTGTGGCAACCCTGCTTCAGGCAAGTCTACTGGTGCCATCTCCAACAGCATTTGCTCACTTCATGTCTCTGTGTCATATTTTGGCAATTCTCACAATATTTCAAACTTTTTCCTTATTATTATAGTTGCTATGATGATCTGTGATCAGTAATCTTTGATGCCACAATTTTAATTGTTTTGGGGGCACCATGAATTAGACCCACATGAGACAGCGAACTTAATGCATGGTTTAAATGACACAAAGGATTTAGAATATTACATTAAAGTTAGTTGATAAAGCAGCTTCAGGGTTGGAGAGTGTTGACTCCAATTTTGAAAAAAAGCTCTACCATGGGTAAAATGCTACGGAAAGGCACTGCATGTTACAGAGAAATCATTCATGAAAGGAAGAGTCAATTGCCGTGGCAAACTTCACTGCTACCTTACTTTTAAAAATTGCCACAACCACCCCAACCTTCAGCAACCACCACCCACCCTGATCAAGTCATGTCAGCAGTCTTCAACATCAAAGCAAGACCATCCACCAGCAAAATGATTAGAACTCACTGAAGGCTCAAGACAATGGTTAGCATTTCTAAGCAATAAAAAAATTTTTAATTAAGGTATGTACATTTTTTTTTAGACATAATACTATTGCACACTTAATAGACTACAGTATAGTGTAAACATAGCTTTGATATGCACTAGAAACTAAATAATTTGTGTAAACTTGCTTTATTGTGATGTTCGCTCTTTTGAGGTGGTCTGGAACAAAACCCACAATATCTCCAAGGCATGCCTGTATATTTATTTATTTATTTATTTATTTATTTATTTATTTTATTGGATGCGTTGGGTCTTTTTTGCTGTGTGCAGGCTTTCTTTTTAGTTGTGGTGAGTGGGGGCTACTCTTCGTTGTGGTGCGCAGGCTTCTCATTGTTGTGGCTTCTCTTGTTGCAGAGCACAAGCTCTAGGCACGTGGGCTTCAGTAGTTGCAGCACATGGGCTCAATAGTTGTGGCTCACAGGTTCTAAAGCGCAGGCTCAGTAGTTGTGGCACACAGGCTTAGTTGCTCCGTGGCATGTGGGATCTTCCCGGAGCAGGGATCGAACCCGTGTCCCCTGCATTGGCAGGTGGATTCTCAACCACTGCACCACCTGGGAAGCCCCATGCCTGTATTTTTAAATAAAATCAATTGTGTTTGATTTAATTATTTAGTAGGAAAAATGTTCTCTCTATACCCGAAAGACTTTGATTAAATCAGTTAAATTATCCAGCCCATTTAACTCACTTAACACACGCCAGTCCTTCCCAAACTGGGTACAGGGCTTATTTGTGGCAAGAACAGGAAAAGTCACCCAACAAATGTGGCACATAATACTGCCTCCACTTTATACAGCGATGTGAATGGAAACACATTCAAAGCCAGAAGACAATATGGAATATAACGCAAGGTGTAAAGGAATTAGAAAAACCTCAATGCTTGTGTTGGCTACTGTCAGCTTTACTGGCAATCCCTTCCACACACGCCACCCCCAACTCTGAATGCTCATATGAAGCTTCTTGTGTCAATAGAGGTACAAACACAGAAAAAATCTGAGCTCTCTACTCCATAGAAAAAGGAAAATGAAGTAAAGGACTGATTCAGTTATAGAGCTTATTATCCTGGCTGTAAAGAAAACTCTGTTTGAACATTGGCATACTAGAGGTCAAAGAATTATAGTAATAACTGCTTAAAACTTTCATCTCATACACATGTAAAATAAACATCAATTTCATAAATGTCAACTCCAATCTGTTAGTAGAATAGTTCTGTTAAATTAAAATGCTCTCTCATGAAAACATAGGTGACATTAGTGAACATCTTTTCTACTATTTCATTTAGAAAGCCAAGAACACAAGAACGGAAAGTGCTCCCTACACACATGTAACACATACACACACACACAATGTGCTTCAACTGCATTTGTAACAGAGCAAAAAGAAATTGCTTTTCAACAAATAGACAAATACAAATGAACATACAAATCATGAGAACCAAACTTTCATACCTAGAAAATTTCAACAAAGTATTCAAAAATTTTGCACCAAATCTCTCAGATATATATCCTGACGATATACTTTAGGCTAGTGTTTGAGGAATGATAAGTTAAGCAATCTGATATTATAAAAACACCACTTAAAACTTCAGAAAAAAACATATTATTTAAAAATTGATGGTGCTTTCAGCATGGATCTTGAGGATTATATTTACCTATATGATATAAACCAACATGGCTCCAAATGTATGCAATAATACTGGGCAGGTGATATATTTAAACTATTGAGGATTAAACACATAATATTAGTAAAAATTAAGCATCAAAAGAAGCTGTTCTTTTTGTCACTGGTTATGTTACCTATGTCTTTTACTTTTAATATTTTATATGCATTCTAATTAATGAAACACATACCTATAAGATTGGCAAAAGTCAAAAAATAATTGATAGTGTTGGCAGGAGCAAGGAGATAGAGAAGGGACTGTCAAATTTATAACCCAATTCAGAAATATCTGTCAAAATTAAAAATACATACAGTTGGACATAGTAATTTTGCTACAGGTATTTAGCCTACTGTTTTATATACACTTGTATATGTATAACATGAAATATATACAAGGATATTCATTCCAAACTAGTCATGATAGGACAGGATGGGGAAAAAACATTTACTGCTCATCAATATAGCACTGATTAATGAATTATTCATTAAAAAGAAATAACATGTAGCTCAAAAGAATAGCTCTGGGTCTTCCCTGGTGGCACAGTGGTTAAGAATCCGCCTGCCAATGCAGGGGACATGGGTTTGATCCCTGGTCGAACCTACTCAGAAAACTATAAGACACTAATGAAAGAAATCAAAGACAACACAAACAGATGGAGAAGAACTGGAAGAAGAATTGGATTGGAAGAATCAACATTGTGAAAATGACTATACTACCCAAAGCAATTTACAGATTCAATGCAATCTCTATCAAATTACCAATGGCATTTTTCACAGAACTAGAACAAGAAATTTTACGATTTGTATGGAAATGCAAAAGACCTCGAATAGCCAAAGCAATCTTGAGAAGGAAAGACAGAGTTGGGGGAATCAGGCTTCCTGACTTCAGGCTATACTACAAGGCTATAGTGATCAAGACAGTATGGTACTGGCACAAAAACAGAAAGGAAGATCAATGGAATAGGATAGAAAGCCCAGAGATAAACTATGGTCAACTAATCTATGACAAAGGAGTCAAGGATATACAATGGAGAAAAGGCAGCCTCTTCAGTAAGTGGTGTTGGGAAAACTGGACAGCTACATGGAAAAGAATGAAATTAGAACACTCCTTAACACCATACACAAAAATAAACTCAAAATGGATAAAAGACCTAAATGTAAGGCTAGACACTATAAAACTCCTAGAGGAAAACATAGGAAGAATACTCTTCGATGTAAATAACAGCAAGATCTTTTTTGATCCACCTCCTAGAGTAATGGAAATAAAAACAAAAATAAATAAGTGGGACCTAATGAACAAAGCTTCTACACAGCAAAGGAAACTATAAGCAAGATGAAAAGACAACCCTCAGAATGGGAGAAAATATTTGCAAATGAATCAACAGACAAAGGATTAATCCCCAAAATATATAAAGAGTTCATCCAGCTCAATATCAAAAAACAAATAACCAAATCAAAAAATGGGCAGAAGACCTAAATAGGCATTTCTCCAAAGAAGACATATGGATGGCCAAGAGGCACATGAAAAGCTGCTCAACATCACTAATTATTAGAGAAATACAAATCAAAACTACAATGAGGTCTCACCTCACACTGGGTAGAATGGGCATCATCAGAAAATCTACAAACAGTAAATGCTGGAGAGGGTGTGGAGAAAAGGGAATGCTCTTGCACTGTTGGTGGGACTGTAAATTGATACAGCCACTATGGAGACCAGTATGGAGGGTCCTTGCAAAACCAGAGTTACCATATGACCCAGCAATCCCACTGCTGGCCATATACCCAGAGAACACCATAATTCAAAAAGACATATGCACTCCAATGTTCATTGTAGAACTATTTACAATAGCCAGGACATGGAAGCAACCTAAATGTCCATCAACGGATGAATGGATAACAAAAGATGTGGTACATATACACAATGGAATATTACTCAGCTGCAAAAATGAATGAAACTGGGACATTTGTAGAGACACGGATGGACCTAGAGACTGTCATACAGAGTGAAGTGAGTCAGAATGAGGAAAACAAATATCGTATATTAACACATATATGCGGAATATGGAAAAATGGTACAAATCAACCGGTTTGCAAGGCAGAAATAGAGACACAGATGTAGAGAACAAACATATGGACACCAAGTGGGAAAGCGAGGAGGGTTGGGGGGGAATGAATTGGGAGATTGGGATACCAAATTGTACACTCTAAATACATGCAGTTTATTGTATGTTAACTGTATCTCAATAAAAGTTCTTAAAAAAAAAAAAAAAGAATCTGCCTGCAAATGCAGGGGACATGGGTTCCATCCCTGGTCTGGGAAAATCCCACATGCCACAACTACTGAAGCCCGAGTGCCTAGAGCCCATGCTCCACAACAAGAGAAGCCACCGCATGCAGTCAACGAAGACCCAATGCAGCCAATAAATAAAGAAATAAATTCTAAAAAATAAAAAATAAGAATAGCTCTAAACATACTAACACGAAGTGATTTCTAATATAGTAAGTGAGAATCCAAATTTTAGGACAGTATGTATTAGACATAATTTTGGTTGCATTAGCAAATACATAAATAAAATGTCATAAATTCACAGCTAAATTTGGAAATCTGCTAAAGAAATTTTGAATTCCTTTTGGTGATTCATCTAGGTGGCTTGGAAACAAGCAAAAGAGGTAGATACTTTTCAATTTTATCTTCTTTGTAAATTGTAAATGTTTTATAATTTATGTGGATTACATAGCTTTAAAAATTAAATTTACAGAGGCAAAAAACTCCAGTTGATTTTTCCAGATGTAGTACTCAGAGAAATGGAATACATTTATGATAAGACCTGGCATTCTTCTTCATGTGTATGTCTGTGCATGTGATTAGGAACATTTGAGTTAGATTCTGTCTTTATTTTCATACATGAAGAAAATGAAGATCAGATGCATTCAGTAATTTCTGCAAGTCTCACAGCAATTACACAGCAGCGCTTAAGGTTATATCCAATTCTATTCAACTCTAAAGTGTACTGTGTTAACCACCATACTGCATGTGCTCTTTAGTCACAACTAGATATCTCTAAATATTACTTTTGAATCAATATTCAATGCCAAATTGCCAAATTTAACTTTTTCCCCTCCCAACAATGCAGTTTTCAAGTAGTTATTGTCTTTTATAGTAAACACGCCCCCCGTTTTAAAAATTCACCTATTGTTTTCATAATGGCTGTAGAAATTTACAGCCATTATCAGATCTATTTCAAAAGCCTTTCTGAAGCATTGACCTTTTTACTTTCTGAATTACACTACTTTTGCTTTAAAAATCTGAAAAACAACATGTCAATTAGTTTGTTATTGACACACGGTAAGTGGAAGTGAGTCCTGCTTGATAGTGCTAGAAATTGATAGCTTCATATTCTTAACTCAGTTCATAGCTTCACAACTGCTTTTGAAGTGTGACTTTTATGAAGCCTCTTAACCTCTGGAAATTTTCCTCTCTAAAAGGATAGCTGCAAAATGTACCATCCTCCATGGGATATTATGAGCTGTTATTAATTAATGTTTTGTAAAGCACTTTGAGATGTGGTTTGAATGGTGCTACATCAATGCAAAGTATCAGTAAGCCACTTAAAAATCAAACTGTCACCTGCTCCAGGGACTCAGGCAAAGCCTGTAGTTTGCTGATAATGAAGCCAGCTCTTGGGATGTATTTTTTGAGACTAGTCAGGGTGGGGTTTATTAGAGCAACATTTTAATAAGGCTATTTGTGAGCCTAAAAGAATAATAGAGGTTTCATAAATAGTGTCAAATCTCAATTATTTGAGCAGATTAATTAATTTTATTAATTAACTAGGCTCAAATGGGCCTGAGCCTCATATGTACCTTCCCTGTGCTGCTCAGTGCTCAGCTGGAGGCTGATGATGCTTAAAGCACCTGGTCAGGATGCAGAAAAGGGGCAGAGCCCTACAAGGAGTCCTCTGAGTGAAGCTGGGAGGTCTGGAACTTAAATCCCTTATTCTCCAGTACGTGCCCTCTCTCCTGGAGAAGGCCAAGGCCAGAGGCTTGACTTTAACACTCATTACATGTACAAGAGGAAAGGAAAATAAGTGACTAACAATCTCGTTTTAGTCCTTCACTACTAATCCTGAACATTCCCCAAAAGGATAAACTCCCATTTCTCCAGCTGTGCCTCATCCAAAGTAAATCTACAGATCTGTTAATCCACCCAACCACACCCTCAGATCAGAAAATAAAAGTGTTGACTTCGTTTCTTTCCATGGTATGTGATCTTCTCATGTCCACCCATTAAAGAAGACTTCACAGCTGTTACTACGAATATCTAAAAAAGAATCTATTCAATTGCATTTTGAGAAAAAAAATCAAGGAAAATTTTCTCAATAATACTCAAGAGAAACTACTGAATTCTGATCTCCAGCCTGCTGCTTTAGCCCTGGGACCTTGTCAGTGTCTATGGCACAACTGATGGGCACCTCGTGTCTCTGCTAAACGAGACAACTTTGCCATAGTTCTCATGCTCACAGATTCAGGTTTGCCACCACGGTTGTTTACATCAGTGTACTCATCACTTATACATTCAAAAAGATGGGTTTCATCTAAGAGAATTAAGACAAAAACATTCAAGAACAGTTCTGATTATAAAATCAACATGTTGCCCAATATCTTATAAATAATCAAGAAAGTAGTTTGCTTAAAATTCTTGGCAAAATTCAAAATGTAACAGAAAATAAGGGTAAAAATATGTTCAAACAAAAGTAACACTATTTTAAGCTAGTCAAATAAATATTGAAGAGGCATTTCTGGTAAAAATTACTTTAAAGAAATCAAAGAGAAATTAATTTTTAAATAAGGATATTTTGTATTATTGAAAGCTTTGTTTTAGTATGACAAAATTTTATACTAGTAATAAAAGTAAATTAAATTAACTTTTAAAAATTCAGAAATTTCTCTTGAGGATAGTATTTTCTATTGAAGATAGCACGGAGGATTGTATTAAAATAATATGTCTTCCTGGAAATAAATAACTGCAAATCATCATCAAACAATTTTAGTTGTACTATTTTCTGGATAAAAGAGAAATTCTATAATACTGCCTGAGAATATGCTTATCTACATTTTCCTGTACTTTCTACTAACAAGTATGCTGGCTGAATCCCAAAACAAAATTGACATTTATCCAGCAATTCTGTCCAATTCAGTGACAGATCAGAAGTACCAGCAAATCTAAGCAACAGAGATTATAATACATCACATATCATGAGAATAAAATTAACGTCCCAACATTCAAACTAGTTCATGGGAAAAAAAATATAATTTTTAAAATATTAGTTTTTTAAAAAGATGTAACAAAAGTTAGAAACATATATTTTGGGTGGATTTTAAGAACTAAACCACAAACTCTTTAAAGCAGAAGAAAAAAGATTGAAATGAAAATGACCAAAACAAAAGTAGGCAAATATCAACTAATTTTTTATAAAGTTGAGGTATATTACTAATATCAGACAAAATCTTTAAAACAAAACAAAATAAACAAACAAAAAAAACCGAACAAGCTATGGTATATTGAAAATATCTCCATGATACATTATAACTCCTCACATCAATAAAAGCTTATTCCCAGACCCCTTATAACTGGGCTGGACTTGTGTTTTGCTATGACCAATAATCTGTTGGAAGTGACGTTGGGTGGACTGCAGAGCTTAGGCTGTTACGGTCTCTGAATTCTGTCCTCACTTTCTTGGACTCCTGAGACCAACCACACTGGTATGAACAATCCTAATCCAGTTTACTGAACGATGACGTGCTACCTAGAGGCGATCCACGCTGCCTCAGCCAACGACCGGCTCCAGCTGCCAGACACACTCTGAGACCTTCATGGACCCTCCAGGTCCACGCAAGCCATCTGATAACTGCAGCCTCATAAACACTCCCCAGGTGGAAAAGCACAAAAACTGAGCAGGTTGCCAACCACAAGATCACAGAAAATAATAAGTCATTGTTAGGTCATTAAGTTTGAGGTGGTTTAATATGCAGCAATAGATAACAAAAGCAATATTTTGGTTGGAAATTGGACTGTGCTAGGTTGTAAACATGGCTATGAGAGGTGAAATCTACATCCCCTCCTCTTAAATCCAGATGTGTCTCATGCCCTTCTTTAACCAATAGCATGGATGAGAATGACAGAACCTAGAACTTGAGACTTGAGACTTTGTGTCTCTTGCTCTCACCTTCTTAGAACCTTGAGACTATCCTGCTATGCAAAAACCCAATTCAGCCAACTGGAAGAAGAGAAGCCACACAGAGGATAACACATCTGCCTTAGTCAAAAACCAGCATCAACTGCCAGACAGAGTAAGTGAGGTCATCAGGGACCCTGCAGACCCAGTGGAGCTGACTGCAACCATCGGAGTTTTCCCCAGTTAAGCCAGCAGAAGAATCCCCTAAAGAAAACTTTGTACACGACCACCAGAGGACAGGCAGAAGAATATTCATAGCTGTATTGTTCATAAAAGCAAAAGCTAAAGAAATACATAAAGGGAAGTGTCTGTCGCAGTAGAATGGATAAGTAATTGTAGTTATACTAAAATGCCGGCATACCCCATTAGCAGTGAAAATGAATGAACAAAAAGAGTTCTACTGGGTAATGTCAGTAAGATGGCATGGTAGGAACTCTCACCCTCATCTCTCCACAAGGAAACAAAACTTGGACAACTACCCACAAACAAAAGCAGTTCGGGGAGAGCTCTGGAATCCAGTCAAGAAGCTACAGCAACGCAGTAAAGGAAAAAAGAAAAAGAAGAACCACCAAGCAAAGGTAGGAAGAAAAGTTTCATCTCACCAGCATCAACCGGTCCCCCAGGACAGCACAGCTCAAAAGAGATCCCCTCCACTGGTGGTTCCACGGGGCGGGCGTGAAGGAAAGTGAAGCATGATGAACATCCAACTCTCCCAGCCTCTCTGGGTGCTGCCTGAAGGTCCTGCTGTTTCATCCCACCCAGACCACCCGGGTGATGGGCACAGCAGAGGCATCTGGAGCTAGGAACAAGAAAGAACGGCAGGGATATAAGAAGGGCAGGGTGACAGTGGGCCCCTGTGGCCTACTCTCAGGAGACCACAATAGCCTTCCCTCTGTAGGCCTGAACAACCCCTGCAGCCACCACAGACCCCCTGCAGTTTGCACCAACCAGGACCTGGGAGTAGACACCAGCAGCCTGCTTTCAGAGGATCCCAGCAGCTCTCACCACTGAGGAGGCTGTTGGTTAACAGCCACTGCCTCTGCTGAAGATCGCCTGAAGCCTTCATCACCAAGGGAGCTGCAGTTTTCGTCCTCAGGGATTCCAGCTGCCTGAGCCAGTAAAACTGGCCTAGACCAGAAAAGCCCCAGCGAGTATCCCATAGGCAGCAAGGCACTAAGATCCAGCACAGGGGGAGCTGACCCTAAGGCCACCATTGGCTCTAGTTCTCTAAACATACTCTTATCACATGATCCAGCAACCATGCTTCTTGATATTTACCCCAAAGAGCTGAAAACCTGTCCACACAAAAACCTGTACATAGGTGTTTAGAGCAGTTTTATTCATAATTCCCCAAATTTGGAAGCAACCAAGACATCCTTCAATAGAAGAATGGATGAATAAACTGTGGTACAGCCAGACAATGGAATATTATTTAGCACTAAAAAGAAATGAGCTGTAAACCACAAAAAGACATGAAGGAAACATAAATGCATATTACTAAGTGAAAGAAGCCAATCTGTAAAGACTACATACTATATGATTCCAACTATATGATATTCTGAAAAGACAAAACTGTGGAGACAGTAAAAAGATCAGTAGTTGCCAGGGATTGGGTAAGGGCAGGAAGGATGAAGAGGCATAGCCCAGAAAATTCCTAAGACAGTGAAAATATTATGCATGATACTATAATGATTGATACATGTAATTATATGTTTGTCCAAACCCACAGAAGGTACAACACCATGAGTGAACCATAATGTGTACTATGGACTTGAAATGATTCTGATGTGTGAATGTAGTTCATCAACTGTAACCGATGTACCATTCTGGTGGGGATGCTGGTAACGGGAGAGGCTACACATGTGTGGAGACAAGGGTATATGAGACACTTCTATACCTTTCCCTCTATAATGCTCTAAATGAAAAGCTGCTCTAAAAAAAATTATCTTAAAAACACAAATGGGCAAAGGACCTAAACAGACACTTCTCAAAAGAAGAAATCCAAATAGCTAACAAGCTATGCAAAGGGGCTCAAAATCGCTATTCATCAGGGAAATGCAAACCAAAATCACAATGAGGTATCACCTGACCAGTCAGCATGACTAGTATCAAAAATACAGAAGATAAATATTGATGAGGATGTGGAGAAAAGGGAACACTTGTACACTGCCGGTAGGGATGTAAATTGGTACAGCCATTATGGAAAATAATACGGAGATTTCCCAAAAACTTAAAAGTAGAACTACCATATGATCCAGCAACTCAACTTCTGTGTATATATCCAAAATAATCGAAATCAGTATCTTGAAGGGTATCTGAACCCAATGTTTGTTGAAGCATTATGTATAATAACTAAGTTATGGAAATTACCAAAGCGTCCATCAATGGATGAATGGATAAAAAATGTGAGATATAGGTATATATAGATATATGTATATCTATCTATCTATCTATCTATCTATCTATCTATCTATCTATCTATCTATCTCCTCTCTCTCTCTCTCTCTGTACACACACACTCACACACACACACACACACACACACCTCCAATGGAATATTATTCAGCCTTACAAAAGAAAAGCCCTTGCATTTGCAACAACATGGGTGGAGCTAGAGAACATCATGCCAAGTGAAATAAGCAAGACACAGGAAGAATAATACTGCATGATCTCACTTTGTGGAATGTAAAATAAACTCAGAGAAGCAGAGTAGAATGGTGGTTGCCAGGGGCTGGGCAAGGGGCAAATGGGATGATCTTGGTCAAAGGTTATAAATTTTCAGTTATGCAAGCGGGACCAATTATAAAGATGTAATGTACAGCATGGTAGGTATACATAAAGATACGTTATTGTATTCTGGAAATTTTCCAAGATGATACATTTTAAATTAACTCTTGGCACACAAAGCGGTAACTATGTAGAGGCGATGGATACATTAATAGTTTGACTGTGGTGATCTTTTCACAGTACATGCATATATCAAAAAAATAAGTTGTATACCTTAAATATTTATAATTTTTATAATCAAAGATATCTCAGAAAAGCTTTTTGTAAAAAAGTTTCTGCTAAGTAGATAGTTTCAGTCATTAAAAGGAATCCTCAGCAACCAAACAATATGTAAAAATTACATGTCTTAATGTCACCTATCTTTTGGGACACTCACATTCCACAAGAATGGCAAAATAAATGACATTATAGATAATACATAGAAAAAAAATTTAAACTGCATCATAGTTTGTTAAAAACAAGTTTTATTACTTTTATTAATAATTTTTGCCTCAATATAGGTTCATTACGAAGATGTTAAAGCTAGAATTAAATAAAAAAGGAAAGTAAACAATTACCTGTAATGCCCACCCAGAGATAACTCAACATTAAGTATTAAATGTGTTCTTTTAAAAGAGAGAGAGAAATGAAAGTAAATGGATAAACTATGGCTATATAGATAACTGTAGATGACTATCAACAACATAATTGTTAGCGAGTAAATTATAGAATAAATGTAATATGATATCACCAAAAGTTTTCCTTGCAAACCCAAATAATATATTGTGTTTGATGTGGGTAAATTACTATTCACTTATTATTTACTCTCTACATATACAGTATATATATTCTTATGTACATATTTCACGATAAAATCAATGAAAAATTTTGAAAGGAAAGAAAAATTGAAAACAAAAAGGTCTTCTAAGACCTTTTTATTAATCAATTTACACTGACCTACCAATAAATAATGGTTCTGCCTAATAAAGTTTCTACTTAGGAGAATAAAAGGGCTCCATCAAGAGTTAAATTCCATAAATAATATTAATAATGCTAACAACTATTTCTTACTAATAAAAATAATTTATTAAATTCAAAAAATATATGATAAAGTCACTTTATACTGTTTTATGATTAATTCACTAAAGTTCATTTGTATTTCAATGTGTTTAATACTTATTTGGTAAATATATAGCTCTATCAAATTTGAATCTGCGAGAATCAATGATATCTTGGTTGAGATTAATAAACTATTGAACTTGAATTACAACAAATTTAGGTTATAAAAATAAAGTGATACATTCTATTCTATACGTTCTATTCTTTTTTTTTTTTTATTTTTTTGGGGGGTACACCAGGTTCAATCAACTGTTTTTATACACATATCCCCATATTCCCTCCCTTCCTTGACGCTCCCCCCTCGAGTCCCCCCCACCCTCCCTGCCCCAGTCCTCTAAGGCATCTTCCATCCTCGAGTTGGACTCCCTTTGTTATACAACAACTTCCCACTGACTATTTTACTATTTTACAGTTGGTAGTATATATATGTCTGTGCTACTCTCTCGCTTCTTCTCAGTTTCCCCTTCACCCCCCGCCACCTCCCATACCTCGAGTTCTCCAGTCCATTCTCTGCATCTGCTTCCTTGTTCTTGTCACTGAGTTCATCAGTACCATTTTTAGATTCCATATATGTGAGTTAGCATACAATATTTGTCCTTCTCTTTCTGACTTACTTCACTCTGTATGACAGATTGTAGTTCTATCCACCTCATTACATATAGCTCCATCTCATCCCTTTTTATAGCTGAGTAATATTCCATTGTATATATATGCCACATCTTCTGTATCCATTCATTTGTTGATGGGCATTTAGGTTGCTTCCATGTCCTGGCTATTGTAAAGAGTGCTGCAATAAACATGATGGTACAAGTTTCTTTTGGGATTATGGTTTTCTTTGGGTATATGCCCAGGAGTGGGATGACTGGATCATATGGTAGTTCTATTTGTAGTTTTTGAAGGAACCTCCAAATTGTTTTCCATAGTGGCTGTACCAACTTACAGTCCCACCAACAGTGCAGGAGGAGAGTTCCCTTTTCTCCACACCCTCTCCAACATTTGTTGTTTCCAGACTTTGTGATGATGGCCATTTTGATTGGTGTGAGGTGATACCTCATTGTGGCTTTGACTTGCATTTCTCTGATGATTAGTGATGTTGAGCATCTTTTCATGTGTTTGTTGGCCATCTGTATGTCTTCTTTGGAGAAATGTCTATTTAGGTCTTCTGCCCATTTGTGGATTGGGTTATTTGCTTTTTTGGTATGAAGCTGCATGAGCTGCTTGTATATTTTGGAGGTTAATCCTTTGTCCGTTGTTTCATAGGCAATCATTTTTTCCCATTCTGAGGGTTGCCTTTTAGTCTTGTTTATGGTTTCTTTTGCTGTGCAAAAGCTTTTAAGTTTCATGAGGTCCCATTTGTTTATTCTTGATTTTATTTCCATGATTCTAGGAGGTGGGTCAAAAAGGATCTTGCTTTGATGTATGTCAAAGAGTGTTCTGCCTATGTTTTCCTCTAGGAGTTTTATAGTGTCTGGCCTTACATGTAGGTCTTTAATCCATTTGGAGTTTATTTTTGTGTATGGTGTTAGGAAGTGTTCTAAGTTCATTCTTTTACATGTTGCTGTCCAATTTTCCCAGCACCACTTATTGAAGAGGCTGTCTTTTTTCCATTGTATACTCGTGCCTCCTTTGTCAAAGATAAGGTGCCCATATGTGTTTGGGCTTACTTCTGAGCTCTCTATTCTATTCCATTGATCTTCCTTTCTATTTTTGTGCCAGTACCATACTGTCTTGATCACTATGGCCTTGTAGTATAGTTTGAAGTCAGGAAGCCTGATTCCACCCACTCCATTTTTCCTTCTCAAGATTGCTTTGGCTATTCGGGGTCTTTTGCGTTTCCATACAAATCGTAAGATTTCTTGCTCTAGTTCTGTGAAAAATGCCATTGGTAATTTGATCGGGATTGCATTGAATCTGTAAATTGCTTTGGGTAGTACAGACATTTTCACGATGTTGATTCTTCCAATCCAGGAACATGGTATGTCCCTCCATCTGTTTGTGTCATCTTTGATTTCTTTCATCAATGTCTTAAAGTTTTCTGCATACAGATCTTTTGCCTCCTTAGGCAGGTTTATTCCTAGGTATTTTATTCTTTTGGTTGCAATGGTGAATGGGAGAGTTTCCTTCATTTCTCTTTCTGCTCTTCCGTTGTTAGTGTATAGGAATGCAAGAGATTTCTGTGCATTAATTTTGTATCCTGCTACTTTACTAAACTCATCAATGAGTGCTAGCAGTTTTCTGGTAGAGTCTTTAGGGTTTTCTATATATAATATCGTGTCATCTGCAAAGAGTGACAATTTTACTTCTTCTTTTCCAATTTGGATTCCTTTAATTTCTTTTTCTTCTCTGATTGCTGTGGCTAACACTTCCAAAACTATGTTGAATAACAGTGGTGAGAGTGGACACCCTTGTCTTGTTCCTGTTCTTAGAGGGAATTCTTCCAGTTTTTCTCCATTGAGAACAATGTTGGCTTTTGGTTTGTCATATATGGCTTTTATTCTGTTGAGGTAATTTCCTTCTATGCCCATTTTCTGGAGAGCTTTTATCATAAATGGATGTTGAACTTTGTCAAAAGCTTTTTCTGCATCTATTGAGATGATCATATGGTTTTTATCCTTCAATGTGTTGATATGATGTATCACGTTGATTGATTTGCGTATATTGAAGAATCCTTGCATCCCAGGGATAAACCCCACTTGATCGTGGTGTATGATTTTTTTAATGTGCTGTTGCAGTCTGTTAGCTAGTATTTTGTTGAGGATTTTTGCATCTATATTCATCAGTGATATTGGTCTGTAGTTTTCTTTTTTTGTGACATCTTTGCCTGGTTTTGGTATCAGGGTGATGGTAGCCTCGTAGAATGAGTTTGGGAGTGCTCCGCCTTCTGCAATATTTTGGAAGAGTTTGAGAAGGATAGGTGTTAACTCTTCTCGAAATGTTTGATAGAATTCGCCTGTGAATCCATCTGGTCCTGGGCTTTTGTGTGTTGGGAGATTTTTAATCACTGCCTCAATTTCTGTACTTGTGATTGGTCTGTTCATAGTTTCTGTTTCATCCTGGTTCAGTCTTGGAAGATTGCATTTTTCTAAGAATGTATCCATTTCTTCCAGGTTATCCAATTGATTGGCATATAGTTGCTTGTAGTAGTCTCTCATGATGTTTTGTATTTCTGAGGTGTCCGTTGTGACTTCTCCTTTTTCATTTCTAATTCTGTTGATTTGCATCTTCTCCCTTTTTTTCTTGATGAGTCTGGCTAATGGTTTATCAATTTTGTTAATCTTCTCAAAGAACCAGCTTTTAGTTTCATTTATTTTTCTTATGGTTTCTTTCCTTTCTTTTTCATTGATTTCTGCTCTGATCTTTATGATTTCTTTCCTTCTGCTCACTTTGGGGTTTCTTTGTTCTTCTTTCTCTAGTTGTTTGAGGTGTAAGGTTAGGTTGTTTATCCGATCATTTTCTTGTTTCTTAAGGTAGGACTGGATTGCTATAAACTTCCCTCTTAGAACTGCTTTTGCTGCGTCCCATAGGTTTTGGGTTGTTGTGTTTTCGTTGTCATTTGTTTCTAGATATTTTTTGATTTCCTCTTTGATTTCTGTAGTGATTCCTTGGTTGTTTAAGGGTGAATTGTTTAGCCTCCATGTGTTTGTATTTTTTGCAGTTTTTTTCCTGTAATTGATATCTAGTCTCATGGCATTGTGGTCTGAGAAGATGCTTGATATGATTTCAATTTTCTTGAATTTGCTGAGGTTTGATTTGTGACCCAAGATGTGATCTATCCTGGAAAATGTTCCGTGTGCACTTGAGAAGAAAGTGTAGTCTGTCGTTTTTGGATGGAATGTCCTATAAATATCAATGAAGTCAAGATGGTCTGATGTGTCATTTAAAGCTTGTGTGTCTTTATTTATTTTCTGTTTGGATGATCTGTCCATTGATGTAAGTGGGGTGTTCAAGTCTCCCACTATTATTGTGTTACTGTCGATGTCCCCTTTTATAGCTGTTAGCATTTGCCTTATGTATTGAGGTGCTCCTATATTGGGGGCATAGATATTTACCATTGTGATATGTTCTTCTTGGATGGATCCCTTGATCATTATGTAGTGCCCTTCCTTGTCTCTTTTAATAGTCTTAACTTTCAAGTCTAATTTGTCTGATATGAGTATTGCTACTCCAGCTTTCTTTTGACTTCCATTTGCATGGAATATCTTTTTCCATCCCTTCACTTTCAGTCTATATGTATCCCTTGGTCTGAAGTGGGTTTCTTGTAGGCAGCATATAGAAGGGTCTTGTTTTTGTATCCATTCAGCCAGTCTGTGTCTTTTGGTTGGAGCATTTAATCCATTTCCATTTAAAGTGATTATTGACATGTGTGTTCCAATTACCATTTTCTGAATTGTTTTGGGTTTGTATTTGTAGGTGTTTTCCTTTTCTTGTGTTTCCTACTTAGAGAAGTTCCTTTAGCACTTGTTGTAAGGCTGGTTTGGTGGTGCTGAATTCTCTTAACTTTTGCTTGTCTGGAAAGCTTTTGATTTCTCCCTCAAATCTGAATGAGATTCTTGCTGGGTAGAGTATTCTTGGCTGTAGGTTTCTCTCTTTCAGGACTTTCAGGATATCCTGCCATTCCCTTCTGGCCTGCAGAGTTTCTGTAGAAAGGTCAGCTGTTATCCTGATGGGTTTTCCCTTATATGTTGTTTATTGCTTTTCTCTTGCTGCTTTTAATAGTTTTTCTTTGTGTTGAATTGTCGTTAGTTTGATTAATATGTGTCTTGGTGTATTTCTCCTTGGGTTTATTCTGTATGGGACTCTCTGTGCTTCTTGGACTTGGTGAATTATTTCCTTTCCCATGTTGGGGAAGTTTTCCACTAGAACCTCTTCAAATATTTTCTCAGACTCTTTCTTGTTTTCTTCTTCTTCTGGGATGCCTATAATTCGAATGTTGGTACGTTTAAGGTTATCACTGAGGTCTCTGAGGCTGTCTTCTAGTCTTTTTATTTTTTTATCTTTTTCCTGCTCTGTGGCGTTTATTTCTCCCATTCTATCTTCCAACTCACTTATTCATTCTTCTGCCTCAGTCATTCTGCTGGTTATAGCATCTAGAGTATTTTTCATTTCAGTTATTTTGTTATCCATTGCTGTTTGTTTTTCTGAGTTCTTATGAACTGTTTCTTGTACTTTCTCTATTTTGTTATTGAGATTTTGTATCATTTTTACTATCATTACTCTAAAATCTTTTTCAGGCATTTTTCCTATTTCCTCCTCATTTATTTGGTCTTGTGGGTTTTTTTCCTGCTCCTTTGCCTGCATGGGGTTTCTTTGTTTCCTCATGGTTGTCCAAGCTTTTGGGGTTGCTTGTCCTGGTGATAGAGGTGTTTATAGAAGACTGTCCAAGCCTCAGACTAATGTCCAAGTATTGGATTAAATGAATATTCAGTCTACGAAACACATACATGTATAAGACACACAATTACTGAATCCGTTAGGACATAAGGCTCTAGAAAGACCTGACAGAACCCCAGTGTGCTATCAGATATTCAAAGAGAAACCCAGCAGAAATTGACAACTGAAACAGAACAAATCAGAGACAAAACAAAAGCAAACAAACAACAAATAACACCCTACACATATAAACATCAATCCAGGGAGATTTTGTAAGCTAGGATCAAATATAGAAATGAGCTGGAGTACCACCAGAGAGAATGGAGATTCTCAGAATGTAATTAGACAACTGTACTAAGAACTAAGATAAAGACAAAAGCCTAATATTAATACCAAGGCAGTGCATCATCTGGAGAATAGAGCAAGGAGTCTGAGCAGACCGACAGTGTTGCTTATAAGTATGTTAAGATAAAATACACTTAAAATGGCTGGAAGAAAGGGGAACAGAAGAGCGTAATGTGGTTGGAAATATGCAAAGAAAAAGAAAGGAATAGAAGTGTATAAAAGAAAGGGATGAAAGGAAAGTATGAAAGATATTTTGTCCATACTACCAAAAACTTAGCTAGATATAGAAGTATATAAAAAGGCAAAAAAAAAAAAAAAAAAAAAAGAATAAAAAATATCCTTAAAAAATTATGTTGTAAAACTTGTAGATCCCTTAGGGCTAAGATCGTATTTAATAAATAAAAAAAAAAAAAAAAAAAAAAAGAGAGAGAGAGAAAGAAAAAAAGACAAAAAATCCAGAACTGATCCCAGAATGGACCAGTTCAATAGGTATTGATACTACTATTTCTGTTTCCTTAGCGTCTCAGCTGTAAGTGTCCTTCTCCTTGCCTTGGGGTTTTTTTCTTTTTGCGTTATTCTGTGACCAGCAGAGGTTCCTTTATTGTTCATCTGTAAGCGTTGGTGTGTGGGGAGGGAGAGGGTACAATAGTGGCTCCTTCTCCTGGGAGTGAGTGAGCAGTGGCGCACTGTTGTTTCAGTCAGGCTTGGAGGTGCCTGTTGCAGAGGGCGCTGGTGGCTCAGGCGTACACAGAAAGTCTTAGAGTTGAGCCTCTCTCGGGGTTTTTTCTTTTTGATGCTGGTTTTTTTTTTCTCTCGGCAGCCTCCCTGCTGCTGGCGTTGCAAGGAGTTTTAATCTAGCCCCGCCCGAGCGCCTGAGGGTGCTTGTTATCCCTGAGCGCCTTAGGTGGCCTGCAGGGCATCTCTCCACTGCCTGTTGCAGAGGCGCGGAAAGAGAGGGAGAGGCTATGCGCGCGGCTCCTCCCCCCCACCCGGGAGCCTGCAGCCTCCAGCCGCCATCATGGCCAGGCAGCTTTCAGGGGCAGGCACTCCTCGCCGCAGACCTCTTCCCTCCTGTCCTCTCGCTCAGTCACCTTACCGGCAACAATGTTTCTCACCCTGAACCAGCTCTCCGGTTCCCACGCTCCCGCTCCTGGACCCTCCGTTCAGCCGCGGATCGATGTCTCGGTCCGGGAACGCTGAGCTGCGCTGCGGACCCTCCGTATGTTTCTCACTCCCTCCCGTCTGCCACAGCTCCGCCGCTTCCCCCTCTTTGAGCCCTCGTAGATGCCTCCCTACCAGCTATGTCGGGCTCCCCGCAGCCCTTTCTGGTGTCCGAGGCCGTCTGCTGGTGTTCAGCTGGTTCTCTGTGGGAATGACTGCGTCCTTCCGTGCATTCCCAATGCATCTGTGGAGAGGGATGCACTCCACGTCTGTCTACTTCGCTGCCATCTTTTTCTCCTCTATACGTTCTATTCTAATAGTGAACCAAATTATTATCTCAGAAGAAAAAATATATATATAGTCAAACAGCCATTTCACTGAATTGAAAAATCAAAATTAATATGATATATTCAGTTTCTCCATTTAAATTTTTCTAAACTCTTATTGGTTTGCAGGAGTTCATTGTATATTATGGATGGAGCCCGTCGCCAGTTACTTTTATACAGTGGCTTGTGATGAATGGAACTTTTAACTTAATGTAGTCAAACACAGTACTGTTTATTTTGAGGGGTCCTTTTTGTTTATTTGTTTATTTCTTTAAGAATTGCTCCACTTCCTGAAGTCATAATATGTTTTCCTATTACTTCCTAAGAGTTTTGCCTATAAGTTTTGCCTTAAAGTTTTACCTTTATGTTTTATTCTTTAATTCAACTGGGGCATGCTTTTTATATGTGGTAGTACTGAGGTGAGGTCCAATTTTTTTGTCCATATACAGGCATACCTCAATGATATTGCTGGGTCAATTTCAGACCACCACAATAAATACCATAATAAAGCAAGTGGTATTTGTGGTTTCCCAGTGCATGTAAAAGTTATTTTTACATCATACTATAGTCTATTAAGCATATCTAAAAAAATGTACATCCCTTAATTAAAAAACACTAATTGGTATAAAATGGTAACCATTGTCTGAGCCTTCAGCAAGTAGTAGTATTAACATCAAAGATCACTGACCACAGCTCACCATAGCAAATATAATGATAATAAAAAAGTTTGAAATACTGTGATAATCACCAAAATGTGACATAGAGACACAAAGTAAGCAAATGCTGTTGGAAAAATGACTCCAAAAGATTTGCTCAATGCAAGGCTGCCACAAACCTTCAATTTGTAAACAATGCAATATCTATAAAGCACAATAAAGCAAGCACAATAAAACATGATATGTCCATAGATTCTTAACTGGGGCAGCACCATTTATTCAGGCATCCATCCAAAGCCCCAAGGACCTGTGCCTCCTCATTGTCACATACGACCACATCCATGTATCAGTGGATCTGATTTTGACCTTTGTATTTTGCTTGTAGTTTGTGCCGACATCACAGCCTTAATTATAATAAATTTGTAGTAATCCTTGACACCTGCTAAAGTTTTCCTATATGGTTTTGCTTTAGACTATCTTGATGACTATTAACCTTCCCATACACACACACACACACACACACACACACACACACACACACGAGCTTGTCAAGTTATATAATTCTGCTGGGATTCTGAAAGCATTTGGATTACTCCAAGAATCAGTTTGAGAAGAATTTACATATTTTAAAAATTGGTCTTGGATCTATAATCAAGATGGACTTCTCTGTTTATGTCTTCTTTACTGTCTCTCAATGTAGTTTTATACTTTGCTCAGAAAAGATCTAATGGATGTTCAGTTAGATTTACATTAAGGTATTTTATATGCGGGTGAGTCAAAAATTATCCACACTCCAGTTATATTAAAATTTCTGTTGGCTGCACTGTCTTATTAGCACTTTCTGTTCCAGGCTACTGTCTCCCCAGTCCCTGCTGTGCAGGTGTGAATGTGTTACATCAGTTCATTTGTAACTGTTGTGTGAGCAAAAATGGATGCCCCACCTGTGGTTTGCACAAAAGAGGAGCAGCATGCAGTGATTCGTTTCTTTGTGGTCTGAGGATGTGCACATCCACACACTTCTGCCCACAGTGCCAACACTCTGCAAAAACTTCATTTTGAGGTGTTAAAGCATCCTCCCTATAGTCATAACCTTGCTCCATCGGACTTTCACCTGTTTGGTCCCCTGAAAGCAGCCCTACGAGGATGAAGATTCACTTCCGAAGAAGTGAAGACAGTGGTGCATTCGTGGCTCACAGCTCAGCATAAAACATTTTTTAATGAGGGAATATGAAAGCTTGTTGACAGATGGACAAAGTGTATTGAAAAGCAAGGAGGTTATGTCAAAAAATGATGTATTTTTCTCTTCTAAAAGTTAAATTCTACAGCCAGAGTGCAGATAATTTTTGATTCACACTCATATTTCTTACACCATTTTAAATGATTTTTATTTTTTTTCTAAATGTGAGTTGCTGGAATGTAGGGAAAATTTTATTTTTATTTTAATGTTTTTAATTCAGTCTTGTAACTTAACTATCATGTCAATTCATTTATCTGTGTATATGTGTTTATAATTTTCCTACATTATTATATCATTTGTGAGAAATGAGATAAATATTATTTTCTTCCAATCTTTGTGCTCTTTCTTATTTTTGCTTTACTCAATTACCTATGATTGTTCATCCATTTATTCTACACATATTTACCGAACACCTACTATATGCCAGAAACTGTTCTAGGCACTTGGAACATATCAGAGAAAATAAAATGATAAACTCTTCCTTTCCTCACAGAGTTTAAAATCTAGATAGTAACAGACATGAAACACATCACGTTAAATTATGCAGTGTATTAGAAGATGACAAAAAATGGAAAAAAGGAAAGTGCTATCGATAAGGAGTGCCTGGGTTTGGAAGCAGGGAGGGAAGAGAGAACCAGGAGCATTTTAAGATCAAGTGGTAAAGTCAAAGCTCATTGAGAAAGCAGCAAGGAATCAAGCAAGCAGTTGAAGGCAGTGAGGCATGAACCACAAGGATTCAGGAGGAAGAGCATTGCAGATAGAGTGCATGGGACCAGCTGGAAGAGAGTGACCACAAGAAAGAACAGTGCGTCAGAAAGGCACAGAAGGGAGACGGGAGGCCCACAGATCACATGAGGCCTTGTAGGTCATTGTGAGTACTGAATTTTTAAAAAACAAAGAATCACTGAGGTCTATGAGCAAAAAAGAGAGATACAGGGTTGGCCAAAAAATTTGTTTGGGTTTTTCTATAAGATGTTAAAGTAAAACCCGAATGAACTTTTTGGCCAGCCCAATAAATTAATATGTATGAGAAAACCTTCTCTAGATCCTCTGTTGAGATTAGCTTAGGGGTACAAATGTAGAAGCAGGAAGAGCAGTCAAGAGATGCCCCAGTGAGGCAACCAAAGATGCCAGTGACCTGGACCAAAATCCTAAAAGTGGAAGTGGCAGGAAGTAGCTGGATTTTACACTATATATAAAATGAAAGCCAATGAGAGCACATTATTGATTGATGTGGCATATAAAAGAGTCAAAGATGACACCAAGGTTTATGACTAGAACAATTAGAAGGGTAAAATTGCCAATAATGAGAAATTCTAAGGTGGGAAATGCTAAGGAAAGAGCAAATGTAACTCTGAATAACTTAAATGTTATCTAAGTTTTTTATAACATATCTTTAAAAATAGCTAACTTTTAAATAACTATCAAAAATCAAAACAAGCATATTTTATAAAGCATGATAGAAAAAACAAAAAGGAACCATGAAAAATATCAATTATTAACTCATGATAGAATTAATGTCAAAAGATTTTTATTTTTTCTAGCTTTATTGAGATCTGTTTGGCATATAAAATTGTGTAAGTTTAAGGATAACAATGTGATGATTTAATATACACCACATTTCCCTTGTGAAATGACTACAGTAAGGTTAGTTTTGAGGTTAATCTACTATTTGTGTTAAAAACAAAACAACTGGCCCAAAATGGAGTTACTTATACTAAGTCCAACATCATGAGAGACTTAATTAGTTTCAGCTCTCCTAGAAATGGAATCTTAAACCAGTCACTCAGGATTGCCTGATCAGCACTAGTTAGGTCATATGCCTGCCAGACACCTGCCATCCCCTATAGAGAAGGTAACCTAGCAATAACCAACCTGCCTTTTTGCCTAGCATAACATCCTTGTTTTTGCTCCCTTCTATCCATAAGTCTTTCATTTGTACAGATCCTTTGAGCTCCTTTCTATCTGCTAGACTGGATGCTGTCCAACTCATAAATCATTGAATAAAACCAATAAGATCTTTAAAATTTTCTCAGTTGAGTTTTGTTTTTTTAACATCTCACATGGTTCCATTTTTGTGCATGTGATGAGAACATTTAAGATCTATCCTCTTGGGGGCTTCCTAGGTGGCACAGTGGTTAAGAATCCACCTGCCAATGCAGGGGACACGGGTTCGATCCCTGCTCCAGGAAGATCCCACATGCCAAGGAGCAAATAAGCCCGTGCACCACAACTGTTAAGCCTGTGCTTTAGAGCCCATGAGTCACAACTATTGAGCACATGTGCTGCAACTACTGAAGCCCATGCACCTAGAGCCCGTGCTCCACAACAAAGAGTAGCCGCCACTCACTGCAACTAAAGAAAGCCCACACACAGCAAAAAAAGACCCAACACAGCCAATAAAATAAATAAATAAATAAATAAATAAATAAATAAATAAATAAATAAATAAATAAAATAAATCTATCCTCTTGGCAACTTTCAAGTATACAATACAGTATTAACTATATTAACTATGCTTTATATTAGATTCCAGAATTTAATTATCTTATAACTGCAAGTTTGTGCCGTTTGACCAATATCTTCCCATTTTCCCTCCTTTCCAGCCCCTGGCAACTACCAATCTACTCTTTGTATAAGTTCAACTTTTTGAGATCCACATATATAAGTGAAAGCATACTATATTTGTCTTTTTCTGACAATCTCATTTAGCATAATGCCCTCCAGGTCCACCTATGTTGTCTCAAATGGCAGGAGTTCTTTCTTATGGCTGAAAAATATTCCATTGTATATATAAACCATATTTTCTTTATACATTCATTCATCAATGGACACTTAGGTTTTTTCCATGTCTTGGTTATTGTAAATAATTCTACAGTGAACACAGGAAAATAGATATCTCTTTGAGATAAATATTTCACTTCATTCAAATATATACCCAGAAGTAGTATTGCCAGATGATATGGTAGTTCTATTTTTAACTTTTTAGAATCTCTATGTTTTCCATAATAGCTGTAACAATTTGCATTTCCACCAACAGTGCAAAAGTGTTTCTTTTTTTTCAACCACACACTCACCAACATTTGTTATCTCTTATCTTTTTGACGCTAGCCATTCTAACAGCTGAGAGGTGATATCTCCTTGTGGCTTTAATTTTCATTTTCTTGATGATAAGTTGAGCAACTTCTCATGTACCTGTTGGCCATCTGTATATTATCTTTAGAAAAAATATCTATTGGTTACTTTGCCCATTTTTTAAATCAGATTATTGGGGCTTTTTTGCTGTTGAGTTGTATGAGTTCCTATTATATTGTGGATATTAAACCCTTATAAGGTATATGGTTTACAAATATTTTACCTCAATCTGTAGATTTCCATTTCATTTTGTTGATTATTTCTTTTGCTGTGTAGAAGCTTTTTAGCTTGATGTAGTGCCATTATGGAGTTTTGCTTTTATTGCCTTTGTTTTTGATATCATATCCAAGAAATCATTTGCAAAACCAAATTTGCTTTTTGTCTGCTTTCTTCTAAAAGTTTTATGGTTTCAGATCTTATATTTAAGGCTTTAAATGATTCTGAGTTAATTCTTGTGAGTGATGTAAGCTGAGAGTCCAATCACGCTTTTGTATTTAATACCCATTTATCCCAACACCCTATATTAAAGAGACTATCCTGTTCCCATGGAATATTCTTGGCTCCCTTGTTAAATATTAGATGAACATGTATGTGTGGGTTATTTATGGGTCCTTGATTCTGTTTCATTGCTCCAGATGTCTGTTTGTACAGCAGTACCATACTGTTTTGATGACTATCATTTTGTAATATGGTTTGAAATTGAAGTGTGATGCCTCCAGCTTTCGTCTTCCTCATCAAGATTTCCTTGGCTATTCAGTATCTTTTGTGATTTCATACTAATTTTAGGATTGATTTTTTTTTTCTTCCTTCTGTGAGAATGCTGTTGGAATTTTGATAGTGATTGCATTGAATCTATACATCGCTTTGATAAGTATGGACATCAATATTAATTCTATCTATGAACAAAGAATATCCTTCCTTTTTTTGTATCTGCTTCAATTTCTATCATCAAAGTTTATAGTTTTCAGTGTACAGAATGTTCACCTTTTTGTTAGATTTACTTCTAAGTATTTCATTGTTTTTAATGCTACTGTAAATATGATTTTTTTTCCTTTCAAATAGTTTGTTATTAGTGTATACAAATGCAACTGACCTTTAGATGTTGATTTTGCAACCTGCCAAATGAGGCTGTAGCCTAGTCTTCAGGGGTAGAGAGCTGTTTCCTTGTCTATAGTGGGGACCTTGTTCTGTCAGCTGCCTAGTGTGGGCCTGCTTTCTCAAAATGGCTCTCCTCAGTCTTGGTCTCCACTGGGGCTCTGCCACCAGCAAAGCCTGTTAACAATTCCCAGGGAATAAAAACAGAATCTGGGTAATAAGATGAAGTCTAACCTTTTTCTTTTCCTTTGTGCCTAGTCTACTTTCACTGGCTTACACAAGGTACTGCAAGCAGGGTCTGGCCTCACACCCAGCCCTTCAGACCAGAGTTCCTGGTGCAAAATGGCTGCGCCAGCACCTAAGCTCAGGGCTTGTGTAGATGCTGCACATGACACTGTGATCTAGAGAGTAAGCAGCACCCCTCTACCTTGATTCCCAAGGACTCGGTCCCCTCCCCTTTGATGATAACACAGTAAATCAGCCCCATCCACAGCCTGTCAGAGAAATCTGCCTTCCAGAGCACAAGCTCACACCCCTCTATTCTTTGAGGGAAGAATAAAGCTTTCTTCTGCCTCCGAAACAAACTCAGTCTTTTTCTATTGGCTCAAACAACAATGCACAGAAAGACCCTTGTTGGGGCCCAACTTGAAAGGGTCAGTAGCTAACTTTTGGTGACCCAGATAAGATGGACAGACTGTGGCCTTTTCACCTGCACCTATGCACTAGGCTCCCAGCTCACCCCAGCTCACACCAGCTCCAGTAGGAGAATGGCAGAGGCTTTGCGAGGTTCATGTGAGGATGACTGCCTCTGATCTCTGAGTTCACTCTGATGCAGTAGAACGTGACAACCTTCGACTGAATTCAGAGAAACTCTGCCTAGCAATCTTCTACCTGGGTGTGGTGCACACACAGTGTAGCCTCCAGAGTCATCTGGACTGAGCCCCCTTGAAGGGATCACCCTGTGGCATCATAGGAAATTGGGGTCTGAAACTCATGCATGTCGCCTCACTGCCTTCGGCTTGCCTTCCCGTGGTGCCAGATACCCAGGGATGGTGTGGAACCTGTAGGTGAGAAGGAGCCATGGCATTTTTGCCCACTGTCTCACCAGTAGTGCTGTCCCTTCGACCCCTGGATAAGACAGTAGCAGCATTCCATGGTTTTTTGCCCTCCTCGCCAATCTCCAAGGGTCAACCATAGCATTCTCCATCATCAACTTCCAGGTTGGTAAAGGACATCAGGCATGAGCCAAGAGACAAGACTGGGAAAAGGCCCAGGTAATGAGGACCACCTGACAAAATGGAACAAGGATGCCCAATCCAAGTTCAGGAAAAGGCACTGGGGATGCCTGAGTGCAAATGGTACCAAGGTAGGTACATAACCATGACTTGGCCTCTGGTCAGTGCTAGTTTCTCTGATGTAGGCTGAGGAGCCCTGTGAGCCACTCAGAAGACCAGGAACCCCATTAGCAGGAAGTCCTGTGAGCTGCTGGTGAGAACGGGAAATATCCACCAATCTAATTCTCCTTCCCCTCTGCTTGGGACGCAAACCTTGGGCAATTCTTCATCAACCAAAGTTCCCTGAGCTCTCCTCCCAGTATCAGCACAGAATACCTGCTGCTCCAGCCATCTGGTGAGTACCATGTAGGAATTCCTTATGCTTTCAGCTCTCACCTGGTGGGAAGTCAAAAAGAAATTCCTCCTTTTCACCCAAAAGGAGGAAAGAGAAAAACCCCACCTCAACAGCTGTGCCACTCCACACAGGACCACAATGGTCAGGAACCAACATGCTCTGGCCTGGAGGAAGTCCTGTCTAAGCTCCTGTGGGACATTCTGACCAAGGAGGGACTGACTATCTGAAGCACCAGCCATTACTATTTCAAGGGAAATCCCCAGTTATATCAGAGTCCAAGCCATTTGGATGCCTCCTGTTTCAGTCTTTTGAGGAGTCCATTTACAGTTTTGGGGCTGGTTCCAAATTTCCTGAACTGGATATCTTATTTGGGTCAAATCTTGTGGCATTTGTGTGCCAGTGAGTCACTCCAAACACCCCTCTTAGTACTTGGAAACAAATCCAAAAGAGAATACCTAAGGTATGGGGAACCAAACAACCACCGTACTGACAGGGGCATCGTGCAGAGTTGGAAGTTTCTCAGGTATCACCCCTGACCCCAAAACATTTACTCTTCCTCAGCCCCAATACCTGCTGAGAGATGGGGAAAGCTGGCTCACCCATGGGTCTCTAAATTACAACACCACTTTACAATTGCACCTGCTATGCCAGAGGCAAAAGAAATGGTATGAATGTCCCCATGTCCAGTTTTGTATGGCCTTCTATCAGGACAAAGGCCTTCGAAACGGATGCGGGCCCTCCTCCACCAGTTCTTGACCCTCCTCCTGAGGACCTTCTTGATCTCCTCTCTACCCCTCCTCTTTCTGCTCCCTCCCCACTCCCCTCCCTCACATGTCCCAATCTGGGCCCCCAGCATACCAGCCCTACTCCCAGATCCCAGTCCAGCAAGCGCAGGAAGCAGCACTAATGACCAGCCAGGGTCCACCAACCCACCAGGAAAAATATTCCCTTTGAGGCAAGTCCCTGATGGAGAAGGAGGGCCCAACCAGGTACACATCCCATTAACTACTTCTGATCTGGTCACAGTAAGGGGTTGAGAGATGATCCAGAGCAGTTCCTGGATCTGATTAGGGGAGTCTCTCAGACCCAGGATCCCACCTGGGCTGACATCCAGAGCCTCCTCAATGTACTCCTAAGAGGAGAGAAAAAGACCACAGTCTTTTTGAAAGCCCAATAGGAAGCAGAAAAAGAGAACAGAAGCAATGCAGGTCATACCATTTTCAGACCTGGGAACCAAGCGGTCCCAGTTAATGAACCCAACTGGGTCCACCGAGACATTGGAGAAGGGGGTGGAAGACACAGGCTGAGCCATTATAAAAATATAACCCTAAAGGGAATCCAGGCAGCGGGAAAGGAACCTGTCAATTGGAATAAGAGAAAGGAAATCAATCAGGAGCCAACAGAAAACCCCTTGGAATTCCTAGAAGACCTCAGGGAACACCTCTGAGTCTATGGTACCACTGACCCTGAGTCATTGAGAGGGAATGTGATCCTGAGGCTGTATTTCATTTCCCAAAGTGCTCCTGACATTATGTGTAAATGTCAGAAACTGGAAATAGAAATCAGACACCCTGACTTCTTACCCCGTAGACATTACCTAGTGGGCGTTTCATAACTGAGAAACAGAAGAGCAGTCAGGAGGTAAAAAGGCCCGGAGACAAGCCCACCTACTGGCTGTTGCCCTCCAGCGTCAACCAGTCGGCACAGGAATCTGGATTAATCACCCACAGACCCTCTCCAGTTCGATGAGTGACTCCCGGCCCTCACCGAGGGATAGCAAGCCAAAGAGACAGGACCCAACCAGTGTGCCATGTAAAAACTCGAGGGACACAAGAAGGGAGAATGCCCACGCCATCCTTGAAAGGGGACGGGAATGGCAGATCCCTGCCACTACCCCTCTAAACCCCAGACATACATGGCCCAATAGAAAAGTGTACCCTCTCCATCAGGAGGCCTTTTGGGGCATCATCCCTGGTACACAGGGGCCAACTGACCAGGGCCTTATCAGACCATCCAATCAGCCAGTGGTACCTCCATTCTCCCTATAAGGAAATGTAACGGGTAATACCCGATGGGATAGCACTGCAGGGCAGCCAAAGAAGCCACTGAGGATATACATCCAGTAGTCCCTAATCCCTACACCCTGCTGGCCACGCCGCACGTACCCTGGGTATAAAAAGCTAACCTTGCATTCAGCCTGGAGACCCGAATCATTGCTGGGGAAAGGAGAGAGGTCCATTCAAACCTTGAAATGGGCCTTGGCCAAGCTATGTCAGGAAACTCAAGAAAACTGGATTCAGTTGCTTCCCACTGCCCTGCTCCACAAGTGGTGAGCCCCATGGGATAAGCTAACGTTATATTAACTCTAATTCAAATGACTACATTTGAACTCATGTAGGATAGACGCATTCCCCAAGCCCGAGAGACGGAACACCTTAGCCCCCTTGAAATACAAGAACTCAGGTATGTCCTTCAGGTGTGAGAAGCCATGAACATTCTCATGGAATTCGGTCTCCAGGTGTGGCCTGCATCCACTGAGTTGGCCCTCCACCCCTTCTGGCCAGGAGTCTGGGTGCCCCCAAAAACCTAGAAAACCAGCAGCCCCCAAGATCAGCTCACTCCCAAGTGGAACGGGCCCCACTCAGTGACTCTAACCACTCCCTCTGCCCTGGAGTTGCAGGGGTCACTCCGTGGGAACATCACACTAAAGAGGCCCCAGAGCCCCAACCTCTGGAGAGACGACCTGGGACAACCGACCCCCCTAACTACACATGGGAACCACTCTCTGACCTGAAGCTTCTCTTCCGAAAAACACAAGTGGAAGCAGGGAACTTCAGGCCAGAGCAGGGCGCCTGGACATCAGGGCACACCTGCCTGCAGACAAAAGACTGAGATACCTGCATTTGTGAGAAAAAGCTGAGACGTGACCATTGTTCTCTTACTAATATCTGGGCATGGATCTTAAATTGTCTGGTGGCCTATGTCTGCAAAAGGTTAGATGAATGGTGGTCGCTTAGGGAGAGGAACAGTAAGGGCAGAGCCTGGTGACGACCAAGCACCTCTAAAGGCTGGGGGACGTTGCGCTCCTCCACCCACGTTATAATGACGGCCACACTTAGCAGGAAGCAGTTACAGAAGGGGGACCTGCACCCCTCAGCGCCCCTCAAGAATGAGCAACAAGACAAGAGACAGAGGAGGAATCTGTCACCAGCAAAGCCCATTAACAATTCTCGGGAAATACAAACAACAGAATCTGGGTAAGAAAGCCTAACCTTTTTTATCCTGGTGCTTAGTCTCGTTTCACGGGCTCACAGGGTCCCGCATGCAGAAGCCTCTGACTTGGCCCCTCACACCAGAGTTCCCGGAGCTAAATGGCTGTGCCGGCACTCAGCTCACAGTGTGCGCGGACGCTACACTCCATCCATGGACGACACTCCATCCAAGATGGTGGCGGCGGGCCATGTGCGGAGACGCTGCGCCGGGCACTGCGCTCTCAGACCGAGCGGAGCAGCTGCGCCCCTCCCCCACCCACACCCGCCAGAACCCTGCCCCCCCCCCCCCCCCCCCCAGCTGCGGAGATTCTACAGAGCAGCCCGCCCCTGGCCTGTCAGTTTGCCAGGAGAGCACGTGCTCTAGAGCCGGAGCTCGCACCTCCCCATCTTTGATTAAATAATGAAGCTTTCCTTTGCTTCTGAACCCAACTCAGTCTCGTTCTACTGGCTGGAGCAACACTAGGCAGGACACTTGTTGGGGTCCAACTCGGGAGGGTCAGTAACCGTTTCACAGTCTCCTGCCTGAATCCCAAAGCTCCCACAAAGGGGCTTTTCCCCTTGATGGTTGCCAAATTATTTTTGTTGGAGAGAGAGATGAATGGGGAACGTCTTGTTCTGCTTAAACTTCCTTTCTAAAAGACCAAGGTTCTCAAATAAGGTTAAAAATATATGCTATTTATATGAAAAATCAATGATAAAAGTTTATGGGAAGATCAAAAATGTGTAAAATATGTCCAAAAAAATATAAATACAAAGAAAGCAGGATATAAATATAATAGCTAAAGTAGGATTCCAGGTTAAAACCAGTAATTTTTTTAAATATTAAATTTAAAAGGAGTCATTTTCTGTTGATACAAAGTTCAACCTACAGTGATTATATAAAATTAATATTTTATACAGCAAAAATGTATAAAAATACATTAAAATTGTCTGATTTTCAGATGTTGGGGTCTAATAAAACAAACATTTTCACACTCTGACATTATAAGTCCCTTTCGTATTTTCATCTTTCACACAGCAGCTCTCTAATGATTATTTCAAGCTCCCCCAAAGTGGCACTGCCTGCCAGCCAATGCTATAGGGATTCCAGTCTTTGCCAAGAGAGCATGAGTGTTGATAGGAGAGCACTTTCAATGGCATCCATTTCTGGCAGAGATGAGACAACCCCCTTAACCACTGGTAGCATTTTCTAATTACCCACCAGTATCCCGTGTGAACTATAACACAGCCAGAGAATAAAGAGTAGCAGCACAAAAATTATTTATGAACCAAACTATATTTTAGTCCATAGGTTGTTGGAATGCTGTGTTTTGTTTTTTTTTTTTTTAACTTAGTAACTGAAAAATTTGCTAAATGCTGAGTAAGTTTGGACCTTGGGGAAAACAGCATTATGCTTAAGTAAAAAAGTATTCTATTTACAGAAGTAGTCATTTGGAATGTGTGTGATAAATCTGCACTGTAAACAGTCAAATGTGTTGAGCATATAATGTTCCACTGGTTCCCCTGCTTGCAGGAGGCTTAAGCTTCTAAAGCTAATTGGAATTTTGCCTTGAGGCACGATAATCTATTGAGGATAATTAACAATAAGTATGGCAACCATATTCTCAATTTGGTCTTTGACAAAAGGTTGATCTTTAATAAGCAAAGGTCACTCAAAGTTTTCTCAAGTGTTTCTCATACTCTCTGTTTGGATTTAGAAAGCAGTTGCCTTTTTCAAGCCCAATTATGAATATTCTCTATTTCTTTTCATTGTTGCTTGCAAATTGGCCAATTCTTTCTAACTTCACCTCAGACATGGCTGTGTGCGTTGCTATGGGCCAAGAGAGGAGGGCAGAAAGATGGCAGCAGTGCCTGCTTTGACAGTTACATACTTTTCTCCCTCAGCTATAGTTATCACCAGTGTTCACACTGTCGCTGATACACTATCCTGGATCCCAGAGCAAGGGCTCTGATGAAACTGAGCAGAACCCCCAGGCCAGCTCATCTATGCCTGTGGCATGGGCAGGAAATAAACTGTGGTTGCTGTTTTACATTTGTCAAGACAGCATATCCTCTATTTTGAATAATAAACCAAACTTGGACAATTGGCCCCTAGTTCAGACTACTGAAGATGACTGATGCTCTCAGACATTCAACAATTCTCAGAGTAACTGAACAAAAGCCAAAATGCACTTCAATTTGTAGACAGTTTTAACTGACCTGACACTGCTTAGAGTGGTTTTGATCTTTGAGAGAGCTGTAGAAAGCATTCATGAGGCACTAGGGGAAATATACACATTCACATCTCATGCTTTACTTAGTCTGTAGTTTAAGAAAAATTACAATTTGCTGTGCCCAAAATGTAAACTCACTTTAAATGAAAACATTTTCTATTGAGCTTTCCTTAGATTTTTATCTTCAAAACAGAACCTTCGATTTTTAAATTTTTACTTTTATTCTTAATTACTTATTTCACTCGCCATAATTAAAACAATATAATCTGGAAAGACAATGGTCACTTGTTCTATCAACCTTAGGTGTTAAAAACCATTCCAACTCGAAGCTGTCTTTTAAGAAAAGACATGGTTTTTTTGTTTGTTTAAATGCTCAGTGTCTAAATTGTAAAATAATGAGGTGCACATATCTTACTGGATCAAAACAAAGTGGCTATTTTAACCAAATCCAGGCATTTAGGTGATGGTGGGGCTTAAGAGATAACTACAAGACCTCTGATTTCCTGTGTGACTCAAGTTTTCCTTTACACAACTCCATAACATTTTCAAAGAACGTTCCCTTCCATTAAATTCTCAAAACAAAATTCTGAAATGGTTAGCTGATACATTATCACTACAATTTTGCCATTACGGAAAAATGTGACACAGAAAGATAGGATTTCTTGGACAAAAATACAGAACTATATAATGGGGCATATAGGTAGCACTACAGGTTTTACTCTAGTTCTTATACCTTACAACATCCATATATTTTACATCTCTTCTTATTTTATTACCTGATTTCATAAATTTATTTTGAAAATTTTCAGACTCACTGAAAAACAGCCAAACTTACATTCCATTTTATAATATGCCCCAACTAAGCATCTGTGACAGAATTTCATGAACAATAAAAAGGGATGTTTTCAAGAATGCATGAGAAATACTTGGAGGTCCAAGCATCACTTGAAATGAGTCACAGAGTCCCAGTTCTTTCTGGAAGTACACCTCTTCAAACATTTAACAGGCTTCATATCTACCTAATACCAATCTTTTTCATATGCCTATAACTATACTCAGAATTCTAGTTTTTTGACAGAGATACCAAAACAGCAACAGCTTTGCTTTCTTACCTTCATGTTTCTCTTGCGAATTAATGGTCAGGCACTTTGAACTTCTGGACTTGAGTAGAAGTCACAACCTTGTGATTTTGCCCTTAAATCATTTTATCTAATTAAGAACTTTCATTTGGCCCCATTCTCTTAATTGGAATTTTCCCTTGAGGCACAATAATCTACTGAGGCTAATTAACAATAAGTATGGCAACCATAATCTTAATTTGGTCTTTGACAAAAGGTTGATCTTTAATAGGCAAAGGTCACTCAAAGTTTTCTCAAGTGTTTCTCATACTCTCTGTTTGGATTTAGAAAGCAGTTGCCTTTTTCAAGCCCAATTATGAATATTCTCTATTTCTTTTCATTGTTGCTTGCAAATTGGCCAATTCTTTCTAACTTCACCTTCGATGATGCTATGTGAAACACAGCCAGCATCAAACAAGCCACATTCTTTGGCTGTAGCCATCACTCCTATCTCTGCCTCCATCTAAACATTGCCTTCTATTTGTATGTGTAATCTTCCTCTCCCCTTCTTTTTTCCAGTTTTATTGAAATTTTGGTAGAGATTGCATTGAATCTGTAGATGGTTTTGGGTAGTATAGATATTTTAACAATATTAATTCTTTTGGTACATGAACAAGAGATATCTTCCAATTCAGTTCTGTCCCTACAATTTTTTTTTTTAATCAATGTTTCATGACTTTCCCTGTATACATGAATCACATCTTGGTTAAATTTATTCCTGAACATTTTTAAGCTCTTTATTGGAATATAATTGCTTTACACTCTTGTACCAGCTTTTGAGGTACAGCAAAGTGAATCAGCTGTATTTATACATATATCCCCATATCTCCTCCCTCCCGTGACTCCCTCCCACCCTCCCTGTCCTGGCCCTCTAAAGCATCACCCATCATCGGGTTGATCTCCCTTTGTTATACAGCAACTTCCTACTAGCTATCTATTTTACAGTTGGTAGTGTATATGTCTATGCTACTCTCTCACTTCGTCCCAGCTTCCCCTTCGCCCTCCGCCCCCCTAACCCCATGTCCTCCAGTCCATTCTCTGCATCTACATCCTTATTCTTGCCCTGTCACTGGGTTCATCAGTACCACATTTTTTTTTTTAGATTCCATATATATGAGTTAGCATACAGTATTTGTTTTTATCTTTCTGGCTTACTTCACTCTGTATGACAGACATAGATCTATCCACTTCATTACATATAGCTCCATTTCATTCCTTTATATGGCTGAGGAATATTCCATTGTATATATATGCCGCATCTTCTTTATCCATTCATCTCTTGATGGGCATTAAGGTTGCTTCCATGTCCTGGCTATTGTAAATAGTGCTGCAATGAACATTATGGTACAAGTTTCTTTTGGGATTATATTTTTCTCTGGGTATATGCCCAGTAGTGGAATTAATGGATCATATGGTAGTTCTATTTTTAGTTTTCTAAGGAACCTCCAAACTGTTTTCCATAGTGGCTGTACCAACTTACATTCCCACCAACAGTGCAGGAGAGTTCCCTTTTCTCCACACCCTCTCCAACATTTGTTGTTTCTAGATTTTGTGATGATAGCCATTCTGACCGGTGTGAGGTGATACCTCATTGTGGCTTTGACTTGCATTTCTCTAATGATGAGTGATGTTGAGCATCTTTTCATGTGTTTGTTGGCCATCTGTATCTCTTCTTTGGAGAAATGTCTGTTTAGGTCTTCTGCCCATTTGTGGATTGGGTTATTTGTCTTTTTTGGTATGAAGCTGCATGATCTGCTTGTATATTTTGGAGATTAATCCTTTGTCCATTGCTTCGTTGGCAAGTATTTTCTCCCATTCTGAGGGCTGTCTTCTTGTCTTCTTTATGGCTTCTTTCACTGTACAAAAGCTTTTAAGTCTCATTAGGTCCCATTTGTTTACTCTTGATTTTATTTCCATGATTCTAGGAGGTGGGTCAAAAAGGATCTTGCTTTGATGTATGTCATAGAGTGTTCTGCCTATGTATTCCTCTAGGAGTTTTATAGTGTCTGCCTTACATGTAGGTCTTTAATCCATTTGGAGTTTATTTTTGTGTATGGTGTTAGGAAGTGTTCTAATTTCATTCTTTTACATGCTGCTGTCCAATTTTCTAAGCACCACTTATGGAAGAGGCTGTCTTTTTTCCATTGTATATTCTTGCCTCCTTTGTCAAAGATAAGCTGTCCATATGTGCGTGGGCTTACCTCTGGGTTCTCTATTCTGTTTCATTGATCTTCCTTTCTATTTTTTGTGCCAGTACCATACGGTCTTGATCACTATGGCCTTGTAGTATAGTTTGAAGTCAGCAAGCCTAATTCCACCAACTCCATCTTTCCTTCTCAAGATTGCTTTGGCTATTCAGGGTCTTTTGCGTTTCCATACAAATCATAATATTTCTTGTTCTAGTTCTGTGAAAAATGCCATTGGTCATTTGATAGGGATTGCATTGAATCTGTAAATTGCTTTGGGTAGTACAGTCATTTTCACTATGTTGATTCTTCCAATCCAAGAACATGGTATGTCTTTCCATCTTTTTGAGTCATCTTTGATTTCTTTCATCAGTATCTTATAGTTTTCTGCATACAGGTCTTTTGCCTCCTTAGGCAGCTTTATTCCTAGGTATTTTATTCTTTTGGTTGCAATGGTAAATGGGAGAGTTTCCTTAATTTCTCTTTCTGCTCTTTTGTTGTTAGTGTATAGGAATGTAGGAGATTTCTGCGCATTAATTTTATATCCTTCTACTTTACTAAATTCATTGATTAGTGCTAGCAGTTTTCTGGTAGAGTCTTTAGGGTTTTCTATGTATAATATGTCATCTGCCAAAAGTGACAGTTTTACTTCATTTCCAATTTGTATTCCTTTTATTTCTTTTCTTCTCTGATTGCTATGGCTAAAACTTCCAAAACTATGTTGAATAATAATGGTGAGAGTGGGCACCCTTGTCTTGTTCCTGTTCTTAGAGGGAATTCTTTCAGTTTTTCATCTTTTAGAATGATGGTGGCTGTTGGTTTCTCATATATGGTTTTATTCTGTTGAGGTAATTTCCTTCTATGCCCATTTTCTGGAAAGTTTTTATCATAAATGGATGTTGAACTTTGTCGAAAGCTTTTTCTGCATCTACTGAGATGATCATATGGTTTTTATCCTTCAATTTGTTGATATGATGAATCACATTGATTGATTTGTGTATATTGAAGAATCCTGCATCCCAGGGATAAACCCCACTTGATCAAGGTGTATGATCTTTTTAATGTGCTGTTGGATTCTGTTAGCTAGTATTTTGTTGAGGATTTTTGCATCTATATTCATCAGTGATATTGGCTTGTAATTTTCTTTTTTTGTGACATCTTTGTCTGGTTTTGGTATCAGGGTGATGGTGGCCTTGTAGGATGAGTTTGGGAGTGTTCCTCCTTCTGCAATATTTTGGAAGAGTTTGAGAAGGATAGGTGTTAGCTCTTCTCGAAATGTTTGATAGAATTTGCCTGTGAATCCATCTGGCCCTGGGCTTTTGTTTGTTGGGAGATTTTTAATCACAGTGTCAATTTCCATACTTATGATTGGTCTGTTCATAGTTTCTATTTCTTCCTGGTTCAGTCTTGGAAGATTGTATTTTTCTAAGAATGGATCCATTTCTTCCAGGTTATCCAATTGATTGGCATATAGTTGCTTGTAGTAGTCTCTCATGATGTTTTGTATTTCTGAGGTGTCCGTTGTTACTTCTCCTTTTTCATTTCTAATTCTGTTGATTTGCATCTTCTCCCTTTTTTTCCTGATGAGTCTGGCTAATGGTTTATCAATTTTGTTAATCTTCTCAAAGAACCAGCTTTTAGTTTCATTGATCTTTGGTATTGTTTCCTTCTTTTCTTTTTCATTTATTTCAGATCTGATCTTTATGATTTCTTTCCTTCTGCTCACTTTGGGATTTCTTTGTTCTTTCTCTAGTTGTTTTAGGTGTAAAGTTAGGTTGTTTATTCAATATTTTTCTTGTTTCTTAAGGTAGGACTGTATTGCCATAAACCTCCCTCTTAGAAATGCTTCTGCTGCGTCCCATAGGTTTTGGGTTGTTGCGTTTTCATTGTCATTTGTTTCTAGGTATTTTTGATTTCCTCTTTGCTTTAATGATTTTTTGTTTAATAGTATATTGTTTAGCCTCCATGTGTTTGTATTTTTTACAGTTTTTTACCTGTAATTGATATTTAGTCTCATGGCATTGTGGTCAGAGAAGATGCTTGATATGATTTCAATTTTCTTGAATTTACTGAGGCTTGATTTGTGACCCAAGGTGTGATCTATCCTGGAGAATGTTCTGTGTGCACTTGAGAAGAAAGTGTATTCTGTAGTTTTTGGATGGAATATTCTATAAATATCAATGAAGTCGAGATGGTCTAATGTGTCATTTAAAGCTTGTGTGTCCTTGTTTATTTTCTGTTTGGATTATCTGTCCAATGATGTAAGTGGGGTATTCAAGTCTCCTACTATTATTGTGTTAATGTCGATGTCCCCTTTTATAGCTGTTAGCATTTGCCTTATGTATTGAGGTGCTCCTATGTTGGGTGCATAGATATTTACAGTTGTTATATGTTCTTCTTGGATTGATCCCTTGATCATTATGTAGTGTCCTTCCTTATCTCTGGTAATAGTCTTTAAAGTCTAATTTGTGTGATATGTGTATTGCTACTCCAGCTTTCTTTTGGCTTCCATTTGCATGGAATATCTTTTTCCATCCCTTTACTTCCAGTCTATATGTATCCCTTGGTCTGAAGTGGGTTTCTTGTAGGCAGCATATAGAAGGGTCTTGTTTTTGGATCCATTCAGCCAGTCTGTGTCTTTTGGTTGGAGCATTTAATCCATTTACATTTAAGGTGATTATTGACATGTGTGTTTCTTTTACCATTTTCTTAATTGTTTTGGGTTTGTTTTTGTAGGTCTTTTCCTTCTCTTGTGTTTCCTACTTAGAAAAGTTCCTTTAGTAATTGTTGTAAGGCTGGTTTGGTGGTGCTGAATTCTCTTAACTTTTGCTTGTCTGCAAAGCTTTTGATGTCTCCATCAAATCTGAATGAGATTCTTGCTGGGTAGAGTATTTTTAGCTGTAGGTTTTTCTCTCTCAGGACTTTCAGGATATCCTGCCATTCCCTTCTAGCCTGAAGAGTTTCTGCAGAAAGATCAGCTGTTATCCTGATGGGTTTTCCCTTATATGTTATTTGATGCTTTTCTCTTGCTGCTTTTAATATTTTTTCTTTGTGTTTAATTGTCATTAGTTTGATTAATATGTGCCTTGGTGTATTTCTCCTTGGGTTTATACTGTATGGGACCTCTGTGCTTCTTGGACTTGATTAATTATTTCCTTTCCCATGTTGGGAAAGTTTTCCACTATAACCTCTTGAATTATTTTCTCAGACCCTTTCTTTTTTTTTCTTCATCTTCTGGGATGCCTATGATTTGAATGCTAGTGCACTTAATGTTGTCACCAAGGTCTCTGCGACTGTCTTCCATTCTTTTTATTCTTTTTCTCTTTCCCCATTCTATCTTCCAACACACTTATTTGTTCTTCTGCCTCAGTTATTCTGCTATTTATACCATCTAGAGTATTTTTAATTTTGGTTATTTTGTTGTCCATTATTGTTTGTTTGCTCTTTAGTTCTTCTGAGTCCTTATTAATTGTTTCTTGTATTTTCTGTATTTTGTTGTTGAGATTTTGGATCATCTTTGCTATCATAACTCTGAATTCTTTTTCAGGCAATTTTCCTATTTCCTCTTCTTTTATTTGGTCTTGTGGGTTTTTTTCCTGCTCCTTTGCTTGCATGGTGTTTCTTTGTTTTCTCATTTTGTCTAATTTATAGGATTTGCTGTCTTCTTTCCCTATGCTGCCTAGCAATAATTCTTCTTGTTTCTGTCCTCTGTCCCCTGTGGTGGGCTTTGTCCAGTGCCTTGAGTAGGCTTCCTGGTGGGCAGGTCTGGTGTCTGCCTTCTGGTGTGTGGCTCTGTGTCTTTTCTCTCTGATGAGCAGGGCTTGTCAGGTGGTGTGTTTTAGGGTATCTGTGAGCTTAATTTGGCTTTAGGTAGTCTGTGTGCTGATGGGTGGGTTTGTGTTCCTGTCTTGTTTGTAGTTGATGTGAGGTATTCAGCACTGGCAATTGCAGACAGTCAGATGAAGCCAAGTCTTAGACTCTGATACAGGGCTCTGTGAGAGTTCTCTGCAGTTAATGTTCCCTGTGTCTGAGGACTCCCTAGTAATCTAGCATCCTGGATCCAGTTCTCCCTCCCCAGAGCCTCCTACTCGACTTCTGATGGAGTAATCCAGACTTTAAAGATTGCTTGTCCCAGTTATGTTGGGATCTTTGCAGCCCTTTCTGGTGTCCAAGGTCATTTGCTGGTGTTCAGCTGGTTCTTTGTGGGAATTATTGTGTCTTTTGGTGTATTCCTTATGCATCTGTGGAGAGGGATGCATTCCATGTCCTTCTACTTCACCACCATTTTTCTTCAGAGTATTCTTTTTCATGGTGTTATAAATGGTACTGATTTCTTAATTTCTTTATTGGACAATTTGTTTTTAATGTTTAGAAACAACAGGTCTTGTATGTTGATTTATATCAAGCAACTTCACTGAATTCACTTATTCTAATAGTTTTCTATGGAGTCTTAAGGATTTTCTTTATATAAGATTATGTCATATGCAAACAGAGACAATTTTATTTCTCCCTTTCTGATTTGAATGACTTTTTTTTTTCTTTTCCTTGCCAAATTGCTCTGACTAGGACTTGCAGTACTAAGTTCAATGTAAGTGACATAAGTAGGCACCTGTGTCTTGTTCCTGATCTTAGAGAAAGAACCTTTGGTTTTTTTACAATTGAGTATGATGTAATTGAGATGTGTCATGTACAGCCTTTATTACGTTGAGGTACATTTCTTCAATACCTAATTTGTTTTGACTTTTTATCATAAAAGGACGTTGGATTTTGTCAAATGCTTTTTCTGCATCTATTGACATGATCAAATCATTTTTATTTCATCTATTAAGGTGATGCTCACATTTATTGACTTACATATGTTCAATCATCCTTATATCCCAAGGATGAATCGCACTTGATTATGGTGTATGATCCTTTTAATGTGCTATTGAATTTGGTTTGCTAGTAATTTGTTGAGGATTTTTGTATCTATGTTCAAAGGAATACTGGCCTATAATTTTCTTTTATTGTAGTATCCTTATGTGGCACTTGTAAAATGAGTTTGGAGGTGATCCCACCACTTCAATGTTTTGAAAAAATTTGAGGAGTGGTATTAATTCTTCTTTAAATGTTTGGAAGTATTCACCAGTGAAACCATCTGGTCTTGGACTTTTCTTTGTTGGGAGATAATTGATTAATGATTCATTCTCCTTACCCATTACTGGTCTGTTCAATTTTTTGTTTCTTCATGATTCAGTCTTGGTAGATTATATGTTTCTAATAATCTATCCATTTCTTCTAGGTTATTGAATTTGTTGGCATACAACTGTTCCTAGTAGTCTCATGACACATTGCATTTCTGTGCTACCCATGTAATGTCCCCTTTCATTTATAACTATATTTCTTTAGCACTCTTTCTCTCTATCCTAGTCTAGCTAAGGATTTGTCAATTGTGTTTATTTAATTAAAAAAAAAAACCTCTGTTTCATTAATCTTTTGTATTATTTTTCTGATCTCTATTTCATTTATTTCTGTTCTGAGTCTTTTTTCTTTCCTTCAGCTAACTTGGGGCTAGGTTTGTTCTTTTTCTAATTCCTTGAGTTATAAAGTTAGGTTGTTTGAGAGCTTCTTCTTTGCTTAATGTAGTTATTTATTGCTATAAACTTCCCTCTTAGAACTGCTTTTCTGCACCCCATGAATTTTGGTATGTTGTGTTTCTATTTTCCTTTGTTTCAAGATATTTTTAGAGTTTATTTCTGATTTCTTCTTTGGCTCATTGGTTATTCAGGAGTGTACTGTTTAATTTCCACATATTTGTGAATTTTCTAGGATTCTTCTTGATATTGATTTCTAGTTTTATGTCATTATAGTCAGAAAAGATATTTTGTTTCTCTCTTCATATCTGGTAAAATGTGTTTCATATAATTAAGTGCTCTGAGATTGGGTACATATGTACTTAAAACTGTAACATCCTCTTGATGAGTTGACCCTTTCTCATTATATAATAAGCTTCTTTATCTTTTGTCAGACTTTGTTAAAATCTATTTTCTCCAATATAGATACAGCTATCCCTGCTCTTTTGTTTGTTTCTTGCATGGAATAATCTTTTCCCTCCGTTTACTTTCAGCATATGTGTGTCTTTAAGCTGAAGTGAGTCTCTTATAGGCACATACAGTTGGGTCCTGTTTCTTGTTTGTTTGTTTATGTATTTAGATACTCTATGGATATTGACTGAGAGTTTGATCCATTTACCTGTAAAGTAATTATTGATAGGTAAAGACATTATTGCCATTTTTCATTGTTTTCTGAATGTTTTATATTTCTTCCTTTCTTCTCTTTCTGTCTAGCTTTGTGATTTGATAATTTCCTTTAGTGGTATGCTCTTTTCTTTTCCTTTCTCTTTTGTGTATCCACTACAGGTTTTTGCTTTGTGGTTACCATGAGGCTTACAAAATACATTTTATATTTTTAAGTTAATTTTCGTTGATAACAACTTAACTTTGGTCACATACAAAAACTCTACCCTTTTTACCTCCCCCCCTTATTTTAAATTTTGATATAAAAATTTGTAACTTTTTACACTGTGTATTAAGTTATCATAAATACAGTTATTTGTAATACTTTATTCTTTTAACCTTTACACTACAATTAAGATGGATTTACATACCACAACTACAGTGTTAGAGTTCTGAGTCTGACAGTATAATTACCTTTACCAGTTAGCTTTACACTTTCATCAGTTTTTACATTGTCACATACGTTCATTATATTCTTCAGCTCCAGCGTTTTGGTTTTTCTTTTTTTTTTATGATTTCCATCTCTTTGTTGAATTTCTCATTTTATTCATATATTGTTTTTCTCATTTTGTTGAGATGTCTATGTTCTGTCATCGCTCTCTAGCTTCCTTAAAACAATTATTTTGAAATCTTTGTCAGGCAATTCATAGATCTCCATTTCTTTGGGGGTGGTTTACTGAAAACTATTGTGTTCCTTGGGCGGTATCATGTCTCCTTGATTTGCCGTGTTCCTTGAACCTGGCACTGCTGTCTTCACATCTGAAGAGGCAGTCACCTCCTCTAGTCCTTACTGACAGGCTTTAAGAGAAAAATACCTTCACCAGCCAGCTCAGCTAAAGATTCTGAGGCTCTCTCAGACCTCTTCTGTGGATGTTTCTGCTCCACATCTCTTGTTTCCTCTTGCAGGGGGGAATTCTTAGGAGTGTATGCCTTGTCTCTGTCCTGCAAAACCAGGCCACGTGTTGAGAGCCTTCCATTTGGGTTCCCTGGGACAGTTCCCTGAAATGCTCATGCCTGTGTGTTTGCTCACAATCCTGAGAGCTGGGCAGGCTTTCTGCATGTGCTCACACTCCACCTACAAAGTCTTGCTCTCCCCCTCTGGAGGGGTGCAGGGGAATCAGCAGCGAGGCACGTGGAGCATTAGGACTGCCATGGGCCATTGGGGGCTCCACAGGAGAGGTGTCCCACACAGCGCACAGGTGGTCTTCTTGACATAGCCTGTGACACCTCTACAGTCCCCCAATGAGTTGTGGGTCCTAGTGGCTTTGCTCCCAGTCTCTCTCAACCTCTCATCTGTGCCCATCACCTTAGCGGTCTTGGTGGGGTGAGAAAGAAGTGGGCGTCTTGGGCCGTGTCCTGCACTTCTGGGGAGGCCAGGTGCTCACTCACTATGCATTCACTTTCCTCCCTGGGAGAAACTGGGGTTTGAGGGGGTTTCCCTCATCTCTGAGTTGTGCTACCTTGGCAGAGGAGTGATGTAGGTAAAGTGAAGCTATTCTTGTTACCCTTTTCAGTTGTCTTTTCTTGTGTTTTTTGCTCCAACAGTGTGTATAATGTCTCCACCGGACTCCTGGACTCTCACAGAAGTACTATTGTCCATGAGAGGTTGTCAAAAATCAATTTTTCTATGAGGGATAACAGTGGAAAATGCCTATTCTGCCAACTTGCTGAAATCACTAAAAAATATCCCATTAAAAAATATAGAATGCTCAGATGCACATATATTATGGGTATAACAGCAATGGTTTTACAATTCAACACCATTAATAATATGACTATAATCTTCTTAAGTTCTCATTTTTAATATTACACATAAATACACTGAATTACATTTCAAAATTAAATGCACTCTTTTCATCTGCCAGTTTCTAACTCCTTATTTCTTTAAACTGAATTAAACAGAAGTGCTTCAAAAGCTGTGACAGACATCACAATCAATATTTAGACATCATCCAGTTTCTATCAGGCACTGTTGTCGCATTAACAGGCAACTTCATTAGAGGCTTTGGAAATAAAATATCTGGGTTCAAACTTGCCAAGGAACCTGCTCTACAACTCAGAAATAATAACTGGAGGGCAGTTATCAAACAAATAAGTGGTTGCTGAATAATAAAAGCATATTTATCTGTATGAAATCTGACATCAGGTTGAATAAGAGGGCAGAATTAAATAGCTAAGTTCATAATAAATAATTGAAATTCACATAATCCTTCAAAAAGTAACATCTTAGTTTCCCTGCCATAATATTCACCTTCTCCAACCTTGAAATTTTCATTTCCAAACTTCCCATTAAATCCTCACTCAATATTTGAGATAGAATTAAATCAAATAGGTTTAAAGAGTAACAGAAATTACTCTAACATTTCTCTTTAACCTTTTAGTGGAATAACTTATTCAAAAAACCTACAAATACCTGTGGAAACTTTGCACACCACAGAAATCTAATTCATTTCAAGTTTATTTCTTGATAGCCTATAAAATATTTAGCAAATCACTAGTATATGTAAAGATTTGAATCTTAAAGAACCACCAGAAAGGAAAATATTTAGCAACAAAATAAGCATTCATCAGGAAAGCTGCTAAAAAATAAGAAAATAGTGTGTATTCTATTTCTACTTGAAGGTTTTTTTAAGTCATTTGCATAAAGTTGGGGGGGGAATAACTCTTACTTTAATAAAAGAATATTCCATTCTTATTTCCATATTTTCAAATGATTAGAGGAATGATTTGCTTTCCATTCTGTTTTGGTTACAGGAATTTGCATCTTACAGTGGATAAATAACTAGTTTTTATTTTAAGTTTTACAGTTTAAAAATATTTGAAACTGTCAAATAAATTCAAAAGCTATATTGGCATAATGCTAAATGTTTAAAATATTTTAAAATATTGGATTTTTTAGAAAAAAATCAAAGCAATATAAATTAACCCATTGATGCAGGAGAAAATTAGGAGGATGGGGAGGAGGAAATAGAGAACGTATAGAAGAGAATAGGGAAGGACAGTAGGCAAGAAGGAAGAGAGGAGAGGAGGAAAGGAGAGCAAGTTACTAGGATGGAAGGCAGGGTGGATACAGGAAGGAAAGAAAAGGCAGGTAGCTCACTGAGATGACCTAAACACTTAATCACTGAAGAGATTGTTATACTTTAAAAATGTGTCACTGACTCTGATGTGTATCAAGTAAAAATTTTAATCCTTTTAGCATAAAATTAAATGTCTTATATTGATTGACTCCTTCCCATTTTCTAGACTCAACTCTGAGCACTTGCCAGTAGAAACCCTCAACTCTAATGAGAGCAAATTAGCTATAACTGAAGGCCACACCAACCTTTCTCAGACCACCCTGCACATGCTTTTTGGTCTTATTTTTTTCTCCCTCCTTCTTCCTTTTTAGTGCTCTGTTCTCTAATCTTCTAATCCTACAAGCATTTCACAATGTCAGTTGCAACCTTGACTTCTCGCTTCAGTGTTCCTGATCTATCCTGCTCTTCAGGAAATGCTGTGTCTCCTCCTCGATGCTCAGTTAGCAACCTGTGAAAACCTCTGTTCTAGCACCTAACACATGTATTGTGCTATACACAAATATCAACTTCACAAGCATTGGAACTAACCATCACCATACCCTCTGTGATGAGTTCGTTACTAAATTCTTAGAAAGTAATAAATATTCACTATTATGAGAATTAGTAGATTTTAATTACTATGAGACTGAGTGAGCAAATCTCATTGTGAATTAAATTCCCTTTAAAGAAAGTCATATAAATTAATTATGCAATTCATTTATATTGGTCAAATTTGCTTGATAATTTCCAACACTTTCTTACAGTCTGCTGATTGTAGTCCTAGACTAACATTTAATTATTGCAAAATGAAATTCTCATGAATTAGCCAGAATGCTGTGCATAAGAAGTCTACAGAGAGTTCACAAAGTTCAAAAACATGCCAATTCTGTACAAAATACGGTCTGTGGAGCTCAAGGTGCTGTTGCTGCTGAGTTTGCAGGAGCATTTGGTAATTAATCTGAGCTTTGGGGAATTTTAAATGTTGGCAAACATGTTTTAAATTTTAAATCTGTTATTTGAAGGGGTGTTCTTGAGTAGAAAATAAAATACTGTAGGAAATAAAAGATGTTTGCGCTTAACTCATATTTTTATATGGTTAAATGAGCACAACAAATGTTTGTGGAGATTTGTGTGATTTCAAATAAAGTTTGCTGAGAGCCCCAGCGAATATAATACAAAACATTCCTGTATAATGATCTGATTACGCACGAGTTAGCAAGTAGCTATGAATTAGTTTTTAAATTTCTTGTATTGGATATCACTTGGTTTTATCATAGTAAACTGGGATTCAACGTAAGTAAAGTGGATATTCGTCTTCATCTGTTTTAGAAATGCCTACTTATCTGTGGATACTGACTGGGCAGCTAGGACCAAACAGACCCAAACTAAACAACTGTAAGACAGGAAGCAACATGCAAAACACAGAGTAAAGGTAAATTAGATGCAATACATTCAATGAGGAATCTCAAAACCAGGAAGTTGAAAAAGACCCGGAGGATGGACCTCCTAGGTGGTGCAGTGGTAAGGAATCCGCCTGCCAATGCAGGGGACACGGGTTCAAGCCCTGCTCTGGAAAGATTCCACATGCCACAGAGCAACTAAGCCCATGCGCCACAACTATTGAGCCTGTGCTCTAGAGCCTGTGAGCCACAACTACTGAGCCCATGTGCCGCAACTATTGAAGCCCACGTTCCTAGGGCCCGTGCTCCACAACAAGAGAAGCCACTACAATGAGGAGCCTGTGCACCACAGTGAAGAGTAGTCCCCGCTCTCAGCAACTAGAGAAAGCCTGTGTGCAGCGATGAAGATCCAACGCAGCCAATAAATAAATAAATAAATTTATTAAAAAAAAAAAAAAAAAGACCCGGAGGAATTTCAGAGGGCACAGCAAAACCGACTTTGGGAAGAATGAGTAATATATAAATTAGATTAAATCTTTAAATATGTATGCCTTGAGTGAAAGACAACTAAAATTGTGATCACCGATTACAAATATTAGAGAAGGATAACCATCAACCAGAAAAGGAAAAACGGCATGGTCATAAAATTAAATGCAAGGCATTTAGATAAAACAACTTAACTTTGGCAAAAGCTGGGAAAAGTTGGGCCAGATAACAACAGTTCAGTATAACTTACAAAATTCTCTGGAGATAATATGAGTCGAATGCTAAAAAGATTAATGTGTAATTGAAAAATGATAGTTGCTTATTTGTGGAAGGAAATTTGAAGGTTTTCTTTTCAATGTTATCTCCAATACTTAATAATATGTTAGCAAACCTCACTTGAAAACATCCAAAGATCAAAAAGATAATGTACAAACAGAACTCACATGGAGGGGTGGTTTCTAATTACTACCACCACTAATCTACTGCTAGCAATAATGTATTAAAATAGACATATAAATAAATGGTTACTATACAATGAGAACTTGCACAGCACTTCAGCACACAAGACTTCTTCCCTGGCATCATGACACTAGTTCACTCCACATCTGCCAGAAACACATGCCAATAAAATTGAGTCTTTTGTCTCTTCACAAAAATAGCCTCATGCTTTTTTTCTTTCTTTTCTTTCTTCTCTTTCTTTCTCTCTCTCTTTCTTTCTTTCTTTCAAGAATTTGTATTGAGATACAATTGACATACAATAATCTGCATATATTTAAAGTGTACAATTTGATATTTTTTTTCTTATTAGTAATGTATATATGGCAATCCCAGTCTCCCAATTCATCCCACCCCAACCTCCCCCACCACCACTTCCCCCCCCTTGGTGTCCATATGTTTGTTCTCTACATCTGTGTTTCTATTTCTGCTTTGCAAACCAGTTGATCTGTACCGTTTTTCTACATTCCACATATATGCAATATATGATATTTGTTTTTCTCTTTTTGACTTACTTCACTCTGTATGAGAGTCTCAAGGTCCATCCATGACTCTACAAATGTCCCAATTTTGTTAAGTTTCATTAGGTCCCACTTGGTTATTTTTGCTTTGATTTCCATTATTCTAGGAAGTGGGTCAAAAAATATCTTCCTGTGACTTATGTCGCTTATTTCTATCGTAGCATTTTCCACACTATTTTGTAATTTTTGACTGCCTTCTTAGTTCCCTCTCAACTTCAGCTGTTTAAAGACTGTATTTTCATCATTTTATTTGTAGTACTTGATACAAAGTTTGGCAAACCATTAATTATTCAATACCTGTTTTTAAACTACAAATATGGGAGTTTGGGAAGCTGAGCTCAGGAAATTATAAAACTCAGGAAAAGTATTAATGATATATTAGGGCTTGCACAAATTCACAGGTGTAGTAAGAGTTGGAACAATAAAAGTAAATGAGGAGGGCATTCCACATGAAGAAATCATAATAAAAAATTGTCAGATGTCTCTGGATTTTGCATGGCATTTTCTATCTTTAGCTACCATTAGCAAGGACAGCTATCTAAACCTTAGATGTTCCATTAATCTTTTTAAAAAATTTACTTCTGTATTTGTATTGAAATATAGTTGATTTATAATGTGTTAGTTTCAGGTGTACAGCAACGTGATTCAGTTATACATACATATGTATCTATTTTTTTCAGATTTTTTCCTTATAGGTTATTACAGAATATTAAGTATAGTTCCCTGTGCTATACAGTAGGTCCTTGTTGACTATTTTATATATGTGTATATATGTTAATCTTAAACTCCTAATTTTATCCCTCCCCACCCCTTCCCCTTTGGTAACCATAAGTTTGTTTCTATGTCTGTGAGTCTCTTTCTGTTTTGTATATAAATTCATCTGTATCATTTTTTTAAAGAATTATATCACATATAAGTGATAGTATATGATAGTTGTCTTTCTCTGGCTAACTTCACTTAGTGCAGTAAGCTCTAGGTCTATCCATGTTGCTGCAAATGGCATTATTTCATTTTTTTATAACTGAGTAATATTCTTTTGTATAACTATACCTCTTTATTCATTTAGCTGTCTACAGACATTTAGGTTGCTTCCATGTCTTGGCTACTGTAAACAGTGCTGCAATGAACACTGGGGTGTTTGTATCTTTTTGAATTATGGTTTTCTCCAGATATATGCCCAGGAATGGGACTGCAGGATCATATGGCAAGTCTATTTTTAATTTTTTTTAAGGAACCTCCATACTGTTCTCCATAGTGGCTGTATCAATTTACATTCCCACCAACAGTGTAGGAGGGTTCCTTTTTCTCCACACCCTCTCCAGCATTTATTACTTGTAGACTTTTTGATGATGGCCTTTCTGAGTACTCTGAGGTGCTATCTCATTGTAGTTTTGATTTGCATTTAATTAGCACAACTTTTCATGTGCCTTTTGGCCATCTGTATGTCTTCACTAACCTTTAAATTACAACATAAGCATAAAATTTTTTGCTGAGGATTTAGAAAGCTTCACTTTTCTTTAAACTATTTACAATAGAGCAAGCACAATTATGAATGGAAGTTTGACAAGATATTTTTCATGTCCTTCCCTACTCTCCCCATTAAAATATGAATAAGAAAGATTAACATAGGTAGCTAACAACTTATGCTAATACTAAGTATTCAGTTAATAACTTATTATTTGACTATTGTATGTAATAAATTCCTCCCTCTTACACATACACAAGAAAGAAAGAGGAGGAGGAGGACAGGAAGGGGAAAAGAAAAATTATAAGATTAGTCTGAAAGGAACCCCTGTCAAAGGACCTCAGGTAGGAAACTCCCATGGGTCCTGGGTTTCAGATTTTTTGAATCCTGACCTTCCAAGAAGCATTCCTCTGGGATGGCCTTCAGAGTAGTCTACCTGCACATTGATTCCTCTTGTATAGTTGCTGAAGTCAACGCATTCTCCACAATTCTCCACAGAGAATAAAGAAATAAATATTATGATAGTAGAATGCACATTGAGGAATACAAGTATATTAAGAAGGAAGATACATAATTGGGTGAATAATTGTTATCAACTATTGGCAATCACCACGATGCTTGTTTGGGATCAGTAAAGAAAGAAATTTCTAATAATTAGAGCTAGTCAAGATGAAATAGTTTCAGAAAGTAATGAACTCCGATGGCAGGAAATACTCAAGCAGCAGGTATATGACCATCTGTCAGGGATGCTGTAGAAGGGAAACTTTCATTGAATGGGAGGTTATGCTAAATTATCTCTAAGGCTATTTCCAACCGCTGATATTCTATAATTCCATGAAGTACAGCTTGAAGAAAACCCCAAAGAACTGTGAAATAACTCTGTGTACTCAAACATATATATCAGCAGTTAATTTCAAACCAACCATTAACTTCATCTAAGCATTTAATTTGTCTCAGAAATTTGAAGAAAATGGTCATAAAAAAGGAAACAGGAAAATCCCTTACCTGCATGGATGATCTATTTAATGGTTTTCAAATTATGCTCTTTATGTATCTTGGGAATACAGAGAAACCATGGAGTTATTTCAGAGGCATCTTGGAAGCAGGAAGATTTGGAGGGCAGAAAAAGGGAAGCTAAGCAGGTGAGGTTTCAGATCCCCAGATCCAGTATAACCAGGGCAGTTCAACCTTTATTTCTATTTTATATATTGAACTTCTGAGTAACATATTATTTGAATAAGATAATTCATGGCTTAGGAATTTTGATTAGAACTAAACTAGTTCATGCAAGAATAACACAATTTCTGGTTAAATTGGCATTTAAAGAATAATATCAAGTAACAGAATATTGCAGATCCATTGTGAAAGTTACAGGAAAATAGTCTTTCCTCAGAGAAAAGCAATGTAAATATGCTGCTAATTGACTATTTCAAATAATCAACACTTTGGTCCACTAGAATGTATGGATCATGGGTATTTGAGCATATCAACAATTATGTACTTTGTTCATTAATATGTTCACTGAATCAAGAAAAATGCTTGGTATAGTGTCAGTGATCATTAAAATGTATTGAAATAATTAATAGAAATGTCAATGATTTTCCAATTTAGGCTAACTTTTAAAATACTATGTCGAGAGTTCTGCTTTTCACTAAGATGTAGAAGTTTACCAAAAAAATATCACTTCTGCCTTAATTCTGCAAAAACCCTAGATAAAATAAAATACGCTATATTTCTTTAAAGCTGCTGAAGAAGAGTGGGTACAAAAATTTCCAGAGATGGATAAACTCTCCCTTAAAAACAGCCACTTTTAAGCATGGAATATTAGCTAATTCTGAGCGACAGTTAGCTTTCTTCAAGCAGAAATTTTTGCTGCTAAAAGAATAAAGATAATTTTAATAGTGATGAACTTGCTGCTACAATGGATAGGAATCTGAAGGTATCTCAAATACAGAGTTTGTCCTTCCTGTTCACTAATTTTACCCCACAGGACATTTGTAGAAGGAGGACTGGACAGAGGGAGATCTGATCAGCTAATAGCGCAGATGGAAGCAGTATGATCCCACTAAGACACTTGAAACCAGAGGTGAACTGATGGTCACTAACCCAATCTGGACTTGATCCAACCCTTCAGTAAGATCATAAAGATCAACCCTTCACTCTGGATACTTGACAAAGGAAAGATCTTTCAGCAAGATCTTTCTGAAAGAAAATATCTGTTTCAGTCTCTACTGTTCCTCCATGCACAATAAAAATTTATGAGCTCAATGAAGGAAAAGGAAAACATGACCCATAATCAAGAGACAGAATGAGTAACAGAAGCAGATCCAACAATGACCCAGACCCAGATGCTGGATTTAACAGGAAATTACATATTTTTGTGTGTATATATATATAATTTAGAGTAAATATCTTTCAAAATGGGTTAGAAAGATAAGAATTCCACAAACTCTAAAACTAGAAAATCTAAAAAAATAACCAAAAAAGAATTTTAGAACTGAAAAAAAAAAGTATCTTTGAAATAAGAAAATCATTATATGGGCTTAAAGCAGACTAGACACAGTGGAGAAAAAGAGTAGTGAACCCAAAGAGAAGCCAATAGAAATTATTCAAGTGGAAGCACAGGGGAAAAACAAAACAGAAACTTGGAGACCTATGGAATAAGACATATGTTTACACTGAAGCCCCATATACAGAGGAAAGAAAGAGAATAGGAAGAAAATTTTTTCAAAATACCATGGCCATGATTCTTCCACTTTTCCAAAAATAAAGAAATTAATCAACCCATATGTCCAAGAAGCTCAGAGAACACTTTGCAGGATGAACCAAAAAACAATAAGAACAAACTCACAGGCATATCATAGAGAAGCTGGAGTTGGGACATTGCGGGAGGACAGTCATCTTATGTTTAGGGTGATAAGAATACATGCTAAACAACAAGAGATTTACAACCTAAAAGTGCTGAAAGAAAATTATTCGTCTTGTACTCTATACCCAATGAAAATATCCTTGAAATACGAGAGCAATTAAAGAAATTTTCAAATAAAATCTTCATAACTTGCTTCCACAAAGCTACATTGTTAGAACCTTAAAGAGCATTCTTCTGTCAAAGGAAAATGACCCAAGATAGAAAAAAGGAATAAAGAGAACAAGAAAGAGATAATAAATGGGTAAACACAAAATACTATTTTAGACATTTATTTAGAGGACTATTGACCGTGTAAAACAAATATAATAATATATTGTGGTATGTACACCATATGTAGGAGTAAATTACATGCCAACAATAGCTTAAAGAATAGAAACAGTAATGCTGCAGTTTTTTTTTTTGGTGATTGTGAAGTAGAGTATTAGTTCAAAGAAGACTGTGATAAGTACTTGATCTCTTGTGTAACCAAAGAATGCAAAACAAAGGGAAACAGCAAAAGAGCCAATGGAGAGATAAAGTGAAATACATATATTTACAATTAATCCAAAGGGAGAAAAGGAAGCAGGAAGAAACTGAGAATAGATGACACAAGCAAAGAACAAACAAAAAGCAGGTGGACTTAGACCCAAAAGTATCATGAATCACATTAAATATAAACAGACTAGTCATTCCAATTAAAATATGGAGATTATTTGACTGTTGTTTACAATAAACATGCCATTTGTGAGACATAATTAAATACAAGGACATGGATGAAAAGGATGGAAAAGATAAACTATGCAAGTACTAATCACGAGAACTAAAGTCTGACCACATTAATAATACCAAAGTAAACTTCAATACAAGAAGTACTGCACAGATAAAGAGGAATATTCATAAAATACAGCAGTCAAGTAATCCAGAGGCATTTTCTGCTCTTTCCTCACAATGTCCTGGATTTCCCCACAACCCCTCTCCATCCTGGAAACAACAGTGTGCGAGCATCAACGTTGCTTCAACCTCGAAACAAATCTGCTACTGAACATCCAGGACCACAGAAAGAAACCTTGAGACATTTTCCCTCTCTTCAAAAGTAACTCTGAACGACAATTCAACACAAAGAAAAAATATTAAAAGCAGCAAGAGAAAAGCAACAAACAACATATAAGGGAAAACCCATCAGGATAACAGCTGACCTTTCTACAGAAACTCTGCAGGCCAGAAGGGAATGGCAGGATATACTGAAAGTCCTGAAAGAGAGAAACCTACAGCCAAGAATACTCTACCCAGCAAGAATCTCATTCAGATTTAAGGGAGACATCAAAAGCTTTCCAGACAAGCAAAAGTTAAGAGAATTCAGCACCACCAAACCAGCCTTACAACAATTACTAAAGGAACTTCTCTAAGTAGGAAACACAAGAAAAGGAAAACATCTACAAATACAAACCCAAAACAATTAAGAAAATGGTAATTGGAACACACATGTCAATAATCACCTTAAATGTAAATGGATTAAATGCTCCAACCAAAAGACACAGACTGGCTGAATGGATACAAAAACAAGACTCTTCTATATGCTGCCTACAAGAAACCCACTTCAGACCAAGGGATACATATAGCCTGAAAGTAAAGGGATGGAAAAAGATATTCCATGCAAATGGAAGCCAAAAGAAAGCTAGAGTAGCAATACTCATATCAGACAAATTAGACTTGAAAGTAAAGACTATTAAAAGAGACAAGGAAGGACACTACATAATGATCAAGGGATCCATCCAAGAAGAACATATCACAATGGTAAATATCTATGCCCCCAATATAGGAGCACCTCAATACATAAGGCAAATGCTAACAGCTATAAAAGGGGACATCGACAGGAACACAATAATAGTGGGAGACTTGAACACCCCACTTACATCAATGGACAGATCATACAAACAGAAAATAAATAAGGACACACAAGCTTTAAATGACACATTAGACCATCTCGACTTCATTGATATTTATAGAATATTCCATCCAAAAACTACAGAATACACTTTCTTCTCAAGTGCACACGGAACATTTTCCAGGATAGATCACATCTTGGGTCACAAAGCAAACCTCAGCAAATTCAAGAAAATTGAAATCATATCAAGCATCTTCTCAGACCACAACGCCATGAGACTAGATATCAATTACAGGAAAAAAAACTGCAAAAAATACAAACACATGGAGGCTAAACAATTCACTCTTAAACAACCAAGAAATCACTAAAGAAGTCAAAGAGGAAATCAAAAAATATCTAGAAACAAACGACAATGAAAACACAACAACCCAAAACCTATGGGACGCAGCAAAAGCAGTTCTAAGAGGGAAGTTTATAGCAATACAGTCCTACCTTAAGAAACAAGAAAATGATCAAATAAACAACCTAACCTTACACCTCAAACAACTAGAGAAAGAAGAACAAAGAAACCCCAAAGTGAGCAGAAGGAAAGAAATCATAAAGATCAGAGCAGAAATCAAAGAAAAAGAAAGGAAAGAAACCATAAGAAAAATAAATAAAACTAAAAGCTGGTTCTTTGAGAAGATTAACAAAATTGATAAACCATTAGCCAGACTCATCAAGAAAAAAAAGGAGAATTGCAAATCAACAGAATTAGAAATGAAAAAGGAGAAGTCACAACGGACACCTCAGAAATACAAAACATCATAAGAGACTACTACAAGCAATTATATGCTAATAAATTGGATAACCTGGAAGAAATGGATACATTCTTAGAAAAATACAATCTTCCAAGACTGAACCAGGAAGAAATAGAAACTATGAACAGACCAATCACAAGTATGGAAATTGAGGCAGTGATTAAAAATCTCCCAACACACAAAAGCCCAGGACCAGATGGGTTCACGGGCGAATTCTATCAAACATTTCGAGAAGAGCTAACACCTATCCTTCTCAAACTCTTCCAAAATATTGCAGAAGGCGGAACACTCCCAAACTCATTCTACGAGGCTACCATCACCCTGATACCAAAACCAGGCAAAGATATCACAAAAATGAAAACTACAGACCAATATCACTGATGAATATAGATGCAAAACTCCTCAACAAAATACTAGCTAACAGAATCCAACAGCACATTAAAAAAATCATACACCATGATCAAGTGGGGTTTATCCCTGGGATGCAAGGATTCTTCAATATACGCAAATCAATCAATGTGATACATCATATCAACAAATTGAAGGATAAAAACCATATGATCATCTCAGTAGATGCAGAAAAAGCTTTTGACAAAGTTCAACATCCATTTATGATAAAAGCTCTCCAGAAAATGGGCATAGAAGGAAATTACCTCAACATAATAAAAGCCATATATGAAAAACCAAAAGCCAACATCATTCTCAATGGGGAAAAACTGGAAGAATTCCCTCTAAAAACAGGAACAAGACAAGGGTGTCCACTCTCACCATTATTATTCAACATAGTTTTGGAAGTTTTAGCCACAGCAATCAGAGAAGAAAAAGAAATTAAAGGAATCCAAATTGGAAAAGAAGAAGTAAAATTGTCACTCTTTGCAGATGACATGATATTATATATAGAAAACCCTAAAGACTCTACCAGAAAACTGCTAGCACTCATTGATGAGTTTAGTAAAGTAGCAGGATACAAAATTAATGCACAGAAATCTCTTGCATTCCTATACACTAACAACGGAAGAGCAGAAAGAGAAATTAAGGAAACTCTCCCATTCACCATTGCAACAAAAAGAATAAAATACCTAGGAATAAAGTTGCCTAAGGAGGCAAAACATCTGTATGTAGAAAACTTTAAGACACTGATGAAAGAAATCAAAGACGACACAAACAGATGGAGGGACATACCATGTTCCTGGATTGGAAGAATCAACATTGTGAAAATGACTGTACTACCCAAAGCAATTTACAGATTCAATGCAATCCCGATCAAATTACCAATGGCATTTTTCACAGAACTAGAACAAGAAATCTTACGATTTGTATGGAAACGCAAAAGACCCCGAATAGCCAAAGCAATCTTGAGAAGGAAAAATGGAGTTGGAGGAATCAGGCTTCCTGACTTCAAACTATACTACAAGGCCATAGTGATCAAGACAGTATGGTACTGGCACAAAAATAGAAAGGAAGATCAATGGAATAGAATAGAGAACTCAGAAGTAAGCCCAAACACATATGGGCACCTTATCTTTGACAAAGGAGGCACGAGTATACAATGGAAAAAAGACAGCCTCTTCAATAAGTGGTGCTGGGAAAATTGGACAGCAACATGGAAAAGAATGAAATTCGAACACTTCCTAACACCATACACAAAAATAAACTCCAAATGGATTAAAGACCTACAAGTAAGGCCAGACACTATTAAACTCCTAGAGGAAAACATAGGCAGAACACTCTATGACATCCATCAAAGCAAGATCCTTTTTGACCCACCTCCTAGAGTCATGGAAATAACATCAAGAATAAACGAATGGGACCTCATGAAACTTAAAAGCTTTTGCACAGCAAAAGAAACCATAAACAAGACTAGAAGGCAGCCCTCAGAGTGGGAAAAAATAATTGCCTATGAAACAACGGACAAAGGATTAATCTCCAAAATATACAAGCAGCTTATGCAGCTTAATACCAAAAAAGCAAATAACCCAATCCACAAATGGGTGGAAGACCTAAATAGACATTTCTCCAAAGAAGACATACAGATGGCCAACAAACACATGAAAGGATGCTCAACATCACTCATCATCAGAGAAATGCAAGTCAAAGCCACATTGAAGTATCACCTCACACCGATCAGAATGGCCATCATCACAAAATCTGGAAACAACAAATGTTGGAGAGGGTGTGGAGAAAAGGGAACTCTCCTGCACTGTTGGTGGGACTGTAAGTTGGTACAGCCACTATGGAAAACAATTTGGAGGTTCCTTCAAAAACTACAAATAGAACTACCATATGATCCAGTCATCCCACTCCTGGGCATGTACCCAAAGAAAACCATAATCCCAAAAGAAACTTGTACCATAATGTTTATTGCAGCACTATTTACAATAGCCAGGACATGGAAGCAACCTCAATGCCCATTAACAAATGAATGGATAAAGAAGATGTGGCATATATATACAATGGAATATTACTTAGCTATAAAAAGGGATGAGATGGAGCTATATGTCATGAGGTGGATAGAACTACAGTCTGTCATACAGAGTGAAGTAAGTCAGAAAGAGAAAGACAAATATTGTATGCTAACTCACATATACGGAATCTAAAAATGGTACTGATGAACTCAGTGACAAGAACAAGGACGCAGATACAGAGAATGGACTGGAGAACTCGAGGTTTGGGAGGGGGCAGGGAGTGAAGGGGAAGCTGAGACAAAGTGAGAGAGTAGCACAGACATATATATACTACCAACTGTAAAATGGATAGTGGGAATTTGTTGTATAACCAAGGGAGTCCAACTTGAGGATGGAAGATGCCTTAGAGGACTGGGGCAGGGAGGGTGGGGGGGACTCGAGGGTGGGGGAATCAAGGACGGGAGGGAATACGGGGATATGTGTATAAAAACAGATGATTGAACTTGGTGTACCCCCCAAAAAAAAAAATAAAAATAAATAAATAAATAAAAAGTAACTCTGAACTATCTCTCTCTCTTTTTTTTTATTTACTTAGAAAACTGCTCTTATTACTCATATTGATATTTTCCCCCAAATTAAAGCTTTACTGAATTTTGAATTCTCAGGATAATATTTTGTAAACAAAGCAGAGTTAAATATTAGGAAATACACCAGTTGCTGTACCAGTTAAGTGACTAAACCATGGGAGTTCACAGACAGGTAACAATGAGTATAGCCCACAGTTTAGCTGCAGAGACAAGTTACTGAGTAACTGCTAAGCTTCATGAAAGGTGTACAAGGGTCTCTCAGTAGAAGCTATCGGGGCACAGGAAAGCTGATTCCTTCCAGAGTCTAAGAAGAAGGGTGGTTAGGGAGTGTGCAAGCTTGAATAAGAGTGCCCTTTGCAATACATTGTAAGTTGGAAGAGATCATCACAAACGGCTACTCTTCTCAGTGTTCTCTTGGAAGTACCTTATGACGATTTTTCATTAAGTGAGAGACAAGTTTAAATATCTGGGCTGAATTCAATATGCAAAATAATATCATGCAGAGAGATTTTAATTGATAGAAAGCAACATCCACAAAAATTATATTTCGCTTGCTGCGTGTACACTCTGAATATACACTTTATCATCCTCTATGACAATTCATCTTCAGACCTGCAACTTACTATGAAAACCAAGCTGTATAAGTCATAATAATCTTGAACTAGCTAGAGGTTCCATGTTTATATATTTTTTTCTTTTCAGCTGTTATCAACAGTCCTAAGAATATATCAAGAGTGATAATGAGTTTAAAATTTCTAATAATGGCCAACTTTCTAGTAACAGGAAAAACTGAAATAGCATAGACAGCATAGATAAATATATAATTCGAACACTCACTTTGGTCTGTAAATTCCATCTCTAATGCAATTAAGGTAATTGAGTTTTACTTCTTCCCTTTGTACTTCCCACTATCTTTGAGAGGCTAGAAATCACAGCAAAGTGGCCAAAAATATGTTAAAAAAATAGATTAGAAAATTACTTTGCATATACTCAAATTATGTATTGACAAATTACATATATTTTTAATTGTAGTTGATTTACAGTATTGTGTTAGTTTCAGGTGTACAACAAAGTGATTCAGTTACATATTTTTCAGATTATTTTCCATCATAGGTTATTATAAGATATTAAATATAGTTCCCTGTGCTATGCAGTAAATCCTTGTTGCTTATATTTTACATACAGCATTGTGTATCTGTTAATCCCAAACCCCTAATTTAACCCTCCGCCCCCAGCTCTTTCCCCTTTGGTAACCACATGTTTGTTTTCTATGTCTGTAAGTCTGTTGCTGTTTTGTAAATAAATTCATTTGTACTATTTTTTAGATTCCACAAATAAGTGATGTCATATAATATTTGTCTTTCTCTTGCTTCACTTTTTATGACAATCTCTAGGTTCATCCAGTTGCTGCAAAGGATAACATTTCATTCATTTTTATGGCTGAGTAATATTGATAAATTATATTTTCAACCCAATATAAGTTTATCCCTTGTATTGAATTGGTTAAAGACATTGCTACCTCAAGTCCAAGTTTATTTATAAGTAATAGTGCTCTCAAATGTCACAGCAATTTGCACTGTAGTACTGCAAAAGCTGTTGGAGATCTGAGACCAAGTCTAGCATGTCTTCGTACCTACAAAAAACCTTAGTGCACTGTCTTGAATATAAGAAGTTGTCAACAGTTTTTTTGTACTACATATCATGCTGCAAACATAAACTTTCTTATTCTCTCCTCCATTTATTTTAACATTAAAATTTTCTTTTCATGATCTACGTGCTGAATAATGGATACATTCTTTAAATGTTTCTTTCAGTTCATCAATTCTCTCTTAAGCTGTTCTTTTTCCTTCAGATCTGTCTACTAATTTTATATCCTGATTGCTCATTCCTCAGAATTCAGTCTGTTCTATGTCTTTTTAATATTTTAATCTACTTATTTTGCATTCTGTGTCTTATAATTCCTGTATCATGATACTTTCTGGGTCTAAGTCTTCTGCCTGCTCTCTCTGCTCATGCCTATGCATGATAACCTGCTTTTCTGTGTGTTTATATTATTTGTTAGTGACCTCATATTTCTTGGGCCTTTATTGTTGAAATCTCAAGGCTTAAAGGTGGCTTCTCTCAGAGAGGATATGTATTTGGTTCTACCATGCAAGAGCACATCCCATTAAAATTAACTTTTTGGCTTCAAAGTTTTAGGGCCAGCTACCCGATAACAGGAATTCATTACTGAGGGTCGGAATCTGGCTACCAAATAAGTGGGGAGATTATTAATTTCATTCATCAATTGCCAGCATTAAGTTGGATGGCATAATTCCAGCTCACTCTTACTTTTTTTTTTTTTTTTTAAAAGGTTTATTTATTATCTTATTTATTTATTTATTTTTGGCTGTGTTTGGTCTTTGTTGCTGTGGGCGGGCTTTCTCTAGTTGTGCCAAGCGGGGGCTACTCTTGGTTCTAGTGCACAGGCTTTTCAGTGCAGTGGTTTCTCTTGTTGAGGAGCGTGGGCTCTAGGCGTGCGGGCTTCAGTAGTTGTGGCACATGGGCTCAGTAGTTGTGGCTCGGAGGCTCTAGAGCATAGGCTCAGTATCACTCTTACTTTGAAGAGATGCTTTATAGTCAGGCTGGAGAGTGTTGGGATCAAGGAGAATGTATTAGTTTCCTTTGGCAACTGTAACAAATCTAGTGGCTTAAAACAATGCAAGTTTAATATTTAACAGTTCTGGAGCTGAAAATGAAGTTTGAAATGGATATCATCTAGCTGGAATCAAAGTGTCACCAATGCCAAGTTCCTTTGTGGAGCCTCAATGGGAAAATTTGTTTCTCTGTCCTTACCAGCTGCCTAGATTCTTGAACTCCTCAACCTCTGCCTCCATCTACAAGCCAGTAATGGCTGGTCAAGTCTTCCTTACAGTGCATTGCTTTGTCACTGACCCTTCTTCCTCCCTCTTCTACTTTTAAAGACATTTTGATTACACTGAGCCCGCCTGGATGACTCAGGATAATTTTAATAAATAATTATTTTAAGATCAGCTAATTAGCAACCTTAGTTCCCCTCTGCCATGTAAAATAACCTATTCAGTTTCCAGAAATTATGACATGAATATCTTTGAGTGGCGTCATTATTTCCGCCTATCACAGGCGGTCTCTTATTAGTTTTGTCCTTGGGTGGGCATTTTCTCTCTGGTCCTGAAAGCCCTGAAAATCATGAAGAGTGAAGTTCAATTTCACCAGATTTGTTAAATGCCTTCGGGACTAAAACTGGCTTCTGTACTCTGCTTACCACTCTAGGTTTCCTAATTGACTTAATATTTGCCTATATTCTGCCTATTTCTTACACTCATGGTAGCTCATTGATGCATTTAACAATATATTTTTTTTATAGTTTTTCTATAACTTCATATGTTTGGGAGAAAAAAAAGTTGGTCAAGATAACTTGCCCACTATACTATCATAAATGGATGACACAGCAGTTGTCATCCATTATATATATGGATGACATATATATATATTATAAAACATATATATATTATATATATGTTTTTCTAATTTCAGTTAAAAATGAAGTGTAAAAACTGAGTACACTTTTACTAGAGTGAGTATATTTATATATCATCATAGTAAGCTTTTTATCTTGTTTCATCTAAAAATATTTTTCATCTTCAATTTTTCATGAGCATAGGTTAATCAAAGGGGAATCTGTCTTCCAGCTATTTCCTGGTTGCGAAGGATTTGCTAAGGTACCTTTTCACCACCATTTCCTGACATACTCCTTGACATGTAGAAGGAGCTCTGGTTTCTTCTCCAATTTATTTCCACCCTGCAAACCTTTAATGAGTACCTCTCTATGCAGTTAACTTACTAGACTAAAAGAAAACTAAATTAAATAGAATATCACCTCTACCCCCAGGGAAAATCTAAACCTGATAGCAAATACAGCATGTAAACATAATTAGGCTACAGTGCCAGACATGAAATAATGAAAACATTGTCGCTGGGTAAAACAGTGACATGAAAACAAAGTTATCAATTGCACATTGGTGTAACAGGGAAGAAATCACAAGGAAATATCTCATACTGAGACTTTAAAAATGCATAAAAGTTTGTCAAGTGAGAGAAGAGGAAAATTATATTCCAGGAAAAGCGAGAGGATGAGAAAAAGGATGAAGTTCAAGTAGCTTAACATACTTGAAAACATATTACATTTCACACAGTAGTGAACAATGAGATGAGAAAAAACAGGGAGGTAGTCAAGGGTCATATCTTAGAAGGTATTAACCATACAAAACAGTTTAAAAAGAAGTTTTTCCAGTAGTGGTTCCCAAACCTGTCTGCTCATCAAAACTGTTACATAGACAGATTGGCGAGCCTAATCTGCAAACTTACTGAATCAGAATCACCTTGGGGTAAACAGTTTTAACAAGCTTCCAGGTAACTCTGACATAAATTTTATCAGGCTTCAGGCAACAGAAAGCTTAAGAAGTAACGTAAAAAGATGTAGAATCTTACATAGTAAGTAGTGTCAAGATACGGTAGCTCCATTGTTGAATAATTTAGTAGGAGCCCAATGATGTCAACAAGGATTCAGATTATTTCTGTTTTTCTGCTTTGCACATTGCGGTGTGTCAGCTACCCCACCTCTGAGTTCTGAGATGGGTTCAGTAGCCTTGAGGTTTATATCTTCATACAACAATACCCAATGAAAGAAATCCTTTTTTCTTCTCTATATCTCTGTTTCTGTGGGAAGGAAAACCATCACAGAGATACCCCTGCCAACAGATTCCTCCTAGTGTTTCATTATCTAAAATTTCCTTTAAACCAGTCACTGTCAAGGGTGACGGATTTACCATGACTGCTCATCAGTATTCATCCCTTATTTCTGAGAAGGGGCATGCATTTCCATGAAATACCTAAACATACACTATCTGAATAAAATAAATGAATAAAATCAGGGTTCTGATACAATAAAAGTGTAAGATATTGCTTTGGAGAAATTACAGTATCTACCACAAAGAAGGTCATCGGACCAATATTTTAGAACCATGGCTTAAACAACATTAGTGGTTTAAATGAGAGATAAACACGACTAGGTTGGTATTTTCTAAAAAAAAAATCAGTGGGCATTTGAAGAATGATTCAACTAGAAGTCAGATCCTTTCTATTTTTCAAGTAGAAGATTAGTTAGAAGAATATTTTAGTAAACTAATAAAAAAAGATGGTAATATTTTTACTAGGAAAGCAACATTGGTGATGAACAGAGGTGTATAGGAAAGGTATTATATCAGAGTACAACCAGCAGTACTTAGGATACCAGTGAATTTTGGTGGTAAAGGAGGGAAAAGAATTCAGCATTTCTACCAGGTTCCTCATTGGCTGTATGGAATATTAATCAAAAGATCACAAATGGCTTGTAAAATGAAATTCACTTTAATAAGAGCATAACCATAAGGCCAAATGCCATGAGGAAGTCTAGTAAGATAAGGACCAAGAAGTGGCTCTGAGCAAGTCACTACTGACACTGCAAGAGCCATTTTAATGCAGTAATAAAAGCAGAAGTCAAATTACAGTAATTGAAATGGCCAGTGAAAAATGCAGATGATGAGACAGACTCTCTCTTCAAGTACTTGATTGCAAGGAAAGGAGAGCAATGGGTTGCTAGTTCGAGCTGGTCAGCTTTGAGGAGGGCTGTATGTGGATGGTAGCTACTCCCATCACTCAGAAAGAAAAGTCAACAGGTAGAGAAACTTTCAAAATGTAGGAGAGACCAGATAATTCCTAGAACAAAAATCTCTGAGGATACAGATGGGCATATGAACTAGAATGTGAGTAAAGAGATTTTTTTTTTTTGCAACAGAAGGGCTCTTTTCCATAAAAACTAAGTAGAGGAGGTGAAGATGGGAGCATGTGTAGTTATATTTGGAGGCTGAAGTACATTAAGGTGATTGGAGAAGCTCTTGATGAAGTATAAGAACACACACTGCTAGAGAGAACAGTTGGGATAGGGCTATGAGAGAAATGATTGAAGTTGGAAAAATAAAGTTTTCCATGGAAAATAGGAGAGCAACCCGGCCACAAAATTTCGAAGACTGCTGAGTGGGCCTGAGGGTCCAGATGAGATTGGAAACCACAATTTAGATAGACAGACAGACAGATAGACAGAGAGGGAGATAGATCTCCGCTCGTTTCAGGGATGTTCTCAAAAAGTTAAGACAAATCCAAACAAAGCACCAGAGGGTAGATGTTCGATTAAAAGTGTCCAATTCGGATAAAATGGGAGAACCAGAGAGTGAAGGAGTTGAGCGTATTTGTGGGGCTTGGCAGGGGACATTCATAGCACAGTGAGAATGAAGATGTTGTCTAGAAGAAGCTGGAGGCCTAGTTTTAAAAGGTGGTGAGTGTGTGAGGAAACTGGAAGAGTAGGAGTGGCTCAAGAATAAGTTCAGATGAGCAGGAAAGTGAAAGAACTAGAATGACAGAAATCTGTGGTTCTAAACCATCTCCTTTCCCTTTAAAGCATGCCTGTCCTCATTCACGTACCCAATGCCTCACTAGTTACAGTGGCTAATCTGACAAATTTCATATAAAGTGTTAGTGGCTCAGAGTAGCTTCAAATGCTGCCCTTTTGAGTATAAGGCTCTTTACAGTTGAACACGGTCTTTCAAAGCTTTAATTCCAGGCAGTAACTGGTGTGGAGATCTCATGCCCAGCGTAGCACAGACATTCTAGGTAGGGGACCAGGATGCTAACCCTCACTGAGGACCACAGGTGGTTCACATCTGTACGTCTCCTCTGTATCCCCTACTGTGTATCCCCTACTGTGTATCCCCTTCTTCCTTAGGAAGGAGAGGAATGGACAGTCTTTGTTCAACAAGTGCCATAATTGAAAGGATTGCTGTTACATGAGAAGAAAACCAAGATTAAGGTTTGACTTTTACACAACTTAGGAATTTTAAAAATCACCAAAAATTGCATATGGTACTTTTTGGTAGAAAAATCTCACCTATAGATTTGGGAAAGTCATAATGAGGTTAAATCTTGTCACTGTCATCAGGGTTATTCCATTCCTGACCTGGGGTCCAGATGCCATACGAGGGATGTTATTTGCACATTACCCAATTTTCTAATGGATTTTACTTGCCTTTGAAGATAAAGTGTCTCGAGGAATCACCCAAGTGGATGCTGTTCTGGTTAGAGCTTCTTCCTGCACATCCAGATCTGCTCACATTTCCCAAGTACAACACATATTTCTTTGTACTCAACATGCTTTCATATTCATCATGCCCCAGTACCTGAAGAAAGATTAATACATTTATAAATGTTCTACGTGAGCTCTGAACATGCTGAAATACAGAAAAGAAAAAGCAAACGGTAACAAAAACACCACCTAATCTTCTAAAATAATGAAACTGGGCTCAGTGACAGAAGGGGTAGTTTCCCTTCATGTCATTAGGGTCTGCAATGGAAAAAGCAACAAGTACCTTTAAAAAAAAAAATTCACTTAAAGGTATATTGGAGATTTGTTATGAAATTGTAGGCACATCTGAATATAATTTAAAGTTAGGCATTTCACGATCAAAATTCTTCTGTCAGAATAGTAGGAATTTTTAAATATCTTATTTTCTTTCTTTCATGCTGGAATCTGCCCTTGCTTCAGAAATCATATAAATCTTGCACTGACTAGAGTGGACACATATAAAAAGGCATATACCATCTTCTATGATGGTAGGTCAAAATAAATGTGGTCAAATTGTGACTTTACACATCTTTGTTTGAATCAGAAATCCAACAGCACACTTGAACACTTTGATTTACAAAATCTCCAGGGAGCTTTTGGTCCATAAACCAAAAAAGATTACATTGGAGTATTTTCAATTGCAACAAATATAACTTTGTTCCATTCCCTTGAACATTACTTAAAATACAGTGGCACTCATTTTGCTATACTCAGCAGTCTTAAAAGTCAAAAGATTTTCTAAATTTCTTATTAGGAATATACTGCAAAATTCATGTAAAAATTAACATAAAACATCAAATCTATTTGAAACAATTCATTTACAAATTTATTCAGGATACACTTATAGTGAAAATGTCTTCTCTACACACTTCAGAAAAAGGTACATGCAACTCAAACACAAATATTTAGAACAAGCTGTAAATAACTGCAGGAGAAAAATCTTCTAATATACATGGGACAAATATGACCCTGGCATATGGTCATGTGTGGGAACTTTCAGATTTTTTAATGCTGATCACATTTCAAACAATCTCTTATACTAGAGTTCTTTTTATGAGCGGATTTCTTTGACTTTAGATGTGATTGATTAATCTAAAGAAAATGAGGTTTTCTCACAACCAGATTTGATTGTTTGCTATTTTTTTCCATTTAATCAATAAGGTCAGTTAAAATAATCAATGTAATTTGGTCAAGTAAATCCAGTGATAATTTCAGCTCATTTTTTCTGATTAAAAAAATAATAATGATGATTTATTCCTACTTAGAGTTGAGTAAAGCTTTTATAAATACTAGATATAAAGAGAAAGCATGTGGGGCTTCCCTGGTGGCACAGTGGTTGGGAATCCGCCTACCAACACAGGGGACACGGGTTCGATCCCTGGGCTGGGAAGATCCCACATGCTGCGGAGCAAGTAAGCCCGTGCACCACAACGACTGAGCCTGCCCTCTAGAGTCCGAGAGCCACAACTACTGAGCCTCTGTGCCGCAACTACTGAAGCCCACGAGCCTAGAGCCTGTGCTCCTCAACTGGAGAAGCCACTGCAATGAGAAGCCCGCGCACTGCAATGAGAAGCCCGCGCATGGCAACGAAAAGTATCCCCCACTCTCTGCAACTGGAGAAAGCCCGTGTCCCCGCGCAGCAATGAAGACGCAACGCAGCCAATAAATAAATCTATTTTTTAAAAAAACATGTATTACACTTGAAAGTGAGAAGAGTAATAAGTAAAATGCATTTTATTAAGTAGAGAAAAACATAGATTTTGAAGTAATAGTTTGGTTTGAGTTCTCAACCTGATACTTATAACGTGTAATCTCAGGCAAAATATTGAAATTTGTAGCCTAAGTTCCCCCACTTTTAAAGTGGGAACAACAGTAGCCACTATGCAAGACATTCATGAGGAATCAGGATACACATCATGTGTATAAACTCATATCACATCTGACAGCTAGTAAGCAAATGAAAGTTATTGTCTGAGTATATCAAGGTAATCGTGGATGAGACTAAAACACCCACGCTTAAGTTTTCATACCCAAATGTACTCAAGTTTAATGATTTTGCGATTGGACTAAATGAGGATGATGTTTGCCCTGGAAGGGAAATTGATATATCGACTATCAATCACCCTGTGCAATAATTAATCGTGATGATACAAGGAAAGGCAGAGACTGAAGGAAGGAAGAGATCTATGGTGTCAAGGGCCAGCGCAAGAATCACATGATAGGAAGGATGGATGTGTTTCTGGTGGGGATGGGGGTGGGGGGAGACCAGGGACTACACTGGGGAAGACAAGCAAGGACAAGACAGAAGAAACAAGGGCAGGTCTGGACTTGTGCTGCCCTTGAAAGATGCCATGCCTACGCCTTGCTTGGAGCAAAGCAAGAACATCCCAATGAGACTGGGTGGGGGCTAGAGGGGCATCCAGGTGAGCAAAGGACACTAAACATCAGCCCTCAGGTGGTGCTGAGATGGCCAGCTTCCTACGCTGTCATCTGCAGGATCCTGGAGTCCTCCATCCTCCATAAAAACACACCTGAAAAACACACACCTCAGAGAATGGCAAGAGAAAAGAGGTAAAGACTGAATTTTCGAAATGATTCTTATTTGTAACAGGAGAACGGCTGAACATTTTACTGAAGAGGGATCCACATTTTCAAATACTCTCGAAAGTTTAGGAAATTTAGGGACACACGGCTAGCAAGAGGGGAAGCTTGACTCTAACTCCAAGTCCATCTCTAAAAGCTTTGTTCTTAGTCATTACACAGCCCTGCAAGTTAAAATAAAATAAAGCGCACTTCCTACAATGACCACATTGTGAAGACATCCAGAGCCTTTTTAGGACTTCTTAGCAATAACCCATGACCCCCCCCCCCCCCCCAAGTAGCCTGCTGACTCTGCCAGAACTTCTCAGACTCAGAGTAGAGGCTTCAATAACCAATTTCCATTCCAGCCCAGGAAGCTGTGTTACCATCATACATTGAATGTCACTATTTTATCTCTGGTGTCACAACCATGGTCATTCACTGCCATGCCAGATCACTGGTGATAAACAGAGAGGGATGGAAACCGAGCAGTGCATTGGGCCTGATGGGCCTGGCCCTGGATCACTGTCTGTCCTGGGATGAAGGCCTCTGATGCTTCATCCAGGCCCTTCCCCCAGCACTCACCTAACTATGGAGAATCAGCTGGGACCCCAGGGGTTACAATTCTGGGTACTCCCACCTTTTCAGCTCACATGTGTGTGGTGTTTTCTCCAGGAAGCTTAGCACATCAGAGTCTGAATCAGGAACCACATGCTGTATGATGCTGAATTAGAAATTTAATAGGATAACCTGTGTCCTTGAGTTGAATCTTGGGGATCAGTTCAAACTTCATTTTTTCAATACACTAAACTCTATGATGCCATTTGGAAAACTGTGTTTAGATGTAAAATAGACTTTGGTGTGTGGGATTAGGTAGAAATCCTACCTATATTAATTTAGGCTAATTGTCCTAGTACCATTTATTGAATAATTTCTCCCTTCCTCATCAAGATAAAATTGCATGTGTATTATATAGTAAATTACATGAATTTAATCATTAAATCTGTTTATATATGAGACTAAATGTAATTGTCTGTTTAGGTTAAATTCCACTGTTTAGAATACTTTATAAAGGATCTGGGAAATATATTCATTCCAGGTGGGATCTTCCCAAGCCTTTTGGGATAGTACAAGGTCACAGACGCCATCATTTGGTACACGATCTAGAAATATACCATGTTAAAGCACAATGAGGTAAGTAATTAGAACACAGGCTTCAAAATACGCTGCCTACGTTTTTTTTTATTTTAATGTGTCATTAATTTCTTATACAAAAAAAATCTAATGTGTACACGTCTGCCTTCGCCGCTGCTAATGAAAACGCCACACTACAGTTGGAGTTGGAGACTTGATTGGAGGTAATTGAGTTTCTCTGCCTTGCATAATCACCACTGGAGAGGACACTGACAGTTTTATCACTCTCAATTCTCTTCTAAATTATGCAAATGCTATTGGTTCTTTTAAATAGTCCTCTGCATCATCCCTTATAAATTGCTTAGAAACCCAAGACTGATTAAGCATCAGGATGAGTGAATATGCTGGGAATGGCATTAGTTAACCATTATGCTCAGCTGCTTCTCAATTAGCCCAAGATAGACTCCAGCCCACTCAGCTGTGCAGCCTTGGATGCGGTCCTTAATTGCTCTACGCGTCCTTCTCCTCATCTGTAACATGGGGAGGATAATAACAGTATCCACTCCATGTGATTGTGATGAGGATCAAATATGTTAATATTTGTAGAACATTGAGCAAAAAGCCTGGCACACACTACGTCTTTGGAGTCTAGTTGATTTATCTTTACCATTCTGCCTCCTCTTTCCTGCACCCATGGTGTTCCCCACCCCACCCCATGCGCGTCAGTATCCTCGGCAGTCACCTTCTACCTCAGAAAAAGCTTTAATACTGGCATTACAATGTGAATGTCCAAGAAGTCTGTACACAGTTGTCCTTGTGTGGTGGATTTGGATTTAAAAAAATTATTCTCTGACGTATAATTAAATGGGAGTCAGGCAGCACAGGAGGTAGGCTCCCAGGTAGAACTTTCCAGCATTTCCGACACCATATCATAAAGCAACTGCCAATTACAAGGCCCCTAAAATTAATAGTACAGAGGTTGGAGGCAGGAAGGTCAGTTTCTACCCTGATAGAATTCCATAGTATTTATAGTAGAATCAAAATACATGGAGAAAAACCTTTCTGAGAAGCAGCTCTGTTTCCAACACACAGTGAAATCCCAAGGACCCAACACAAACACAGCCTTTCTTGGGACCAGTGCTCTAACAGATAAACCAGGATGATCCTGTCCAGAAAAATAGGCCTGTATTCCCAAAGACCATGGTTATTGCTACCACATACAGAGAAAACGGACAAGCAAGTAATCCCACGGCCTACCTGCTCACCTGAGCTGGAATTCCTCAAAATCTCAATCCCACTGGATAGCAGCTGACCTATAAGAAAACAAAGTCTTTCCTCCTTTTCCCACACTAACTCTCCCCTGCATTCTCAAGGACCAGAGGGACAGTGAAGCTTCATTATCTGGGGACCCATGTCAAAGGCTGTGCTTGGTCACCTCTGTTGTTATCTAACTCCTTCCACATGCTTCTGTATGTTTTCTCACCTGGCTCAAATTCTCATAGCTTCCTCCGTTCCCAAGACTTTTCTTAGTGTCCTATGAATCCCCCAGTTCAGAGTCACCAATACTCATCTCCCATCTCCTCACCTCCCTCTCTTCGGGGCCCAGCTGAAGGCTGGCCTTCCCTTCCAGCCTTTTCAGAGGGAAGCTGCTTATCCCATGAAAGCCAGTGTATTTAAGGTGCTGCTTCCAGGTCACTTTCTCTCCACTCTCAGCAAAACTCCCTGTTCCTTTGCAGTTCATGTCATCTTGCCAGATGACCTTGTCAAGGTCATCTCTTGCCCCCTTTCCCTCAGCCATTCCTCTTTTATCAGGTCCTGGATTCCTTCATTGTCTCCGTATCTGTCAGATCTTTTCCACCTTCATTCTTTTCCATGTTTAGCCTATACTTGTAATCATTTGCACCAGTCCTATCTACGCCTCAGTTCCCATCTTCTATCTGCCACACACACTCCTGACGGAACCCTGGCTGTCACTGAATCCAAAGTGCTGTTGGAGAAAATAAAAAAGCAGGCAGTTAGGTGCCACCACAAATTCATATACTCCACCTGGAAATGAATATGGACCAGGAAATCTTACATTTTTCCATAGTAACCTTTTCCTGATTATATTTTTCTTAAGTAACAGAAATTATTTAAAACTTTCTCCACACTCCTCTCTTACTACACCCCCTCATTCTCAACAGATAATTGTGACATCTTTAGTTACAGAGAAAATGATATGATATAGCAAATTTCTTAACTTTCTTCCCCTAATCACATGTACCCAAGACTTAACTTATATTTTTATTGTACTACTTTCAATAAGAGACATAATCCTGTCTCTCCAAGTGGGCTCTGACTTACCTTTTAAACTGTATTTTTGGTCCTCACCTTGGAGAATCCAATATGCTTTTGTGCTTACAAACCAAGAAAAGAAAAGAGAAAAAAAAGGTTGCTGGGTGAGTGAAGCCACTTTTAAGACATTTTGGAATTTCAAAAGTCTGGACAATTAGCCTTTATGTCCCAAGGAAAGGAGGGAATGAATGATTGAGATGTGGCATCAGCCTAAGTCCTGCATGGATTCTGGAGACTGATAAACAAGCACAAATATCACATGTATTCTGGAGGCTAAAACAGGGGCTTTTGTGGAACTCTGAGGAAATGGCTAATTTCTGGTTCAGGCAAATAATCTAGGACAAGTGTAAAAGGGACGCTGACATGAAAAGAGACTGAAGGGCCAGGGTTCCTCCTTTCCCAAGATGTGAGGATTTGGGGGGTTCCTCTTTTCAGAACAGGATCTGGGATTCTGGGAACTGCAAGAGAGTGAGTTTCCAAAACGGCTGAGACTGACTTCCCAGCAGCATTGAGGGCTGCGTCTCCAAGTGTATTCTAATGAGATCCAGCTCGAGGTAAGGTGCGTGGCTTGGATCCGGAATATCAGGAACACTGAGGTCTATTCCTCCGCTCTTGCTCTGTGTCTCATTTCTTACTGGCTCTTCAAGCCTCATTCATTATGTTTGATTTTAATATTTTCAGCCTCTCACTTTCTACCATGTCCATGCCACCAGCAATTGAAATGTATTCCTCTCTCAATCTTAAAATAAATAAACTATCCCTTAAAATTGCATCGCCCTTAAAATATGTGCCCTATAAAAACAGTTGATTGAACTTGGTGTACCCCCCCAAAAATAATAAATAAATTAATTAAATTAAAAAAAAAATATGTGCCCTCTTTCTCTTTAGCCCTTATGGCTAAACTTCAAAGAATTACTTTCCTCATGGTTTCTATTTTATTTTTAATTAATTTTTATTGGAGTATAGTTCATTTACACTGTTGTGTTAGTTTCAGGTGTGCAGCAAAGTAAATCAGTTATATATATATACATATATCCACTCTTGTTTAGATTCTTTTCCAGTGTAGGTCATTACAGAGTATTGAGTAGAGTTCCCTGTGCTATACAGCAGGTCCTTATTTGTTACCTGTTTTATACACAGTGGTGTGTATGTGTCAATCCCAATCTTCCAATTTATCCTTTCCCCGTCTTTCCTCCTTGGTAATCATAAGTTTGTTTTCTACATTTGTGACTATTTCTGTTTTGTAAATACGTTCCTTTGTACCATTTTTTTAAGATTCCACATATAAAGCGATATCATATATTTGTCTTTCTCTGACTTACTTCACTCAGTATGACAGTCTCTAGTTCATTGAACTGTGGTTTCGTTTCCCACCACTGCATTCACACTGTGCCCACCAAGAGCTTAAGTCTGTTACTCAAACGACAGGAATCTATTTCAGGTCTTATCTCCTGGACCTCTGCAGTATTGATAAACTGTGGCCATTCATTTGGTTTCTGAAAACCCTTCCCTTCCTTATCTTCTATAAGTTCACATTTTCTCCTTTTTGCTACTTTTCTAGGTTTTCCTAAGACTCCTTTATGCATTTCTCTTCTTCAAACCATTCCTTAAATATCAGTGTTCCCCAAGATACGTCCCTGTATTCTTTTTTTCCTCTCTTTACACTCCCCTGGGCAATCCATCCATTCCCACGGCCTCCATTACGCTGTACATGTGAAGGAGGTCCCGATACCAGTCTTCAGTCCAAGGACCAGCCAAAGAAAGACCTTGACCCTACAGCGCAGAGCCCACTAAATGACTCAAACTAGCAAGTCCTGAGCTGTTTACCCTGCTCTGCCCTTTCCCATGGAAAGGCCATGGCCTGAGCTCTCCGCTGGCCTCTGCCCCTTCTGCCTCCTGACATCATCTGAGTCACTGTGTGACAAGCAATGACCCTCCCTCTATGGCACCTGTGAGTATATTAAACTTCTTCCTGAAAAGCTTTGTTGTTTCCTCCTGTGGTCACATCTGACTTTACCATACCATACTACCATTTCGTTCTTAGAACACTGAGCAAGGGAAAAACATGGCATGACATGTTTTAAAGATGCCATGGGCTGCTGTCTGGAGGAGAGAGTACAGAAGACCATGGAAGGCAGCAGGGAGCAGACAGTTAGAAGGTTCCTGCAGGGATCAACCTTATTAAGTAGGGGGAGATGAGCAGCTGTTCAGAGGTCAGTGTGCAAAGACTGAGTCTCAGGAGGACTGAGAATTGACCACCAGACTTGGCAATAGGGAGGTCACTGGTGAACTAGTAAAGAGTAATTTCAAGAAGTGACAGCATGATATGAGGAATCTAAAAAAAAAAAAAAAAAAAAGATACTAATGGAATTATTTACAAAACAGACACAGACTCACAGATTTAGAACACAAACTTCTGGTTACCAAAGGGGAAAAGTGGTGGGAGGCATAAATTGGGAGTTTGGGATTGACATATACACACTATTACACTTAAGACAGACAACCCATAAAGACCTACTGTATAGCCCAGGGAACTCTGCTCAATATTCTGTTTATGTCTATGTATAACTGAATCACACCGCTGTACACCTGAAACTAACACAACATGGTAAATCAAGTACAGTCCATTATAAAAATAAAAATTTCAAAAAAAGAAGTGACAGCAGGGACTTCCCTGGTGGCACAGTGGTTAAGAATGCACCTGCCAATGCAGAAGACATGGGTTTGAGCCCTGGTCCAGGAAGATCCCACATGCTGCGGAGCAACTAAGGCCACGCACCACAACTGCTGAGCCTGTGCTCTAGAGCCTGTGAGCCACAACTATTGGGCCCATGTGCCACAACTACTGAAGCCCACGTGTCTAGAGCTGGTGCTCTGCAACAAAGAGTAGCCCCTGCTCTCCAAACTAGAGTGAGTCCACGCGCAGCCACGAAGACCCAACGCAGCCAATAATAATAATAATAATAATAAATACAATATTTTTAAAAAGTGACAGCAGACCTCTATTTGTAATAGTTTCATAAAAATTACAATTAAAAAATTAGAGATAGTAGGTAAGCTAACTCTTAGGTTCTGCTCTGGAAGAGACAGAGAGAAAGGGTACGTTAGCCGTAGGGAGTGTTGGGTGAGGAGTAGCATTTTCCACTGGGGGTGGGTTACAGCATGTACAGCACCTACTGCATGCGGATGAGAGTGACCCTGTGACGGGGAAAGCAGTAAGGGTGCAGGGCCGTGAAGGGAACACTGCAGGAGCAAAGTGACTGAGTAGAAGAGACTGGGTAGAAACTAGAGCACGAAAGGAGGGTTTAGCTTTGGCCACAAGGAAGGACAGTTCCCTCCTGGCAGTGGGAGGGAAGCGGGGTGTGGGGAGACAGATACAGGAGGACATACGTTGGTGGATTAGGTAGTGTAAGGATATGGATGTTTTGGTCAGATAACTTCTAATTTCTCAGTGAAGGAAGAAGGCCGGCCATCATCTGAAAGTAAGGAAAGGGAAGATTGTCGCAGGCTTGAGGAGAAGGGAAGCAGTATGAGTTATACTCCAAGCGTGGTGGCGCTGGCTCCTTGCAGCCCCGGAGAGCTGAGGGTCCACACCTCTTCCCAGCTCCACTTTCAGTGATGTCCCCCTGGGAACTTGAAACCAGCCTGTTTGCATCACAGAAACCAGCAAATGTTACAAATCAAGGTTGCGCCCCCTCCATCCGCCCCTGCTGGAAAGCTGGTATTTAAACATGTCTCAGCGCATCACTAGAATTAGTCATCTGGACAGTAGCAAAATGAAGTCATTAGGGGAATAGAGAATCATAGGATAGCCAGGCAGCACCGAGGGCTCACTTGAGGTTCACGGTCATGGATTCAAGGTGACAAAAGTCAGCATAGGGGTGAGTGTATGTGTGTGTGTGTGTGCGTGTCTTTCTCCAATCACGTCTAACTGCTCAGGTGAGGGGTTTTGTCAGTACAAGAGAGAAACAGGAGCTGAGGAATTGAGGGAATGATTATAATGATGGGTCACCGGGTATATAATGGGAAGGAAGAAAAGAGGATGAGAAAGATATGCTGCTTCACAATGAGATGACAGGATCAATGGGGTGGAAGTCCTGGGGAAGGAGGACTCATGCAACTGAGCTGCCAGAATCATCAGTTCAGGGATCCCATCCACTTTCTCTGTATCCCGAAATCTTAGCCTAGTGCTTCGCACATACAGAGCTCTCAATATATGTTTATTACATGAAGGGGTAAATAAATGTCATGAAGAATGAGGTGCTGCAGTCTCTGTTGTAAATTATATAAATGTTTTCTGCAGTGGACATGGTGTACATAACCCAGAACTTCTAAAGAAGGACTGGTTGTTCCAACTACTGAGAGTACTGCCAGCACCTTCGGGGATGTCCTCGGCCACAGAGAGCCACCTCACCCAGGGTCACACCCCTTCCAGGGCAGCCCACATCCAATAAGTGACGCAGCAAATAAAGGTCTGACCACTTCAGCCTTGATCCCAAGAAGTCAGCTGAGAATCCTGCCTGGACTGGGTTGCAGCTCAGGTTCCCCCTCTGTCACCCTCCGCTTCCTTCCCCTTTCTTCCCCAGGGATGTGACCCCGGGGCACTTCCTAACGCCCATCCTGCACACTTAACTCTGTCTCAGAGTCTGCTTGCTCTGAGAGAATCTAATCTAATACCTCACAACTTAATAGAGAAAGGCATTTTCCTAAAATGAGAGCATGCATGCACTATAGCATTTTTAAGCCCCAAATTAGACCATGTTTAATCCATATGATTCCAGTTTACATGTGCTGACATCTGGGATGATCAATAGACGTTTGAGGGCTCACATGCATTCATTTTTTACTAAAAAGTGAAAGAATAGGAAATAAGTAAAAACGTAGGGTTAGAAGGGAACTTCATGGCAACATATTTCTTCCAAATACTTTAGTTCATCTAATTGTTTCAATTTATCTTCTTGACTTTTTTCCTTTGAATAATGACATTGAGTAAGCAGTGAAATTCACATTATGCAGGCATGCGCTGAGTCCATGCAGTATTCTTTTTATTATTATCCACTTAAGAAATCTATTAGCTGTCTTTGAATTTCATAGCCAGAGGGTAATATAATCTGTGGATCTTTTCCCCCATTGCACAACTACTAAACATTCAATGCATGTCTTAATCACAGATCTTTATTAACTAAAATCTATCAGGAATTAAAAGAAAACCTCATAAGACAATTACATCACAGGTTAATTTTGCTATGGCCTTCAAAGAAACTAATCTTTCTTCTTAATGACTCAAATATCAAATACAGAAGACAGGTTTAATAGTTTTTGGGTAATATTTGACTGTCATTACAAGCAGTACCTGACATTAATCCTGTGTTGTGAATAATAAGATTAAGTTAGAGACTCTACCTTTGGCATGGTACAATGGTTCCAAAGCGCAGAAATAATACAAATAGCTTTTTATTAATCTATGTAAGTGGTTTTAGACACAAGAGAATTATTCTGTTAAAGTACATCAGTTTGTAAAATATCTTTACCAAAATGTTCTCCCTATAAGCAAACTACTCCAGGACAAGAAAACAGACAAGTTGAGTAAAACATGAGTTATGTAAGGACTACACTTCTCTAAGGGTGTGAAGCCAGACTTACTATTGAACCATGGAATATTCAGGAAGTGAAAGAACCTTAGAAATCAATTAGACCTGAACACTTAGGATGCTGAGGCCATGACAAAGCGCTTGGTAGTGGCAAATACAGTTATGAGATTCTAAACCAGCACTGTCCCATGGAAACATCATGCCAGTCATAGATGTGATTTAAAATGTCCTAGTACCTACAATAAAATTAAAAAAAGGTGCTATTAATTTTAATAATACTGTTAATTTAACTCAATATAATTGAATTATTTCATCATGCAATCATATAAAACACTATAAATTAGATATTTTGTATTATTTTCATAAAACTAATTCTTCAAAATCCAGTGTTTTCACACTCACAGCACATCTCAGTGTGCACTAGAATATTCCAAGGACTTCACAGTCATGTGTGGCTAATGGCCTTCTATACAAGGGGCCTAATACAGATAGCCCAGCTCAAATTACCTGGATTGGCCTTTTCGTACTTCTTAAATCACCAAATACCCATGATCCATTGTGAAGGCATCCTTCATTTGCAAATAATTTTCTCCTATCAGATATATTCTGTTCTCCTCTCAAGAAAAGAAAAATTCCTCTATCTTGTAAATGCTATTTTAAGTGTATTTTTTAAACCTGATTTATGGATTCAGATTAAGGGGTATTGCCTTAATAAATAGTGTTCTTAGATATAACTATTTTACTTTTCTACCTTTTGGAAATGTTTGTGAATCTTACATTTTTGTAATTTATTTGGAGTTCAACTAAAGATATGCCACAGAGGCAAGAGGTACTTGTTTCATTTTATAAGCTGATCTCAGGGTTAGTCTTTTCATTTTCAAAGACCACTGTCAGAGAAATAGTGTTTGAGTCAGAATTGCTTACACTGATTTCAGATGGCTTTGAATAGGATAGTCCTCCAAAGATACAGTCTAGCTGTTTGGCTTCATGAGCAACTGTCTTCCACACCATTCCGTGTCCCACCACCAGCAGCAGAGGCCCTGCTGCTCCCCAGCCTCGCCGGCACTGGCAGCGTCCGTGTTCTGGATTTTGGCCATTCTGATAAGGGAGTCGAGGTATCTCATCGCCTCAACTGGAAATTCCCTAATGACATATGAGGAACACCGCTTTTTCATACATTTATGTCTTGTTTGGTGAGGCATCTGTTCCCATCCTTTGCCTATTTTTTAATTGTGTTGTTTTCTCATTGTTGAGTTTTAGGAGTTCTTTGTGTATTTTGGAAACAAGTCTTTTACCAGATGTGTGTATTGCAGTGATTTCCTCCCAGTCTGTGGCTTTTCTTGTCATTCCCTTAACAATGTCTTTTGCAAAACACATCTATTGTGTTCTTTTTATTTTAATAAAGTCAATCTTTTCTTTCAAAAAAAAAAAAAAGGTACAGTCTTGGAGTGAGGTGACATGGTGCGGGTGAGTATGTTAAAAGCATCTAGGTACTTGAGTAAAAAGAATGCTCTTCCGCATTACCACTCCTAAACTTTACATAGTACTCTGCACTCAACTATGGTGGCGGAGAGGAACGGGCAAATCCCAAAGCCATTTCAAATACCGTGCGGAGAGACTGAAAAAGTGGGAAGTGTTTACAATGCCATTACATGACATGGCTTTCCATACGATCGGTGTCACCATCAGGAAATGGAAATTACAAACTTCTACGTGTTGGCCATTGTTGATCATTTTGCATATATTATTTTTCTTATTCTTTATGATTGGCATTGTAATAATTGTGCTGTACACATCACTTTATGTATTCTTTGTAATAAACTTTAATAAAACTTATACAAAGACATGAACATCCATATTTTAAAGATGGGAAACTTACTTGAGAGGTTAGAAAATGTGTTGAAATCACATTAAGGGGAAAGAATTCAGAGGCCTGTCTTCAGCAGCAATGAAAGAAATCAAGAGAATTCAAAGAGTGCTGTTTCTCTTTTAAATCCTTGTATTAAAAAATGATGATGCACAAATATAGGTTTGGGGAGATTAGCAGAATCTAGTGGCTTAGCAAAAAAAGTAGGAAGTGTGCGTGTTTACCTACCTTACATATTTGTTCTGAGGATTAAATGATATAACAGATAATACGTTCACTTGAAACATTGAACGAAGGTACCTTGAACACAGCAGACACTCATTATGTATGTGCTAAAATAAAAACAATTAAATAATGTGCTCAAAAACCATTTGATACTCTATTTCCCTAATACTTTTCAAATTTTTTAAATAGCTCTCAAAGAAGACATCAATGCAATAAACAACAATCTGATGTATGGTGATATAAACAGTTATATCTGTCTAGTGGCATTATCATTACCCAGGTTTATTTCACCATCTTGTGCAGAATTTATATTATGAAATTTCTCAGTGAGAAATATTGAGCAGATATTTTCTCAGAAACCCCATCAGAGCTACCATAATTGTTTTCTCTTTTTCTAAAATAATTCTAGGGACTTCCCTGGTGGCACAGTGGTTAAGAATCCACCTGCCAATGCAGGTGACAACGGGTTTGATCCCTGGTCTGGGAAGATCCCACATGCAGCAGAGCAACTAAGGCCACATGCCACAACTACTGAGCCCTCGTGCTACAACTACTGAAGCCCATGCACCTAGAGCCTGTACTCGGCAACAAGAGAAGCCACCACAATGAGAAGCCCACGCACCACAACAAAGAGCAGCCCCCACTCACCACAACTAGAGAAAAAGCCTGTGCATAACAATGAAGACCCAATGCAGTCAAAAAATAAAATAAAAAATAAAATAAAATAACTCTATTGTGATATAGACACTGAGTGACATAATAGAAACTAGAAATCATGATGTACAATGCTGGCCCAATGCTATATTCAGAAGTGCCCAATAATGCATAATTATGGGAAAATCTATTTCCCATGAATATTCTTTTCTAAATTCAAGCTTTAACCTTCTTTGTATTGTCATTACATTTAAATGAAGCATCTTTCTGGGTGTATTTTTTAAACCCTTGTTTTTTTCCCCATTGAGAATGTGCTTCTTTATGCAGTCATGCTGTAACACATTGAAACTCAATAAAAGTACACTTTAGAATGGCTTAGTGAGATTATAGGCAATTGAACTTTACAAGCTTCATTTTATTTTAATGCAAATTACTCTTCATCTTAAAATGCATATTTTTCACCTTATTAAGCATATGATTCATTTGAAAAAAAATTGTGTTCATACGAAGGAAAGCAAGGTATAAATGAAATGTGATTTCTACTTTCTAATAAAAACACAAATACATTTTTGCATGGGCCTTTCTGGATCTAACATAATAAACCCCTAGCATGTGAAGCAGCCTTCAGATCTTGGCTCACTGCTAAATGACCACCTTATCAGATTAGGCCTCCTCATTACACTCACCACATAATCATATTTATTGTAATGAAAGCATTTACGTAATCTGTAATTACACCATCTCCTGACACCAGAACGCAGGCTCTCAAGAAGTAGGAAATTTCTAGGGCCCTTCACCATTAAATTCTTGAGACCAGGGCCTTTCCTGGCCCTTGGTAGACATTTGTGAAAGAACAAATTGTGAGCTAGAAATTACCTTTTATTATTTTCAAGGAAATACTACCAAAATTATCAAATATTATTCAAACTTACTGTTTTTCTTTGTTTTCCATAATAATTCAAATCTCAAAAGAATGCTTTTGATACAATTTTATATCCTTATTTGTTGGCCATTAGCCATTAATATCTAAATGTATCTATTTCCCAAACAACAGAATCTATTTTTAAAGTTTTCACATTCATTTTATAGGAAAAATTTTAGATTTTTAAATAGTTTTTAAATCTATTTTAAAGTCTTAGATAAAGTTGGCCTATGATAAGAATGATTGCTTTTCTTAGCATTTTTTTCCTTAGTTCTCTACAAGTTTTTTTAATTGAGCATTTTCTTTTTTTCAGTAAATTCCAAATGAAAAAAATTTTTTTTGACTTTTCAGCAAATGTTAGAGTCTTTATCAATATACTTAGTTTTCAAGAAAACTAAAACCATCTGGAAATGGCATATATAGTAACAAAAGAGATGGTTAAGTCAGTGCAAACAGAAACCATAACTGCCTTTTAAGAATAATAACATGTAGGGTACATCTTAATGAATTAAGATGATTAAAATATTTTTGCGTATTATATTCATCATGAAAAAATCTCTTTATATCTTTGGCACATACGTAAACTCCCTGGTATCATGCTTGGTCATTCTCTGTATTTAAGACCATGAACTTAGGGGTAGGACCCATGACAGCACTCACTCCTATGCTCCCCTCAATGTATAGCAAAGCAGTGGCTACAAAGGGGCCATTCAGTAAATGATTTAAAGTGTATGGACACAGCCTTAAGTTTTAAAAAAATGCAGCTTTTCATTAAGCTACTGTTTAGAAAAAAATACAGGGACTTTCCTGGTGGCGCAGTGGTTAAGAATCCAATTACCTTACTTCACTCTGTATGACAGACTGTAGTTCTATCCACCTCATTTGGGAAGTTGTTGTATAACAAAGGGAGTCCAACTCGAGGATGGAAGATGCCTTAGAGGACTGGGGCGGGGAGGGTGGGGGGGACTCGAGGGAAGGGGGGATTCATGGAAGGGAGGGAATATGGGGATATGTGTATAAAAACAGATGATTGAACTTGGTGTACCCCCCCAAAAATAATAAAAACAACAACAACAACAACAACAAATCCAATTGCAGGGGACACGAATTTGATACCTGGACTGGGACAATCCCACATGCCAAGGAGCAACTAAGCCCGTACACCACAACTACTGAGTCTGTGCTCTAGAGCCTGCGAGCCACAACTACTGAAGCCCATGCACCTAGAGCCTGTGCTCTGCAATAGGGGAAGCCACCACAGTGAGAAGCCCACATACTGCAACAAAGAGTAGCCCCGCTTGCCACAACTGGAGGGAAACTGTGTGGAGCAACGAAGACCCAACACATCCAATAAATAAATTTTAAAATAAATAAATAAATAAACAAATAAATAAATAAATAAATAAATCTTTTTTAAAAAATACAATAGGCAAGATACTGGTAATAATACACAATGTCAATCTTTGGAGACCATATTGCTAGCAACAAGTTAAAACTCTTGGCAACATTACTGCAATAGTAAGCCACGGATTAAATTCTTTTATAAGTTAGCTTGTTTCACTGTTTCAAGGCTCTTGGTTTGCACTATTAAACCTGGCCAGCCATATGACCAAGAAATTATTCACGAAAGAGAAGAGACAGTTTGCTTTTAATCTATCTTCTTTATCACAAAAACAAACAACCATAACTTTTTGTCAGCAGCTTTATCTCCCCATATGAATGGTAAAACATAACTATAACAGCAAGCTGTCACCAACTCAATCCTACAAACATTTATCAAGTGGCGACTCTGTGCAAAGCAATGCACTAGATTCAAGAGAGATCCAAAATGCAATGTGACCGATTCCTTCACTATGGAGATCTCACAGTCTGACTGGCGTGACAGACATGTAGACCACACCTAACTCTAACAGAGGTGGGAATGAAATCAACTGAATATAAAGGAACCCTGAGGAAACACAAACATGGAGCAACTAATTTTAAAACAGCCTTTCTGAGATAACTACACATGAGGGATCTTCTTGGATAGACTGTCAACAAAGAGAGGAGGAGGGAAAGAAAATTCCAAGCTGAAAAACAAAAAAAGACCAACGGCACAGAGGTATGAATTTTGATAGGAAATTTCATGGAACAGCAATAACTGTGGGGCTGCATTATGAGCTGATGTTCAAACAGAAAATCTCAAGATGTAACTTGCACTGGGATCACCTGAAGGCCATACCATGGAATCTGAAGTTAGAGGTCATAATAGCAGATGGAGGCCTGGGTAAGTTCATGACCACAAGCCTCAATTCTAATATATTTTGTCACCCTCCATACCAACCCTCTCAAGGAGTATGTTAACCACACTGAAATTACATGTTTCTCAGACTTAGCTGATGAGCCTACCTCACACACACACACACGCACACACACAATGTAGAAATCAGCACAGTAAAACACCCACCAACACACTATTCCCGTGGGCTCTCATCTTCCCTCCGTTCCCATCTGTACAGTGGAAGCTGCAGTGAGTTGAACAGTTGTCTTCCCAAAATTCAGGTACATCTGGAACTTAATGAAATATGACGTTCACTTTCCGACAAAAATATAAGTATATTTCCTTACTGGGAAATAGGTTTTTTGCAGTTATAATTAATCAGGGATCTTGAGATGAACTCATCGTGGATGTAGCGTGGGCCTAAATCCAATGGCTGGTGTCCTTACAAAAGGAGAAGACACAGAGAAACACACAGAGAAGGTGATGTGAAGACAGAGGCAGAAATTAGCATGATTCCTCTACAAGCCAAGGAACACCAAGGATTGCCACAAGCACCGAAAACTGAGAGGCACGGGACAGTTTCTCTCTCTGAGCCTCCAGAAGAATCCAACCCTCACAGCTCTCCAATTTGACTACTCCTCTTCAGATTACTTCTCTCCTATGAGAGAACAGATTTTTGTTAAGTCATCTAGTTGGTAGTAATTTGTAATGACAGCCTGGGAAACTAATACAGAATTTGATACCAGGAAGTGTAATGCTGCTGTAACAAGTACTAAGAAATATGGAAATGAATGTAGAACTGGATAATAGGCAGAGGCTAGATAAATTTTGAGATGCATGAGTGACAGAGCTACAGGCCAAGGAATGCCAAGGATTTCCAGGAGTCAACAGAAGCTAGAAGAGACACATGGGGTGGCTTCTCCCACAGAGCCTCCAGAAGAACCAACTTGGCTGACATCTTGATTTCAGAATTTTGGCCTCCTGAACTGTGAGGGAATAAATTTACGATGTTTTAAGCCACCCAGCTTAAGGCAGTTTCTTATATATATAATAGTAGATAACTAGTTGTATCGTAAACATTAGATGGAAGCATCATACCCATAAGGCTAAAAAAGTAAACAAGTGGGCAAGAGAAGTACTTCACCTATCAGGCATAACATTAAATAATCTGGTGACAGAAACCCCCCATTAGAATTGTTTAATTTTATATATATATATATATTTACTCAATTGAGCTAAATGAGGAATGATTACCAAGAGGAGCTCACTTTCAAAGTAAAATATTTCTAGGTATAGCATTAGCGTTCATAGAAAAATTCAGTGTCATAAAATATAATCTTTTCTTATATTCAAAATGTCAAAAAAATGTACAATGAACTTTATGATTTGTTTGCTGTCTTCCAATTTTACCATATATTTAATACTCTAACATTTTTTGAAATACAGTTAATCTACAATATTATACTAGTTTCAGGTGTAGAACATAGTGATTCAATGTTTATATACATTAAAATTGATCAGGAAAAAAAATTGATCAGGACAGCAAGTCTAGTAACCATCTGTCACCATACAAATTTATTACAATATTACTGACTATATACCCTATGCTGTACATCACTGTGACATTTATTACATAACTGGAAGTTTGTACTTGTTAATTTCCTTTACATTTTTCACCCAACTTGACCACCCCCACCATGGTGACTATTAATTTATTCTCTACATCTATGAATCTGTTTTTTGTTGTTGTTCACTTTTTTTCTTTTGTTTTTTGGATTTTTAAAGATTTCACTTATAAGTGAAATCATACAGTATTTGTCTTTCTCTGTCTGACTTATTTCACTCAGCATAATAATCTTTAGGTCCATCCATGTTGTCACAAATGGCAAGATTTAAATTTTTCTTATGGTTGAGTAATATCCCAATAATATTTAGTTGAGTAGTACACATACACACACATACCACATCTTCTTTTTCCATTCATCCATCAGTGGACGTTTGGATTGCTTCCATATCTTGGCTTTTGTAAATAACAATGCAATGAACACAAAAGTTCATGTATCTTTTTGAATTAGTGCTTTCATTTTCTTTGGATAAATACTCAGAAGTGGAATTGCTGTATTGTATAGTAGTACTATTTTTCACATTTTGAGGTGCCTTCACACTGTTCTCCACAGTGGCTGCACCAATTTATACTCCCTCCAACAGAGCACAAGGGTTCCCTTTTCTCCACATCTTCCTCAAAACTTTTTTTTTGTCTTTTTTATAATGGCCATTCTGACAGGTGTGAGGTGACATCTCATTGTGGTTTTGATTTGCATTTCCCTGATAATTAGTGATGCATCTCTTCATGTGTCTGTTGGACATCTATATGTCTTCCTTGGAAAAATGACTATTCTGTTCCCTGCCCATTTTTAAATCAGGTCATTTGTTTTTTAGCTTTTGAGTTGTGTGAGTTCTTTATATATTTTAGATATTAACCCCTTATCAGGTATATCACTGGCAAATATCTTCTCCCATTCAGTAGGCTGCCTTATCATTCTGTTAATGGTTTTCTTCATTGTGCAAAAGCTTTTTAGTTTGATGTAATCCCTTTTGTTTATTTTTGCTTTTGTTGCCCTTGCATGAGGGGACAGATCTAGAAAAATACTGCTAAGACTGATGTCAAAGAGCTACTGCCTATGTTTTCTTCTAGGAGTTTTACAGTTTCAGTTCTGACATTCAAGTCTTTAACCTATCCATTATGAGTTAATTTTTGTATATGGTGTGAGAAAATGGTCCAGTTTCTTTTTTTCCCATATAGCTGTCCAGAGTTTTCCCAATACCATTTATTGAAGAGACTGTCTTTTCCTCACTGCTCCTCTGTCCTAAATTAACTGATATATAAGTGTCAGTTTATTTGGGGGGCTCTCTATTCTGTTCCATTGATACATGTGTCTGTTTTTGTGCCAGTACCATACAGTTTTCATTACTATACATTTGTAATATAGTTTGAAATCAGAAAGTGTGACACAGTCAGCTTTGTTCATCCTTCTTAAGATTGCTTTGGCTATTTGGGTCTTTTGAGGTTCCATACAAATTTGGGGATTATTGGCTGCAGTTCTGTTTAAAATGTTGCAGGAATTTTGATAGGGATTGCATTGAATCTGCATATAGCTTTGGTTAGTATAGATATCTTAAACTCCATTTAACATTTCTTGTAAGGCCATTTTAGTGGCTATTAATTCCTTTAGCTTTTCCTTGTCTGGGAAAATCTCTCTCTCCTTCAAATTTTAAATAAGTAGAGGACCAGGTAGAGTATTTTTGGTTGGAAGTTTTTCCTTTCAGCACTGGAATTTATGTGCCACTCTCTTCTGGCCTGTAAAGTTTCTGCTAAAAAATCAGCTGATACATAACTAGTTGTTTTTCTCTTGCTGCCTTTAAGATTCTGTCTTTAAATTTTGACATTTTAATTATAATGTGTCTTGGTGTGGGTCCCTTTGGTTCACCTTGTTTGAGACTCTCTGTGCTTCCTGGATTTGTGGATGTTTGTTTCCTTCACCAGATTAGGGAAGTTTTCAGCCATTGTTTCTTCAAATAAGTTTTCTGCCCTTTTCTCTCTTTTTTCTCATTCTGGGACCCTTATAATGGAAATGTTAGTATGAGTGATGTTGTCCCAGAGGCTCCTTAAACTATCATTTTTTAAAATTCTTTTTCCTTTTTGCTGTTGCAGTTGGATGATTTCCACTACCCTGTCTTCCAGATTGCAGATCCACTTTCTGCATCATCTAAGCTGTTGTTGATTCCACCCAGTGTATTTTTATTTCAGTTATCATATTCTTCAGCTCTCACCGGTTCTTTTTTATGTTTTCTACTTCTTTGTTCAAGATCTCACTGTGTTCATCCATTTTTCTACCTAGTTCAGTGGGCATCTTTAGGACCTTTACTTTAAGCTCCTTATGGGATAGCTCTTTAGGCTCTTATATCTGTTTTGTTTAGGACTTTTACTGAGGTTTTACCTTGTCTTTTTGTTTGGAACTTATTCCTTTGTCTTCTCACCTTCCTAACTCTCTGTCTCTGTTTCTATGTTAGATAGTTCAGCTACCCCTCCTGGTCTTAAAGGAGTGGACTTTTGTAGATTTCCTGTCAGCCTCAGAAGAGCAACCTACCCCTTGTTACCAGAGCCGGGAGCTCCAGAGGTATCCCCTGTGTGGGCTGCATGTACCCTCTTGTTGTGGTGGTGCTGTGGTTGCTGTGGGCCTACTGGTGGGTGGGGCTGGTCCCCAGTCCAGCTGTCTGTGAGGCCCAGCTATGACTGCTGCAGGTACCCTGGTGGGCGTGTGGGGCCCAGTGCAGAAGCCACTTTGTGGAGGTACCAGTGCAAACTGAGGCCACCCGTTGGGTGTGGTGGGACAGGAGCCACGTTGGAGAAGGGCCAGAGTAGGTAAATGTGTTGGGTTGGGCAGGTCTGCAGGGAATGCCAGGGCAGGGCAAACAGTGCTAGCAAGGAAATGGTAAATGTTAGAAATGGCATCTGCCTGCTCCTGGACAGCTGGGTAGAAGGAAATTTTTTTTTAAATGGTGCCCATTAGTGCTTCAGTGCCTTAAGAAAATTCCAACAGACCCCTGCCCCTTTGGTGTTCCCCCTAAAGTTAGTCAATGAATCTCCTTCAAATGGAGCTTTCCAAGCTGCTGCCTCTACACTGGGACACAGAGCAAGCGAGTTAGTGCCAGGGCCCTTTAAGAGCAGAGTTCAGCTTCCTACTGCCCTCCAGTGCTCCCAGACAGAAGCCCCACCTTGTTTACAAAGCTAGACATCATGGGGGATCATCTTCCCAGAGCAGGTCCCGGGGGCTGGGGTGTCTGACATGGGGCTCAGGTCCCTCAGTCCTTAGGGAAGACCTTCCACATTTGTTGTGTGTCTCTGTGCCAGAGCTGTGGGTCCTGACTAGGCTGTGTCTCTGCTCCTCCTACCTGTTTCAATGTGTTTTTTTCTTTATATCCTATATCCTTAGTTATATAAGAGCCATTCTGCTAATCTTCAGATCATTCTCAGAGATAGATATTCTCTGTGTAGTTGTAGTTTTGGTATGATCATGGGACTAGGTGAGTTCAGGATTCTCCTACCTGACCATCTTGATCCCACCCCCAACACCCATTTGATCTTGAACCTTCCCCTGTTTAATCATAGCCTACAGTAACATTTTTTTCTTTCTCTACCTGCATGCTTGGTGTTGGTGTAGGTGTGGATGGGCAGGGAAAGAGTGAAAATACCCTCCAAGAACAGTTGCATAAATCCAATAATGTTATTATATGAAATCAAAATGTCAACCAAAAAAACCCAACTTTTTTTTCCAAAATAAACCCTAATAAAACCAGTCCTCTCAGAACAAAATCACATAACTGTGGCTATTTTAGCAACAATAATAACTAATATTTGAGTTAATGTGTGCCCAGCATTATTCAAAGCTCATTTAGACATATTCACTCATTAAATCATTACAACAATACTGAGAGATAGTCACTATTATTATTCTTTTTATAGATGTGGCAACAGCTATGGAGAGGTTAAGCAAGTTGCCCAAGAAACCTCAGTGGTGTTAGAACCTAAATTAGAACTCACACAGCCTGTATTCTTAACCACTAAGGAAAGTTAATGGCTCATTCCAGGAAGCCTAGGAAAAATTACAGCTGAATGAGAAGCACAGACAGTTCCAGTAAAGGCAAACCAAAGGAAAGGGTAATAATATAAGAAGACCTGCTATACCAGGTGGCAGTGTACACCCCTATTGCAGAGATGGAAGCAACAGGCTCTGAGGGCTTGATATCAACAAACAAATTCCTAGAGTTATTCCAGGTTGCTCTGATCCCATGCTCATCAAACAACAGCCTGATTCTAATTTGGCTTCCGATATAATGTGCGTACAAGGAGATGTGTTAGCCAGAGGAATCGAATATATATTCCATTAGCAGTTTATTTCTCATTGTAAATGAATAAATTGGCATTCTGGTTTCGTACATCAGCTTCATGTAAACTGTATCAAAGTGTGTAAGCTCTCCTAAGTCTGATCAGCACTAGCAAAGTGATAAAATCATGTTTGTGCTATGCAGAGCTGAGGTTTAGACCGGGTGGGGTGGGGGAGGGTGGAGGATGTCAAAGATCATATTGGACTGTGAGGGCTCTGTTTGGGATAGTGCAGGTGACTTCAGTGAGCGATGCCTGCTATCTTTTATGTGCTATGCCCACTTTTCCAAAGCACTCTAGACTGTATCACATAATCTAAATCACAGAATTAAAAGATTAAAGTCAAGGTTGGAAGAAATTTTAGAGATATCCTAGCTGCTCTCTGGTACTTGAGGGTCCTCTAAAATATCACTTACAAATATTTGCTCAATCACTGCTTCAAAACCTCTGGAGGTTTTTCACCATCTCCTAAGGATGCCCTTCTCGTGTGATGGAAAATGATAAACTAGAGCCAGATCTGCTTCCTTGAAACGTGCAAACATATTCAGGAACTGCTCACACGAGGCCCTGTTTTCTTCGATGTGATGAATGCGCAGGATCAGGAGAAAAATTCTCAAATCCCCATCAGTCTGCCCTTCTCAAAGCTAAGCATCTCTAACTGCTTCAAATATGTTTTCAACGGCCCAAATTTTTATCTTGTCGTTATCTGAGTCACTTTCTTTCAAACCAGTTTTAGTTTAACCAATCACCTCGACGTTATCACTGAAGAGTTTAGCAAAAATAATTCTACTGTGAACTGACTAGCCCAAAAATCATTTTCTAGATAACATACTTCTACCAATGGGCTACCATTGTATCAGCATTGCTCAGGCAACATGACCAAGATGAACTGAAACATCTACATCTTTTTCTCAGCCCCATGTTTCTATGGAGTACCCTTGTTTGTCTACACTTGAAGAGTTATCAGGTGGGTCCTAACAAAAACATTTAGATATGTGGCTTCAAGGAAACAATAAATAATACCCTTCCTCTCATGAAGAGTTTGGAACCAATTGAGAGACACACATAGCAAAAGCATTTAAAGATCAAAACATCAGCTTTGTTGCCAATGAAAGCTAAATGGGAGGGTGCAGCTCATTTACATATCAGCAACAGGCTTCAACTCAGAACCTAGAATTGGAATTCTCAACCAGAGAAGCAAACTCAGTCCTCCCATTTAAGGCACAGAGAAGCAAACCAAACTGTATGCATCCTATAGGCAGCTGTTATACAAAATTAACAGAGGTACCTGGGGCTGAAATAGGCAAATCTACTCCTCCCCACCCCACAACACTTCCAGTTCAAGTGTGAGCTTAAGAAAACCTAAGGGATTTCAAGGAAAACCTTGCCTCAGAAAAATCAGAATAGGAATACCATCCACATTCCTCCAGCTTATTTTCTGTACACATGGGTTTAACCTGATGCTTGTGCTCGAACAGAATCATGGCAATGGCAGCGTTAAAGTGAGGCATCTTGTAGGCCTTTGTCTTAGTCAGTTCGGGCTCCTGCAGTGAAATACCGCAGACTGGATGGCTTAAATAAAAATGCATTTCTCATAGTTCTGAAGGCTGGGAAGACCAGGATCAAGGTGTCAGCGTATTCTGTGCCTGGTGAGGGCCCTCTTCCTGGTGAGCAGACAACTGCCTTCTTAGTGTAGCCTTACATCATCTTTCCCAGGTTCCTTCTTATAAGACACTAATCCCATTCATGAGAGCTCCACCCTCATGGCCTAATTACCTCTCAAAGCCCCACCTCCTAATATCATCACATTGAAGATTACAGCTTCAACGCATGAATTTGGGGAGGACACACATATTCAGTCCTTGGCAACCTCATTCCACTCCTATCTGCATGTGCATCCTTCCAGGATTGCAGTACAGGTTGTGCAAAGACAGGTGGAAGGCAGGACTCAGCTAGGCTCTTCCTCTCCGTGTGGTTTCAGGGCCTCTCTGCGTGGTCCCTCCAGCAGGAGAGTCAGCGCCCCAAGAGGAAGAGAGAAGAAACATCTAGTCCTCTCAAAGCCTGGCCTGGAACCCACAGAGTATCACTTTCACCATAGATAACTGGTAACGCCAGCCCAGCCCAGCCCAGCCCAGATCAAGGGGAAGTGATGACATCGTATTTTAATGAGAGGACTACCAGAGACTGTCCAGTTATCTTTAATCTGCAATAGTCTGCCCTTTGGCCACAAATTGCATTGCCCCACTCATGTAACCAAGCAGGACCCTATGAGGCCTTCCCAGAATAACCCCCCCCCCACTCACGTCCTCTGCTTTCCTTTTGTCTGCAGAACTTTAATCAAAGAATAAATTTAATCAGAGAAGTGAGAAAATTCAGAAAGAAAGGAAAACAGTCAAGCAAGACAAAATAATAATATTTTAGCCATTAAACAAAGTCAAGGACCTTTAGTTCCTCCTCAAGGGATATAGATAACATTCTGAGCCATGTCCTTTGAACTGTTTTGCAGATACTGAAACCCTCCAGAAGGTGGAAGAAATTAACTGTATGCTGCCCACAAGCATGGAGACCCCAGACCAGTTGGAACCAGAAGGCTGATGATGTTGACTCCTGATTACCTCACCACCAACCAATCAGAATAATGTCCATGAGCTGATCACATACCCACAAACACCCTTCCTTCACCCTGTCTTTATAAACCTTTCCCTGAAAGCCTTCAGGGAGTCCAGGTCTTTTAAGCATTAGCTGCCCTGGACGCCTTGCTTGGCGCCTACAATAAACGCTGCACTCTCCTTCACCACAACCCAGTGTAAGTAGATTGGCTTTACTGCCTGCTGGCAAGCAGATCCGAGTTTGGTGGGTAACACTTGCGAAACATGTTTATCTGCTCCCAAAAGTCCCAGCATCAGGTTCAGGCTGTTGTTCCAAGGCCCAGCAAGAAGGGTTCTTACTAGACATTTTTCAGAAATCATTTCTTCCTCTATACTTAGCTTTAAGACACCTCCTTTCCATTTCTATTCTTGTCAACATCACCCCAAAACAAGAACATAAAGTCAAATTAAAACAAAAAAACGTAACCTACATTTGAAAATCACAACAAAAAGCCACATCTTTATTTTTTTTTTATAAATTTATTTATTTTATTTATTTATTGGCTGCGTTGGGTCTTCGTTGCTGCGCACAGGCTTTCTCTAGTTGCTGTAAGCGGGGGCTACTCTTCATTGTGGTGCACAGGCTCCTCATTGTAGTGGCTTCTCTTTTTTTGGAGCATGGGCTCAAGGTGCATGGGCTTCAACAGTTGTGACACATGGGCTCAATAGTTGTGGCTCATGGGCTCTAGAGCACAGGCTCAATAGTTGTGGCATGCAGGCTTAGTTGCTCCGTGGCATGTGGAATCTTCCCAGGGCAGGACTCGAACCCGTGTCCCCTGTATTGGCAGGCAGATTCTTTACTACTGAACCACCTAGGAAGTCCAAAGCCACATCTTTAAATGGCAAAACTAAAGTGCAACTTTGCACTTGAAATTTTAAAGATCATCAGGTCTAGGCACTGGTCTCATTATTAGCCTATTTTATATCATTAGATTATATCATAAGCACAAAATGTCAGCTCATTAAAATCATACGATTTGGCTTGATTTAGTGGCATAATATAGACGATATAGACTAAGCCAAGTTCAGCCTATAACAGTATCACCATTCTCTACTTCATTCAAAATGAACACAACACAAACACAGAATACAGGAGCTAAAGAAACACCTATTACCATTTAGAATCCAAGTTTTCCATCACAATCTCATTTTCCCAAAGTCTCTGAAGAGGAAGGTGAGAGTTAAACCTCAGTATCTGGATATAGGACATGCAGTCTAACGGAGCCTATTAAACTGGAGGTGTGGCCGTCCCCAAAATGGGAAAGCAAAGCCCACTCACGTGAATCTATTCTACAGAAAGGAAGGTAAATCTGCTGGAGAACATTTGGGAAGTACTTTGCTCCCTGATTAAAACAGAAAAAAGAGCTGTTTAGCTACTCTGACCCCATAGCTGCAGGCCTTTGAACTTGACAATAGGAAGATATGATGCTAAAACTATAGCAGCCAACTTGCAACCATGAAGCAACAAACCTGAAAACAAATGGCGGATCCTTTACTGATGGTGGTGCAGAAGCATCCCAGAGCTGTTGACCCAACGCTGGAACCAGTGACTCCAGACTTCGGTCCTGTGGAATAATCAGTGTTATTTTCTTAATCATTTAAACCACTGTTTATTTTGGTATATTGTTACTCATAGCCCAATTTTCTTAATGAGTAAAATTTAGAAATGCTAACATCTAGATAGCATCCCAAACCACAGGCTTTTATCTTGTAAAGAAAACAATATTAAAACAGTTTTTAAAATAAATAATAAAACTTTAATTAAATAAGCACACATGAGGTACTTTATGCCATTACATGTAAAAAGCTTGAAATTAAAGAGCACATCACACATATACTTTGTTTACGTGTATCTCTGTGTGCATGTTAAGGAAAATAACCACTTTTAGAATAGGTCGAAATGTAAAAGGCTGAATAATAAGAAAGGTCTCAGTTAGACATGTATTAAGGCAATCAGTTTATTTACCTCATCATTAATAACAATATACATTCAGAGTGAAATTCTAGAACTAAAATTCCAAAAACAGAAACAAAGATCTATAAGCCATGTATTCTGTAATCTAAAGCTTCAACAACCAATTCACCCCACAGGAAAAAACTAGAGAAATAATAAAACCTACAATGAATGCATAATTCTAAGTGCTATTCAGAAAATCCTGTGTATACACTAGTCCAGGGAAAATGTGATCCTACCAGTTTCAGCTTTCAGGATACATGATAAAAGTAATGAGAGTACGTACTTATATTTGAAAGAAAGAGAGATGAATAAATACCTAAATAAAGGAATGGCAGCTGTGGCTATAAATCCCTTTGCTTTGTCAGCTTGAGTAGGATAATGTAAGATATGATTCATGTTATTTTGATGTTGCTATTTGTACTGAGTGAACTCACAGTCTGATTTCATGAAAAACTGTAATAAGATGTCAATTTACATTGTCCTCAGAAGTGTAGATTTTATCATTTTCTATGGGTATAGCCCTCAAGCTAATACTACACTTGATACTATTCCAGAGAGAAAGGATATAATAAAATTGCCATGGAATTCTTGTTGACAACAATCAAACTTAAAGTTGCAGCTATAATCCATTCATCAGTTTTAACGGAGAATTGTTTAGAGAAAAGAAAACTATAGATTCAGTCAAATAGGCATGGGGCAAGGTAGTGTTGAGAGGTCTGATATCACTATGTTTGTCAGATAAAATAAGGAGGCAATATCTGAGAAAGATCTACACTAAAAAACTATTTGAAGTTTATTTGAAATTCCAGTTTAGCTAGGTATCCTGTTATTTTTGTTTTGCTTTTGCTAAATATGACCACCCTAGATAATAAATTTTACTAAAAGTTTCCTTTCTCCTCCATTTCTTTGGCATCACTGTTGCCACTTGATTGAAGCAGATATATTACAATAGTCAAATTACCTAACATTTATTTTCTCCCCTTAGGAACCAAGAATTAGAAATATATAGACAGGACTTCCCTGGTGGCGCAGTGCTTAAGAATCCGCCTGCCAATGCAGGGAACACAGGTTCGATCCCTGGTCCAGGAAGATCCCACGTGCTACAGGGCAACTAAGCCCGTGCACCACAACTAACTGAGCCTGAGTGCCACAACTACTGAAGCCCACAAGCCTAGAGCCCATGCTCTGAAACAAGAGAAGCCACAGCAATGAGAAGCCCATGCACCACAATGAAGAGTAATCCCCACTCTCCGCAATTAGAGAAAATGCTATGCAGGCAATAAATAAATAAAGTTTATTTTTTAAAAAAGAAATATATAGACATATTTTTTAAAAAAGAAATATATAGACATGTAAGACTCGGTTTCTAACTGCAAGGCGCTCCCTCCCTATAGCAGGATAGTAATCACTGGACTTTTCACTGCCCTGACATGCATTTCACTGAGGACAAATTCATGAGACTCATCTCACTGCCTGAAGGACGGAAGTGCCCTCTATTATAAACCTATGTGTATCCTCATCTGCAGTTATTCTCTCTTCCTGTTACCCTGCAGCCCCCACTCCTCCCCACCAACCTGGGCCCTGGGAACGTGAGGGCCCTGTGTGGATACATGTTTTATCATCTGTTTATCTACAGACCTGAGATACTGTTCCCTGTCCTTGTGGTTGCTCAAACCTTAACTTTAATTTTACCTTTAATGAATAAAGAGGTTTTCTTTAAAGAAATTTCATTGTTATACTGATTTTTTCTCCATATTTCTCTTTCAAGATCTGCCACACAACCAATCACCTGGACCACTTCCATCACCAGACCTGTCACAGCTGCCAGCTCTTTCTCTGTTTTTCACATTTTCACAGGAGAAAAATGTCAATAGATTTCACAAAGAAATGTGAATCCAGAAAAATCAAGATCACATTACATAGAGAGGGGAAAAAAAGACTCAAAAAGTAACTGATAAACATTCATGCCCCTCAGACTTCATATCAGATGCTTAATTAAAAGTAATTCTAGAATGTGAAGTTGGGAGAAGAGAGATACAGAGTTAGGAAATGATCTAAGAAACAGGACTACATGTACATTTTAAAGCCCTCCATGCCAAAGTTTCTCAAACACTGACTATTCCACTACAAATATGACAGGATATTTTGTGGCCTTTTCCCCATGATGACAATACTCATTTTGTTACAATGCTAGAGTGAATTTGTTTTACTAAAGGCAGCACATAATTTTTTCAGAGAAAAAAAATCTTAGTATTAATTTAAAATAATACAATTTGTTATAAATCTCTTTTTAAAAGAACATGTGAATTTCCATCCTCAGTTGTCTCACTTCTTAAAAAAACAAAGATTTCAAATGTCAGTTGATTAATTGAAATAAGGTATATGAAAAGTGCTTTGTAAATGTAAAAGCTCTATATGAATCTGAAGAAGGAAATAAGCATTTTTTAAAATTTATTTATTTATTTTATTTATTTATTGGCTGCGTTGGGTCTTTGTTGCTGCACACGGTCTTTCTCTAGTTGCTGCAAGCGAGGGCTACTCTCCATTGCGGTGCGCAGGCTCCTCATTGTAGTGGCTTCTCTTGTTGTGGAGCACGGGCCCTAGGCGTGTGGGCTTCAATAGTTGTGGCACATGGGCTCAACAGTTGTGGCTCACGGGCTCTAGAGCACAGGCTCAATAGCTGTGGCGCACGGGCTTAGTTGCTCCGTGGCATGTGGAATCTTCCCAGGGCAGGGCTCAAACCCGTATCCCCTGCATTGGCAGGTGGATTCTTTACCACTGCGCCACCTACAAAGTCCCAGAAATAAGCATTTTTTAATGTTTTATTTATTTAGTAGAATTTCATATAACTGTAGGAATTGAACAGTAAAAAGTTTTTAACCTATCGATCAATAGACAGTTAAATTATAACCAAATGGATTTTTAACCGTATTTGTTATAAACTCATTGTAAAATTTTTAAGTTGTATCAGCTTTCTAAAAATGTTTGCTACCATGGTTTAGTCTATATGTGTGACTACTCCATATACCTGACAGTCCATCTACCTGATTTTATAAACTTAGAGTGAAAAGGAGCCTTGAATTTTCTGTGTCTATTTCATTATTAAATTGTGTTTAATTCCTTGGATATTTTTATTAGGCAAATATTTTTGTATTTAATTCCCAAGAGCATAAGAATAATATATACTCTTATTCTCTGCTGTAATATATTCTCCTACACAGATCTATTATGACCATGAGAATTAAACAAAAAGCCCATGAAAGCCAAGATGCCATTAACCCATTGGTGCATCATGATGGGGCTGGACTGTAGGGACTTAACACACACGCCTCACATCACATGTTCCACACAGGGTGACGCAGTTGGGGGCTACTCAGTGCCCGAGCTAACGGCAGCTCCTGGCTCGCCAAGGCAGAAAAGGGAACCGGTGAAATGTGCATAAGTGCTTAGACGTGTAAGTGACAGAAATCATCTCAACTTATATTTCATTGTCCAAAGAAAGTCACATGGCTTCAAAAAGTACAACTCAACCTAGCGCCCAGAAGAAGAAAAAACTGAGTATTTGTAATAGTCTAATACCTCACCCACAACAATAAAAGTACATTTATTTGGAGATTCACTATCCTCTGCATATATGCAGAATTATTTTTCATCATTATAGAAAGTCTGTGAGTAATACAGGCAGAGACCATAGAATTAAATGCTAATTTTAACAGACACTTTTCAGCTTCCACCTACTTGCTCTCCTCTGATATCTGGTACCACTGACCACTCCTTCCTTGCAGCACTCTCTTCCATTTGTTTTTCTAAAGCAATTTATCTTTCTTCCCCACTGTTCATTCCCCACTCTTTCTCAGGCTCCTTCAGGGTTTCTTCTGTCTCCATCAATTCAGAAACATTGGTTTTTCTTCAGAGATCTGATGTTCAAATGCTTCTCCTTGATTCTGTTTCTCCAGACGGTGCAGCACAATGATCGAGAGAATGGAAGACAGGCTGAGTGGAATGTCGGCTCTTCCACATCTAGCTGTAATTTGGACAAGTTAATTATTAACCTCTCTGTGTCTAAGTTTCTCCATCAATAAAACATGGATGATAAAATATAGCGTGCCTCATAGAGTTGTGATAATTTCACGACTTAACATGTGCAAAGCAGTTAGAAGAGTATTTGTTACACAGTATTTGTTACATGTTAGCTGTTAACTGTGCATTATTTGACCGTTTTCACTATCATCTCTTGACTGAGGACACTCTAATCCGTATTACAACTCTAGAGCTGATTTCATGAGTTCTAGAGCCATATATTCAATTCCATTCTAGATATCTCCAGCAGTTCAAATTCAAATTGTCATGGCTTCCCTGGCAGCACAGTGGTTAAGAATCCACCTGCCAATGCAGGGGACACGGGTTTGATCCTTGGTCTGGGAAGATCCCACATGCTGCAGAGCAACTAAGCCCAAGCACGACAACTATTGAGCCCACACTCTGCAACTACTGAAGCTCATGTGCCTAGAGCCCGTGCTCCACAGCAAGAGAAGCCACCACAATGAGAAGCCCGTGCACCGCAACAAAAAGTAACCCCCTGCTCACTGCAACTAGAGAAAGCCCGCACACAGCAACGAAGACCCAATGCAGCCAATAAATAAAAATTAATTAATTTAAAAAAACAAATTCAAATTGTCAACAGAAAGGAAGGCACCATCTTTCTTCCTATACCTGCTTTTCTATTCACGTTCTCTAGCTAAGGTAATCATACCAGCATCCACTCAGATACCCAAGCTAGAAAACTGCACAAATTTAATTTGTGAGCAATTTTATTTCTACCTTAAAATCCATCCCTTCCTTACTTTTTTTGCTGTTATCGTTATTATTTCTTGATTCATTTTCTGCTCTGGGCTCCTAACCCCTTTTGTCTATTCTAGCTCAGTCACTTGACTCTACCAAATATTATTGCCAGGGTGATCCTTCTAAAGTTAAAATCTCATAACATGTTCTTCAGAAAACTTAAACACGACACACCCAGCCTCTCAGGCTTCCCTCTACTTTCTAACCTCTCTTTCACGGCAAGCATCCAAGCCGAATTTTCAGATCTGAGAAAACATGGAAGTGGGTAGTGCCCACATTGCACACTGGAGAATGAAACAAATCAGAAATCACAATCCACGACTCAAGCAAAGAAAAAATAGTTTCAAAAGATATACCCCAAGGGGAAGCCACAAAGCAAGAACGGAATCTGAACTAAATTGTCTTCCATTTAAAAAAGGAAGAAAAAGCAAATAAAATTAGGGGGAAGTAAAAGAAATTTGGAGGTAATGATAGGCATTGAGAGAGATTTTTTGAGGCAAGAATGGTAAGAAAGGAGACTTGAATGGCCCTGAATGCATTACGTGTCTGCCTAAGGCTTCCTTCTCAACTCTTACCACCTCCTTAGAAGCATCCTGACTTAGAGCGAGAGCAATGCCAACCACTTCCCCAAAGGCAGCGTGATTTTTCTCATCTTACACATTCCATTCCTACTGTGTGGACAAACTCATCCTTCCCCTCTCTTCCCCCGGTCACTCACTCTCACCTACTCCCCTGCTGAGGCACCACTCCCTCCAAGAAGTTTTTTCTAACCCACCCGCCAGTCCAGATTTCAGCGCTCTTCTTTGTGTCTCCATCTACCCATAATGCTACTGTAGTTCTTTCTATAATGTGTTGTCACCCTCTACTCACCTGTCCAACTCTTACTTGGTTGTGAAATAGTTGGAGGCAGGAACTCAACTCTTACTCCTTGTGCCTAGTATACATGTTCCGAACACATAAATTCTCAAAGAAATTGTGTTTGAAAATGTGAAAACTGAATCAGCAAATAAAGTCATTGATTGACACACAATATATCAGGATAGATCTGAATTAATCTGTCCATTCTCCTAATCCTCTTGTCATAAAGAATATGTAGGTGCCACGTCACATTTAAATTGGGATCAGTTAATTAAAAACCACAGGTATGTCAAAATGCTCCTTGGAAAGTTACACCTTGCCATGTCAGCATTAGGTTTTACGAGAAACTGAGCTAATAACTTCACAAAAGTCCTGACCATAACAGCTTAGGCTAGTTTTCCTGGAATTTGTTTCTTTAAGAGAAAGGCTAATCTTATTCATCCCCATCCATTGAAATTCAAATTTCTCAGCTAACGTGGGCCACTAATGCTTAGTTAATTCAATTCAGACTACCAGAGTAGTCTGGACACTCCACAGAATGCAACAGAAGACATGCAATCTAAGCAGAGCAGATAACAAGGTCAGACATGCCAAGTGCACATAAAGAAGAGAGCTAAGATGACAACATGTTTTACAGCCTTTTCTTTGGATTTGACAGAAATTTTGATTTTTAAGTTTCTAAGGAAACAGTTTTCAAGCCTGTTGGTCTATAAAGTAATCAACAGGCTTACTTATCATGGACTTGGCTAATAACAAAGATTATTGTGAAGAATACAATGTTTTCGGCATCACATACGTTCTCAGATGGAGCCAGAGCTCGAATTTGAACAAAACAGCACTGTAGGGTGGGTTCAGTGCTGTACTGTGCGGGTGGCAGGCACACAGGCTAACTGGCTGGCAGGCAAAGTCTCAGACTCTCTTTGTCCGTCTACATTCCTGAACAATAAGAGCCTTCATAGGACTTGCTTGGGCTTTTCAGTCTAATAAACATAGATAAAACTCTACAACATACTCCAGGACAAAGATTTAGACTGTTGTTTTCTCCCTCTAACTGGCATCATCCATTATTTAGGATGATTTCTCAATATTTTATCAATTTATATGTCTCTGAAACATCTTTCCTCAAGCGCAGATATTACGTATAATACTTCTAAATGATTTAGGCTGCCGTTTGAAGTTTGAGAGTATCTTCTTTCTGGAACTTCATTCCATCATGGAACTTTTATTTCTTTAAAAATTAAAGACTTTCAAAAGTGACAAAACAATGAAATAACTTTATGAATAATCCCTTAAACCATTATTTATATATTTTTTTTTTCATGAGACAGTGAAACAAACAATTCTTAGATCCCCAAGTAGAAGCTGTCAAAATAGGAACTTCCCTGGAGGTCCACTGGTTAAGACTCAGAGATTCCACTGCAGGAAGCATGGGTTCAATCCCTGGCAGGGGAACTAAAATCCCACAAGATGTCACATGCTGCGCAGTGAGGCCAAAAGAAAAAGAAAAAGAAAAAGAACTAGATGTGTGTGTGTGTGTGTGTATGTGTGAGTTTCCCAGGGCTGCTATAGCAGATGACCACAAATTCCAGGGCTTAAAACAACACAGATGTATTATCTTGCGATTCTGAAGGTCAGAACTCTGAAGCAGATCTTACTGGCTAAAATCAAAAAGGCTGTGTTCCTTCTGGAGGTTCTGTGGGAGAATGCAATTCTTGCCTTTTCAGTTTCTAGAGGGTCCTGAACTCCTGGGCTCCTGGCTACCTCATCCCAGCCTCTGCTTCCGTTCTCAACTCTCCTTCTCTCCTTCTGATTTTGTTGTCATATCGCCTTCTCCCTCTCTGACCCTTCTGCCTTCCTCTTATAAGGGTCCTCATTGGGAACCCCTGATGGTCCAGGATAATATTCCACACCCAAGGGCTTAATGTAATCACATCTGCAAAGTCCCTTTTGCCACGAAAGTAACACACTCATAGGTTTGGGGGATTAGGGCATAGACATTTGGGGGGCGCATTATTCCACCTACAGTAATATGCAACAAATTAATTGGGGGAGATACCGATAATGGATAAAGGGAAGAAAAGAAGGGGAAACAGCTCAGCCTGTGACACAGGTCTGAGTCGTGTGAAGGAAAAGGGAGGAGGAGGGGGAATTGGTGGAAAGAATGTGATTGTGGTACAGGGCTAAGAAAGATTCGTCAGGTCTATGGGGAGTCCGTCGGCCAAAGTTGCCTGTTACCAGCATGAATGAATAAGCATGAAAACTGCCCTCTGGGATGAGCCTGCTTGAGCACCCGCACTGTGCTGGGTCACTGGCCAGGAGCAGCAGGAGAGCATGGTGCAAAGTCAAAGTGAATCCAGAAGGGCAAAACACAGGCAAGTTTGCTCCCTGCGACAGGGAGCCGAATGGCGCGATTTCTTAGCCACCACGGCTGTTGAGTTCCTTTACAATCAAAAAGAGCCGTAGATTTTATCTATCCCAGCCCCTTCTCTTCATATTTATACACTCACGCATTTCATTTTCTTTTGTTTCCTTTCAATAAGCATTTATGAGATGTCAGGTGCTGAGGCCCATAATTCAAAGACATAATCACTACCCACAGGAAGCTAGCAGTATTGCGGAAAACATGTAACAATTGTAATACTACCCAGAATAAATATGCTAGAGCATGGCCATACCTCCCAGGTTACCTAGGAAAATTTATGTCTGTTCTCTAGTGCCCCATCCAATCAGCACCTCATCTGACTCTCCAAGTGTCCCCATCAGGATGACCATGTATATGATCACTCTAATTATGGGAACACATACATTTAATCCAAACCAGCAGGGAAGGAGTAACAGTTAGAATGTCCTGGATGAAGTACTGACTCAGATAAGAGAAAATGAGAAGTTAGCTGGACAGATGATTTGGGGAGGATGAAAGTAGTGATGTGGCAGCTGTTATAAGGGACAAGTTTCAGACAAGCAACAATAATATTTATTTTTTTAATGAGCAATTTTTTAAAATTTATTTATTTACTTATTTACTTATTGGCTGCGCTGGGTCTTCATTGCTGTGTGCGGGCTTTCTCTAGTTGTGGTGAGCGGGGGCTACTCTTCGTTGCCATGTGTGGGTTTCTCAGTTCAGTGGCTTCTCTGGTTGTGGAGCACAGGCTCTAGGCGTGGGCTTCAGTAGTTGTGGCACATGGGCTCAGTAGTTGTGGCTCGCAGGCTCTAGAGCGCAGGCTCAGTAGTTGTGGTGCACTGGCTTAGCTGCTCCGTGGCATGTGGGATCTTCCCAGCCCAGGGCTCGAACCTATGTCCCCTGCATTGGCAGGCGGATCCTTAACCACTGAGCCACCAGGGAAGTCCAACAATAATATTTAAAAAACCAATGGCCTCTACCAACACGGGCAAATATTTTAGAATAAACAGATACTAGATACATACAAGGTAAAGACGAGAAGTGAAGCAGAGCAGGTGAGCTAAACCCAGAACATGATCACCTGCACACACGTTGCCATGAAGTGAGTTTATTCACCAGTTAAATTCAAGAATTCAGAAATAGAAGTAACACTGCTGTTTGAGAATTAATGAAACTAAAAAGAACAAGTACTTGAAATTAGGATACCATAGCTTTTTCAACATTAAACTAAGGGAGTATCTGCAGAGAAGGATATAAAGCCTCTTAGAAAAAACAAAATATAGTTTGCACAGATTTATAATACAGAGATCACTATTTAGAAATTAATTTTAGCTTGAAAAAGTTTGAAAAGAGCAAACAAATGTCTAAGTCTGGCTAATAAGAAATCTCTATGAAGCATTCATAGAATATCCAGCTTTATACAGTGCTACTTTCTGCTAAATCTTCCAAGAGTCTCTTTGAGGGGAAAAAAGGTATCTGAACAAGGTGACCTGATATATCATTATTTTCCATAAGTTAGTTTAAGATGTAATTGTGTTCCCTAAAGCACTAAACTATCTTCTTCACTTGTGATTTTTAACACTTACAGCAAATAATAAGTAAATACTGGGTTGAGCTATCTGTTAAAGCAATTCCCAGATTGAGATGATACAGCAATTATTATGTGATAAAGATAATTTGTATATTGGGACCCTGAAAAAAATCCAACCTAGATCAGATTGGCAATAACTATTCTAATAAATTATTCTATTGAAACTAATATCATTGAGCAAATTGAAAATCTTGGCTATTTACCACCACAGTAATAGCACTTTTCTGAAGCTGTCTTTAAGAAAAAGATCGTATTTAGCTGAGAAAAAGACAAGCTTTTAACTGTAATTATAAAACTTATAATTCCTCACACCCAAATTAATTTTGCTCCTAACGTTTGAATCTTATTAAAAATAATCATTTTATTTTTGTTCCCTTTTCTTTGAGTTTGAGCCATCTGTGTCTAGAAAACTGTAGCTAACAATAATGATATCAACAAAATATAACTGATAGTAGAACTACAAATCATCTATAAAATGATACTTAAATTTTAGCTGATTAAATGATGAACCAAAATGTTTGTCTATCCCATAACAAGGAATTCATTTGTCTTGCAGCTCCATTCAATTCTTTGACATATTTTTATCTATCCCCTCTGTAGTATACTGCATTATACACGCCCCCCTCCCCCAAAAAATAAGTAAAGTACAAGTCCTTACGTAATCTTATTTGGAAATAAGATCTTTCCAGATGTAATCAAGTTAAGCTCCTACTGGATCAGGGTGAGCCCTAATCCAATGACTTGTGTCTCTATTAAGAGAAAGGAGTGGGAGATTTGGACACAAGGACACAGATGACATACTCACAGACAAAGGCCGTGTAATGATAAAGGAAGAGATTGCGGTGATGCAGCTACAAGCCAGGGAACACCAAGGACAGCCAGGAGCCCCCAGAAGCTAAGTGAGAGGCAAAAAATGGTTTCCCCTTCAGAGCCTCCAGAAGGAACCAATCACGCCAATATCCTGATTTCAGACTCCTAGCCCCTGCACCATGAGAGAATAAATGTCTACTGTTTTAAGCCAACAGTTTGCAGTAATTTCTCAGGCATCCCATTTGAAACACAGTCTCAGTCATCAGGGCACATTGGGTCTGCCCTTTAGTGAAATCAGTTACAAATGCCTCATATTCCAGAGGAAACTTTAATCTCAGCTTTAAAAAAAAAAAAAAAACAGGAGGAGTTTCTGTGCAGACGCAGTTCTTGTGCAGTCTCGGCACAATTAGGATGCTGGAGAAAGATGCCGAGGAACTCATGTCAGTTAGCAGCGTGACTGTTGTTATTATAATTGTATCATTATTTTCCTGTGGAACATTCTTATTAAACATGGTTATAGTGATGAAAATAGAACTGGTCTCATGAATGAAGGACTTTCATATCTCCAGAACGCAGGCACTTTTATTCTGAATCGAGTTTTAGGAAGTCCAATTAAATTTAGTAGAAGTCTTAGAGGAGGGCACCAATGGGAATTCAGAACTCACTGCTAACACCCTTTCCAGAGTTGTCTTCAGGAAGGAAGACATGCACATGAGACACTAACTATGCAACAAATTTAGAATTATTTAAGACAGACTAATGACTCTCAACTTGAAGTAAACTGATAACAATTTAATGGGTTTATTTATTATACCAACCAGATATTTTATATTATTATTTTATTGGACAGATTTTACAGGTTTTATTGATCATGTTTTACGTTACTCCTCTGACTTGTGAGAGGGAATAAGTGAAGTCTGTGGATTAGACAAGTGGCTATGACAGAAAGGCTAGAAACAAATGAGTGCACTGTGAACTTGGGTACACAGTTTGTTCACCTTATTTTCCGGGGACTTGACCCAGTTATACAGTCTCTTCCTAAAGGTCCATCCCTAGATACAGGAGCCTCAGAACAGCCAAGAGCAGAGAAAAGTGCCACAGGTTCAGCTCTGTGAATAGTTAAATCACAAGCCATTTTTTTGAAACAATGAACATAAATTCTATGAATCTATATTCAAAAATAATACATAATTTATATTCAAAAATAAGCTACAAGATATATTGTACTACACAGGGAATACAGCCAATATTTTATAATAACTTTAAATGGAGTATAACCTTGAAAAATCATGAATCACTATACTGTACACCTGTAACTTACATATCACACATCAACTATGCTTCAATAAAAAAGATAAAGTAGAAAGCAGAGTATTAATAATGATGCAATACAAAAACAGTTCTGGAAGAATTTAGTTTTAAGTTTTAATCTAAGAATGTTTGGTACATATTAATCATTGGGCCTGAAAAATTAAACATTACAAGGTGAGTAACTACCTACCAAGACAGGAGGAGCACAAGTGCTCAACTATTTCAAGTGTGAAATTCTTTTTCTTTGTTTTTTTTTTTTTAATTTTTCACCAACTTACATGCCTAAGGGTCATATTTTAAAATTTGTAACTGAGCCCCTTGAGATTGTCCATTTTCCTCAATGTTGGGCCCATTTCTTACTTCAATAGGGTTAAGAGAAGTCTCCCCACTTACAACCACTGATACCTCAACTCAATCGTGAGGCCTTTTCTGGACTCAGGGTGCCCAATCCTTTCTTTCAAACAAAAACAACCATTGAAATGGAGAAAATCAAATACACACAATGACATGTGGAATGGGCCATGTGTTCACTCTAAGGAGAGGTCACCACTCAGGTCTGAAACAGAGAATTTTTAGAAAGACTTTACATTTCTTTTCAGGGACATAAGAGAAAGTTGGTTCTGGTGTTAACATCCAAAATGTCAGCCTAGTGGAGAGTTTTGAAAGAGGAAATGACCAGTTCGTGCTAGGAATTAGAAGACAAGAAAAGGCTTTATTGCTGTAACACTAAAAGGACTGTGTCCCCTGTTAATGATAGAGTCATCTCTGAGGTGAGCCAACAAGATACAATTTCTATAAGGCAATTACAGGTTTTGTTACATGTCACTGTAATCTTAAAGAATGCCTGGATGCCTCCTCTGTAATGGTATGCAATCATCTCTGTTTCATATCATTGTCTTTGACTAAAAGAATATATCAAATAAGATAACAAATCTGTTAGAATGATCACATATCTTGGAGGTGAACTTTTACAAGAAACGTATTCATTACCAGTAGTAAAACAAATTTTTAGGCAAGTCCTCTGAGTTAGAATAAGAACTTTTTTTTCTCTAGTCTACAAGAGGCAGCTTTGTGCAATGAATAACGGTGAGTATTTCCCCACATTTTCTTTATTGGTACCTCAGTCATCATTCCAAGACTCTTCCTCAAGGTTGTCAGGTATAAGAGAACTCACCTCTTTCCGTACACTATAACAATGTCTAATTAATTAAAAAACCGTATTGACTTGTTAAGGATAATATTTTTAAGGGAAAGAGAGAAATATCCCTTTTGTGTCACTGGAAATCACTAACTGATTACGAGACAAGGCAGAGCCTGACTCTCAGGTTGCTATTACAATTCAGCTTGCACATGGACATTGACTGTCAACAGTTTATGTTCAGCCAATTAAACTTAGCCCATAACAATTCCTCTCCCTAGAATCAAAGACTGAGCAAAAGTTAATAAAAGTAAAAGCTATTATTCCTGGCAGTTTGCCCCAAGGCGTTATAAAGGAAATAACAATGCTCTCCAGTGCACAACCTTACCTAAAATTTGCTAAATTTTTATAGAAAACAGATTGAAAATAGATTGACATGTCATCACCTCTGAAACTGCTATTTTTTATGTATATGGAATATTCAATAAATTAATCAGTCACTAGTTTAGAATACCTAAAAGAGTGGCCTTTCAAAGGGTATAAACTAACTCCACATCCATTCAGATAGAACCTCATCAGCAGAGTTCTAAAGGCAAACAAATTTGCAATGACTGAGGCTACTCTTTACGGATCGGCTGCCCAGTTGATGAAGAGTAGCCCCAAGCAACTGTGCACAGTGCTGAGGAAGAGGGCTTGAGCAGAGTGGTGCTGGTTTGAAACAAATATCTGCAGGAACGTAAGAGAACAAAAACTAATAGTTGATAGTAGGCATTGTTCTAATTTCTCTGTAAGTGTTAACTCTTTCAATTCACCAAAGCACCAATATGATGTAGAGAGCATATTTATTTATATGTATTTATAAAAAAATCTTTTTTAAGCTTTAGAAAATTGAAGGAAAGAGAGGTTCATCAACTTAAAAAGGTAAAGTAATGAGTAAGTAGCAGAACTGGGACTGGAACTGAAGGAGCCTGCGTCGGGAGACCATGCTCTCAACTACTGTTTTTCGCTCATATAACAAAGAGTTTGTAACTCTTGGCCCCTGGAAGGAGACTAGAATTTAACATGTCATTCTGTTATAAAAACTGTACATTTTCTTACATTGAGTTCTCATCCATCTTAAATTTACTGTTTTTTCCTTTTTCTAGATCTGACATCATCCCAAAGAACCTACGAATAACTTTAAAAATGAATGTTCCTTAAAATATTAGACAGATAATTTTTAAAATTCTGTTCATCAGTTACAGAATGGGTAAACAGTGGTGTAGCCATACAAGAGAACGTTACTCTGGAATAAAAAGAAAGACACTAGTAACACATACTAGCACACAACTGAAAAGCATCATGGTAAGTGAAAGAAGTCAGACACAAAAGGCTGCAAGCTATGTGATTCTATTTATAGGACATGCTTGAAAAGGCAAAGCTGTAGGGACAGAAATCAGAACTCAGGTTGCCAGGGGCTGGGGGTGGACAGAGGAGACTGATGACAAAGGGAAACAAGGAGGATATGGGGGTTGATGGAAATAATCTATACCTTGATTGTAGTAGTGGCTGTATGACTGTATCTTTTGTTAAAACTTCTAAATACTTTTGTCAAAACGATAAATCTAAAAAGAGTGAATCATACTGTAAATAAATTACATCTCAAAAACCTAACGTTTCAAATAACATTCCAGAAAATTTCTAAGTAGCCAAAATACTGTTTGAACATATCCGTTTATAATATATTATAAAAGTTTCCATTATAAGAAGTCACATATATTTGATGCTGAGAATTTAATTGGTTTATATGATTTTACATCAGCTGACAATCAGAGGGACTTGGTTGCTATGACGATACCTCTGGCTGACTTGGCAGTTTGCTCGCACAACATCTTCTTGTCTACCTCAATGAATCTAAGAATTACGGGGTGTAGTATTAGAACAGAAAGAAGCCAACAGGCACATCTAAGAATAGAAATTATGGTCGAAGCTACATAAATAGACTGGGCTCCCTAAGGAAATTATGGGCTCATATACACAGTAAGACTATAATTAAGCCAGGCACATTTATAAAAGGAAAAAAATTTGTGTCAGTCCAGGTAGGTTATTTTTAATCTACAAAAAAAACCAAAAAAATAAATAAAAACAAAATCTTAGTAACTTCAAACCACCAAGTTTTATTACATATCTATCCTGCATCCACAGGAAGGCTCTGCTTACCCTGGTCATTCAGAAATCTGTGCTAATGAAGAAACCACCACCCCAAACATTGTTAGAGGGAAAAGAGAGCTTGGGGAAGCACTTAATGGGTTTTAATTTTCCAACCAGAAGTGACACATGACCTATTCTTGTACTTCCTTAACTAAATAAAATATTGGCCAACTCTACATTCAAATGAGTGAAAAAGTTCAATTCTTCTTATAAACAATTTTTAATAGTGCAAGGCAAGCCAATTGTTTTAACCCCAAATGTCTTCTTTTACTCTTTATATAGTTTTTTGAAGTCAACGAGAGAGATAATTTATATACAATTAAAAGGCAACAATTCAAAGCATACAATTCATTGCTTTTGAAAAGTATATACATACATATACTTTATATAAGTATATATAAAGTTTATATATAACCATGTATGTAAGTGTGTGTGTGTGTGTGTGTGTGTGTGTGTGTATCTACCCTCATAACAAAGAATCCCATCACCCCAAAAGTCCCTAGGGCTCCTTTGCCGTAACTCTCCTATCCCCAACCTTGACTCCAAGCAAATAGTGATCTGCATTCTATTATCATAGATTTCCCCCTTTTAGAATTTAACATGTATCGCACAGAATGTAGTCTTTTGATTTAGCTTCCTTGACTAGAATAATGGTTTTTAGACTCTCCCATGTCATTATGTGTTTCTGTAGACCATTTATTTTTTATTGACAAGCAGTTTTCCATTATACAGATACAGCAAAATATGTTTAGATATTCACTTGTTGATAAATATTTGGGTTGGTCCAGTTCTTAAAATTATTATGCCATGAATATTCAGATATATGTATCTGTATAGACATTTGTTTCACTCCTTTTGGAATTTAGAATTGAAAAGTGATTGTGTCATTTTTTATTTCCACCTATAACATACAAGAGTTCCAGGTGCTCCACATTCTCACCAAATATTCTTGTAACTATGTAGTAATAGCTCATTGTGATTTTAATTAGGATCTTCTTGAAAATTGTGATGTTTAGCAGCTTTGCATATGCTTTTAGACCATTTTTATATCATCTTTGGGAAACTGCCCAAGACTTTTACTCACTTTGTTCTCAGCTGTCTTATAGTTGAGTTTAAAAATTCTCAATATATTTTGGATACAAACTCTAACATGAATACAAATCAGTTATAAATACCTTCTTTCAGTCTGTGGCTTGCATTTTCACTTTTTTTTTGTTTTGCTTTGTTTTGTTTCGTTTTTTGTTCAGGGCCAGGAACCATCTCCTTGTTTTCTCTTAACTTTTTAAAAAAATTTTATTTCATAGTGGAGTATTGATTAACAATGTTGTGTTAGTTTCAGGTACACAGCAGAGTGATTCAGTTATACATATACATGTATTTATCTTTTGATATCATTCAAAGAGAATTACTTGTTTACTTTGATGAAATTCAATCTGTCAATTATTTTCTTTCTGGTTTTGATTTTGCTCTTTTATCTAAAATATTTTTGCTTATCCCAAGTTCATGAAAAAGGTCTCCTTTGTTTCCTTCTCAAGAGTTGTATAAGTTTAGCTTTTCTGCTAAGGTCTGTGGTTCAGTTTTGTTTATTTGTTTTTAAGATATCCAGTTATTCAAGTACCATTTGTAGTAAAGACAATCATATTTCCATTAAATTACCTTAAGAGCTTTGTAATGTCTCAATTGACCTTATATGTATGAGGTTATTTCTGGACTCTCTTCTGTTTTGTTTGACTATATATACATACATATATATAATTTTTCCAAAATTAATTTGTCTTTATTACTGTAGCTTTACAGTGTCTTGAAATTATGCAATATAAATCTTTCAACTTTTTTTCAAAATTATTTTAGCAACTATATAAAGGTATTTTTAATTTCCATATGAATTTTAGAATTCACTTATCAGTTTCAACAAAATTAAAGTCTATAAAGGTTGTATTGATTCTATAAATCAATTTTGGTGGAATTTATATACCAGGAACACTGTAAGTTTCTTCAGTCATTTTTAGCTCTTTGTTAATTTCTCTTAGCAACATTTTATAGTTTTCAGTGTAAATGTCACCTATATATTTTGTTATATTTATTCTTGTGTATTTCATGTGTTTGACTCTCTCATACATGATTTTTAATCTCAATTCTTGGTTGTTTGCTCCTAGTAAGTAGAAATAGAATTGATATTTTTATGTTGTTCTTATATCCTTCAACCTTGTTATGTTCACTATTTGGTATAATGGGCTTTTTACAGATCACATAGACTTTTCTATGGACTAGATCATGTTGTCTACAAATATAGTTGTACTTCTTCATTTAAAATCTGTGTGCCTTTATATCCTTTTGTTGCCTTATTACACTAGCCAGAACCTCCTGTGTAATGCTGAACAGAAATGGTGAGTGTGGACATACTTCGATTTTGAACTTGAAGGAAAAGGGTTAAAATTTTTACCTTTAAGTACGATGTTAGCTTAAGATACTTGAAAAGTATCTCGATAGGTATGAAGTGGTTTCCTCCTATTCTGAGTTTGTAAGAATTTTTTAAAATCATGAATTGGTATCTATTTTTTAAAAAATTCCTGGAAAAACTGATGTGATTATATGTTTTTTCCTCTTTATTCTGTTAATAGGTGATTACATTGATTTTTAAATGTATAACCAACCTTGCTTTACTGGAATAAATGCCACTTAGTCATAATATATTTTCATTCTTATATATTGCTGGATTCAATTTGTCATTTTTAAAGGATATTTGTATCTGTTCTTTTCTTGTAATGTCTTTGTGTTTTGTATCAGAGTTATGATAGCCTTATAAAACAAGATGGGATGCATTCTCCTTTCTATTCTTCTCCAAATGTTTGTGTAGGATTGGTACTATTTCTTTCTTTAATGCGTAATAAAAGTCATGAGCAAAGCCATCTGGACCTAGATTTTCTTGTGGAGGTGTCATGTTACAAATTTGATTTCTTTAATATATAGGATGTTACGAGCTAAATTGTATCCCCTCAATATTCATGTTAAAGCTCTAACTACAAGTTCCTCAGAATGTATTGGCATTGGAAGATGGAGCCTTTAAAAAGGCCGTTAAGTTAAAATGAGATCAACAGACCTCATCTAATATTACTGGAGTCCTTATATAAAAGGGAGATTAGGACAGATGCACACAGAGAGGAAAGACCATGTAAAGGTAGAGTGGGAAAAGCCAAGAACAAAGTCTTCAGAAGAAATCAAAACTGCCTACACCTTGATCCCAGACTTCCAGCTTCCAGAATTGTAAGAAAATAAATTTCTGTTGTTTAAACCACTCACTCTGTGTATTTTGTTATGCAGCCCTAGAAAACTAATACATGAGCCTATTAAGATGTTCTGTTTCTTCCTGTGTCAACTTGGTTATGAGTCTGCTTCAAGAGTTTGTATGTTTCATCTGTGTGGTCTGTTTTATTGCGTTTTATTTGTTCAATATTTGTTCATATTGTTCTCTTATTTTCCACTTAATTTCTCTATAATCTATGGGAATATCACTTCTTTCATTCTTGATGTTCATAATTTGTGTCATCTCTCATTTTTCCCTACTAGTTTGGCCAGAGAACGATCAATTTTAATTACCTTTCTTTTCAAGAACCGGTTTTTAGTTTTGTTGCTTCGTCTCTATTGTTTGTGTTCTTTTTCGTTGATTTCTCTTTTTATGTTTTTTCCTTTCTTCTACATATTTTGGGTTTAATTTGTTCTTTTTCCAACTTTTTATGGTAGATGGTTAACACCTGATTTTAGATCTTAATTACCTCCCAACATAAGCATTTAAAACTATAAACCTCTGTCCAGACACTGCTTTATCTGCATTCCATGGCTTTATGTTGTGTTTCATTATTATTAAATTCCAAATATTTTCTAACCTACCCGTTGATATTTTCTTTGAGCTATAGGTTGTGCAACATAAAGGTTGCTTCCTAAGGTTGACTTTAATGGGTCATGGGGATTTGTTTAGCTGGTTGGGGGCATGATTACGGTCAAAACTTCAGGTTGGCCTCATCCTGCTGCTTGAATTCCTATTGACACTGACCTTAATTAAATGCTCTATGAGATGAATAGAATGGATTGGGCCTAGACACTGCCAGTTACATTAATCAGAGTGGTTAAGACTGTGACTTACTCACGGGAAAAATTTACCAGAAGACAAAATGGCATAGAAACAAAAGTAAATACTGTTAGGACACAATTCTCCATGGGTTTCTGCAGATCTTATGAGCAAGTCATGAATTGCCTCTGGTTTTTTACTATCTTTTCAAGAATATTTTAATAGCAACCAACCTTGGAAAATAGAGATATTGATTCCTTTTGGAGCAAATATCAGGTATCCTCACTGTCCAGTATAATAAAGATAATGTCTCCCTCAGAAGCAAGGGCTAGGCATGCTTACTTTCCATTATAAAAGATTCAGATTCCTTAAGATCTGAATTCCTCTCCTATAACACACCCCAGTGTTATACACAATTCTTTGCATTCCCTGTGGGAACTGAGATTCAGGAAACCAACACAAAAATACATGTACTCTGGTTACTATTATTGCTGCAAAAACTGTCTTTTGTCTTAAATCCAGTAGACTTGTGTCTCTTGCGAGCTCCCATGAACCTATGACAGGCTAACATGTGAACATACAAGTAGGGTAAAATTTTACACAGCCCCTTCAGCGTTCTTGACACTAAGTTTCCTGCAAATCAGCTCAGTCTTTTCAAGGTTCATTTTTTAAGCTTTGTTAGTGTGGTTCTAGAGTAATCCTTACTCTGTAGCAAGTTTAGCCCCTCTACTAAGGTATGAGACCTTGATAGGTTCTCTATCAAATGCTGACTCTGACTAGTAACCACGCAGATGTCTCCCAGGCACTTGTGAGTTACATCTTCACAATTGTTCTTTGCTTGACCTTGTGAGACTTTTTTTCCTACATGAAGACTGAAAGGTCCACTTCACTGAGTTTTGGAGCTCTCTCTCTATGTGAATCCCAATTCTCTATCACTCTGCCCACAAATCCCACCTGCTAAGACCTCCCTGAGCTACAAGCTCTGTCTCCTCAATTCAATAACACTGCCAGTCTCTATGGCTAGTCCTCCCTATACCGCAGTCCAGACATTTCCTTTGGTCAGAAAGCCATGGTATGTAGGGTTCACCATGTTTATTTCTCTTCTCTCAGGGATCAAAATTATGTACTGTCTATTGCTCTATATATCAAACAGATGTTTCATATATTTCCTTCAGTTTTCTAGATGTTTATAGCATGAAGGCCAGTTGTACACAGTTAAATCCCTTAGCAGCTGCTTTTTAGTATTTAAGACTTTTGTGTGTGTGTGAGGTGCAGTAGTTTTCATCTTAACTCTCTTCTCCAATCATTGATTTATGTTTTCCATATAGAATCTCTGTCCTCTAATTTCAGTTTTTTGTTGACTTTTCCTCCTCCATGTAAGTAATAAACACAAAATACAATTTCCGACCTTTCAGCCTTAACATAAATATTTTGTTTCTCCTGCTGTAGGTTTAAGCTCACAAATTACGGCTTACATTAAATATCTGAGCATTCTTTTAAATATGAATGTCTTCTGTCTAAAACTAATAATTTCCCCCAGTCCTATGAATAATCCACATTCCACGTTCTACCAGTAATTCCTTTATTTTCTTAAACCAAAATGAAGGAATATGAATTTAATTTAGTGCCCTGTTTAGTTTAGGCACACTCTATTGAATTCCACATTTAATTTTCACAGAAGTAGTGCTAAAGCATATGCTTCCATTAATTTACCAAACGCCTTCTCACAATCTATGACATCGTCCTGTCTATACATTATTAAGGGGATAGTAGACCTCCTGATTTCATCTGCACTGAGCAGATAGAAAGAGGTACACCCTCTTCATTTTGAACTGAGTAAAGAAGAACATACCTCATTTGATTACAAATATATAACTTTTAACACAGTTCAAGGGAAACACTCACCAGAATCTTAAATCTTGCTTAGTGGAAGAAAGACAGAGAGATTCTATACTATATTACTTCACAAAAGAGTATTTAGATGGAAGTACTTTGTCAGACTCTATCATTATCAAAGGTCACTAGAGATTATCTAGGGAAAATGATGATATCATTTTTCATAGCTATGTCTTTCTTGTTCCAAAATCTAAGTTTAAAATATATCCATTTGAGCCAGGTGGTGACAAAGGACTATCAGCAATGTCAGTCTAATATTTTTTCCACACATCAAATGACACCCTTGAGGGAAAAACTCATCTGTGATTCTATTTTAACCATATAAGCATGTTTTTCTTACAAGAAACTGCTTTTTTAAAGAAAAATACAAATGTTACCTGAGATTTAAAAAATAATTCTACGAGACTCTCTATTCAACTTAGTTCCTGAAAGACAATTACTGCACAAATAGAAATAATGAAAACAATATATCTAATACTTCTTTGCACTGGACAATCTTATTGAGGATGAAAGGACACTCACCCTTTTGCTCTGTTACTTGGCAAATCCACACCTAATGATCTGGGGCTATTGCAGAGCTCCAGGCTGCTCTCTTGGCTCCTTCTTGTGTTCATAACTAACTTATTGCTCTCCTATAGCTGAGTTTAATTTTGCTACAAAGGTGAACAAAATATGTTGCTTTCTTTTCAATGCATATCCTCATGAGGTTTCCATATTGAAATTCAGAAGGTCATGTAAGTGAATTATAACACAGACAAGAAAAATTTAAAACTGAATCTCAAGTATTCCTGACCCCAGAGTCCCTCCACAGATGAAACCCTCACTGGCTGCCTCAGTAACTTCTGACACAATGTCATGATTTATCCCCCACAGGGAAGAGTTTCTTTCTACCATGTCTCCCTTGCAGACTCACAGATATTCACCTCCTCAGCTGTTTCTCAGATTCATGGATGCAGAGTCTGTACCCAGATCTGCTGGAGGTTGAGATATGAAATCAAAATGGCACTTTACTCAGTAACTTTCAGAATATTAATGACTAATAGAACCAGAAACTAATTTCTTCCAGCCAGTACACTGTCAACATCAGTGTGCTTCTGGGAAGTCAAAATATAAATTGAAAATGACTTGATGGCCACAAATTAGAGCATGGGAAGTGGGACATAAAATTCAAATACTTAATGACATCAGGCAACCTAAACCATTCCTCCTTAAAGTAGCATTATATTGGACACCCAGATAAGACAAAACATGTCTGCAGGTCAGAATATTCTTCCATAAGTTTTGGCATATTGTGTTTTCATTTTTATTTATCTCAAGATTTTAAAAACTTTTTCTTTTGATTTATTTAATGACCCATTTGTTGTTCATGAGCATTTTGCTTAATCTCCCCAAATCTGTAATTCTTGTAATTGATTTCTACTTTCATACAATTGTGTTAAGAAAGGATGCTTGACATGGTTTCAATCATAAAATTAATGACTTGTTTTGTGGCATAACATATGATCTATTCCAGAGAATTTTCCATATGTAATTGAGAAAAATGTGTATTATGCTGTTTCTGGATGGAATGTTCTATATGTCTGTTACGGCTATCCATTTAAATGTGTAGTTTAAGTTCCGTGTTTCTGTACTGATTTTCTATTTGGATAATCTATCTACTGCTGAAAGTGGAATAGGGAAATCCCCTGCTATTATTGTTTCACTGTCTACTTCTCCCCTCAGAATTGTCAATATTTGCTTTATACATTTAGGTGCTCATATGCTGGGTGCATAGTATTTACAATTGGTATAACCTTTATATATCATACACAAATTTGTATATTGTATACAATTGCTGTACACCCCTTTATCATTATATAATTATCTTTTGGTCTTTCGTTACAGTCTTTGGCTTAAAGTCTATTTTGTCTGATGTAAGTTACAGAAAAGGACAGAGCAAAAGCAGTTCTAAGAGGGAATTTTTCAGCTTTAAAAACCTACATTAAGAAACAAGAAAGTCCCATAATAAAAAGCCTAGCTTTACACGTCAAAGAACTAGAAAAAGAACAAACTAAGTCCAAAGTTAGCAGAAGAAAACAACAAAGTTCAGAGTGGATCTTTGAAATGAAATAGAGACCAGGAAAACAATAGAAAAGATCAGCAAAACTAAGAATGGGTTTTCTGAAAATATAAAAATTTATCTGAAAAATAAATAAAACAAAAATTGACAAACCTTACACTAGACTAAGAAAAAAAGAGACAATTCAAATAAATAAAATTTGAAGTGAAACAGAAGACACTGTGACTGATACTGCAGAAATACATAAAATCACAAGAGACTACTATAAACAATTACATGCCAACAAACTGGATAACCTAGAAAAGCAGATAAATTTCTAGAAACATGCAACCAACCAAAATAAATCAGGAAGAAGTAGAAAATATGAATAGGCCAATATCAAGTAAGGAGACTGAATCACTAACCCAAAACCTTTCAATGCAAAAAAGTCCAGGACTGGATGGCTCCACTAGTTAATTCCACCAAATATTTAGAGAATTAACACTAATCCTTCCCAAACTCTTCTAAAATATAGGAAAGAAGGTAATACTTCCAGACTCACTTTAAGAAACCAGAATTACCTTAATACCAATGACAGACAAGGTCACTACAAAAAAAAGAAAATTTCAGACCCATATCTCTGATAAACATAGAGGCAAAAATCATCAACAAAATATTAGCAAACAAAATCCAACAATATTACAACAATACAATACACACATGATCAAGTAATATTTTTCCAGGAACACGAGGATAGTTCAATACCCACAAATCAATCAATGTAATACACAACATTAAAAAATGAAGGATAAGAATCATCTGATCACTCAATAGCTGCAGAAAAAATATTTGATAAATTCAATACCCTTTCATGATAAAAACTCTCAACAAACTGGGTATAGAAGAAATGTACCTCAACATAATAATGGCCATATGTGACAAGTCCACAACTTACATCCTCCTCAAGGACTAAACACTGAAAATTTTCCTCTAAGACAAGAAATAAGACACTACCTTTAGTCAACATACTACTGGAAGTCCTAGACAGAGCAATTAGGCAATATAAATGAATAAATAAAAGGAATCCAAATGGGGAAGAAGAAGTAAAACTGTCTCTGTTTTCAGATGCTATGATATTATATATAGAAAACACTAAAAACTTCATCAAAAATCTGTTGAACTAATAAAAGAATTCAGTAAAATTATAAGATACAAAATCAATATAAATAATCAATTGCATTTCTATATACCAACAGTTAAAAAGAGAAATTAAGAAATCAATCTCATCTAAAATAGAATTTTTTAAAATACTTAGGAATAAATTTAACCAAGGAAGTGAAAGATTTATATACACTGAAATCTGTAAGACATTAATGAAAGAAACTGAAGAAGGCACAAATAACTGGAAAGATATTCTATATTCATGGATTGGAAGAATTAATATTGTTAAAATATCCTTATAACTCAGAGTGACATTCAATGTAATACCTATCAAAATTCACAGGGCATTTTTCATCAATAAAATCAAACAATCCTAAAAATTTGTATGAAATAATAAAAGACCCTAAACAGCCAAACCAACTTTGGGAAAGGACAAAGCTGGAGGTATCACACTTTCAGATTTCAAACTATACTGCAAAACTATTTTAACCAATATGGTATGGTATTGGCATAAAACAGGCAAATAGATCAATGGAACAGAACAAAGAGCCCAGAAATAAAACTACACGTATATGGTCAATAAATTTTTGATAAAGAAGTCAAGAATATAAAATGAGGAAAGGATAGTCTCTTCAATAAATGGTATTGGGGAAAATAGCCACATGAAAAAGAGTAAAACTGGGCCATTATCTATATTGTACAGAAAGAATCAACTCAAAATGAATTAGAGATTTGAACATAAGACCTGAATTCCTAAAACTTTTTTAAGAAAACATAGGAGGAAACTCCTTGACATTGACAAGGATTTGATACCAAAAGCAAAAGTAGCAAAAGCAAAAATTAAAAAATGAGATTGCATCAAACAAAAGCTTCTATAAAGCAAAGGAAATTATTAACAAAATGAAAGTTACCCCCATGGAATGGGAGAAAATACTTACAAATACGTATCTGATAAGGAGTTAATATCCAGAATATACAAGAAACTTATATAACTCAATAGTAAATCAGCATCATCACCATCTAATCTAAAGGGGGCAAAATACCTAAATATTTTTTCAAAGAAGATACATAAATGGCCAACAGGTACATGGAAAGGTGTTCAACATGACTAATCATCAGGGAAAAGCAAATCAAAATTACAATGAGATATTAGGATGTCTACTATTAAAAAATTAAGAGACATCAAATACTGATGGCGAGTGGAGAAAAGGGAACCATGGTGTACAGCTGGTGGGAATGTAAACTGGGACAGTCACTATCAAAAAGAGTACAGAGTTTCCCCCAGAAATTAAAAATAGAACTACTATATGATCCAACAATTTCACCTTTAGGTATATACCCAAAGGAAATTAAGTCATCACCTCAAGGAGATATCTGCACTTCCATGTGCACTGCAGCATGATTACAATAGCCAAGGTATGGAAGCAATCTTAGTGTCCATTAAAGGATGAATGGATAAGGAAAATGTGATACATGTATACAATGGAACATTATTCACTCTTAAAAAAAGAAGGAAATCCTGTCATTTGCAACAACATGGATGAACCTGGAGAACATTTATACAAAGTGAAATAAGCCAGGCAGAGAAAGACAAATACCACATGGTATTGCTTAAATGTGGAATCTTTAAAAAAAAAAAAAAAGGAGTCATAGAAACAGAGTAGAAAGTGGTTGCCAGGACCTGTGTGGGTTGGGGGGTGGAGTCAGGGGAGGGAAGGGAGAGGGTGGTAAAAGGGCACAAACTTTTAGTTATAAGATGAATAAGACCTGAGGATCTAATATATAATAACATGGTGACTATTTGGTAACACTGTATTATATAACTGATATTTGCTAAGAAAGTAGAATTTACACATCCTCCCCCCAAAAAATAAAAGGTTAAAAAAAAAGAACATTCTCTTTTCTGAGCACCACTGGGACTTCTGTGCATCCCTACCATCTGCATCCCTACCTTTTCTTGCTCATCTTTCCATTACTGCCTAATGCTTCTCCTGAATGACAAACCCATTCATTCTTTAAACAGATTATTGCCTTCAAAATAGTTTAGTGTCAAGTCTAGCTTTGGCTATGAAAGCCATTCTGTTTCCTAAAGCTAATGCTGAATATCTTTATTCTGACCCATTGCAGATTAATTATGCAATTTAGCTTGCAGGAAGCAGGCTTAATTACACATTCTTGAGAGGGATCTCTTTTTCAGTAAATATAACAGTTTATATTCAGTCACAAGACAGAAAGAAACAACAACAAACTATTCACAACTTCTTACCTTCCTATCACTACCACAGATGTTTGATTTCTGCAAGAGTAGCCCTGTTAAAAAAATACAGAAGGGACTATGCCTGGATCTCTTGCTTGATTTGAGCACTAGACAATTAGGCATTATATCCCAATACTGTACTACAAAGTCTTGAAACATTATTTAGACCCAAACTGATCTTGGATAGAAGAAAGCATTAGATTTAACAATTAGTAAAACATTCACTCTCCGGACACTTTTTTCTAAAAAGTTTCCTTTAGAGGTTTTTAAATCGTTTTTTTAGCCCACCAGAGTAGATTCAATTATTTACTTAAAAGCATCATTTTGGTGTTTGAAACAAAACTTTCAGTATAGCTGAAGGAACCCAAACCCTGCACAAAAAGCCCAAAGATCGGAATCAAGATTCTACTTTGACCATTTACTATGTACCTTGAACATTATCTGCCTCCCTGGTGAGTGGAATGTTTTCTTAATATGTAAAGTGAGAAACTTTTACCAGATGGGCATCTAAATTTATTCTAGGTATTGACACACTATTCAAAATGGATCTGAGAATGAAACCCATTGAAAGTCTTTAAAAAAAAAATAGGAATAAACAGTAGCAATTTGCAAGGAGGGGAAATTTGCTACGCCACTTTCCAATTTATTCATCTATCAATTCATTCATTATTTGATTAAAAGTTGTTGAGAATCCTTCTCATGGAATATCCTTCTCACACTGGGAATGCATCCGTGTCGTTCCACGCCTTCATTCCTGGCTGGGGCTGCCCAACCACCATCTTTCAGTCTTTACAATACCTCCTTTCTGGTTTTCATTCTCCTGGCTAGTCTGTCCTGCAATGTGAGGAAACTATAGTTATGTGTTAAGAGGTAATCAGAATAAAAGTAAAATAAAAATAATTGCCTTAAGAAATGTCCTATGCCCATAGTGAGTGCAGCAATAGATCTGTATACATACATTCAGTTGCAACAAAGTGGACAAGGTAATTCAATGCAGAAAGAGAGCTTTCAGATAAATGGTACTTGAGCAACTGCATAACCATATGGAAAAAATAAATGCATCTTGACCTTTACCATACACAGTACAAAAAATGTCTTAAAACAGATCACAGATTTAAATGAAAAGTTAAGATTATTAAGAAAATAAAACACTAGAGAAAAATTTTGCAGCCTTGTGGAAACCAAAGATTTTATAGATATGACACAAAAATTATAAACCATAAAAGAAAAACATTGATGAGTTGGACTTTATCTAAATTTAAAACTTCAGCTCTTCTTTATATACTGCTAAGAAAATAAAAGGTAAGCCAGTGACAGGGAGAAAGTATTCTATAGCTATCAAAGGATTTGTATCCAGAAATTTTCTTAATTTTTTAAATTCTTACAAATCAGAAAGAAGGCACCCAGGTAAAAAAGAGCAAAACATTTCAGCAGACACTTTGAAAAATAAGATAAAATAACCAAAATAATATAAAAGGATGTTCAGAACTATTAGTCATCAGAGAATTGCAAATTATACCACAATGAGATGTCACTACACACTCACTAGAGAGGCTAAAACTTAAAAGCCTGACAAATATCAAGTGTTGGTGAGAATGGAGAGCAACTAAAACTTTTATACCTTGATGACGAAAATGTGAAACAGCAAAATCACTTTGGAAAAGAGCTTGGCGGTGTCTTATAAAGTTAAACATGTGCTTACTCTTTGACCAGCCATTCCAATTCCTAGGCATTTACCCCAAAGAAATGAAACGCTGTCTCCATACAGTCTTGAACACACATGTTCGCACAAGTTTTACTGACAGTGGTCAAAATTTGGAAGCCATTCAAACACCCATGAACTGGTGAATGGATAAATAACCTGTGGTATATCCATACAATAGACTCTCGCTCAGCAGTCAAAAGGAACAGACTACAGACACGCAGAACAACAGGAGCGAGTCTCTAAAACACGATTGACACTAAGCGAACAAAGTCACACACAAAGAGTAAAGACTAGTGTATGGTTCCATTTCTGTGGAATCCTAAGGAAGGCAATAGTATAATCAACTGTGATAGAATACAAATTAGTGGCTGCTTAAGACCAAGGTTTAGGGGTGGAGATTAACTGGGAAGGGACACGGCAGACCTTTTAAGGTGATTGAAATGTCCTAGGTCTTGACTGAAGAAATGCTTACATGGTATCAAAAACTCATCAAAACACCTTTGTCAAAACCCATCAAACTCTACACTAAAAATGAATGCAGTTTATTTTATGTACTTCACACATGAAACAATTGACATTTTTAAAATGAACCTATCTCAACAAAAAAAGAAATTTAACCTAATTTAAAAAATTAATGAGTGGAAAGGAGAGATTTTCTCTCAAAAACTCAAAATTTTCTTTATTTACTCACTATAGATTCTATACATCTTCAAAGAAATACTGTCTAGATATCGATTTAAGACCCTGCTGCTTGGAATGACTGAAAACCTTCTAGAGACAAGTGAAAAAGTGATATACTACATATTCCAACCAGTCAATATAAAATTTATTCTATAATCTTAGGATATTTTTAGTCATTATAAAATTTATTAGATAAATTATTAAATTTTTGACACATTTATGTGTGTTGCCACAGAGTTCCAACCAATGACTGAAGTGAGAGTAATAATTTAGAATGCTGAATCTTTAAGATAAAGCAATTCTGAATACATTAACAAGTCTCATTTTATGTAGTATCAAAGAGCTGATTTTCAGCACATCACTAAAACCTTATTCTATAATGTAGTATACTCTATTATTTAAAAATAGTAATAATACATGAGCTTTTTTCATATCATGTCCAATGATGGATAGCGTAGATACAGTGAAATATTTATTAAATATACTGAACTGTTATATCAATTTGCTATTGCTCTAGAGCAAAGCCCCCAAAGTACATAGACTGAAAATCACCACCATTTTATTTGTTCACAATTCAGTGGGTCAGCAATTTGTGTGAGGCTTAACTGGGCAGATGTTCTGCTGGTCTCACTTAGGGTAGTCTGTACAGGGCAACTGCAGCTGGACAGTCTAAATAGCTTCAAGCACTTATCTAGGAATTAGTGGGGAAGTTAGGCTGGGCCTCTCTCTCATGCTCTCTCACCTTCAAAGAGGCTTTGTCAGCACTGCTGACAAACCTCCACAAGAATGAGGGCAGAAGCCACGGGGTCTTTTGAGACCTGGGCTTAGAACTCCTACATGCAGTATCACTTCTGCTCTAATCTATTGGCCAAAGAAAGTTACAAGACCAGCCAGGATTGAGGAGGATGAAGAAATAGACTCCATTTCACGATGGGAAGAAAGTCAAAGGACTTGGCAAAAGGGCGTGTATAGAAAGATGGGAGGAGTAAGTGCCATTTTATGCAATTTATACAAATATTAATAGCGTAAAATATAAAAATTTAAAACTTAACTTGTAACTGAGTTACAAGTAATATCTCCTAATCCATCCCTTACTGACAGCATCTTTTAGTAATGAGTACCCAGTTTTACAGCTCCTTCTCTCTTAGAATTAGTAAAAGGCCATGCAGATTTCTGGCCTAAACATGATACCATCATAATTCAAAATTTTTCCTTATTCTGAAAATTGTATAAAGCTACAAGGTGAATTGTTCAAGTTTCACAAACATCAATTTCAGGTATTTAAACCTCAGACTTCAGAATATAGGAAGGCGTGCGTAACACATCTCCAAATGGTCAGATTCCATGAGGAAAGAGATTCAGGGGAGTGTTGAAGGGATCACAGATGGAAGATTTCAAAAAGTGACAACAAGAATATACTTTTTGAGGAACAAAGCTGAGTTATTTGTAGTGAGGTGGATGGACCTATAGTCTGTCGTACAGAGTGAAATAAGTCAGAAAGAGAAAAACAAATACCATATGCTAATGTATATATATGGAATCTAAAAACGAAAACAAAAACAAAAACAAAAAACAGTACTGATGAACCAAGTAGCAGGGCAAGAATAAAGTAAAGACGCAGACATAAAGAACAGACTTGAAGACACGGGGCATAAGGGGAAGCTAGGACCTAGTGAGAGAGTAGCACTGACATATATACACTACCAAATGTAAACTAGATAGCTAGTGGGAAGCTGTTGCAGAGCACAGGGAGATGAACTCGATGCTTGGTGATGACCTGGAGGGCTGGGATAGGGAGGGTAGGAGGGAGGCTCTGGAGGGAGGGGATATGGGGATATATGTATAAATACAGCTGATTCACTTTGTTGTACAGTGGAAACTGGCACAACATTGCAGAGCAACTCTTCTCCAGTAAAGATCTGAAGAAAAAAAAAAAAAAAAACTAATGGACTTAATAAAAAGAAAAAAATGTTTTTGAAGATGAGTTTACCTTGGGAAATAAAGCCTATAGTCTTTAAAGAAGGAATAAGAAAAGTTAAGAAAGTCAGTAGAGGCTTTCCTATAACTGGTCTAACAGAGAAAGAGAAGAGGTAGAGCTTCACACACACACACACACACACACACACACACACACACACACACACACACACACAGTAGAACCCTATATTTAGGAATCACTCTGTCCCTGTGTCATATGATTGGGGGAAGAAGGGAAGTTTGGGTTGTAGAGACTAGAAAGCTATACCCCTCATCCCTAAAGGAACCTCTTTCAAAAGTAATGAAAGGGAAATTCATAATAATATCACTGTAAAAATTCAATGCCATGATGTTATAAGAAAACTTCAGAAAACGGTAGCTAAATCATCTACAGTGGAAAAACATGGAAGAGGAAAATGTGTATTAGAGAACAGATAAAATTTGTGAATATACATTCCGCCATTAGAAAAAATAGTAACTGCCAATCAAAGGAGACGACAAAACTAGGGTGCAGCTACCCAGCATGGAGAGAATGGACAGAACAGGAGGAGAGATTGTGAACCGATAGGAAAGGACTTGAACAGAGAACACAGAAATTCAGAGCAATAAACATAATAAATGGAGTTTGCATAAGAAGAATAAATACTGCAGGAAGCACACAATGGTCGTAACTGTGAAAAACTTAAGCAAGTGAAGAAAAATAATTGCAAGAAGTAGAAAAAATAAAGACAGCTATATAAAAGATACGCAAAGCAGATTCAATATATACACGTATCTGCAAAGAAAACCAAACTACAGAGAAGAAAAAAATATATACTTTATAATTCAAAAATAGTGCCGTGAAAGAAAACTTGAATCCAGCAACACTAATAGCAGAGGAAATGGACCTGAAACTTTCTACTTGAAGACATAACCTAGTAAAGTTACTGGGCATTGAAACAGAAATAGAAAGATGCTTAACATTATAAAACACTGATATTCTGCTTAAAGGCAGGGTGATGCTTAATGGGGAGAATCTAGAGGCATTCCCACAGAGGTCAAGAACAAAGCAGTGCTCACAATCACCACAGTTATTTATCACTGTATTGAAGGGACTAGTCAGCTCAATTAGCCAGGAAAATAAAGGTATATAAATTGAAAAGAAGATGTGAAATTAACACTATTTGCTGATGAAATAACTGTAATCTTGAAAATCAAAAGCATAAACTTAAAAAGTACATAAGCAATGAGAGACTTTAGTAACATGGTAGGGCAAATACTTGACATAAAATTTAATAGCTTTAAATAATGAAATCAATCATAAATTTGAATGGCTAGAGGGAACACAGCCATATAGATATAGCTAGAAGACAGGTCTCATTTATATTGCCAAAATGAAAAGATAGTCAACCAAAAACAAAAGGTTTGAAAAATGATGCAAGTATTATATAAAGACATCAAAACACTTTGAAAGGTACCCATGGTCTAGGTGAGTTTACTTTGTGAAAAATTGGGAAATTTGTTCTAAGTTAATTTCTAAACTAACTCAATTTTTTTATTTCTCACAAAAATACAAACTAATATTTTATTAGAAAATATTCTGATTCTATTCTAAAATTTCTTAGAAAATACCGGTTTAGAAAAAAAGCAGCTGATTCTAAAGTTCCTGCGGAAAAATAAGCAGATAAGAATAGCCAGAAATACCTCTGAAAAGGAAGTAAAATGAGAATGACCACTACCAAACTTCCAAACATCCCCAGACCCTGTAATTCACGTCATGTGACGGTGATAAAAGGCAGACACATTAGTGAAACAGAAGGAAAAGTGCAGAAAGACAACCAGATGTGGATGAAAATTTGTATATAATAAAGATAACATCTCAAATCACTGGAGGAACATTAAATCACTGAATAAATAGTACTGAGATATCCAAGTAGCCATTTTGTGAAAACAAAGCTGACTCAGAATCTACACAGTCCATCAGAATAAAGTACATTAACAACAAAGAATTAAGTATAAAACCTAGCTATATAAGTAATGAAAGGCAAAATGAAAGGAAAAGGTAAAATTTCTTCATAACTGAGGAGTGAATCTAACATAATGCCCTATGCTTGTGTTGAATGATACAGAACGGATATAATCTACTGTTTTTGTTCTAAACAATATTAGAACCAGGCAAAAATATCTTAGCTGCTTCTCCAGGAAATAACAGCTCCTATAAGATAAGACTAAGAACTAACTTAGCAAGATTAACAGCTTGTTTACCCAGGTGCCCGTCAAGACCTTCATTTCATTATTCTCAGCGGCCCAAAGCAATTTTGTCATATATTTTGCACAATCTCAGCCAACTCCTCTCTTGTAAGACTTGCCTTACATTCTTCCCTCCAGGATCTCAAACCCTACAAATCCGTGCCTTAATTTCCTCATTCTGAGATACTACTTTATTCTGTCAGGTTGGTATACTCACCTACTGTGTTACTTAACTGAACTAATTAGCTTAACTTTATTTGAGGAACTGTTTTTTTTATACTTGTCTTTTGAGGAGTCCACATGTGATATAACCATCCCTCAAGATCCAGAAGCCACAAAAGAAAAGATTGATAAAGTCAATTCCATAAAAGTGAATGAAAACTTCCATATGGCAAAACACCATGAGAAAAGCCAAAACACTAACCATGAAAAACATTTATGGCAAAGGGTGAAGTTCGCTAATATATAAAGTAAGCCATAAATTGAGAAGCAAAAAAAAAAAAAAAAATCCAACAGAAGAATTTAAAAGAATGTATAAAAGACATGAATAAACAGTTAATAGAGAAAAAAATGTAAGTGCTTTTTAAGCACTTAAAAACACCTATCTTAAAACAAATACCTAGTTTCATTCATATGGAGATGAATAAATAAGCAAGAATTTCACACGGAATAGTTGGTAGATGACACATAGGGTGAGACACATAGGGTGAGAATAAAAGTGAGCTGAGAATTCGAAGCCTAGGTTCGAGTCTAAAACTTTCCAGGGCCTGGATAAGAAACACCATTCATATGTTTACCCATGCAGTCACTATTGCAATTAGCAATTTTTTAGCATTTCTTGAGATTTTATTGTGCTTCAAGCACATTTTATTACGTCTTGCCTTGATGAAGATGAAAAAGAAGAGATACATTATAAAAGGATAAATACTGAGCACTAGGTTTACAGCAGGTAGCAATGCACACAGTGAGACTGTGCTGAGAAATCTTGGTGTTGTAAATGCTCTGAAACTCACTTAAGCGAAAGCAAATTAACAGGTAATCACAAGAAACAGCCCCTCCCCCGCCCCACCTAGACATCTGCAGCTCCTGGCTTCTCACACTTGCCGACGCGGATGCACACCAGAATCTGGATTCATTCAAAGAATGAAAGGAATGTCAACCTACATGGGAACGAGGGAGAGGTTGGGGAGGGCCCTCTTCCTCACGTATATTAAAAAATTAAAGTTTCCTCGAAGTTTGTAACTGGTTAGAAGAAACAGAAATATAATAAAACCTGAAGAACTGAAGCTATCCAGGGCTCTCTAGAATGTTTCACCTCCTTCTCCCAGGCCATGTCCAAGGCAACATCTCCTCAACACCCCTGGTCAGCTACTGATAGGAAGAGATCATTCCCTACTCAGTTCCTTGCTGCAGGATCCTCTTTGGAGTCTGTGCTTCTTCATCCCCTTCTAGCCTCTTATATCCACACTGCCTCCTCAAATTTAACACTAATCCTTTATAGTTTCCTTCCTCCCACCTTTCTGCTTATTCCATGTCTGTGCTTACGCGGCACACGGGTGACCACAAGTCATCCTTTCTCTAGTTTCCCAAAGTACATCGTGCCTATGTTTTACTCAGCATGTATGTTATAGATTGTTTATAATTAAATGTGAACATTTCTATTTCTCTCATCTCTTGAGAGTAAGTCTTACGTGTGTAGCTTCTCCTCCTAGCAAAGGATCAGGCACATAGAAAATAATACATGCTTAATGAGTGAAGAAATGCAAGACAAAATAAGCTATGAAACTCTACAGTAGTTCCACGCCCTGCACTGTAGTATATAAATACTACATAAATATCAACCCATTTCTACAGAATGGGTTTATGTTGTGTATGCATTCATCCACTCACGCATTCAACAAATCTGGATCTGAACATATACCATGGGTCAGGCAGTCTTTCAGTCTACAAAAGAAGATCTTTATAATTTAGATAAAACTGGTTCACATCTGATCATGTTCAATAATTTTACCTAGCAGGGTCAATCAGTAAAACAATACTTCATTATTTTTTATGCTAAAGAATCACTTGGAAAGATTTAAAGCCGGAGTTGGCATCAAGACCTTGTCAACGCATAGGCCCAATCGAATCTATAGCTACATCTGAAAGCTCCCAAAGGAGCAAATTAAAGTGGGGTGTTTATAACATCTTTCAGACCCAAATAAAATATCAACTCTGTTCATAGTGAACAAATGCAAAATAACTTAAAACCATATGATGTATTAAATAAATCTTAATACATGATAGTTTTAGGTGGCCTTATTTAAATACTAAACCCTAACTGCATGGAAAATAAATTTATCCAAAATATTTCAATCCCTGTAGGTTCTGAACACTAATGTTTTAGTGAGAAAGTTAACCATGAAATACACATTTAACTCTTCATATTTTCATTACATATATAGAACACTATAAGTAGTGAACGTATTATATAAAAATACCATCAAATAGTAATATGACAGGTGCTTTATTGTAAATGCAATCTCTTCTCTAATTTCTAAAATGTTCCAAGAACCTATATTGCGATTCCTTAATTTATTGAAAACAATGCTGCAGTAACAGACGTTACTAAAAAATAAAAATCTAACTTATTTCCTTAAATTTTCCAAAATTAAGATTGCTTAAGACCATTATTTACCATCAACCTCAACCCATCGAGCTTTTTTTTTTAAGAACTTTTATTGAGATACAGTTAATAGATAATAAACTGCATATATTTAGAGTGTACAATTTGGTATCAATAATTTATTTAACAGTTCATTCCTGTTAAGAAAAAAACTAGAATGTTAGAATATTGCTTAATTTTTATTTCAAATAGCTTACCATCTCATAAGGAAAAGAAAATGGAAATGTCCCAAAATAAGGTAACAAGTTATTTTAAAATATTGATCACTCTGGACGGCTTCTCAATAAGGAGAGTTTAATGAAACCATATGTTCTCAAAATGTTTTCAAGGCTGAGAAGGTAAGTTCCTACACTGAACATGAATCTATATTTAAGACAGCAAAAAATCTATAATTGGGTATAAACTGAAAAATTAAACAATTGAGATTATGTATCTATTATATTAACATTGTATGATAGTTTTTAAGGGATAGAAAATCATCCCATGACATTTTTTAGTAGTTTAATTTTACAAAATATGAAGGAAATAAGGGAGCCAAGTTATTATTTTTTGTTTCTATCACTGCCAATTTCAGAATACTTTTCTATTTTAATAAAACTACATTATTGTACTTTTTTTGTATATTACCTCATGAAACTTCAGGAAGAAGAACTTCTGACTGGCAGAAGTCCAAGTTTTAAAAGAAACTGCAGTACATTCAATAGTTCATATAAAGATGAGATGTTTTGAATTTTAAGTGACCCTGCATTTGAAAGAAAATTATGTTTATAAAAATGGGCTTCTATTTCACTCATCATCAGAAGGTAAATCCAGGCAATTTTAATGTATCCATGAAAGAGCTTCAAAGAGCCAAGAGGGAAGGCAGAAGCTTTCATATTTACTTTTTTCTTTGAACCCCGTGCACATACCCTTCTCCTCTAAACAGCTCATTTTCTCTTAATTCCTAGAAGTTTTTTGTGTTGGTTTGGTTTTTTGTTTGTTTGTTTTCCGTTCCTAAAGATGTCTCACAAACTCAGCTCTGCAGCTCAGAATTCTTGGAGCATCAGTTATCTACAGATTCATTTTTCTGTGGCCTTTCATGTTGTCCTTCAATAAGAACTTCGGAAGAAGAGAAGGAAGAAGAGGGGAAAAGCAGCAGCTTTGACAGCTACTAAGATACCAAAACTTGTTACCGCAAAGGCTGCACTGTAGTCAGAGTCATGACAGCCTGCGTTCAATAAGAAAAAAAAAAAAAAATCCAGTCTTGCCCCTCTATATTCTTCTTGTGATTTCCAGGAACTCTGGATACATTGTACATAAATAAAGAGTAAGGTACATCTTAACTAGTGATTTTATCTTTAAAAAGTATCATGTTATATTTGCAGCAACATGAGAACAGGATGTCAGTGTCAAATCTGGTTTCCTTTGATGCATGATTTATTTCAATTACCAAAAACAGTATCTAAGTGCAAAAATTTAAGCTTATTGACTTCAGAAATCATGCCTTTTTTGTACTTGCAATTCTCTTCCTCAATCCAAATGGCATCTCATCATTTTTTTTTTCACTTTTGAGACCTTCTGATATGGATGTGTACATATTTGCATGTATGTATGTATATCATAGGAAAATTATATTTGTTCTTGATATTCTCCACTGCATTCAAGGAATAGTAGAGCTTGCTAGCCAGAGGGTGCTTTGTTAGCACAACAAGGCTAAGAAAACAGGGATATATATTAGAAAAATAAGAACCAAATTGCTCTAATTTTAAAAAGGAGGAGATAGAAATTTGAAAAGACTATCCATTGGCAGTGGATTGAGAAAAGGAACCAGATCTAGAAAAATTTATAAGCCTGAGAGGGTCCATCCCTGTCTCTGCAAATAGCCCAACTTCATTCCTTTTTATGGCTAAGTAACATTCCATTGTATATATGTACCACGTACTCTTTATCCATTCCCCTGTTGATGGACATTTTAGAGACGTGGATGTACCTAGAGACCATCACACAGACTGAAGTAAGTCAGAGAGAGAAAAACAAATATTGTATATTAAAGCATATATTTGTAATCTAGAAAAATGGCATAGATGATCCTATTTGCAAAGCAGAAATAGAGACACTGATGTAGAGATCAAATGTATGGATACCAAGGGGTGACGGGGGGGTTAGATGAATCGGGAATTTGGGATTGATATATATATACACTAATGATACTATCTATAAAATAGATAACTAATGAGAATCTACTGCATAGCACAGGGAACTCTATTGAGTGCTCTGTGGTGACCTAAATAGGAGGGAAACCCAAAAGGGAGGGGATATATGTATATGTATATGTATGGCTGATTCATTTTGTTGTACAGTAGAAATTAACACAACATTGTAAAGCAACTGTACTCCAATAAAAATTAACTTTAAAAAAAAAAGAAGAAGAAGCAGAAGAAGAAGCCTGAGTGGGCAAGGAAGGAAGGCAGAGAGCAGGAGATACCATGGCAGATAGAGGCTGAGGGATGTTTTTGGAAGAAAAAAACATCAAATGAAAATTTCATGAAGTTTTCTGTCGTGTGGTCAGTGACAGGTTTTCTCCTCTGTCACCCCAAGAAATCATCATATAAGTGCCCATTACTAATTTGAATTTGGGAAATAAATTTACATTAGGGCATAGGATATATGAGTCTTGCTTCAAGAGTTAAAAACTGAGGCTGCGAGCAAAGACTGCCAATACCTGTTGAGTTCTGGCTAATGCTACAGTCCCTCCATCACATCTCTGCAAAGCAGATGTCTAGTTTCTACCTGTATTCTACAATGATTCTAGAAACGCTCCACCTCTAACAGCACTCAAGTTTTTGGAGAAAAAGTCTAATGTAAAAAAAAAAAAAAAATCTTCCTGATGTTTAGGCAAAATCTGAATCCTTGTAGTTACTTCTGAGTTACACAGAAACAAATTCCTCCACGTTTTAAAAAATAAAGACAATTACGTTCCTCAAATCTTCAGAATTCACAGAGATGGTCTTGAACTTTTCACAATTTTGATCAGTCTTTTCAGAGCATGGAAGCTTGACAAGATTATCAAAAATACATACAATGGCTTTGTTAATCAGACAAGTAGACTGTACTCTATTCAACAATAGAAATATTTTGGATAAATTTATTTTCCACTCAGTCGAGGCTTAGTGATTTAAGTGAGGGTATCTAAATCTATTTACCATATCATAAAGTTTTAAATTCACTTTAGTTTTAGAGTAAGCATATTGAACATAAATAGATCCACTTTGAAGTATAACAGGTAAATGGTGAAATAGTCTTAAACTCTACTACCGGGGGAGCTGAATAGAGATGTATAGGAGGCAGTGTATCTCCCATGTCTTGCCCAGTGGGACATACATTCAGCTTTGACCTCGGAGCAGAAGACACTCATCCTATCAAATGTGAGAGAAAACAATCCTCAACACTGCTGACACCCCAGATGTAGGACACAAAGTAGACAATACCTTCAGGATCACAAAGACTGAAAGTAAGACCTTTTCAGAGAAATAAAAATAGGAGCATAGTGTTGTAAAAGAGTTTAGGCTCTAGAGCGGATGACCTGGTCTGAGTTGAACACAGCTAAGTGACCTTGCGCACGTCACATAACCACCCTAAGCCTGTGATTATGAAAAACACAGTGAGCTCTACTTGGTAGCACTGTTGTATTATATTAAATGAGAAAATCTACATAAAGTACATTTCACATTTTAAAACTAACACTGAACAGAGTAATAAACCTCTATTTTCATTTTATTATCCTCAAAATATTCGACATAATTATTTATATCCTCAATTAAATGCTGAGCTTCTGGGGGGTAAGAATTCTATCATATTCACGAGTACATAAGCATGCTTATTAAGCATTTGGTGAATAAAGTAAACTTGGAGTAGCCACAGGTATAGGGTGTGAGAGTTTTCTGCAATAATAAGAGAAAATGATTTTAAAAGTTGATTAAGGGGGCTTCCCTGGTAGCACAGTGGTTAAGAATCCACCTGCTAAAACAGGGTACACGGATTCCAGCCCTGCTCTGGGAAGATCCCACATGCCGGGAGCAACTAAGCCCATGCCCCACAACTACTGAGCCTGCGCTCTAGAGCCCGCGAGCCACAACTACTGAGTCCACGTGCTGAAACGACCGAAGCCTGTGTGCCTACAGCCCATGTTCCTACAGCAAGAGAAGCCACCTCAATGAGAAACGCATGCACCGCAATGAAAAGTAGCCCCCCGCTCGCCACAACTACAGAAAGCCCACGTACAGCAACGAAGACCCAAGGCAGCCAATAAATAGAAATTAATTAAATAAAAACAAACAAAAAAAACATTGAAAAAAAAAGTTCATTAAGGACAAGCTAGTCAGTAAAAGCATAGGATTCACAAACCGAAATCACATATTAATATTTGCATCATATTTAACGATACCCGGCCCAGGGACTTCCGTCAGCTCCTTAATAAGGAGGAACTAGAAGTTTAAATCTACGTGAGAATGTATTGTTGCTCCAGATATTTGCTGCTCCTCTCTTGTGTGCCCACCTCACCATGGAATCCCTCCCTAGGGAGGTATTACTCACCTCCCTGCTGTTGAACCCAGATATGAAACATGAAATATACAAAGAAGAGATGCACGCTCCTTCTGAGCCGAACCTGAAACCTTAAAGTTCATGGTTTGCCATTTTTCCCCTCTGCCTTGAGCCCAGCAATATTCCAAACAGAACGACTCAGTCAGCCTGATTCTGGAGTGAAGGTGACACGGAGCAGAGAAAAGGCCAAACTCTGTTACGCAGAAGACGAGAGCCAAATAAACTCTGGTGATTTGAGCAACTGAGAGTTTGGGGGTGCCTATTTCCAAAGCATAACTTAGCCTAAATGGACTGCGAGAATAGCAAAGTTTCACTGAATATGATTGGTATGTTCTTGTATATAACTATGTTCAATTTAATTGTATGAGAAATTGCCTGTAGTTTTCATCTTACATTGTGAATTCGTGCATTCTGTACAATTCTGTTATTTTTATGAAGCATTTTTTATCCTCCAGATAATGCCAAATAAAATCTGATTATTGCTAACCAGATTTTATCAATAGTATGTGGAGTGGGGACTGGGTGAGTGACCTATTAACAGTCCCTTACGAGTGTGTTTAAAGAAGAGTTACTGTTTGTACGTTTGTTGCTAATCTTCAATGTCAATGGTATATGATTACATTTAAACTGTTATCTTGTTCCTGAAATGATTAAAGAAGATTTATACAGAGATACCAATAGGATAAAAAAAGTCACCATAGAATACCTTTAAATTCCTTTTACATATATAAACACTTTTAGAATTAGGCAATATAACTTTTTTAGTGTTTTATAAATTTTTTTTATTTTATTATAAGATCTATGCTGGTCTTACTAGCCTCTATTTTCTTACTTCAAATTGGAAAGCCTTGCATTTTGTTAGCAATACACAAGAACATAACAATTTTGGACTAAAAAATAACATATAATAATATATAAATGTAGTAAGTCAAGTCAGCACTTGATATGATATGGTTGAGAAGTGGAAAATTCCAGCTGAGTACCTTATAATAATTTTCAAAATAAAAAATCAACATAATAAGCATATTCACACAATTATTTTGAATACAGTTTTATGCTTCTTTGATGACACAAAGAACTTAATGATTTTTATTGTACCTTTGAGATATTCTGTAAACATCATTCATCATTATACCCTAAGGATATAAAGCTTTTGAATACCAGAGTGTGCTCTGAATTGATGAAAAAGCAAAATAAAAAATTACATGAGGAGTTCCCTGGTGGTGCAGTGGTTAAGAATCCACCTGCCAATGCAGGGTACACGGGTTCAATCCCTGATCTGGGAAGATCCCACATGCTGCCTGCAACTAAGCCCGTGCACCACAGTTACTGAGCCCATGCGCCACAACTACTGAAGCCAGTGCACTCTAGGGCCCACGTGCCACAGCTACTGAGCCTGCATGCTGCAACTACTGAAGCCCATATGCCTAGAACCCATGCTCTGCAATCAGAAGCCCACACACCACAAGGAAGAGTAGACCCCATTCATCACAGCTAGAGAAAGCCCACACGCAGCAATGAAGAACCATTGCAGCCAAAAAAAAAACAAAACAAAAAACTACATAAACGAAAGTTTTCTATATTGTATTAACTAATCAGTTACCATGTAGAGGTTTACATGATTTAGACTTGAAGAGCAATCTCCAAGGTAAGTTGTGTTAGTTCCAAAGTATTGCCACTTTTCTACATGTAAAGCTCTAGTTTTTAAGATCATCCTGTTTTGCCCGAAGACCTGTCTTTTCTGGTCCATAAACACACAGAAAGGAATTTGCTTCATTTCCCTTCTCAAAAGTTACTGAAATAATAACATCAGCCAAGAATTGGGTGAAATGCTCTGGTGAGGAATCTTATAGTAAGATGAAATCATTCCACGAATTGTCTGATATTTCACAATGACTCAATTTTATACCACAGGGTAAATCCAAATGAGCACAGGAACTCTCCCAGTATTATTAACTTTTCCCTGGGGCAGTTCTACAATATCTGCATATTACCACTTTATTGCAGAATGAGAACTTGTATAAACCACTGAATTACAGTCGTGTATGTGTGTGATTTTTACTGGCACTTTCCTAATTTTAAAAGGGGAAAATGTCTTTGTAAAATATTTTGATGATCAAAACAGGCAAATACTGAAAACAAATTTATGGTTACCAAAGGGGAAGGAAGGAGGGATAAATTAGGAGTTTGGGATTAACAGATACATACTACTATATATAAAATAGATAAACAACAAGGACCTACTTTATAGCACAGGGAACTATATTCAATATCTTACAGTAACTTATAATGGAAAAGAATCTGAAAAAGAATATATATACATATGTATAACTGAATCACTTTGCTGTACACCTGAAACTAACACAATATTGTAAGTCAAATATACTTTAAGAAATAAATGAATAAATAAAACAAAAATAGATAAACTAGATTATAGGCTAAAAATAATAATTTAAATAAAAATATTGAGAATATTTTAAATAATTCAGTGGTGCACAGAATATATCTAAAAATCCTTAACCAGCCTTCAGAGAATCGTCAAATTTCTTGCAGAGTCTTCTTGATCGATGTCACACACGACAGAAACCACACTGACTTGTTCAGTGACCCATCCACTGACTACTGACAAATGCCAGCACACCTTCCACAGTTCACTACTGTGAGCAAATCAGTGCATTTTTTAGACTATATATAGTCAGGGCTATTTATCTTTCCATTTTAGTTATGTTTTACCTCTTGCGTTATCACTTTTTTTTCCGCATAGTCCTCTTAGTTTCAGTATCCAGCACAAGCCAGAATGCAACTATAGAGATTACATTTTATTTCTTTCATCTTCCCCACCCTTCCTACATTGTGTTTTCCTGTGGGTAAAATTTCAAGGCAAGATTCCTAATGAATCAGAAGGAGGCACAGTGCACCAGGACCCCCTGGACAGGAAGGGACTTCTTCCAACCTCATATCCCTCCCTCTCTCATAGTCTGATTCATTTCCCCGAGGGAGAATGATTTCTTTCCTTCACTGCCTCTGGGATCCATTTTTACTGATGGTCTAGTATAATGTTGCTCTTGTGTGTTGGGATAGAAGAAAATGAATGGGGACCACAGTTCAAAGGAAAGCTCAAGACTCTTCACCCACTCTTTGTCCGCCATGCAATACTCTATCCCCAAGGAGAAAAAGTACTGCTGTGATTCAACAGGTTTGAAAACATCCTTTGGGTCACCATGTGGAATTATTAGTCACATCCCACTTGGCTTGAACTTGCTCTCCGCAGATGCTTGCCTTTTCTCCCCGACACAGCTGTGCGTCCTGGATCCTGGATGCAACTGCCTTGAGAACTACCTCCTCCCTATCATCCCTGTTAACAGCGGAACGTTTTATTCCCCCAAAATTCACACACTGAAATCTCACCCCCAGTGTGATGGTATCTGGAGGTGAGGACTTTAGAAGGTGATTTGGTCCTGAAGGCGGAGCCCTTGTGAATGGGGTTAGTGCTTTTATAAGAGGAAAGCTAGTTCCCTCTTTCCCCCATGTGAGGATACAAGGAGAAGTTAGCAGCCTACAACCTAGAAGAGGGCTCTCACCAAAACCCAACCTTGTAGGCACCCTAATTGCAGACTCCCAGCCTCCAGAACTGTGAGAAATAAATTTCTGTTACTTTTAAGCCACCCAGACTACGGTACTTTGTTAAAGCAACCGAAGCAGATCCAAGAAACACACCTGTCACAGGTGGTACCATCAGCACAAGGGCACATGTCTCTTGATTTCTTCTGCTTGCCATGTGATTAACTGATATTTTCTCACATTGAGGCAATCATATTCAGGTGTGAGATTTAGGTTAAAAGGGCAGAAAGGAAGATCAAAACCTTCAGCCTGCTTTGCTTCTAAGCTATCAATGTTTGAATTCCTTCTCCTCAACCTAGAAGTTGTATATTCCTCCAAGACTTCGTTGGTCTAACTAATCTAACTAGTTTTCTTCATGTCAGCCATATTGCTGATACAGAGAAAATTTTGGTGGCCCAGATAGAAGATCAATCCGTCACAACATTCCTTTAAGCCAAAGCCCAATCCAGAGCAAGTTCCTAACTCTCTTCAACTCTGTGAAGTCTGAGAGAGGTGAGGAAGCTGCAGAAGTTTGGAATTAACAGAGGCTTGTTCATGAGGTTTAAGGAAAGAAGTCACCTCCATATTATACAAGTGCAAGGTTAAACAGCAAGTACTTGTGTAAAAGCTGCAGCAAGTTATCCAGAAGATCTAGCTAAGATGCTTAACAAAGGTGGTTACACTAGACAATAGGTTTTCAGTGTAGACAAAGCAGCTTTATATTGGAAGAAGTCCATCTAGGACTTTCATAGCTGGAGAGGAGAAGTCAATACCTGGCTTCAAAGGACAGGCTGATTTTCTTGTTAGGGGCTAATGCAGCTGGTGACTTGAAGTTGAAGCCAATGCTAATTTACCATTTTGGAAATTCTAGGGCCCTTAAGAATCACCCTAAATCTAATCTGCCTGTGTTCTAGAAATGGAACAACAAAACCTGGATGACAACACATTTATTTGCAGCATGTTACTGAATATTGTAAGCCCACTGTTGAGACCTACTGTTTAGAAAAAAGATTCCTTTCAAAATATTACTGCTCATTGACAAAGCACCCAGTCACCCAAGAGCTCTGATGGAGATGTACGATGAAATTAATGTTGTTTTCATGCCTGCCAACACACTATCTATTCTGCAGCCCACTGACCAAGGATCAAATATGACTTGCAAGTCTTATTATTTAAGAGATACATTTTGTAAAACTTTGAGCTGCCACAGATAGCAATTCCTCTGAAAGATCTAGGCAAAGTAAACTGAAAACCTTCTGGAAAGGATTCACCATTATAGATGCCATCAAGAACATCCATAATTCAGGGAAAGATGTCAAACTATCAACAAAACAGGAGTCTGGAAAACGCTGATTCCAACCCTCCTGGATGACTCTGAGGGGCTCAAAATTTCAGTGAGGAAGTAAATGCAGATGATGGAAATAGCAACAGAAATAGAATTAGAAGTGGAACCTGAAGATGTGACTGCATTGCTGCAACCTCATGATAAAACTTAAACAAACAAGGAGTTACTTTTTTATTTTTTGTAAAGGGTATGACATCTTTATTTTAATATCAAAAATTAATTGTAGTGGGCTTCCTAGGTGGCGCAGTGGTTGAGAATCCGCCTGCCAATGCAGGGGACACGGGTTCAATCCCTGCTCCAGGAAGATCCCACATGCCGCGGAGCAACTAAGCCCGCGCACCACAACTACTGAGCCTGCACTTTAGAGCCCGTGAGCCACAACTACTGAGCCCATGTGCTGCAACTACTGAAGCCCACGCACCTATAGCCCGTGCTCTGCAACAAGAGAAGACACGGCAATAAGGAGCCCGCGCACCACAACGAAGAGTAGCCCCCACTCACTGCAACTAAAAAGAAAGCCCGCGCACAGTAATAAGACCCAACACAGCCAATAAAATAAATAAATTTATATATACATAAAAAAGGATAGTTTAAAAAAAAGAAAATTAATTGTAGAGCAAAAAACATTATTAGAAATTAAGATAGCTTTCAATGATAAATGATAAATTACTTTTTATTATATGAGAATGATAATCATAAAATAATGATAAAAAGTTTTAAGTCACAGAGAAGAAATAAGCATTTTATTTTATTTACCTCCTATGGATGAACAAAGAAACTGGTGTCAGTAGATTGGCTTTGCTATGCATTAGGGGAGTGGACCCAAGTTTGGTTACATATCAGGGCAGGTTTGAGAAGATTTACTCCAATTTTGAAAGAAGTTCTACTGTGAGTATAAAGCTGTCAAACAGACTATGCTTCAAAAAAACTCTTTGTGAAAGGAAGAGGAAATCAATGCGGCAAACTTCACTGCAATCTTATATTAAGATATTGCTACAGCCACCCCAACCTTCAGCAAACACCACCCTGATTAGTCAGCAGCCATTAACATGGAGGCAAGACCCTCCCCCAGCAAAAAGATTATGACGGCTCAGACGGTAGCTAGCACATCTTAGCAATACAGTATTTTTAATTAAGATACATACATTGTTTTTTTAGATACAATGCTATTGTACACTTCATAGACTACAGTATAATATAAGCATAACTTTCAGATGCACTGGGAAATCAAAAAAATCATGTGACTCACTTATTGCATTATTTGCTTTCTTGCAGTGGTCCAGTACCAAACCCACGATGTCTCCAAGGTATGCCCGATTATTCAGCACTAAAAAGAAATGAGCTATCAAACCATGAAAAGACATGGAGGAAACATCAATGCTTAATATTAAGTGAAGAAGCCAATCTGAAAAGATTACATGTTATGTAATTTCAACCACACGACATTTTGGAAAAGGCAAAACTATGGAGACAGTAAAAGATCAGGGGTTGTCATGGGTTGGAGGAGCAGTGAAATGAACAGACAAAGCACAGAGGATTTTTATGGCAGTGAAAATACTCTATATGATATCATGATGGTAGATACATATCACTATATATTTGTGAAAACCACAGAACATAGAACACTAAGATTGACCCCTAAGGTAAACGATGGACCGTGGATGACTATGACGTATCAATGGAGATTCAGCAACTGTAACAACTGTACACTTCAGGGAATGCTGACAGTGGGGAGGTTATGCATGAGGGACCTGGGGGAATCTGTGTACCTTTGCCTCAATTTTGCTGTGAATCTCAAAACGATCTTTAAAAAGTCCTAATTTTTAAATATACACATACGCATATACATATATATGTAAGTAAAAAAGTAAATATATATAAGTAAAAAACTTACATATATTTATATAAGTGAATATATATATATAAGTAAAAAACTTACATGGTATGGATTTGGGAAGCAGATTTCTTTTCTCTGGCAGGTAAGTCCATGTGGAGCTGACATCTATGTGAAGCAGTAGACTTGACCTTATCCTCAATCCAGGATGAAATGTTTGCCTTTTATTAAATATTCTCCATCAAAAGTTCACACCATCCAGAGGTCTTACAAAAATAGGTTAAGATTTCAGTATGTATGTCTTGTTTCTCTTTCATGTAACTGAAAAGGTTAGGATGAAAGAAAGAAGAAAGAATTATCAGGAAGGAGTAAATATGAGAGTTAAGAAGCAATGTAAATTCCCAGCTTAGGGAAAATTTGGTGGTTGTCTGAATCCTACTATAAGCTACTAGCCTACTTTACAATTCAAACATTCTTATAGTGAATATTTATTAACCATCCTTTAAAACGTAAAACACTATTTTAGGCAAGAAGCACACACAGACGTACACATACACAGATATATATGTATATATCCCACCCCACAGAAAACTATATTTATTTATCTATAGGATAAAACACCCCTTTAACTATATCACCAAAGAGAGGCAGATATTTCACTGAAATATTCAAAGATTTCATTGAATATTCAAATATTCAAGTATTTCATTGCTAGGAAATTTTGCCCTCCACTTAGGATTCTCGTGTTCTGAGATCATATAACAATCTCCAGGATGCAAATTCATCGCAGATTATCATTAGATGAGGACATCGTGTTTCCAAGGTCCTGCCACTGGCATCTAGATTTTACTGAAGTTGAAACTAGGCTACGCTAACAACTGAGTCATGCCTGTAAGAAGCTCAGTTCAGAAAAGGAACCTATAGATTAAATGGTGAACAGAAGGTTGCTTATAAGGAAAGTCGTTATTGCCTGTAAGGAAGGTCATAGGCCCCGCATCATAAGAGAAAGCTGAGTTTTATAAAATCAGAGACTTAAAGCAGAATAAAAAGCCGTCAACAAGAAGCACCATAAGGAAACTGGGGAACTAAAACTATTTGTTAAAACTACCTGCTTGACAGTTCATTTTCTAAGCGAGGTATTTTGTTGTTGTTGTTATCAACTTAAAAGTCCACATTTAAAAATACATATTCAATGCTTACACAGTAAAATACAAAACATTAGAATAACAAATCACTCATTTTTATGGTAACAACAGAGTAAATTGGTATTAACACAAGGGAGTCAAATTATGAGGTCACTAGCTTTTTTAAAAAAATAAGCTACTTTTTTAAACAAAATAAAACATGAGCAGAGTACAAATGTGAAATAGGATATGATAGTACAAGGGAAAAAGAAGTCTCACTTGTTGCAAGGGCTGAGATCCATCTTTATTTTTCCACGTGAACCACTGTTCTCCCCATACTAGTTACTGAGTGAACCATCTTTTCTCTACTGAACTGAAATGCCACCTTCCTATACACAGATAGTCATAGGGGCCTGTACCTGGACCCTACAGAGTTCTACTATCTCTGCTAGTGTCAAATGTCCTGTAGCTTTAAAATACAATGGTATATTTGATAAAACCGTTCTCTTCCTGCATTATTCTTTTTCAGAATGTCCCTACTATTTTCACAAATAAATTTCCAGTTGAAATTTACTTTCATTTTTCTAAGTTTCAAAAAAATCTAAGAATGTTATTGACATCATGTTGACATTATAGACTTTATTACTTTAGGGAGAATATATACCTTCATAATATTAAATACTCTGTCTAAAGATTGAGGTATTAATTATAAATTGAATAAACTCCTGAGAATGAAACAGAGGCTGTGTGTGAGGGGTGGATTATTAAAATGTCCCATATACATATTACGTCATTTTAAAATAATGTAGAATTCCTTGCTGCCATCCTGAAAATCTGAGTGTATGTATGTGAGTGTGTGTATTTCAATAAACAAACACTGACTACAATAATAATATTCCAATGAAAAAATTATTTTGGCTTCAGATAAAAATATATGACCAATAAAGAGCCTTTCTTTAGCAGGGTCTTCAACATCCCAAGATCCTATAACCGGAAACCAACATTTTCATAATCAGAATATCCCTAAAGGCAGTGAATTACTTGATCTCGGACACAAAACAATCCTAACATGAAATTAGACGGTAGCATTATAGAAGACACCAGTACATCATATTAAAATATGTTAGGTAGAACCAAAGAGTCACAGTCTATCTTCGTATCACATCTTATGATGCGAAGCTTGAAATGCAGGGTGCATGAAAAGAAAAAGCCACACTCTGTAACAAGTTTGTTGCAAAAAGCAGTATCAGATATAGGAGTAGATATTAATGCCTGATCACTGCCAGGTGCTCTCTGTCAAGATGACTTAGACTACAACATTGAAGTAAAACTCCAGACAGCAAAATGGTAGAATTGCTCTGGACTTGATATCAGAAAATCCAGTTTCATGTTCTAGTTATTCAGCAAGTACGTAACGTAATCTCCGTGAACCTCATCAGTAAAGGATGAGGGTGGCTCCAAAGTCCTTGTGAACATCGCTTGAGATGACATGTTGCACTTGCTCTGTGAAACATAAAGCATCATACTAACTATGAAATCATCTCAATTTATTACTTGTTAGGCAGAGCAGGGTTTTGGTCAAAACTATGTAGATCATTTCTCAAAAGCCTTGCTGTTCCTAGTCGAGGCCAGATGACTTCAGAAGCTGGGAAGCTAGCTTGTTAATAGGCACCCTGCAGTATATCAGCAAGCCTCAAGCTGACCCTTCTCTACTCAGACCTGCAGTGGGGACAGCAATGTGGAGGCTTGGGGGGGGGGGGGGGGCAGTTGCTGAGAGATAGCCTTATCTTTCTATCTTGCTGCCCTTCATCTGTTTTTTGCAGCACAGGAATCTTCATTCAGAAATCTCTGCTTGGCCTCTGTCTTTCCCCAAAGACACTGTTTCTTCTTTCTTTAAACGTCAGCCACCATCGTGACTTTTATTAACCCAACTACAAGAAATGTCGAAAAGAAGTAGAATAAATCTGGGTAGGAATTCACTTTAATCACAAGTTTTGAAAGCCTCCTCAGCCAAGGCATCACACCAATCCCGCCATCTCTGTCATTTGGGTCACTTAAAAATGATGACTTCTCTATCCAGTCATGGACTCTAAGACACATTCCTCGACTTAACTGTCTTGTGTACCTTGCTGGCCTGCATGTTAACAATCAACACATACAATCCAGATGATATGGGATCTGAGATTGTATTAAAGACAAGTGCAATTTCTGTATCAAGAAAGGTTAAAATAGCTCCTTTGCCCCATTCTAATCAGAATCAAGTATTCATGACAAGCTGAGGCAAATCATCGCTGCGCAGGGGGCTGATGAAATGTATTTCCTCCCACCTCAAACTGTTTGTTTTTCAGTTCATTAGGAAGCTCTCAGGAACACTGCGTATACACTTGGTGTCCTTTATTGGGAGCAGAGAATTAATACTTAACCTGTCTTCAAGGTTGAGTAAAACAAGTTTATAGGGCACTCTCCCCACACTCCTTCTGCTCACGATGAAATGCCCAACTTGCATTTTGGTTTGTCAATCCAGGGCACGTTGCTGAGAATATTTACCTGTTTGAGAAGATGAATTTAAGTCCCACAGTCCCAGCAAGCATACACGACCCCCAAGGAAAGAGACACCTAAAACTACTGTGTGACAAAGCATATAACATGACATTTTAATAAAAAACAGGTTATGGGAGAGAGGGGAATCAAATGATCACTGCCTTTGAAACAGAGTTAATGAAAACAGGTAGTAGTACCACTAAAAACAGCCAAAATTGAGGGGTCAATATAACTCTTCAGTTTTCTGTATACCACTTTTCTCATCTGTAAGCTAGGAGGAAAAGAGTCAACCCTCACATGGTTTCACTTAGAAACCTGGTTGTTATCAACTTGAAAAATAAGCATCCTTCCAACTCTTCCTGCAAAAAATATTCTAATCTTTTGAGATAACATAACATGATGTATCCATCTTTCCACAAACAGAATTAGATGGTGGTGCTATATTTTTTTTTACTTATCCTTGTGAATTTTAAGTTAAAGTTTCTGTTGGCTTTGTTTTGCTTTTAACATTGAAATAGACCTGGTTAAACTTATTTTAGTAAGTGTATGTTTATAGCACGTGATAGCAGTTTGCTTGTTCCAGAAAAATAGAACCTATTATTGAATAATATAAAAACAACAGTTGATTAGATTGAAACAATCAAGAATTCAAGGAACACATATCAAACCAACAGTACTATCAAATTAGTCATAGCATTTAATTAATCAGCTCTTGAATAGAATTAATTAATGCACTTAGAAGCAAATAGTTCTAGCCACAAATAGAACATTCTCACATTCTCACTTGAGAAGAAAACAAAACATATATGAAAATTATCAAACCAGAAAAAGATACAGCTACCATGGACAGATACACTGGAGGATCAAGCAGTGCCAATGATAATTTAGAGAAGGAATGTCCAAAACAACTCTACCATGAAAACTCAATAGTTAAGAAAACATAACATTTGATGTAATACAACATAACCCTATATTTTTCAGTAAACTCCAATAATTATAATGTCATAATTATTCATTCAACAACCACCACCAGTTATTGACTGGTTCCTATGTGTAAGATACCATGATAGATGCTGGGAAAACAATGACAAATGGTCTCTGTCCATAATATTTACCATCTTATATGATGACAAACAAGTAGTCAATTACATTACAGCATCCTAGGCAACGTGATAGAGGTCCTCAGGGTAGCCTGAAGGAAGGGGGAAGAGAAGGAGGATTGCCTGTTTAAATCTTTTCTATTTAAAAGATGATTAAGCTTTAACCAAGGCCAGGAGTAGAGGAAGATATTCCAGGCAATGTTTACACTTGGTGTGACAAAATAGGTGAGTGAAGACTGGGTCTCTATGACAAGAACCCAGGGCAGAGGAGGTTGGGGAAATGTGCAACTGGAGGGGTCACAAGGACCAGGCATAAGAGTCCAGTCATCTGTCACAGGGTGGATTTGGGACTTTATCCTGAAGGCTGAAGAAAATCACTGAAGGACGTTCAAATTTTTTTCATATTCAGTAAGATGTCTCTGGAAGTCTTATGAGAAATGAAAATGAGAAATTAAAGACTGAAGACAGTATAAGACTCAGGATGCAAAGTCATCAGGAAAAGATTAAACAATAACTGCAGAAAGGAATATATAATATTCAAACTTATTACAGTAATAGGTAAAACTTCCATGCTTAAAGTGTAAATGCTCAACCATCTAGAATGCTTGGCTACTAAGAAATCATCTCCAAGTGCTCTCGTTAGTTCCAAGGTCATGATACAATAATTGTTGGAATCATAGAATTTATTAACTTTTATCCTTTTCATAAATAAAATTACTCATCTTGTAATAACTGAATATTTTGCTTTCTATAATAATTTTATTTTTGTGAAAATGTAAGGTGACCATTAAACAGACATCTCTTTTGAGAAGAAAACATTCAGTAAATGGTGTTACCCTTGAAATAGACAAAATAACCATTTTTGTTCCATTAAAGGCCAAATATAAGCCTTTACATTATTCCTCCTTTCTGACTTTTATTTTTAAAATATTAAGTTGGGGTAGGCTGAAGAAAGCACGGGTGAATATGTATTTCCTATTTAATGAAATTTCAGTAATAAAAAGTGAAATTAATAAAACTCAAGTTTTTAACATATTTTTCTTTTGGAATAGTTTTAAATTAAAAAAAAAAACTGAAAATACTGTATAGTTAAGAGACTCCCCATGTACCCTTTACCCAGCCTCTCCTCCTAAGTGTTTCAAATGAAAAGAAATCACATGTGGACTTCCTCCATGGCTCTCTGGCAGCTCTGTTTAAGATGCCAGTGTTTTCACAGCTGCAGAAATTAAAGTGCCCAGAGGAAAGTCAGGTCAGCAAAGGAGCAAAAGGAGAACAGGAAATCTCTAATGAGGGAGATAACTTTGTTTTTAGAGAAATTTGCAGTGTAGCACCAATTGCTCAGTTGGTATTATAATTTAATTGGATTAGCTAGTTCTATCTATGTATGATTGGAGTTCATATTCCACACTCCTTTAATATATATATGTTAGTCCCTTTGTTTTTATGCAATAGGGTGAAAATTCATGAGTTGACTCCAATTTACCGTTACAAATCTCTAGGACTATTCTTATAAGCCTACAAAGATAAAACCTGAAGCTATGTGGGTTGTATAAACCAGAAAGGGCCAATGATGACGCTACTGTACCCAAAAATATCACCAACCAGCAGCACTGAGAGTTTTATTCTATAAGTTCTTAGAACACTAGGGATTTTCACATCCATTTGGTTCATATTCTGAATGTTTAATAAAAAACTGAATAATTATAAAAATTAATATAACTGCTGTGGATGTGCTCTAATCAGTAAAGAAACACTTAAGCGTTATGAAAGTTCCTGTCACAGTTCTGATTTGTATTTTTCCTGCATTAATTAAAAGTTGGTTTTAATCCAAGTATCAAAGAGAAAAGAGAAACAAACACTTTAGAAAATTAATAGGGTCATTTAAGGAATCCTGCGGTAAAACTTTCTTGAGACGTTATTTTTGAATTTTTTTCTATTTTTTTCAAAATATGATGGCACAACTTTTCAAACTTTAAAAGAGTATACATTATGGGAACATTCTTCAGTATATGTGTATCTTTCACATCAAGGGTTTTGTTTGCTTTTTTACATAGGTCTAAATAACAAATTTTATATTAGAAAACTGTATTCTAGGCAAACAGCAAAATTCAAACTTGGGAACACAGGACAAATGACTTAGTTTCATGAACAGCAACTGAAAGAAAACAAAGGGAGTTTAGGGGCAGGGAGGGAGAACTTGTAGATTAAAAGATGCTTACGAGATAAATCTAATCACAAGGTATGGACTTTATTTGAATTCCAGTCCAAACAAATGAAGTGCAAAAAAATGTATAAGAAAAGTGAACACAAACTGCATTTTGAATGATAATAAAGTCAGACAGAGAAAGATAAATATGATATTGCTTATATGCAGAATCAAAAAAAAGCTGATACAAACTTATTTACAAAACAGAAACAAACTCACAGACTTAGGAAACAAACTTATGGTTACCAATGGGGACAGGTGGTGGGGAGGGATAAACTGGGAGTTGGGGATTGACATATACACACTGCTATGTATAAAACAGATGACCAACAAGGACCTCCTGTACAGCACAGGGAACTCTGCTCAATATTCTGTAATAACCTAAATGGGCAAAAAATTTGAAAAAGAATATATATGTATAACTAAATCACTTTGTTGTACCCCTGAAACTAACACACTTAGAATCAACTATACTCCAATATAAAATTTAAAAAATTTTAAATAAGGAATTATTAATTAATGAATTAATGGTATTAACTTTCCAAGTTAAATACTAAGATGTTTACAAATGAAATGATTTGATTTCTGGGATTTGCATAAAAATAAGCTGAGGACAGCAGAGGGTAGAGATAGGCACTGATAAAACAATACTGAATAAATGAGTAGAATATGCTCGAACATAATGAAGGAAACGAAATATTTATTATACTAGCTCCTCTACTTTCACAAATGTTTGCAATTTTCTATAATAAAAATATTCCAAACATGTATTCTAGTACCAGTTCTGTGATTAACTAGACATAGAACCATTAGAAAATCAGTTAAGCCCTTGGGTTTCCTTATTAGTAAAACAATAGGTAGAATCCAGTTTAATCACATTCCTTCAACAAATATTTATTATAATATTCATTCCAACTCCAAATAATGTGATTTTCAATTTCTCAAAGTTCACCCCAATTGCTATTTAAAAACAGACCCATCACCCACTAACACTACAATGCCATTTTAAGAAACACTAAATACTATTCATCATTGATTTGTTTATTCATTCAACTAATACTGAGTGACAGTCAGTATACTAGAAATAGATATAAAGATGAAAGTGAAGACACTGAATTCTGACCTCATTGTCTGATAGAGTATAAAAGTAACAGAATTGATCCCGTGAGATGAAACTCATAAAACTAATAAAGTATGTGAGTAAAACCGGACTTGTTTTCTACAGTATAAAAAACAACAAGATTCTAGACAACCTCCACCAAAAAAATGCCTCATTCATGAAAGTACCTCTTCTCCAATCAAAAGAGGGATATTCTGATTCATGTTGGCCAAAGAAGAAAGGACTCCCTTTCATGAAGCTAGAAAAATAGATTCAAGGAGGCGTTTAGGGATAGAGAGATTTCACAATTAACCCTCTGCTCCTTCATCCTTCCCTTCCTCCTTTTAGAAAAAGGGAAACATATCACCAAGGAAACATATCACTAAGGAAAATGACAAGAACATATTATGGGGGAAATGCCACTGAGGGCACCGGGCACATAGCTCTGGTTTCTTTCTGGCATCAACAGCTTTGTGGGTTAGTGCTTCTTTCTTAGAAACAGGCCTGCAATGCTGAGATGCCCCCACAGGCTGGAACAGGTCACTCACCTGTTCGCACAGGGCTGCTCACACAGGGCTCACACCCCACAAGCAAACAGGGCTCTGGTTTTTTATGCTGCTCCCTGAACTAAGACACAGGCTGTATTATTTCCTAACTCAGTGAATGAATATAAAACAGTATACATACTTCTTTTCCTTTTCCCCCCTCTTTCTCATCTCTCCCTCCCTCCCTCTTCCTCCCCTCTCCCCTGACCTGATACAAACCAAATATGAAAACTCTAAAATGTTTGGTTACATCACTTATCTCAAATCACTGCCTGTACACAGTGATAGTCTGATTTCTTAGACCTTGTTGAAATGCAAAACATCTTGTTTGGAAACCAGGAGACGTTACCTCATCTTCCAGAAAGCCGGTTTTCTTTTTCTATTTTAAGAAATGTTCAATGTCATGCCTTGTGGGTGGAGATAGACAGATATAAGTAGATGCCTTAGTGAAAGCTGTGTGTGACAAACTCAGATTTCAAGAACCTGAGAGATTAAAATGCAGACATCACAGACTTGAATTTACAGGTGCATCCGTAGTTGAACCTTCTAGTGACTGTACTCATCTACAAAATCTGAAGCATTATTTTTTTTCTCCTGGTTCACGGGAGGCTACTGAATTTATGGATATTTTAAATTGTATCATTCTCTACACTCTAATATAGTTTGAAAATTGTGATGCTTTCTTCAAAGCTTCCTTTGCCAGAGTTACAATTTCTAGTACATTGCTGAATATAAGATAGAGAAATACAAAGGCATAGGGTATATTGTGCCTGTTTTTTCTATTTTAAACATTTTGGCTGCCTGTCACTGACCTGACTTGATTCAGATCATTTTTTCTTAACCCCCAGACTCCCCCAAATTTTCATATTCTTTTTTTATTACTCTCTGCCTTTGTACCCATCCCCATCAGTAACTCTTTCCTGGGCTCCTGATTATTTAACATCTTGCTATTTCATTAGTAACACATATTTAATACCTTCTGAGTGGAACTATTTATTCATGGGAGGAGCTGGACTCAGAGAATGGAATGGGGTCAATTTGCAGAGCACAGCCAGGAATGGTTTACCAAATCCACAACCCTCCTCTATGCGTAGTTTCCTGCTCTTCCTCAGTGAATTTCACTCTTTAACATGCATCAGAATCACCTGGAGGGCTTGTTGGATCCCGGGAGACCAGGCAGTCCCTGATTCAGTAAGTCTGGGATGGGGTCTGAGAATCTGCATTTCTTACAAGTTCCCAGGTGGGGCTCCTGCTGCCGGGCAGGACCAGGCTCAGGCTCTGAGAACAGCTCTAGATGAATCGCTATGATTATTGAGTTGGGACTCTCTCGTTTCCATCCAATTCACTCAGTACTTTTTCTGTTTCTTCCTATACCTGCAGCAATTCAAAAATGATCATCAAAAAATTATGATTATTTACTCTATTTACCAAAGAGTAAATAATTATAATAATGCTCTATAAGCTTTTATTTAATTTCAAATTGTCTATGTTTATAGTTACTGACATGGCATATAGTGGTAATACAAAAAAAAATGCTTTACCAACATTATTGTGTTTATAATGTTCCTATCAAATAGGTTAAATTGGGTAGGGAAGCAAGCTGGAGCTCAGAGAGGTTACGATCAGCTAGGAAACAGAACTAGGATTTAACCCTAACGTTTGGATTGGTGGCTTGCTCTGTAGCTCCTTTTTACCCAAAGTATGATCCTCAAACCAGTCAACCTGGCTTCACCTGGGAGCTTATTAGAAACAGCCTCCAGTCTCATCTCAGATCCACTGAATTAAAATCTGCATTTGAGCAAGATCTCCCATGAATTACATATCTCCCAGGTGAAGCATATTACAATTTGAAACGCACTATCCCATTCCACCTTGCCTCCCTAAGAAACAAGTAACTTCAGCAAATTTCCTTCCCCTCTCCCCTGCCAACCTGAGTGCTAGTTTTCACTTTTCAGCACAATTCCAAAGCTTTCTCAGGCTGAGGTGTGAATTTTTTTTAGTGAGCGTACGTGCATTGTTTAATTCCTTCCAAGCCCGAGAAGATGTGAAGGCTATACTCTATTTGTCATGTTAAGATTTTATGTATATCTAGCTACTTGAAGATTAGAGATGGATACTAATGTCTTCAGATAATTTTAATTGCCAAAAAAATGGGAGACAAAGGTTATAGTTTTAACAGAAGGTTAAATGACTCTGGGCTTGTTTGGGTTTTTTTTTTTTTTTTTTTTGCACTTTTGTATTGGAGGTATTCCAACCTCCAAAGCACTTCCCAATGGGTCTGACATAAAGTTGCAACCCAATAACATCTGTGTACTTGTATTAAATTAAACAATAGATACACCATACAACTGTAGTTTATCTTGGAGCACTTTACAAATTAAGTATGATTGGATTAATCCTTATTTTCAAATAAAATCCTTCACCCAAGATCAGCCCAGTGAACTTGTTATTTTAACAAATGTTATTTTTCAAGCTAAAATAAAGACTCAGGCTAAGCAGAATACTATCACAACTATACCTGCAGACTTCAAACAGGCATGGACATCTACAAAGCAAATTAAATTTTCTGTTAGGATCTCAGACTCATAACCCTCTCCCTCAACCCTTCATCTGAAATTGCCACAAATATTCTGCAACTGGGTCAGGGCACACTTGCTTGGGGGAAGAAAGACATATTAAGGAGCATTCAATTATGTCCCAGATATAAGGAGCAAGTGAAGCAAATGTAATATCCTGTCATAAGATTCGAACATAATTTTCCTCTGTGTCCCAGCTTTCATCCCCAATTGTCAACATGTGACTCTCTTCCCTGACACTTACCAGGAAGCCTTAGACTAAACCAATGGAACTTACTTTTATTCAGTATTTGTTTCGTTCCATGTGTATTATTTGTCTTGTCTACAAAATTGGTCTTCCTGTGAGATCAGACTAGCATGGTTTCTGTGCATTAGAGTCTGAAATCTGTTCCACGGCTTTATTATCTTTGCTGTTCCTCAAGATTACAGCTTGATTTTCCTTAAGTGCCAAACGAACACAAAGAACTTGCCACGTTTGCCTTAGCACATGAGGTCATAGCAAGGTGGCACTTGGAGCTGACCAGGTAAGTGCTCAACGACCTATTCAGGACTCTGAACTTCCTCAAGGTCAACAGACAAGGTGAAGCACAGTAACCGGCAGGTCTTGCTTCATCACTCACAGCCCCTCTGCTGAATCCTTAGCTCCTCACTGACACATTCAGCAGCTTCTTACGTCACATGTCCCCAAACTGCAGTCTCTTGATGTACACATACACCCTCGGCATTCAGGAAGCCAGAGTTAGTAGAAGGAAGAAGGCAGAAAAATCAGATGAGAATATAAGACTTTAGTGTAAAGTAGAAAACTTATTTGATAAGCCGAAGAAATAGGTCTCACAGCAACATGGTTAATAAATTATGGATACAGATATAGCTATAGAATTGGGTATAAACAGACACAGATTAAGTAGGCTAGACTGATTTAAATGTAACAACAGAGCTTGCCTATAATCATTTTCATGAGATTTTTTTTTAAAAAAAGAATACTGGTCTTTGTGTCAATAATAAAGTCTCATGCATTTCTCTATCAGAATTGCTAAGAGAAAGGAATCAAAAATGATGAATGACCATAGACAGTCTATAGATTCACCCGCATAGAGAACAAAAGAGAAGACAAGGCAGATAAGTACATGAGCAATGCCGTGCTGGGTCAAGGTGCCCAGATTTCCACTTCTGTCACCAAGACAGGCTTTGGGATAGAACACAATGGTTATCTACCATGATATCAACCTTCTAAAGTTAGAAACATGCCCTGAATGCAACAGACTTCCTCTTAACAACTTCTTATGAATATATAGTCTTTATTTTACTTTTAAAATGTCAACCAATGATACTTTCAGTCTGTATCTGTGTTAACTACCTGATACAGAAACCTCATATGGATTCAATTTACCTGTTCACTTTCAGATTTCAACCGTATCCCTCTGTTCATTATATTTTTTAATACTTTTATTTCTAATCCTCTTAGTATATCCTCATGCCAAAACTGCATGCAGCATTCCAGGGGGCACCACAAGATGGTATCTTGAGTTAAAAACTCCAAAATTGTTAAAATCAGAGTATCATCTGCAAGTTGTGAGTGGTGGGCTATCAATCAGGCCAATCCATGAATTTAACCTAAATGTTGATAGTCAAAATGTTCTGAAAACAATGCCCTAATATCAACTAAATCACTGATGGTCTAAGGAAAGACTTCTATGGTTAGACCATTGGAAACAGATTTTACAATCAATAAAGAGCACCCACAGGAGAAGAAAGGGGCTCTTGTCTACTGAGAGCAGATGTGGGAGAAGCTTTCCATTGGACCATGCAGAAGAGAAAATCCAACTCCTTTTCGACATTTCAGGAGTCCTGTCCTGCAGGATACTCCCTTACCCTGAACATTGCTTATATAACTGGGTCTATATTTAGTCTCAGAAATTTTAAGTTAAGGAAGGAATGGTTCAGTTCATCCTTACATTAATGCTCATGATTCACCAGAAGCTGCACTAACATGTAAGAAGTGAGCAGTCAGATTAACCTAGAGTAAAGCATCCGCTACATGCATTTCAATCTTCCATGAACATAAATGTGTAAGTCTGAAAAGCACTGTTAAAGGAAACAATGAATCCCATCATTCCCTCCACCTAATTTTCACCTCTCACACTAAGTGTGTGTGTGTGTGTATGTGTGTGTGTGTGTGTATGGATGTGCTTGTATTATAGAAAGAAGCACTAATGGACAAGAAGTAACGTACTTAAAGGCATGATTCCCTGCTGTGAAATGAAAGCAACAAACTACATTCCATTTTAGCTCTGAAGCCACTCCTCATCTATAAAATGTGGAGAATGATAACCCACAGATCTTCGTGAGTAACAAAAGAAATTGCACTTGCCGTGAATTTCCGAAACTACAGTGACTTCATGGTGATGTTCATGAATATGGTCCTTTCCCAATGCAGCACCACCTTGCTCCTCAAGGCAGGACAGGTCAGCGTGGATCCTACCAAAGCGTCTCCTTGGGAACAGCTGGAGTTTAGATAGTCAAAGGTTGAATGGAGATTCTATCATATATATTTCATATATGATAGAAACAGGATAAAAGAGAGCTTAAGAATGCTGCTCTGACCAGCTGTGTGACCTTAGACAAAGTATCAAAAAACACTTCTAAGCTTCTCCATCTGTCAAAATGAAGTGGTAGCCTCTTCCTGACACAGTTACTGAAGGCATTCAAAATGATAAACTATGAAAGGAACACGGCACACAGGAAGCACTCAATAAACACTCATTATTATTATTAATTGCTAATCCGTATATACATTGATCCACAGATATTGCCTAATAGGCTTCTACATTAAACATAATATTCGATCCCCATGGATAGATAGCTTAATAGAAACACAGCAAGCTGTCAAACTCTAAATGTAGTCAGGCTTGCTTCAAGTTTCAAGCATTAAATTATATTTGACATTTCATTTAGAAATAGAGTAACTCAATGTAAGCCAAACCCCCACACTCACTTTAGAAAGATGTGGTTTTGAAAGGAAAAAAAGTCTTCCCCATTATTATTTGGAAAACAGTACATTTAAAATGGCTCTTTGACAATTTTTTCTTGTATAATCCAACATTTTTGCAAATGCATTTCCTCTTGAATTATTTACTGATACCTAAAATGTAATGAATACAATCCTACACTGTGACAGAATTTTTACTCACAATGAAGAATGAAGTTTAATAGAATAGTGATTAAAGTGGTAGGACTTGGAGTTAGAAAACACTTGGTTCAAATCCCTACTCGGCTATTCACTACCTCTGTGATTCTGGAAGACTGTAATTTTCAAAGACGGCTGCAACAATATGTCCCATCCTCCATGCTTTTCGTGCAATGTGCCTTGACATTTCATCCACTTAGTGGTAAGGATCCCTTCCCCTTGAACCTGGGCAGACCTTTATGACTGCCTGAACCAACAGAGTACTGCGGAAGTGATACCTGCAGATTCTGTGGTTTGATCATAAAAGTGGCGCACACTTCTTCTTTGCTTTCTTGGAGTGCTTGTTCTTGGAACTCAGCTCCCATGCTTTGAGGAAGCCTGAACTAGTGCATAATGTAAAGAAAGCACATGGAGAGGCCATGGTAAGTGCTCCAGCCCACAGACCAGCTGAGAGCCCAGCCCACTCAACAGCAACGTCAGCGACCGCACGTGTGAATGAAGGCGTCTCCAAATGCTTACAGCCCGGATGCCCACCCTCGCCAGCACTCACGCCTTCCCAGCTGAGGCCCCAGACATCACGTCCCTGCTGCGCACTGTCCAAACTCCTGACCCATGGTGTCTGTGGACTATTACAACGGTTACTGTGTACCACGAAGCTCTTGGGTGATTTTTGCAGCAATATTAAATGACACAGCAACTTTGGGCTGGTTCTATATTCTAACCTTCACTTGCCTGAGTCCCTAACATGAGCAAAGAGAACCTCTAACACAGGGCTAATGAAGAATCTATAACAAAGATGAAGATACGAAAGTAGACGTGGTCACAGCCTCCTCCCACCCCGGGCTGCTCAGCAGAATTCTCTGTGTTGATCTGCTCTGAGGAATCTGTGGTCCTTATTAAATTCATGCATAAAAATGCAGTATTGGAAAAAAGTGAGAGAGAATAAAAACACCAAAAACCCCCAGGAGAATAAGAATATGCAGACATCTAAAGAGAAATTTTTGAAAGTTTTGCTAAGAAACATATTTTAGGATACAACTTTAGGAAGGTTTGTATGTATCTTATTGCTATGTACCTTGAAGACACATCTCAGTATCTTCAAGAGAGCTTTGGGATACACAGACATTTTTCAACACCTTGTATAAATGTTTGTGTTTATATTAAATATGACAGTGAGCTGAATGGCCTTAAAGCAAAAGCCAGAGGACTCAGATTTAGTTGGATTTCACCAAGCTAAACACAGAGCTGTTATATAGTAAATCAGAATTTGATGAACAGGATCACAAATAATAAGAACCCGATGATGGAACAGTATTTAATTATTAATCTTAGGGTCTAATACATAAATCCTATCAGCATTTTCTTAGCCACATAATTTTACTTCATAATACCTCACTAGAAAAAATAAAATTTGGGCCGTTTCATTCCACTTTATTTTTTGCATCAGAAAAATAAAAATGTGTTTTAATTCTATGGAAACAAAAGTGTTGCAAATTATAGGTTCTTTTGACAAGTATTTAGGAGTGCCTTTTTACTAATACACACCATGCACCAAGCACAATACAAAGAAATACATGTATTCTTTCCTCAAACGCCTATATCCTAGTTGGAAATAAAAGGAATAAGCACACGAACAAGTCAAACAGTCAATATGTAAGTGTCAGATTAAAATTTAAGCCATGAATAGAAGAGGCTTCATAAGAGATGTCAAGAGAACAGTACAAATCAAAAGTGTAATGCACTCAGAGAAGTACTAGCTTCATTCTGGAAAGATCTGGAAATTTTTCCTGTAGGTCAAAATGCCAAGTGAGGCCTTAAAGGAGAAATAAGATGAGTTATACAGGAAGAAAGAAAAAAGTCATTCTGATCTAAGGGATAAAAGCACAAATGCTACTTTTGTGTTGTTTAGTTGGCCCATTGGTTGGTTGGTCGGTCAGTGGTTTGTTTGCTTTGCTTTGCTTTGCTTTGCTTTCAGTTAACAGACTAAAGCAGGGGAAAAAAAATACGTATGAGAGAACTCAGCAACAAAAGTTTAAAAAGGCAGATAAGAATGAGTCTGTGGTGAGTTTCTTCTATAGTCAAGGAATAGCTAACAACTTCAGAAGGAAACAGAAAGATAAAATCTTCAGTGCTTGTCCTGAAGGCAGCCTGTAGGATGCATTAGGAGAAAAACTAGAAACAGGACAACTGGTTATTAATTACTGCCAAGTATGTGATAGTATAGACTGCAATCATCCAAAAATTACACACACACTAAAGCCTGGGAGAATAGTTTGATATCACTATGAACAATTCCTTGATTTAGAAATGATGAAACTTCAGACAAGTCCTGTGACAACATGAGCTAATTCATGGCAGAACTAATCCAAAAACAAAATCTTTAGATTTTCATAGTACTCCTTTTTTGATACTATGAAATGCTTCCTAAAAATACATTATTAGTTAAACATCCTGGCAATTGATTACCTAACCCTCTTTTTCATCTGAATAACTGTGTCTCATCAGAAGTCAGGGCTCACTACTCTTGAGTAGAAAAGTGTAGATTTTGGCATCTCTTTGAAGGCTCTGGTTCCAGGATTTCTCCATAAAATAACATCACTGCCATGAGATGACATTAGAATAACAGTAATACCTTTATATGAACCTTGTCACTGGGAAACTTACATAAATCATGACTGGAAGTTTTTGTCATAATAAATCCAGTATTAAGATAGTGGGTAAATTGACTTACATTCTTGACAGTTAAGGACAGATCCCAGGCAGGCATCCAAAGCCTGTCTACACAAGGCCATGTATCAACATTTTTTACATGTCTTAGTTACTTTCAGAAATTCATTTCCTCTTTTTTTCTGCAGTGAATGTTTAGGAGACGAGACAAAGTGAGAGCAGCTCAACAGAAATGGAGGCTCAACCTGTCCTGTGACTGACTCTGCAGAAACTATATCCCAGCTAACACAGTAGTGTCACTCCTGTCTCCCAGAAAAGTCACAGTTCTATGATAAGCAATTGGAATGCATTATAGAAAGATCTTTCTGATAAAGTCTGGAGAAATGAATGGGTTTAGAATCATTAAATCTAATAGGTTTCGAAATGATTTGTTACAGGACTTCCCTGGTGGCGCAGTGGTTAAGAATCCACCTGCCAATGCAGGGGACACAGGTTCAATCCCTGGTCCGGGAAGATCCCACATGTCACAGAGCAACTAAGCCGTGTGCCACAACTACTGAGCCTGCGGTCAAGAGCCCATGAGCCGCAACTACTGAACCTTCGAGCCACAACTACTGAAGCCCGTGCACCTAGAGCCCATGCTCCACAACAAGAGAAGCCACTGTAATGAGAAGTCCGTGCACTGCAACAAAAAGTAGCCCCACTTGCCGCAACTAGAGAAAGCCCCACACACAGCAAGACCCAAAGCAGCCGAGAAAGAAAGAAAGAAATAAATTGTTTACAAGAACAATTTTATATTTTTAGGGTTGAATTTAGCTAAATGTTACTGCTTTAAATCTCCTGCTATATGTATCGTTTGTTAAATCCTCAATGATAATCTTTAGCCCATTTATAGAGTTGTGAGTTTTTTATCCTGAAAAATATGATTATCTCCTTACAGCAAACATGAGGCTGTTCAGTGATCATGGCTGAAGTTAAAGCATCACTGCCAACTGGTTGAAATATACTTAATTGTATGCTAATTATTTTGAGTAGTAAGGACTTTTTGGAAATAAGTATCAATGCAGAAAATTCCTAAATTAGCATCATCAATGTCACAATTGCCCAAATTACAAAAGAAAAGGAAAATTTTAAAGCAAAATTTGAGTCATAAACATCATTTCATTCAACACCATTTCACGTTCCTCCTGGTCTAATCCCTATTGAATCTATTCTGAAATGCAAACAATTTGCAACCACTGCATTTATTCACACACACACGCAGACAATATGTTGGGTATATCTTAGTTAATAATACTTTCCATACATGTAGCACTTTATAAATTAGAAAATGAATTCACATTAACTGTCCACAAAATCTTTCATGCAGACACTATTTAAAAACATTATCCAAACTACTTTTTTTCTCTAAGTCCACGAAATGCTGAGTATGTTTTTGACTACATTCCCTTATGCTATTTTCTAGTAAGTTATTTCACATTTTTACCATTTCACCAAATAGCAGCAATCCTCAAATCAATCCATTGAAATATATGCCCAGAGAGTTACATGTAAATACACAAGAAGAGTCAGAGGGAAGGTCTTTCTGAGGCTGCTTTAAACACCGAGAATAAAGGGGAAAATGATTTCAGCAGTAGAAGTATCAGCAGGGACAGGAAAGTGCCAATTCTGATTAGAAGCTCTGAAAGCACTAACTGCAGCATCTCAAGATAAAACAGGATTTTCAATAACTCACCCTGCATCACAGCGCTTCTAAGTGGTGAGAGGTGATTGGAGGGGGAAACAGGATTTGACCTTTTCTTAGTGAAGAAAAAGAAGTTCACCCACTGAACTGGAAGCTTTTAGTGGAGTAACTGGAAGACAAAGCTACATGCTTGAAAGGAACAGAAAGCGCCAAGCTTCACAGTTTTATCTGAGAAGGTGCTTCAATCAGTTTACATTTGATTGAAACTCAAAGAATTCCTACAGAACCACTGAACAGTCCCCTTTAAGATTCAAAATTTCTCATAAATTCCTCTTTATTAAATTCAACGCACATAGAACATTGCAAAATGCATTAAGTCCTTCAGGAAGCACTATTGCATTGTACCACATATCAAAGCATATTAAAAATTATCTCTATAAGAGGGAAACATAAAATTGGAGCTTGTGAGATGTTAAAATAACGGTCTGGTGTTTAGCCACACACAGAATACACCCCCTTCCTCCTTCCATGTAGCATTGGTTTCTCCCATTTCTCCCACTTCATTGGAAGTTTTTGGTGTTACAAAGTCTCAGGGTTACCTCCCACTGGATTATCTTCTTTGACTTTACCATGAAAAGCCCAGTTTTTAAAAAGATGAATTTTAAATTAATGACGGTGCTGAAAAAGTAACATACTGCAGATGTTAAATGAGATTTGTTTTAGCTTTGTAATAAAACATTTGTTTTTTTAAAAAAAAATAAAGTTTTAACATCTACTTAGGTTATCTCTCCTTTATCATTTTAACCAGTAACTCCACAAATCAAAGTAACTAGGAAGGAGTAATGCCTAGTCAACCTACATTCTGTATCTCAGAGCTAATTTTCAATAATTTAACAAGAAGAAAGCAGGACCAGACTGCATCTAAAGAGTCTGATGTGAGTCATCACTAATTCATTTCCTTTTACCCAGCATCTTGCACCAAAAAAAAAAGGCAGTAAATAAATATTAGTTTCACGAATGAATAATAAAAATTACAAGGCAGGTAACTGACTAAATCTCAATACTGTTTATCCACTAGAAATGATACATTAACCAGATAACCACTAAGAACCCACATCTTACGGAAAAAAACCCGAGTAAACTTTTTGGCCAACCCAATAAACACCACATTCTGACAAAAGCACTAAGAAACAGAAGGAAAAAGTAGTGTGAGTAAAGTGAGCAACTAGGAACTAAGTAAATAAAGCAACGACTGGGTATAGTAGTCAGAACAGTAGCTTCCCAAAGATGTCCATGTCCTAACCCCAGAAATCTATGAATATGTTACTGTACATGGAACAAAATGATTAAGCTAATTTACCAGGCTACAGATCTTGAGGTGGGAAGATTAGCCTGAATTATCCAGGTGGATCCCATGTAGTCACCAGGATCCCTACAATAGCTGGGTAGGAGTATCAGAATCAAGGAAGAAAATACAACAATCAAAGCAGAGGTCTGAGTGATGGAACTGCCAGCATTGAAGATGGAGGAAGGTGCCCACAAGCCAAGGAATGCAGGCAGCCTTAAGACACTGGAGAAAGCAAGGAAATAAATTCTCCCCTAGAGCCTCCAAAAGGAGTGCGATCCTGCCAACACTCTGATTTTAGCCCAGTGAATTTCATTTCAGACTTCCGCCTTCCAGAGCTGCAAGATAAATTTGTGGTAGTTTCTTAGAGCAGCCATGGGAAACGAATACCGGGGGCTAAATATGACTTTTAATTTCTAAATCTGCTTTCAATTAAGTGAAGTCATTTTCATTTAAAAATGAGAAGAGAGTAAGCAAAAGAACATAAAGAAATATGTGACAGCTTTCTACTCTGTCCAGCTTAAAGGATACTACTTAATCCAAAACGATGTACAATGCAGATTAACTATGCACTGGGGAGGTATGGCTCGTATTCAGGAAGAACCTATTCACCTACAACTTTTAAGTCAAAGTCAACTAAGCTGAAAATGCCATCTCGCCATCTGAATATTTCCTCTCTTGCTGTTCAAAATGTGGTTAAGAAAGAACACTTCTGATTTTCAATTTAGAAATGACTTTCTCTTCTTTGTCAGATCTTAATCAGCAAGGGAATTCATAATTAAAAACAACTCTAAGCCTTGAGAGATAGAAAGCCAACAGTCCCATGTTTCGTATAAATATGCAAATTTTCTTTATGATTCTTTTAAACAAACCTGCTTTCTCCATTGCACGAGGATGATAGGTACCCTACTGCACTAATAACCTTTCAATATTATTAACTATGTTTTCCTTTCAGGGCTAAAATAAGTACCTGGTTTCTGGTTAAGAAAAATCTCTGGAGAGGAATGGCTGCTAAATAGTGTTTGTTTCTATAAACACAAAATATGTCATTAATCCCGTTTTATCCCAGAGAGGATAGTTGTTTACATGCATTATGGTGATTTTATTGTATCTTATTAAGGAATAATAGCAAACAAAAGCAACTGCATTAACACAGCCTTGTAATAAAATGTAACATTTTTTGCTGTTCTAATTAGTTACTCTCATTTTGTGAGCGAATGAAGCCAGAAATGCTGGGTTACGTTTGAGCCGCAAAATGTGCAAGGAGGACCGCCTTCCACTGGTTTTCAGCACAGATGTGCCTGGCTGCTGTCCAAGACTGTTCCAGAAGCAAGGCCAAACGTCAGCTGAAAACAACTGGTCTTACCTCAAGAGGCTTCTCAAAAACTACATTCTCAAAAAAGAGCTTCCCAGCCAAAAAAAAAAAAAAATTGTATATTGAAATAATTGCTCGCTTGAGTAATTGACTAGGTATGTAGTTGGCCACGTGCCTTGCTGTAGGACCAAATATAGGCACAGTTAGCTGCACTTGAGCAGTCATATACTCGTGGATTTGGAGGCAAGTGTGTAAAAATAGTACGTGCTCTGAAAAGCTAGCTCTCAGCAATGTGTGCCTCACTTCAAACACAGCAACGTATATTTTAATAACCTACATTTCTTTAATAAATACAGCAAGTATGCCAAGGAGTTGCTTTCTCTGCCCTGATACCTGCTGCTTTCTATAATCTTCGCCATTCTCTATAAACAAATGATGAGATCTACCCTATTTGCTAAGGATCTTTTGGTGAACCAAGTGGGAAAGATATTTGCCTGGAAACAGCTACTCTGATCATTATAAATGTCAGCTTTCTTTTCTACAAGATATAACTCTATGAAATCAGATTCTTATTTTTAATACAGTGAAGAACTGATTTTTTGTTTTGTTTTGTTTTACCCTAACAGCAACAAGAGCATGCCATTGATTTAATGGGAGATTTTTTCAGCGTCCAGCTAAATCTAAGGGTTGCAGTTTGTATCTTACTTGTGGCCCAAGTGAAAGTCAGCGGGCCTCTTCAGAATCACAAGTCACCAGGTCCATGTATGAGTGAAGCAAATTCCCACTGCCTTTCATAAGTGTGCGGTAAGACGAGGGGAGAGACAGCCGAAGAATAGATTAGGGAGAACGGCCTAACAGAACTGAACTCAAATGGTTTCAGTACATTCCTGACATTTGACAAGCAGGTGCTATTGTATGTGAATGCATCGCTGTTTACTTACAAGCGCCTACGGAAAAACATTCAAGAGAAACTGTCAGCTACCAGTGGAAAGAAAGTCAGGGCTAGGTGAGAAACAAATTTGGTTTCATACTACTGAAATCTTTATAGTGGAGGGAATGTCACAGGACCTAAGTTCTGTTAGGACACGAACATGAGGCCTGCATTTGTCTTGGTAACCAGAACACTCCCAGCCACTGAGCACAAGTCCTGCCCTATGGTAAATCTTTGTTGAATGATGAATGTGTGACTAATTCAAATTAACATCCAGTAAATCGCAACTGTCAACTCCTTAGGACCTTCAGAAAACCAGCTTTGAGCAAAGCTATGATTATTAGATCTACGACATTAAAGAAGAATATCACCATGATGGATTTACAGTAGGGTCCAGAGGGGGACAGTCAGAGGACCATATTTATAGTACTGAGAGTGGTATGGCGTGGCCTGGGTGATATCAAGGTGAGTCTTGCAAAGAAGGGAACTGGCTAGAGTTGGGGCAGAATGTATGACACAGTAATTTTCGATTGCTATGTAATGTACAACCCCCTTAAAAAAGTCTTGATGAGGAAACTATTCATCTTAATTAGTCAGGGTCTCCAGAGAAACAAAATATATATGGAAAGAGATTTATTACAAGGAATTACCTCATACGATTATGGAAGCTGACAAGTCCCAGGACCTGCAGGCTGAGTCCCAGCAAGTTGGGTACCCAAGAAAGCTGACAGTTTAGTTCCAGCCTGAGTCCAGAGGCCTGAGAAGCAGAAGAACCAATGATGTAGTTCCAGTCTGAAGGCCAACAAGCTGGAGACCCAGGAAGAGCCAATGTTTCAGGCAAATCCAAAGGCAGGAAAAAAGCCAAGGTCCCAGTTTGAAGGCCATCAGGCAGGAACAATTCTCTCTAACTTGGGCAAGGGTCAGCTTTTTGTTCTATCCAAGTCTTCAACTGATCTAATGAGGCCCACCCATATTATGGAGGGCAATCTGTTTTATTCACTTTACCAACTGAATGGGGTTCATCTTACCCCAAAACACCCTCACAGTAACACCCAGAATAATAAACCAAATGTTGGGACACCCCATGGTCCAGTCAAGGTGACATGTAACATGAACCATCACACTCAATAAGTAAGCTATTTTAGTTTGTTCACATTGTTATTTTCCAGGAACTAGAAGCTAAGTTATGTTTGTTTATTTTTAATGCAAAGGATGTCCTTTCCCAGTACTGTTTAATTATGTTGGTTTCAGTTTCCACGCTTTTATTGGCTTGGCCACAATGTCTGTTCGGGTTTTCTGTTACGATGTTACAGAAAAACCCAACTGAACTTTTTGGCCAATCCAGAATTGTACTTACTCTTAGAATCTCATGTTTAAAAATAAAGGTCCTTAAATGAGTGCAGTCATCTTTCCTATGCATGAGATTTCATGCTGTCTTATGGCTAGCAAATCTGATGTTGTGCCTATAAATGTGAAAAGCACTTTAAAAGGTTGGGACTATGCAGATATTCCACAATATTCTCACAGAGTGCATGCAGATAACTGAGGAAATATTTTGGAGGGTAGGACATCTAGATAACAGTCTCAATCTGTGCCTTACAGTGAAAATACACTTATCTCCCTGCCACATCAGTCTTCATAATGCAAACACAGTGACATTTGGGAGTTCCCCAGTTCCTGTGATCAGAACAGAACTCTTAATCAAGTGACTCAGGTCCTAGAGGAGACCTGTCAGCTGGCTAGTGTGACTACCGAATCCCTACTGCTATAGATCAAGGCCTAACAAACTACCCCACGAGCCAAATCTTGTCCCTGTAAGAGTTTATGGGAAAGCACCACTCCCATTCGTTTACACCTTGTCTCTGGTTGCCTCAGCACCACAATAGCAGCAAAGGTAAACCACTGTGACAGAAACGCTACACCCTGCAAAGCCCAAAATATTTACCATCTGTCTGCTCCTTTATGGAAAAAAACTTTGTTAACCTCTGATCTATATAGATACATAGACACAGACATTTTATAGATGGTCTTTCTATGCAGAACGAAATACTAACTCTGTAAAAGGTTTTTCTCAGCTAATTATAACATTACGAAGCTGCTTTTCTTCTAAAATATCATTTTATTCCTTTTTCATATTTTATATGAGGTTTGCTGTCAAGATTCTAAGCTCACTTAGCCTTCTCATCTTGGTTTCCTCAGTAAGAAAACCATCTGGACCATATAAGTGTGAAGTAATAATTACAAAGAACTTATTAGGATATGTCAAATAAAGAATAATATGTGACAGTTAGCTGTAATAGATCTGAAAATGTCTTACAATGGATGTGATATACTCACCATTTTGTTTTCATATACTGCAGTTTAGACCTACTATACTGTATATTTAACGAATTGTTAGTGATATATTTGTACCCAAATGCCCACTTATTGATTACTTGTTCTCACCATGACAAAGCCCCAGGGACAATCACTGAATGAGTATTTATCTGTGATGAATATTCATCTAATCCATGTCTTTAAGAGGAGCTTCACAACTGACAGGATAATAAACAAGCTTTTCACACCCATTTTCATTCTGGGTTAATTTGCTTTATCCACACCCTTGACCTGAGACAAGGTAAATCCTGCATGTTTGTGTCTTGGGAAGAGGCAGTTTCGTCTGTGTCCCACATTACTGCCCATCAACTCAAAATACAACTGCGAGAACAGTGATTAATTAGTTCTCAGATATGCCATCTGCTTCATTCAAGTCCTACAAGGTGAGAAATGACACGTTTGGACTAAGAGAAAATGAATGTTAATGAGGTTGTGATTCCACCCTTTGAAACAGAGAGAAAGGAGTGGTGAGCCTTGTGCAGGAGTCAGGGGTGTGTTGGCAAACGTTTGACAGTTTAACAACAGCCTGGAAGCTTGGAGGGGGAACCTGAGTTGTAGTGTTTGTCTACTTTTGAAGTGTGAATCCTCCCAAAGTTGATTCCAAGCCATCAACCTGATGTCACTGAATGCAGAGTTGAGAAAAGGCGCACAGCAGAACACTATAGTATAGTTTCTCCTCCATAAAATACAGTGTTACAGGTAAGTGAACTTAAAAGCATCGAGAATAAGAAAATGTAGTAAAATAATTAGGAGGTGATGGATTTTTAACATTAATTACTTTGGTTTTTAATGTAATTTATTCAATTCTAAATTTATTATTTAGAACAACAAGGTCCTACCTTATAGCACAGGGAACTACATTCAATATCCTGTGATAAACTATAAACACATAAAACTGAGTCACTTTGCTGTACAGCAGCAATTAACACAATATTGTCAATAACATTTTTAAAAATGTAAAATTAATTTATAATAATAGCTATGCTTAATCACCAGCTCACAAAATTCCTGAAAACTTCACAATCATCTCCTACAAGATGGTAGAAGCCAACTTTCATGAGCTGGAACACGTCAGCTCCAGCACGTCACTGCTGCGAGTCTATATTTTGCATAAACTATAACTGTGCTGCTTTTATTTTTTATGAGAAATGTTTTCATTATTAATAAAGTTTAAAACAACTCTCTCACCTACTTCCTGTCACTCATACAGACACGCATACATATATACACAGTCTTACTGAATTTAACATCCGTGGAACAAAGCCTATATTACCCAAAGGCTGTCACTATGAAGATGATGATCAATTGGAAATTTTTTAATGTTTTAATGTTTTTTAAAATTTTTAATACTTTAAACATTTTTAAAATATTAAAAATTTAAAAAATTTTTAAATTAATTTTAAGAATTTTAATGTTTAATGCAAGACATCATTACTTTAGAGTTTTGGTTGAGGAGTCTTGTATAGCAACTGCAAATCAGCATATAAACTTCTAGTGAGTTAAGAGAAGATGTCTTAACCTTTGCATACTCAGAGCATAACACAATGCACCAGACACCACAGGTATTCAGGAAATACTTGTTAAATGAAACACTGAATTAATTAATATTGCTCTGAAAAAAGAAAAGTGGCCCTGATGGTTCCCACCCAAAATTTCACAGACTGTTCAATCACAGAACGCAGCTAGTTCTTTTTCAAATTTTCAGCGGAAATATTTTACGCTGCCCCAGTACAGATTTCAAATACTTACAGACACGAATTTTTAAGGATTTTTACGGATTCTATATACTTCAAATGTTCAATTTAAAGACTGAGTTTCCTAGATGAATCAAGGCCTCCTGTTGCCTAATACTAAAGAATTTACATAGTTATAAAGCACCCAGAAAAGCACCTAGTGAATAGTAATTTCAATAAACCTTTATTGAAAGAAGCACCCTTAATTTGGCTAACAAAGCACTATCATCATGTCCACTCATCACTAAATAAGAGCTCTAAAGTTTAAAAATATATGCCAGAGAAAAGAAAAATAGAGATGTAACCTGACCAGGTTACTTATTTTGTCTAAAAGATCATGCTCCATGACTTGATCAGGATATAATTGAAAGTTTTAGAATTTTAAATCTTTTCCCTTTCTGAAAGAGGGTTGTTTTCAAAACATTTTGGAAATTCTAGGAAACAAATTAAATTAGTCCTTAGGTAAAAGGGAGGGGTAGAGTCAGGGAAAGGATATCTTTGTTATTCAGTAAACACTGCATGTGAGGTCTTGTCACCCAGGGATAAGTTTTTCAAAAAAACAGTGACTGTGTCTTTGGTCCTTCTTAACCAGGTAATGAGACTTACTGAAGATATTCACCCTATTACGATTCCCAGATGGAACCTTGGACTCTGAGGTCACGAATGCTTGGTGGACCTTTCAAACATCATAGCAATTTTTTATGTTTTGTTTGTTTAGGGAGGGTTTGATTTCTGCATCTCCTTCCTGCAGGATAACTTTCAGAAACCCAGATTTTTTTCCTTTTCTGATTTTGCCTCTCTTTCTGCTTTGAGCTTTGCCCCTGATTCTCGCAATATTAGCAGCTACTAATTGTTTTCCTTACCAATGACCAACTCCATCTCTGACCTGCCATACTCCCAGTCCAGGTCCCCAAGTAGGTTCTCAAAAGTTTGACTGCTTAAAACTGTGACCACTTAAGGGCAAGCTGTCTGTGTTGTTCACAATTCTGCAGTACCTTAGGACAGGTACAGTACCGTAAGCCTTTAAAGATATCATTAAAATTAGTTCAACTAGCCAAATGTGAACACATTCCAACATTCAAAGATATCTGATTGCTTCCATTCCCACAATATTATAGGCTGAACCAGAAACAAATCACATCAAGTGAACTCTTTCTTTTAAAAATGACATGACTGACACATTAAAGAATAGATGATGCTATTGATTATCTGGATTTTAATGTCATTGATTAGGTGTCTTTCAGGACATGGCTAAATTATTCTTTCCAATCAATTGTCCAGTCTATGGAAACACAAATCAAAATTTCTATGTCAAATAAATATCAATAGTATTAATTAAAAGTGACATTTTTGGTTAGCATTTCAAAGTGTTTTTGTATACATTGTCATATTTTATATATATAAAATTAGTTATACCTCAGCTAATGGACATCAAAATTAAAGATCACAGTCACAGCATTACTAAGTGATAAAACAAATTAGACTAAAAATCACTTCTGCATTTACTATTTCTCTCTTCTTTACAGTTTTTCTTCCAGCATCTTTATTATAATAATAAATAACAGGAAATGGGTGAAGGAGGCTAAAAGGTACAAACTTCCAGTCATAAAATATGTGGACAGGACATAATGCACAACGCAACTGTAGTTAATAATTTTTTTTTAAATTAGGAATCTACTTAAAACTGATGCACTGACTTGTTAAAAAATATTGCTTTTTGTTTCACATTAGGGCGAAGGTTTTCAAGGATCTCTTTTTTAAAACACCTAATTTTTAAAAACTGTTTTATTGACGTATAATATGGACATAGAAAAGTTTACAAATAAATCTATGTAACAGCCACCCAGATCAAGAAAGAATGCCCCCAAGAGCCTTCTCTGTGTTCCCTCCCAATTGATAATCCCTCCTCCTCCTTGAAGGGACCTGTGGTGATTTATAACACTTAGTGTAATTGCAACTTTATATAAATAGAAGCATGCAGCCTGTATTATGTTTCCAGGCTTCTTTTGCTCAAAAGTACACACATGAGATCATTCACATTGTTGCTGTAGCTTTAACTTACACATCTTCATTGTGGAGAGTATTCCATGGTATGAACACATCACAGTTTATCGATCCATTTTAATTTGGAGGGAATTTGGGTCATGGTCCATTTAGAGTTAACACAAAAACTGAAGTTCTATTCATTCCTATGCGAATCTTTTTGATATGCATGCATTGCTGGGGGGTATACATCAAAGACTAAAGGTGCTAGATCATTAAAGTAATTTAAAGTAAGAAAGTTTACTGCATGTGAGGGCTGTTATTCCTTTTGCTAATTTACATTCTAAATGTATTCCTGAATTCGTGAATTTTGAATTTTTCAGAACTGCCTCTTTAATTTTTATAATTTGAGTGAACTTTATTTTGACCATATCTATCTATCTTGACCGCTTGGTATAAACTTGTTGAACTTTTGGTTTCTACATACGGTAAGTTTTAAAAAAAAAATTATGCTTTACTCTATAGGCTTATTTTTTTAACCTAGAGTAACTGGTATCATTCTTAAATCTATCTCTATAAGATCTCTTTTGAAGTGTACTAATAGTACAACTGATGATTGGAATAGCAAATTGAAGATTGATTATGGCAGATAAAATACCTGTATGCCTTAATCATTCTAAATGCCAGCCACAAAGACTTTCTGAAAGGAATTGCTGCTATTAACATACCCTGCAAGAAATCCTTATTTCAGGAATAAATTAAATTTCAGTTAATCCCAACATTTCATTCACTATCCATGAGAGTAAATTAGGTTTAGTGATCTGGCAACTAAAGCACTTAAATATTATTAGCCTTTTACTTAGCCTGTGTCCAATGTTTGGGTTCCCACTGTTAAAGCAAGTATGCAAGTGTGTACTTAGGAAAATCAAAAGCCTGAGGCTTTTTTTATTGTATTTATAGTCACTCTATCCATTATCAGTAGACCAATGGCTATTTTTAGAGATTCTGTAGCTTGCAAATCACAAGTGACTCTTATTGTATCACCCACTGTCTAGTTGGAGCAATTTTATTTATTTTTTAAAAAATTAACACACTCTCAAGGATGTAACAAGAGAATAAACTAAAGAGTAAAACTGATGCAGGTGACAAAACATCTGATATTTTCAAAGTCATGATGAAAGTCAGCAACGGAAATGCTGAAATGACAAGACAGGGTTCTTCAAGTCCTACTTGAGAGAAGTACTACCACTTAACTGCAGACACTCTGATTAAATTAAATGATTCATCTTTAAGGCACTGTTTAAATCTGAATCTCCCATTCACACGATGAGAAAAGACTTCATGTATCACCAATTACAGTGACCTTGCTCACCAGTGATGGAGAATTGAGTACAATGCAGTTTTAGCAATAGCCTGCATTATAATACGGACAGGATTAGACATGACAGAAAATTGATCATTTTCCAGATAGTTTAGGCCAGTCATAGAGTAATCAATCAGACTGTTGTACAATTGATGACACAGAGGTCAGACAGTCCACATAAGCAGGTTCTTTTTCATCACACTAGAGTTCACCCAGGTAATTCAGTCATTATGACAGCCCAAAATTCGTGATGGATGAGGTGATTTTCAGTTCAATTCCAAGACATCCTACAACAACCCCATTGTTTACCGTTCAGTACATTACTTTTCCATTTGAAATGAAACTGTCTCACAGTAAGTAATAATTTTTAAGGCCAAATAGCTTTAATAGCTACTCAGTGGAAATGCTGGCTGAAGAGTCATCAATCCAGCTTAATCCTAGGACTGCTTTAATCCACCTCTACATGTGCTTTGGTCTCAAAATAATTAAGCAATTGTGGAACAGAAGAACTCTATTAGTGCAATTAATTTTTCCAACTAATTGTGCACTGGTCAGAGGGAGACTGCTTATCTTTACAGTGCTTGATAAAAATCAAAATTGAATTCAAATAATCCAGATCTTCAAAAAAGCATTCAATTGTAGTCTTGGGTCTCTTTCAGTTATAAAAATTTCCTTAAGAAGCTGTACTTAAAAAGAATTTTAAATGACTCAGAGGTTAGCAGGATGAGATATAGTGGGAGTTTATTCCTAGCAGAGAAAATTTCGGGAGTACAGGTATAAGAGCCTGAAACAGCTTACTGCATCCAGGGAACAGCACACAGCTCAGCATGGTTTGAGCAGTGCAGGAGACATGACTAGAGAGATATTAAGGCTCCAAAACTGAATTAAGAGGTTAAAAATGCATCATTAAACTATGCTGGTGATGGATTTTAAGCAAGCAAGAGGTGTGTACAGAAATGCTGTTTTAAAACCACCCTAGACATCATGCAGAGAATTGATTAAAGTGGGATATGTCTGCAAACAGAAGGACCTATAAGAAAGGCATTGCACTAGTCCAGAGAAAAATAAAAAACACTTAGGGCTTGGACTTCCCGGGTGGCGCAGTGGTTAAGAATCCACCTGCCAATGCAGGGGACATGGGTTCCAGCCCTGCTCTGGGAAGATCCCACATGCCGAGGAGCAACTAAGCCCGTGAGCCACAACTACTGAGCCTATGTGCCACAACTACTGAAGCCCACGCGCCTAGAGCCTGTGCTCGGCCACTACAATGAGGAGCCCGTGCACCACAATGAAGAGTAGCCCCCGCTTGCATCAACTAGAGAAAGTCCGTGTGCCGCAATGAAGACCCAACACAGCCAACTAAATACAATAAATAAATAAATAAATTTAAAAAAAAAGAAAACACTTAAGGCTTGAACTTAGGCAGTAACTAGGGGGTGGTTAGGAAGGTTCAAACGAGACTTGTGGAAAAACTTGACTAGATGAGACTTATTTATCAACTGCATGTGGATAGTGTAAAGAGAAGTAGGATTCTAGAATGATGATACCTAAATTCCTGCCTCTGAGGGAAATGTATGCTGAGTGTAAGACATGAAAAGTTTAAGGTACCTGGCATAGTTCCACATGGACAGTTTCGGTAGGCAGTTGAGGTGTAAGATCTTGGACTGACATATGAACGAGGTATCAGCATACAGGTGGTAGTTGAAGGCATACAGGTGGATAATGTCACCCCGGGAAGGCCTACCAGAAAAGAAAAATTAAACGTTAGGACCTTGGAGAACACAGACAAGACCACAGAATACCAAAATGGGGAAGTAAAAAGTGATATGGGTTTGGTTCATCAGATTAGCGTTGGCATACCTATAGTGGGAGGAGGTAATTAGTCATTTTGGCAGCCAAAAACTTCTGATCGTTCAGATAATTACCAGTTCTACATGGCAGGAACTTCCTCTAAAGCTGAGTTTCTCTGCTGAGTTTATGATTAACCTCTCTACCCAAAACTTTACTTCCTTCCTCTTCCTCAATCTGTTCCCCTCAGATTGAGGCGTATCAAAAAAGGGGGGACTGAACCCATATGCAATCCCCTGCATCCCTGTCCTCTGAAGTAGAAGGCTTTTGCTTCAGTCTCCCTGGCCTCCCCTGAGTCACTAAAGGCTGGTTCAAGAGTTAATGATGAGGAAATGTGGAAATAAAGAACAGCTGTTGGGCTGGGAAACTGGCAACAATTTAGACTATAAATCCACCACACAGCAGAATCCCCTAACTCCCAGATCCCTGAAAGATACAGATAAAGCTGACACACATTGCTAAATTGTTTTTACAGGAAGCAAACCCTCACCAGATGCTGACCACAGGAACACAGACCCTAGACTGGTTGAAACCAGAAGGTTGAATGATGATTGAAACTTCACCTTGATGCCAACCAATCTGAGAATTGCCCACGAGCGGATCACAATCCCCGCAACCCCCTCCCTCACACTGCCTTTAAAACCCCTTCCCTGCAAGCAACTTTGGGGAGTTCGGGTCTTGAGAGGATGACCTGCCTGCTCTCCTTGCTTGGCACCTACAATACACGCTGTCCCTTCCTTCGCCACAACCTGGGGTCAGCAGGTTGGCTTTCCTGCACATGGCAAGTGGACCCAAGTTTGGTTCGGTAACGTTGCCAAGAAGCCAAGGGAGGGGAGAACTCAGGGTGGCAGGAGGAAGTAGCCGTGGCAACGCCAGCTGGAGGGTGGGTGCTCCTGAGACATAAAAATGCTCATGAGGCAGGTCAGCATGGGGGCCTCTGTGGAGCTGAGCCGTGGAGGGCAGCCCAGCATCCTGAGAACGCAACGCACCTGTGTTATGGGTTGAATTGTGTCCCCTAAGCCCCAGCACCTCAGAATGTGATCTCAGTTGGAAATAAGGTTGTTGGTCTAGTTAGTTAAGATGAGATCATACTAGATTAGAGTAATCCCTTAATCCAAGTGTGCTTATAAAAGGACAGACATCCTACAATCCCACTCCTGGGCATATACCCAGAGAAAACTATAATCTGAAAAGATACACGCACCCCAATGTTCACAGCAGCACTATTTACAATAGCTAAGACATGGAAGCAACCTAAATGTCCATCGACAGATGAGTGGATAAAGATGTGGTATATATACCCCATGGAATATTACTCAGCCATAAAAAGTAATGAAATAATGCTGTTTGCAGTAACATGGAGAGACCTAGAGATTATCATACTAAGTCAGACAAAGAAAGACAAATATCATATGAAGTTGCTTATATGTGGAATCTAAAAAAAAAAAATTATACAAATTAAATTATTTACAAAACAGAAATAGGCCCATGGCGGGGGGGGGGGGGGGTGGTGAGGGGAAAAAACTTATGGTTACTGAAGAGGAAGTGTGGAGAGGGGTATAAATTAGGAGTTTGGGACTAAAAGACACACATGACTACATATATAATAGATAACCAACAAGGTCCTACTGTACAGCACAGGGAACTATACTCAAAATTTTGTAAAAACCTATAAGGGAAAAAAAATCTGGGAAAGAAGACCTGTATATATACTGCAACAAAAAAGAGAAAGACAGCCAAATGGAGACACACACAGGAGAATATGGTAAGTACGACAGAGGCAGAGACTGGAGTGTCACACTTGCAAGGTGGGGAATCCCAAGGACTGATGGCCACCACCAGAGCCCAGGAAGAACCAAGGAAGGATTTTTACCCAGAGTATCCAAGGGAGCACGGCCCTGCTAACACCACGATTTTGGAATTCTAGGCTCCAAAACTGTGAGAGAAGTTATTTCTGTTGTTTTAAGCCACCCAGTGTGTGGTATGTTGTTACAGCAACCCTAGGAAACTGCTAACAGCACTCAACTGGCTCAAAGCTCAGCCCAGGGCAAGAGGGCAGTTCTAAACCAGGACACACTTGATCAGCTCTCCCATAACCTCCTGGTCATTGGATGATGTTGTCCCTGCTCTCTGATTTCAGCAAAGGGCCTGAGTTCATTCCAGTTAAATTGAAAAATCATTTTTCTTTGTATTTTTAATCACATGGTATCAATAAACAGGTTAACTGAATTCACACTTTAAAAAAATATATTCTTCTGGGTGTGTGCCTTACTTAAACTTTGTACATATAAAAGGTTAACTGGATAATTAAAGTCATTTCCCAGAAGATTTAGGTCAGAAAAATAATTAACCTGAATTATCTAGGTGATAATTTAAAAAAAAAAAAAAAGGAAGTGGGGGAGAAACAGTGATATTTTCTCTTGACCTGTATGTAAAAATGCCTCAATTTTCATGTTGACTTTTGATGCACAGACTGAGCTCCATTTGAAAAAAATACAAAAGAGTCCACATAAGGAATACGCAAAAGTCTCATTTTTGAATATATCCGTTGAGCTCTCAGATGTCTCACTGTTCTCATGTTATTTTTTCATTATCATCGCAGATCTCCAAGCAATGAAGAATATTCTCATAACTTCCTCAACTAGTATACCACATTTCAAAGTTCCTGGAATAACCTATGTGTTTTATGCTTGCATTCTTTCAGAAGATGAAAATATATATATATATTTCAAGAAAGAAAAAAAGTATCCAGCACCTGAGGCAAAACGTAAGGGGAGAACACTCCAACAAAATCTAACTTGCACTATAAATTTGTTCTGTCAGATCCTTGACAGGCATGTTTATGTTGACCTCTTTCTGTTTGGAGAGAAAGGAAAGAAACTGGTGTTGATCAAAGGTTATTGCAGAATAAAAAATAAACCGGGACACAAAATAGCGACATGAATTTCCCCCACCAGTCAGAACCCTGTGTTTACTATTTTTATTTCATTATGCTTACAAAAGCAAACTACAGTGAATTTCCCTTTAGATTTCTTTAAGAATGAGATGAAAAATGCTCCTTTCTTTGCAAGTGGCATGGAAGCTGGGAGCACCAATACAGTAGCTGCTTCAATGCTTGGTCATGGTTCTTCCTGTATTCAACATGCAAGGTGTTTTATTTTGACCAATAAATACCCTAAAAAATCAAGGCATCCTCTGTTTTTTGTAACATACAAATAGGTCTATATCACACCTATCTGTTCACTTCATCAAAGTCTTTGAGTGTTCATGGAAGGATTATGTTGTGGGTGTGTGTGTGGCGGGGTGGATCTCATAAGTTTGTATATATGTCCACTAGCAGATGTATATGCATCCTCTGTTGTGTGTTTAAGATGTTACATGGACTTAACCTTACAAGACATTATATTACTGCCTTTTTTAAGAAACACATTGGCACCTCTTTTAATCATCTTAAGGTGATAAAAATGTAACTATATATAAACAGATCTGGGTTTCACAAAGCACTCCTATGAAAGTATACAAATACCTAGCTCGGCAGCAAGAAAAGACAGACGGAAAGGAGAAAGAAGAGCGAGGGTAGATCTGAGTAAGGATGATTTTGCATCTGTGACATTTCTAATATTTGCTCAGAGAAGGACTCATTACTGTCATAATTGTTTACATGGTAAGACTGTGACACAAAATATGAGATATGCCGGTAATGGAGACACGCATCCTAAGCCTAAAAGGTGGGTTTCATCACTATAAGTGAGTGCTGCTCCTCAGTGGTCTGGGTACACGTCGAAATCAACCTGCACTGCAGCTTCTCCAGCCTCACAGCCACGTGGCCAGGCAGCCAGGTGACCATTAACGATATGGCCACTTGGGTGCCCCTCTATTAACAGGCCCTGTGCTGGGTGCTACAGTGACCCAGAGACCTGCAAACACATACTTCAGTGCAAATGATATATTCCCCGCGAGAGACAGAGATAAAGGCATTTAGGAGAGAACAGCACTTCTTTGAGTGAGTTGGGTAGATCAGAAAGTGCCCTGGGATAGCTAAGCTTATTGTGGTGATCACTTTGTAACATATACATCTATCAAATGATTATACTGCACACTGTAAACGAATACAGTGTTATATATCAACTAGTTCTCAATAAAACTAAGGGGGAGGGGAAGAAAGGCTCTGCAGAAGAGTAACCTTTTAGCTGACTTTGAAGGAAATACCTGATTTAAAGATACACTTATGAGGATAAAAGAGCAACTTGGGCAGAGGGAACGTGTAAAAGTGGGGAGTACAGGAATTACATTATATGGTATTATTTACAATAAATGAAAGGATCAAATAAAATGGCTGCTATGAAATTACTTTCCAAAAGCTAATTTTATTATTGTGATTAACATACAGCTGAGACGGCAAGGTGGCCCCTCAGAGCTCACAGGCTTCATAATGCCAGGTGTTTTCCAGTTTGTTCCCAGCACCTTCAATCATCCTGAAACCTGATCTGAAGAAAACTATAAAACTTTTTTGAGAGACATAAATGACTTCCAGGAATATGAAGAATAAATACTGCTAAGATGCAATAATCTTCAAATTAATGTATAAATTTATTGAAATTCTAATGGACATAAGTAGTTTTTAATTGACAAAATATAAAATTAACCTGGCAAAAAAAAAGGGCAAAGATTTCTTTAAAAATTTTTTTGAAAAAAAAATGATTAATAAAAGAATAGCTGTCTTACGTAGTAAAACGTGTTATAATTGCACAGTAGTTAAACTGACGAGGATAAGTCAAGAATAGCAAGGCTGTATAACAAGATCATTAATAAATACTTAATTGAAGAGAGCAGAAAGAACAAAAATAGACAAACATAGAGCTAAGTAATTTGTATTTGGTAAATGTAACAATTCAAACAGTTTGGGAAGAAAGATGTATTTATCAATAAATTTTGCTACATCAATAGAGTTTCCACCAAATATATCAACTTCAGAATAGACATTCACTGTTTGCAGCTGATCTAAAGCAAAATCCATTAAAGGCTTAGCTGAAACAATGAACTTTTGGCTGGAAAGCACAAAAAGCTCCCAACCAGCTTTCTGAGAATAGGTCACCTCTAGCCACCTGGGAGCATCTTGGACCAGAACATTCTGCAAGCATAAACCCAATAAAAACTCAAGATGCTACAGAAAAAAGCCTCAAAGGAAAACAAGGGATCTATATAGCTATGCAGATACAGATATATAATTTTAAAGCAAAATTCAGAGCTATAGATATTGCTGGAAACAGCTTTGGCAGACAACATTCCAGAAGTATTTTTGTCTAGGGAATCACACGGCAAGCTCTGGGATAAACCTGGCTACACACAGGGACTATGAGAATGAGAATTACTTGAGAATATTCCACAGTACTTCTGTTTCCCAGTTTTTCCCTCTCCCCTCTATCCCTGAACTGTGGGCTCTCTTAGGGCAGGCACCTTGTTTTTTATTTTATTTTTTTCAATTTTTTATTTTTTACAATAAACTGCACATATTTAGAGTGTACCATTTGGTATCCCAATCTCCCAATTCATTCCCCCCCCAACCCTCCCCACTTTCCTCACTTGGTGTCCATATGTTTGTTCTCTACGTCTGTGTCTATTTCTGCCTTGCAAACTGTTGATTTGTACCATTTTTCTATAGTCCACATGTATGTGTTAAAATACGATATTTGTTTTTCTCTTTCTGACTCACTTCACTCTGTATGACAGTCTCTCGGTCCATCCATGCCTCTACAAATGTCCCAGTTTCATTGCTTTTTACAGCTGAGTAATATTCCATTGTATATATCTACCACATCTTCTTTATCCATTCATCTGTTGATGGACATTTAGGTTGCTTCCATGTCCTGGCTATTGTAAATAGTGCTGCAATGAACACTGGAGTGCATATGTCTTTTTGAATTATGGTGTTCTCTAGGTATATGCCCAGCAGTGGGATTGCTGGGTCATATGGTAGTTCTACTTTTAGTTTTGCAAGGAACCTCCATACTGTTTTCCATAGTGGCTGTAACAATTTACATTCCCACCAGCAGTGCAAGAGCGTTCCCTTTTCTCCACACCCTCTCCAGCATTTACTGTTTATAGATTTTCTGATGATGCCCATTCCAACCGGTGTGAGGTGACACCTCATTGTAGTTTTGATTTGCATTTCTCTAATAATTAGTGATGTGGAGCAGCTTTTCATGAGGCACCTTGTTAATTTATCCTCGGACTTGCACCCAAGGAAAGAACCTGGTTCATGGTTGGAGATTATGAGACCCTTGACCATGGTTTTTTATATTTTTCTCCCAAATCTTACTCATTTTGTTATTTATTTTTTTTATATATGAAAACTTTCTTCTTTGGCCTAATGGCTTCACATATCTCAAGGAGTGCACTGATGATGGCTTATAGGATTGACTGAGGTGGAGACACCTCCATGTTTTCTGATTGAAGCCACTAAATAAATCATACCCTGAAAGAAAGTCTAGCTCTTCATGCAACAGGGTTACCTGGGCAAATATCAGAGGACTTTATCAATCAGGGCAAATATTAATATCAAGGCCCACACGCCTAGAGCCTGTGCTCTGCAACAAGAGAAGCCACCACAAGGAGAAGCCCGTGCACCACAACGAAGAGCAGCCCCTGCTTGCCACAACTAGAGAAAGCCTGCATGCAGCAATGAAGACCCAATGCAGCCAATAAATAAATAAGTAAATAAATAGATTTATTTTAAAAAGGTGGATGGGCCTAGAGTCTGTCATACAGAGTGAAGTAAACCAGAAAGAGAAAAACAAATACCGTATGCTTACTCACATATATGGAATCTGAAGAAATGGTACTGATGAACCCAGCGACAGGGCAAGAAAATAGATGCAGATGTAGAGAACGGACTTGAGGACACGGGGTGCAGGGGGGCAAAGGGGAAGCTGGGACAAAGTGAGAGAGTAGCATTGACATATATATACACTATCCAGTGTACAATAGCTAGTGGGAAGCTACTGCTTAGCACAGGGAGATCAACTTGATGATGGGTGATGACCTGGAATGGTGGGATAGGGAGGGTGGGAAGGAGTCGCGGGAGGGAGGGGATATGGGGATATATGTATAAGTACAGCTGATTCAGTTTCTTGTACAGCAGAAACTGGCACAACAGTGTAAAGCAATTATATTCCAATAAAGAGCTTAAAAAAATAAGTGGGTACCTGCACATCCATACAGAACGCAGTGTCTGACCCACGGAAGCACTTCACAGTGTGAGCTGTTATTGCAGTCTTCCTCTCTTACGTGTCACCCGAGAAGGAAAATAGAAATCTAACTGTTTCTTTGGTGGCTCTGTGGTTCTGCAGCTCTGGTTCCTTGAAGTAAAATGTTCCTCCTGTTGTTTCGGGGCCCTGGCAGAGGAGGAATTACCCTAGGCCTTTGATGCAGTGGGGAAGAAGTCACGTGAAGGGAGAGTCACAGTGGAAGGGAGCAGGGGTTGCTGAAGTTGCCTGTGAGCCTGTAGCTTTCCATGGAGGTTATTAAATATTGCTAGTTTCCTGTGCTGCTCGCCCTGTCACTGGGTTCCTCTGTTATGTATCCACTTAATGCTCACTTAACCCTCAAAACAGCCCTGCAAGGCTGTTGTCATCACTGCCTTCATCCCATAGATGAGGAAACGGCGGCTTATAGAACTGAGATCATAGAGTTAATAACGACTGGCCGTGATGGGGACCTGGTTACCTGGATTCTAGAACTGATATGATTAACACCAGAGTCTACACCCCTCCCCCCCCACCCCCGGGGGCAGGCAGTCAACCAACCAGCCTTTCAAAGCAAAGCACAAAGATTCTTTTCCTCTGTCCTTCTTTAATGTATGCAAGTTCTGACCCAGGAATTGAGGCATTTCTATGTTTAGCTGGTTAAATGGCTGAGGATTCTCTCTCCCATCAAAATGATATTCCCCATGTGGTGGTGCTGAATAAACTTACTAACAGTAAAGTTTCCTCAGGTAAACTCGAGCTTTCCCAAAAATAGCCAGCATCCATGAAAGACCACCTTTAATTGCTGTAAGTCACAGCAGGTACTCCTGAATATTCAAGGTGTCTCATTACAACCTGAGAGATGAAGTCTCTTTGACCAGAGCTTTATCTCTTCATCTGCTCCTGTTCAGTCCCATTAGTAATTAGACGATTTCCATACCAAGCTTAGGGCCTGGTGAAAACAGGGGTCACTCCTATGTTATTTCCTTTCACAAACTGCAAACTTGGCTCCTGCATTAACAGCTAAGCTTACTGTGTCTTCACCATAGTCCACTCAGCCAATAGTCTCCATAGATCTTTTTTAAAAAGAGAAAAAAAAAACAAAACAAAAAAACCAAAAAACTCTGACACCCACAAAGCCTACAGGGGAAAAACTGCTCTAAGAAAAACAATAAACACATCTGGATAAAGACGTTCCCTTTAATATGAAATCAAAGTAGCCAACTTGCATGTGCTTTGCACTTTTTACCTTTTTCATGGCCATTCTCTGCCTCTGTATGGTTGTCAAATGCTTACTGTGTGCCAGTCATTTTTTCCCTACATATCTCGTAAGACAGAGCTAAAACAAGGTTCCTTAACCTTATGAAATTTACATTATATGGGAGCAAACAGAAAATAAACAAGTAGACAAATAGAAAAGCAAGCTAATTTCAGACAGTAATAAATGCTGTGAAAAAGTAGTAAGTCCTGAGAGCCCATGGCCGGGAAGATCCGATGAGATGCAGGGCAGTGGAGGACAGGACGGGCAAGCCTTTCTAACAAGTTGCCTTCTGGTTGTGATTAGAGGGGTGAAAGGTAGCCAGCATGGGAAGAGCTGGGGAAGGGCGTTCCAGGCAGTACCCCATTCACTCCTCCATGTGGCCCGACGGAGTGAGCATTTTAGGGAAAGGAACACATTTCACAGTCAAGAACACTAAGCTCCAAGACATTAGATGATTTACCCAAAGGCGCCCACCAGTGTACCCATCAAAGATGAAATAGCAGCAATGACTCATGGCAACTGAGCCAGGGCTCCTTCTCTTGTCAATTCTCAATAGAAAACACCCACCTACCGTAAAATTCATGTCACTTTTCCACGTGTGATTTTCCAGAAGATTAAGAAGTTGAATGACTCAAAGCTGTTTATCTCAACCCCTTGGGTAACTATAGCCAAAGGTTGAATCTTTCTATAAATAAATTGAGGAACTTACTGTTGAACAACCAATAATATATAAGTAGCATGATAACTTATAATTCTTGGTGTGAGGACATCCTGTTTCTGTCATCTTAATAACTCTATTTGCTTTGTATTAATTACTATTAAATAGGCAATGGTACCACAAGAAATAACATGCATTTTAAATAATAAGTGCAACTTTGTTCATCGCTTCCATATAACGTGTGGAAAATGCAATAAAAAGCAACTACTAAATGTATAAAAGTGTTTATAAACATATAATTTATCTTTCATAAATAATTTATTTTATGTGATTTACAAAAAGAATGTCAAAAAATAAATTCCTCATGTGCTAGATAGCACCACTTCTAACCCACTGGCAAAATAAGTGCTTGTTTTTGAGAACCCTCAGATTATATTTTCAAATACTTTAACAACTAGAACACAGATGTTCAAAATTTGTAAACTGCTGTATATCCTCCACCTACAACCCCGCTACATACAGATTTACACAAAGACACACACACCTACCACCTTCCTTCTAAACTATTTTGCTACCCTCAAAAAAGGTTGAGAAAAGTGAGGCCCACGGCTTCTGGAAAGATGAAGCTGTAGAAAATACAATAGCTCAAGTGTTTGACACATAATACAAAACCAATAAAAGGTTTTTGTGTGTGTGTGTGCTTGGGCAAGAGAAAAAGGGAAAATAAGCACAGAGGCACTCTCGAAGACGAAGAGGCCCTTAACACCCACCAGAGGAAGGCACTTGGGCCCCAAGAGAATCTCATTCAACCCCAGTCTGCTACGTGAATTTAGCTCTTGGTCGGAATACACTCATCGAGTTCTATTATTATCAGAGTACTCCCGAGTCATTCTCTTCTCCATCCTCTTGATTGTAAGGATCTTAACATTCCCTATTTTGATAACTGCCATTTTAGTTAGTTCAAGTGAGTAAAACAGTATGTGAAATAAATCATGTGGACAGAATTTAAACTATTTCTTTAATGGTAGACTCACTGTCAGTACATTCCAGTGGCAACCAAAATAGGTCTCTGTGGTGAGTTTTAGAGGTTTAGCACCTGTTCCCCAGACTAGTTGAAGGTTTGTGCCAGGAGAGTCACTGCTTTGGAGGAAACCAAACCACCCCAAGACAGACCATAGATGATCAACTTTCCAAAAGAGGGAAAACATGGTTTAAGAAGAATCCATGTGACACATGGAAAGTGCTTGGACTCTATGCTAAGAGAGATCTGGATTCACCTCCTGATTCTTACAGCTATACCTACGTGAATTTGGGGGGAAAAAATTACTTCCTTTAAAGTTCAATTTCATTTGTAAACGTTGGTTAATACCCCCCAATCTTGCCAGGTTATCTCTATGCTGAGACAAGATAATACACAGAAGTGTTTAGTAAAGTTTCAACCACAACATTAGGATGAGTTCTAAGTACAATGTTTAAGTTGCCCCAAAGTGACTTTCTCATTTTCCTCTTTGAGTACTTGGAGAGAAAAGAGTTAATGCACCTGATTTGAGATGGTTCACTGTGTTTACCAGCAGAAGTCACTGGGGGAGAAGGCAAATGACCTGATCTAATCTTTTTGTCCAGGGCGGGTAACTGGACCTTGGAACAGATACTGGCATGTTATTTGCAATGAGGAGGGATCTTATCTATTAAGAGGATGTCCGTAGTTAGGAACTGCTCACAGAAAATACACCCAGCATCAACGGATTCCTGAGAAATGACTCCGTGGAGAAAGTCACATCAACTGGAATCCTAGACTTTCGCTTTCTGTCAGTACCCACAGTCCTAAATTCCATCGCCCACCCCTGAACCTGTGAAAATAGGCAGCACAGCACAACAGAGGTAAGGTTAGGGAAGGCTGAACTCCATAGCAGTCTTAGTTAATAGGTTTAGTCTACTTTTCACAACAGATTATGGACTATCATATATATCCATCCATTAACATTTACAGATATTTTACATTTAGTACTTTGTGAAGATGTCAGGAAAGAAGATATTCCTATATAAAAGCATCCAGCCATATTAGTTTTTTTTGTCGTCATTGTTTTCAGAAAAATTTTAACAGCTACAATTCCATGACCTAATTTATGGAAAGGAGATTCTGGAAATAATGTTCTATGGACAGAGACATCCACAGATTTCCATGTGTTAATTGTGATTGCTTCCTAAGGTATCTGAGTCCTAAAACCAGTGAAATTATGGGGAAAAAAAATAGTTTAACAATTCTCTGTCTTTGTTTTCCCACTGAAACAAAAGCACAAAAAATTCTGCCCCTATTTTCCAACTTCACTAGGATGCTTTAGAGTCACCTGATGACAGATTATTATAATTATTTATAACTTGCCAATGATTACTAGCACATTACAACAGAAAACTCAATGTGAGCTACAGAATGAGTCGTTGAAATGACTAACAGCAGCGCACTGCTTTACATAACATCTTCTTACATACATGATTTCATTGAATTCTCCAAATAGGCCATAAGACAGGTATAAACGTCTCCATTCTACAGATGAATACATGAGGCTCACTGGAGATTGCTGGCAAATCCCAAATCCGAAACTAAGGAATATGAAGGAAAAACCTAAAATAATATTATGAACTGAATAATATTAGAAGAGCCAAGAAGAGTGTTTGGAATGGTCAGGACCTGGGAAGGGTCTGAAGTTTTATTCTACCTTCCAAGCTAACAAGTCGGCCTGCCACAGTGTCAGGGCTGCTGGTAAGATATGAGACTCCTGGGTCACAGACAAAGGACAGCTGATCAGAGACAACGGTCAGCATTTGCCCTGGTTCCCCAAGTTCAAGTTCCCATACGGTAATACAAAGGGGCTCAGGTGACATCTGCACACGTGGTGGGTAGTTTCCAGAACACTGAGGTTAATGAACAGCTCGTAACGGGCAATGAGAATGCCTGTCCTTTGCTTGGTTTTCTTATTCTACTGGACGGTGAACACACCCGCCTCTTATTCCAAAGGGAAATTCTCCCAAGGCAGTTAACTATACAAATATTAACAAGATAGTCCAGAACAAAGGCAACTAGTGCCTCTCAAAGCATGAAGAAATGTGAGTGGCACATAGAGATGACACATGACCTGTCTCATCGTCCCCTTCTATTTGCTGACAGTAGTGAAATGTCACAATAAGCAAACACACGTGGTAGCAGAAAATGGCACGGGTCTTGAAGAACTCTGCCGTCCTTCCAGCCTCCATATGCAGCTGACAAACAGGCAAACCTTTTCTGCACTGGGATTTATGACGGGTTTAAAATGTGATTAATAATTGTCTGATAAAATGAAAAGTAATCTGAGGACGCTATTCCTGTGAGAATGTTCATGGACATTGATTATAAGGTACAGATGAAACAAGCTAAATTCAAATATCAGCTTTTAGATGCCATGGCAGTTTTTTCCTGCCCCCATTTGACATTCCTTTTTTTAAAGCAGAGAACAACAAAAAAAAGTTTTAAGTGACAGAATTTTCCAGCTAAAAACAACTGTGATTTCTCTTTACGAGGCTGACTGTTTCTAAAGCATCTCATCGAGAGACTGCCTTAACTTGCTGCGTGACGTCTATAGCAGGAAAAATTCTCATTGAACTTGAATGAGACAACCTTGAGTAGCTATAATTAATCTCATATTTGATAATGTCCCTTTTATTTTCTATGAGCAAGTAACAAAAGACGCATAATTGACTAAAATTCTAAATGCAATGCTGATATAAAATATCCATTAGCAGAAAGGTGGCCTATTTATAATTCTGTTAAAGCTGCCGGCATTACGCTAATTCTCAGCATCAAATGACACGATTAGTGGATGACTCTTTACAGCTGATGACACAAAATATCTATGATAAAAGAAGAAAAAACCTAGTCTCCTAGTTAGATTGTTTTATAGAAATTATCCCCACAGGCACATTGTGTCTCTTCTATTGTTAAATTTCTAATAAATATATTCTTTTAATAATTTCAAAAGACCTAATTTTAAAGTTCTGCTCATTACCTTAGATGTTCTAAAGTGGGAACAAAACCTTCAAGCAAAATAATCTTCTTACCTAAAGTGGCAGAGTTTTAGTAGAGGTGACCAGGAGAGCTTGACAATGGTATCTTACATTTTTTAGCCTCAGATGACTTCATCCATCTGCCATGGTACCCAGAGTTTTGTTAGAGGTTCATTTCACTGAATTGTAATTTTTGGGATCTAAGGGTCTCATTCCAAGGCACCTTTCTCTTTGGAGCCTTAGTCAGCAGATTGTCCATAAAAGAATGAGGCCTGCACATTTTGAAAAGGGGGTATATTTCTAGCAAAAGGCAAGAGAAAGCAGATACATAGTAGATTCCTTTTTCTTTCCGTCAACTATCTATGTGGATAAATCTGCAGGAACACACAATCAGGACCTCAGTACTTGGAGACCACGAAGAGTGGAAAGAACAGGTTCCTCTGGTGAAATGAATAAGCATACCCCCTACTCTCCTGGCAGTATCTGTGGTGGGGGAAACAGACGTGTAACCCCAGTAAAGAATTACCAGACAACACAGCCAGGGTCAACAGACTACTACGTTAATTTTCAGCTGGAAACAATCACAGTGCACAACGAAAGTAGTTGAGGAACTGACAAAGCAGGAGAGTAGCAGTCTCACGGGGCACAACAGAAGGGAATATTCAGTGAGATTTCCTGGCGTGAAAATCATACAGCTGTGTGAAGCTCCAGCACCAACACAGGCGTAAACCAAATGCATTTTGAGGACAGAGGTAAGTGATGCCTTCTCTCTGTCTGTGTGTGGTCTCCTCACTTAACAGCTTTTAGCTGAAAGCTATGTACATTACGCACATGACGTCCTGTAATTTACAATGGTGAGTCAAAAATTATCTGCACTCTGGCTGTACAATTTATTTTAACTAACTTTTAGAAAAGACAAATACATCATTTTCTGACATATTCTCCTTGCTTTTCAATACACTTTGTCCATCTGTCAACAAGCCTTTCGTATTCCCTCATTAAAAAATGTTTTAGGCTGAGCTGCGAGCCACGAATACACCACTGTCTTCACTTCATCAGAAGTGAATCTTCATCCTTGTAGGGCTGCTTTCAGGGGACCAAACAGGTGAAAGCCCAATGGAGCAAGATCAAGACTATAGGGAGGATGCTTTACATCTCAAAACAAAGTTTATGCAGTGTTGACAGCGTGGGCAGAAGTGTGCACACGTGCGTTGTCATGCAAGATCACAAAGCCCTTTGATAGCAGTCCTCTGCGTTTAATCCCGAAGTTTAGGTTTCAGCACAAACTTTTCAAAACCTAAGTCTGTTGTGGATTATTTCATAAGCAGAACCACGGCTGATTTGCAAATGATTTGCCACATAATGCACTGTCACTCAACTATTTGATAGAATCATTTCACGGGTACACTCAGTGTTGTCATCAGCCGTGGACAGGTAACCGACTCCTTCTTGATGGCTAACACTTGTGTGACCTTCCTTGACCTTCTCTATCCATTCATACACATTTCTTCATGACAAAACACTTTTTCTCCATACTGTACACAAAGTCTTCAATAAATAATGGCACCAGGTATACCCTCAGACCACAAAAAACGAATCACTGCACGCTGCTCTTCTTTCATGCAGATCACAAGTGGGGCATCCCTTTTTGCTCGCACCACAGTTACAAATGAACTGATGTAACACGTTCACACCTGCACAGCAGGGACTGGGGAGACAGTAGCCTTGAATGGAAAGCGCTGATAAGACAGTGAGGCCAACAGAAGTTTTAATATAACTGGAGTGCGGATAATTTTTGACTCACCCTCATAGATGGTTTCAGAACAACAGCAAATATTTCTTAGCATGATTTATGTGCCAGCCCCTCTTCTTTAAATGTATTGCCTTGTTTATGCCTCACGATAATCCTGTGAAATAAATACCATGATGGTCATCCTCAACTTTACGGATGAAGGAACTGAGAAATATGGATATTTCGTACATTTCCCCAAATTATCCAAATAGTGAGTGGTATGATGGGGATTCAAACCCAACCTGCCTGGCAGCAAAGTCCATGGTTTAATCTCTAAAAATACTCTCTGTTTAGGGACTGTTTAGAAATAAGAACTTATCACAGCAAGTAGTTCATGAAATTGATTACTGCAGAAAATGTATTATCATGTGCACAGCCTGACATGCTAGTACACAGATATAAATACATATTCATATACATGCCTGTACGTGAATTTATTTCACCTATATCTTCCCAAATATAAAGAGGAAGTCAGTTTTTCTTTAAGAGCAACAGATGGAATTCACTTGTGCCTACAAATTCAGGCTGTGCAAGGACTTCATGAAGATGCAAAAGCTTTTTAAAAATTCTTCTTTCAGCATGTAAATACCAAGTATTTTTCTTTACAAACTTTTTAATACACCGAGGACATACTGCTGTTCCCAAGACACACACATTTGTACATATATATATCCCGCACCTGGCACACTAGAATAATGTCAACTGTGTTTACTTCAATAATTACCTTCAAACAAACACACGTAGTGATTTTATCTGAATGTCAGCTCCCACATGGCACTTTTCTTGTCTAGCTAAAGCCTTGAGGAAATAAATTAATGGATCAAAACCTGGGAAAACATTAATCCAGCCCTTGAAACATTAAGGGGAACTGGAATGTCTAAGATTTCCCCAGAGGTATTACATCCTTCTTTTCAAATAACACTCATAATAAAAAGACAGTTAAATCATACAAGGCAACGGTCATTTGAAATGACAACATGTCACATATCCCATAAACTAGTAGCAAGTTATTACTAAGGTGGAAATAAGGTAATTTTTTTATGCAAGCCAAAGGTACAGATTTTTATATCTGTATCTTGACAAAATATAGAGATTCTGATTTCACTGGTCCTGGGCATGCCTGTGGCACCCTGGATGATTTTTACCTGTCTGGGCACTTCTCATGTCCAATCCAGGTTGAGAACTCTTGCTTTTTTTAAAATATATATACTTATTTATTTTATTATTTATTGATGTGGTTGTACTGGGTCTTAGTTGCAGCAGGAGGGCTCCTTAGTTTTGGCATGCGAACTCTTGGTTGCAGCATGCATGTGGGATCTGGTTCCTGACCAGGGATTGAACCCAGGCCCCCTGCATTGGGAGCACGCAGTCTTAACCACTGTGCCACCAGGGAAGTCTCAAGAACTATTGCTTTTATAGGAATAGTTATGTGGACATATGACCTTATGCCCTAAGGCGTCATTAGCTATTATACTTAGGGGTCAGGGTTAAGAAAAAAAAAAAAAAAAGCAGGATGAATAGCACTTTTGGACATGACTAATGGGTGATTAATATTTTGAGGCTCCTACTCACCTCATCCCCTTTAAGTAAGAGTTTGGATGACATAAGTTCTCTTTGTTACAAATATAAGCATATATAGTCCAGCCAAGGAAGTATCAACTCATGTTAATACCTCTCAGTGACTCCCCAAATATTACCCGATGGGATCCAAAGCTCTAAGCGCCACAGGATCTGGGGTCACCCCTGTGACCTCGTCTACCACCTCGCCTTTCCCCCCTTTCCCCGCAGTGTGTGTGCTCTTGTCAACCCAGTGGAGGGCAGATCTCCAGCACTCAGGCCACTTCAGGACTCTGTGCCTTTGCATAAACTGATCCCTATGGACTGGCGATCTAAGTTTTCAAAGTAATTTTGAATATATGTATTTTTAATAGTTGACATTTACCAGCATTTATTTTTATTATTATCGTAAATTGGATTTGCATTAGCCAGGATAGATCCCAACAGCCAACTACAGGTGGAAAGGGCCCAGTGAGATAGGACCCAGGCTGATAGATTCTAGCAAACCTCAAATACACCACCTAGATCCCACACCTCCTCTGACCTGCACCAAGAGAGAGACGGGTGATGGTTTGGATACTGCTTTTCTCACAGACATCACTTCCATCCACAATCTAACGGCCAAAGTGAGTCAAAGAGCCCCACCTCTCTCCGGGTAGGCTGGGAAGTGTGAGAGACTGGTCACTTGAAATAATTGAGCATCACTGCATTGATTAGTTGATGATGCCTTTATAAGAACAGAGGAGGGATGCTGCTTTTTTTTCATGACCCATCCTTAGAAAGCTAGAAATGAATTGATTTTCCTTAGAGCAATTAGTATGATAATTTCATCTCTGTCTCTCTAACTGGGTACCAGAATTCCAAACACAGAAACAGACATATTACTTGGAAAAAATATATACTAAAATATACATTTTGCTGATTATGAAATTATCTATGATTAGAATACTAGTTAAGAGGACCAAGGTTCAAACTGAGTCACTATATGAGCCAAGAGGTTCAGATGCTGCACCTCTGAGCCCAGCCAGTCTAGCTCACACCCACCATCTGATAACGATGGCAGAGCCTGGCTGTATCACTGCAGATCTCTCAATGTCATCACCAACGACTTAAAGTATATGCTCTACTGTGAGTAATTTGTGTTTACCGGGACACTTAGACCCACTGATCTATTTTATCATTAATCTCCGTGAAGATCCCAAAAAATTCATTCCAGAGCCTTTCATTACTCATTCATTACTTTGCTCACCACTTAGGCTATTTTCATAGCAGAAAAAATTACCCTAAGAATATGATTTTCCCTTCTGAAACACATCTGTAAAATTGGATATCTATGTTTATAAATGCCTGGTTCATTAAATATAATCTTATTATATATAATTTTTAGATAATTAAGGCCAAAGAAAATTTTTCTCAAAGGAGTTTTGAGATTAATACATCTCAGACTTTAAAACCACCTCAGTTCTTCAGCACAAACAGAATAGTTTTATATATATACACGTGAAACAACATACCAACAAACTTTTCCTGTATAGTTACTTAGATTAGCCATTGAGACAAGTATTGAATAATTTTTTTGATTTACTGGTATACATGAAATGCCAACATGCAATTTGTAAAGTAGATCAGATCATTATTAATTGAAACATTTAACTGATTTTAATGTAAAATGACCTGTGGCTGGTGGACATTATGGACTCAGTAAATTTTAAGTGACCTGGTATCATACTTTATGGAAAATTTATAGGTTGATTAGTTTCCATGCAAAACAGGTTTCTGATGAGAAAATGAAAAGGAAAGAAGGAACTTTAGTGTACAAAATCATTTGAACATGGAAACAGAAAAAGGCTATTTTTCCAAAGTATCAATGTACTAATGTACGTGTTCATTGTAGTCTAGCTAGCCTAGTTATAGCTAGAATATAATTTTATTCTTAAACATTTCTTGAATGTTTTCCCTTAAATGTCTTAGTATAAAAATATACCTTTGAACTAATTACATCAACCAATTGGGTGGCATTTTCCAAAATACTGAGGTTGTAGAGTGACTTTGCATAATGCAGGCATATGTCCTGTATGGTGGTCCAGTTGAATACGTGGATGATAAAAGGGACAGAAATGAAATAGGCTTCATACAGCTCCTGAAGATCTCTCTACAACCTAAATAGAAGAACATTATTTGGTGAAATGTCACGCTCTGCATGGACTTCAAATGGAGAGAGTTGTCACTACTAAAGAATTTTAATCCTCTGGTTTACTACATGATCTACGGTCAACATACCAGAATAAACCATGAATCCTCCCATGGTGAAATTCAAACCCAGTTAAACTTTTCATTTGAACAGAAGTAGCAGTGCCTTCTTTCAGGGTGACACTCCCTCACACTGACACGAGTTGCTATTCCTTGGCAGGTCATGTGTCCAGTTTCTTTCAAGTTCTTGTCCTAGCTGAAGCCTGGCTCTCCCCTGCATCTTCCTTTCTTTTTAATGGTAACTGTTTCCTTTCTCACATCCTGTATTTCTCAGGAGCTGACATCAAGGATGGCATCCTTCTTTTCCCCCATTGTTATCCCTCTAAGCTTCTAAGTCATGAAGGATCCTATAGTTCATCGTAAAGCTGTTTTGAGTGAATCAGGGAGGTACCGGGGATTTTTAGACACAGGAATGACATGATCTGACTTGTTTTAAAAGCATCACTCCGACTACCATGTTGCGAATAGAGTGAAAGGATGAAAGAATAGAGTGAAAGGATGAAAGAGTGATAGCAGGAAAACCATGAGGCTGTTGCAGTAATTCCTACGAGAGATGATGCCCCCAGGGTGGTGACAGTGGAGGTGATGAAGAGGGCTCAGATTCTGAGTCTATGCTGAAGATTAAGCCACCAAGATCTTTTGACAAATTATATGAATTACATAAAGCCTGAGAGAAATACAATAATCAAGGATGACCAAGCTTTTTGATCTGGGCAACTGAAAAAAAAAAAAAAAAAAGGAATGGGAGTTGCCATCACTGACTTTGGGAAGGCTCGCGTGGAGCAGATTTGGGGAGTGGGGATCAGAGGTTTAGTCTGGGACATATTTAAGATTGAGTTGTCTGTTACACTTCTAAGCGGACATGCAGGCTACGGCCACATGAAACTGCAACACAGGAACTACGTCTACACTGATAGAAATTTGAGATATAAAGGGTTTTCAAAGATAATTTTGATTATATCTAACTTTCAGCTTTAACCAACATTAGGATATAATCTCACAAAAGATGCTACTCCCTTCTACCTTGTATTCTTTATAAAATCCATCTTAACCAATGTAGTAATTACTAAATTCAATAAGGAGAATGGCTAGAATTAGTATTTCATCTAATTGCTTTGACCAAGCAGTTTTAAACAGAAAACAAATATTTTCTACCAACTCTAATGAAAAAATTAAAAAAAAAAAAAAAACCATCCTCTAAGTATATTCTAGTTGATCTTGACTACACATCTGTTTCATTAGGAGCCAAAACCAGACGAAACTTAACGGTCTAAGTAATGTGATCTGCCTGCAGTGGGTCTCCTCAGTTATTTACATGAAGTAAAAATCTGTGTTGTATAAAAGGAGAGAAGGTTAGCACTCCCCTTGACAAGGATGGAAGAGGCCCTCGGGCCTGACAACACACATATGTTAAGGTACTGCCACCTACTTCGTGGCATCTAACCAATGTTTTCTAAAACAATTGTAACTATGTATGGTGATGGATGTTAACTAAACTTATTCTGGTAATTACTTCAAATCATTATGTTGTACACAAAATAAAATGGTATATGTCAATTATAAAAAATAAATAAAAAATGAAAAACAAAAAACAAACCAAAAAATCTGGATCAATCTTTAAGGGCCAATGTCTCCAGTCTGGCAATGCACCTGGACAATGACTGTTTGAAAATTACCCCATTAACTTGATCGATTGAGACTCTCAGGGCAAATAACTCAGGCTCAAGGGTGGCTTTGTTTAAAGAATATTTACTGGTGATGCCTTAGAGGACTGGGACGGGGAGGGTGGAGGGGAGTCAAGGGAGGGAGGGAATACGGGGATATGTGTATAAAAACAGATGATTGAACTTGGTGTACCCCCAAAAAAATAATAAATAAATAAAATGAAAAAAAGAAAGAAAGAAAGAATATTTCCTGGATTTTGAACTCAAAATTCCTTTATTATTTATTAATGGTAACAATGTTGACTCACTGCGGGTTGGAGGGGAAAATGTACCCTATCTGTACTAAAATAAAATAAAGAACAAATGGTCTAGTGTTGATTAAAACTACTTTATACAATCCCTCTCCCTCCTGGAAAGTAGAACAATGGAAGAAATAATCCTAAATCACTCTTAACTGCACATGAGGTTGACTCTTTGAGGAAGGAGGAAAAAAAGGACAAAATTACTTTATTTTATTAATATGTGCTTATTATACAAAGTTCATAGCTAAATGAACCAAAATCAAACAATTATTAACTGACATGAAAAATAATGTACCTTTTCTCTGAAAGAACCTCAGAAAACATCTTACTCCTTAAAGAAGTAGAGATGTTCACATAACATTCAACAAAATATCACAAATCCAACCTATGCTCTTAAAAGGTCATTTATGTTTTGAGGAAACATTTTTTTAAAAAAACTAACACTGATAAACAACAAAGTGGACAACAGTCCAAATGGCAAAACAGGATCCAGAGGTCTTGTGCTTTTCTCCAGCTCGGAACAGAATGTGAAAAGAAAATATTACTATATTAGAAAATTTTTGTATTTGCCAGTGATTCAAAGTAATGAAAAGGCTAAATCTGGCCACCTGACAGAGCCTGCTTTTATTAGAGTATTCTGGTTTGGTAAATTGGAACTTGAGGCAGTTTATCTTCAATGCAATCATCCCAGGTTATGTGGAAAAAATAATAAAAAGCAGTGTTTCTCCTTCTCTTTGGACGATTTACTTTGGGGGTCTAGATAACTTGCTTCACGTGAATTATGCAGTTCCAATTGTCTTACTGGAAAATGCGGGAAGGCAATCACCACCAGAGGAGTTACTGATTCTGGGAACCAAAGGCAGCGGATATTTCCCTTGGGATTTGGAGGAGGGCAGAGTATGTTTTAGCCACACTGATTTCACCCAACCTAAAATGCATGGCCATTTAATTATTGTAAGTATATTTGGGAAAGAAGAATAAAGCAGAGTTTCAGGAGGTACAATTCCTCATGAACCACAAACTCAGGTGGAGAAAATTACATACATATATTTTTTTCTTATAATTGAACTTAATTTCTATGTCAGCCTTCACTTCCCCAGAGAAAAGGGAACCTTCTCTAGGCTCATCCAGACAAACCTGGCTGCCTTATCACCTAAGGTTTATGTGCATCCAAGCTTGAAACCTTCCTTCTCCTGTCCTTCCTGGAGTGGTGTGGGGTCACTGGGGTGGATCCACATCTGAGTTTCGCTGTGTCCTGGCCTGTCAGCCCTGAGACGTGTGATCATCTCATCACCCAACGGGGCTGTGCTCACCTCCACGCCTGCCGGTCGCCTGTCTGCACTCTCCTGTGCAAGCATCCACCAAGGCTGGTCTGTCCACTCTCGGGCTCCAGCCTGCACCATCCCTGCTTCTATCTGTACCTGCATCCCTGTGCCACACCTGAAGAGGGCTCACAGGCCTTCTTCAGACTACCAGCTCTCAGGATCAGAACCCTGCCTCCCTGAGGCATGTGGAAAAAGATTTATGTGCTCTTTTTCCCCCACGGGGGTGTCCTTTCTAAGGCCGCAGCCAGGCCCATCTGCCTAGTTACTCCACACAACCATCTCTACTCTGCTGTCTCCACCTGTAATGGCACAAGTCATTTTCTGCCATCCTCACAGTTTCCTAGGCAACCATGCATAATGTAAACTAACAGTCTCCTCAATCCCCATGACCTGAAAAGGGTAATCACCTTCTCCCAAGGGTTTGGAGGTAAATCTAGAGCAACTCAGACTAGCAACTCTTATTTAGTGGCCAAGCTTTTCTCACTTTACCACTAATTTAGAGGCTCTTCTCTAATCTCACTCAGCCAATATCTCCTTCTTCCCACATATTTCTTTTCTTACACCTGGTTGTAGGCTTTAGAAGTGAAAAGTCGGGGACTTCCCTGGTGGTGCAGTGGTTAAGAATCCGCCTGCCAATGCAGGGGACATGGGTTCAATCCCTGGTCCAGGAAGATCCCACATGCTGTGGAGCAACTAAGCCCATGCGCCATAACTGCTGAGCCCACATGCTGCAACTACTGAAGCCCGAGTGCCTAGAGCCCCTGCTCTGCAAGAAGAGAAGCCACCACAAAGAGAAGCCTTCACACCACAACAAAAAGTAGCGCCCGCTTGCCACAACTAGAGAAAGCCCACATGCAGCAATGAAGACCCAACACAGCCAAATAAATAAATAAATAAATAAATAAATAAATAAATAAATAAGTAAAAGTGAACAGTCAATGTTGTAACATCAGGTTCTGTAGTTTCTCCAAAAAATCTTCCCTGCCACTCAACTAGGACATCGATGGCCTTAATCACTGTTGCTCAAATGGAGGAGAATCATTGGATTGAGGAAAAGAAAAAGTATATATTTAATACTATATATATCATCCTTCTACACAGATGTTTTTCTATCAATATGTCTTAATGCTAAGAGCTGTGGGGACTTCCCTGGTGGTCCAGCGGTTAAGACTTCGCCTTCCAATGCGCCTTCCAATGCAGGGTATGCAGTTTCAAATCCTGGTCAGAAAGCTAAGATCCCACATGCCTCGTGGCCAAAAAACCAAAACATAAAACAGAAGCAATATTGTAACAAATTCAGTAAAGACTTTAAAAATGGTTCACATCAAAAAAAAAAAATCTTTAAAAAAAGAGCTGTGGAGTCAGACAAAAATTATTTTCAGTCCTAGTCATTCATTCACTCAATCAACAAACATGCCTTCCAAGTGCCCAAAACTGCACTTGGTCCTGGGGATGATAATAAAACAATGTAGTACCTGGTCTTCCTGAATCTTACAGTAATCCAAAAATTCACAAAAATAAAGATACTGTTCAGTGATGGGCTAATCTCATGTTGGAGCTAGAAGATTTGTGGAACAGTGTTACGAGAACTGAAGGATGAGTGTGAGCCAACCCGGTGAGCAGGGTGCGCAGCGGGTGGGGTGGCGAATAAGGCAGAATGGGGCTGGACAGTCAGTGGGGGGCTCAGGCCACACAATGCCTGTGGGAAGAGGAAGCCCTTGCAAGGTTTTATCCAAGACACTGACATGGTCAGATTTTCACTTGGCTTAAAAAAAAAAAAAACTCCAGCTAAATCTGGAGGAACTGTGAACAGAAAATGTGATCCTTGCCAGCTCTGTTTCTTCATCTCCAAAATAAAGATAATAATATGAAGGGTCTGATATGAGAATTAAATACAATAAGGCATGTAAAGTATAATGCCTGACACAGAGTAAATATCCAATAAATGTTACTTTAATGATCAAAACAGAACTTTGTAAGGTGAAAATCCAGATCATCAAAGTGCATTAAGAAGAAAGACAATCAGCTTTGTAGCCAAATATCCATGTTGATAATAATGGGTTTTGATTTATTTGGTCATAAATTTCATAATCCCATCTGAAACTTCATTTCTTCAGACACAATCAGGGATAATTCCACCTATCTTATAGTATTGTTATGAAATACATTAATGTATGTGAAAATACCTAGTACAGGGCCTGAGATCATTTTGAGCAAAGATTTTCTTCCCCTCTCCATTTTCAAAAGAATTAACTCTTCAGGGATGGTCATTTATGAAGTTGTATCATATATAATCCTTGATCAATTACTGCTTGATTATACGTATTGAGAGATTAATGGCCCAAAAGTATTCATTCCATTTCCCAAAGTCCCTAATTTAGTCTAAGTTTACATGGTTGGAAAATAGGGCTCATAATAGAAAGAAAAGGAAAAAAGGAAGGGATGGAGGGAGGGAAGAAGGGGGGAAGAGAAAGGAGAAATAAAGTGAATTATCTCAGTTTTCAGCAGAAAGACAGCCATTCATCTTAAGAAGAATGGGGTGAGGAAAGGATTGCAAAAAGTGCACAAGTTTTTCCTCAAACCGCTTCACTTTTGGAAAGGCAGACTCTTTAGAGCAGTCTGACACACAGATTTTTAAACTTATATTTCTCCAGAAAAATTGTTTAGAGGATAATTTACAGATGTTTTGAAAGCGTTAACTACTTTCATTTTGCGAGTTTTATGGCCAACATATGTCTCTTCCAGGAAGGAGGGTGAATACTCAGAATCTTTAACAACAAATCTACTTTTCTGAAAGAGACACTGTAATCGAACAAATGGGAATAAATTTAGTCATTTCCATGGCCTTTCTGGTCAGCCTTATGCTCTAAAGTATAAATTAGAGTGGCAGATGCACTGGAAGTTTCCCACATTGGTTTGTTAAAAGGTCAGTCACTTGATGCCAGCAATGTTGCAAATCAGACAGAGGTGATTTAGCGTTCACAGATGTGTGGGCCAACAGTGAGCATCACTTAGAAGGAAAAGGCCATTCACCCAGTCACTCAGCCATTTGCCCCCTAAATCTCAAGGCTGCTTAAATTTCATGTTACTTCTAGGAATGTGGGTCAGTGCCAGCGTTCACAGCAACAAAATTGGGGCAAGAGACATCGGAAGTCATCCCATCCAGACCGCTCATTTGCTACGTGAAAACACAGAAGCATTTGCCCAAAGACTCGTGTCTCGTTTGAGAGAAAATTAAGACTAAAACCAAGATGATAACCCTTCACCAAAACAACTAACCAAGCCCAGGTACGATAGATACTGAGAAAGTATTTTCTTGCCTATCTTATGCCATATTCTCCAATCTTTAGAACAAACCTCAACGCCCAGCATTACCATATCCTCAGATCTGAGACTCATCTTTGTTTAAAAAAAAATATTCTGCATGTTCTGAAATTGGGATACATCTTACAATTGTTGAGTACATTTAATACTGTGTCTATTTTTCTGTAGTGTTCATTAGTCAACGGTCCTTCTAGAAAACTCTGAAGTCCAGGAGTCAAGGGAATACAGATTATTTCTTTTACACAGACAGGAAAATCAAGGTTCATGGGAGTAAGTTCACATGCTAGGATGTGACATCAACGAGGACAGAAAGCACATTCATTTGACACTGAAGCCCTGAGGTGCTCTGCTTCCCTCAACCATCCTGGAAGTTTCAGTCGCTAACAGAGCCTATGTCATCATACAGGACCATGTATGATGAATATCTGTTTGCCCAGAACCCACCCACCCTCTGCCCTCTTTCTAAGAAGGTTGCTTTGAGAAATTACCCTTTTCTCTTTGTATAGCAGCCATGTAGACTAGATGACATAAGTCAAGGAATACAACGTCATTCATTTCATCACAGTGTTTGCTTCAGAAATGAACAAAAGCCAATTGAAAAAGGGGGGTTTCCCCTGGACAGTGACAGGCTCAGGTTGGAACAATCAGAGTAAAGGTCAAGACTTTTGTTAGGTAAGCACAGGGAGCAATCGCCTTTCTCCCCCGAATATGAACGAAGAAGCACGCAGCCCTGATTCCTGCAGGCAGATGTACCCCGAGCGTGAGGGAGACCAGCCTGACAGTAAAGCAGACACGTGACAAAAGGCAGAGACAATGACAGGGAAACTGAGCCGAAGCCTGTATTAAACCACGCCTGAAGGCTGACCTGGCTCCAGCGTTGACAGTGATATGACCAGCAAATTCCCTTTATTGTTTAAGCCAGTTCGAGCTGGATTTTCCGTTATTTGCAACCACTAAAAGAATCGTATCCCGTACATCACCCAGAGTCCAATGGAAACAAAGCCAACATCAGACTAGCATCCCATTCCTATTAAATATATAGCCTTTAAGAGGCCTACTGCTCAAGTCTTATGGCCCATCTGAGTCCAAGCCCAAACATGTAAGGACGCTATCCAGCATCATTTCAATAAGTAGATAGGCCAGGAAAACATCAATTTACATTCTAGCATGGAGCATATGATTTTAACTAAATTTAATAATTGTGACAAATCTCATGCACATCTTCAATAACAATTCCATTTACATAACCGATAGCCAAAGAACATATTACACTTTTACACATCTCATCATTGTTTTATCATAAGTTTGAACTACTTTTTAAATCTCCCAACAATAGTAAACAGGGTTAGCTTTGGATAAAGTATTACACTTTTTTGACACGCCCCCCCCACACACAATCTTTTGACTCAGTGCCCCTCACCCACTCGCCACCCTTGTGTTACCCCCTGCCTGGTGGTCCTCAGAGCTCTACCAAGGTTCACTAATCCCACACACACCCCGCTATGTCTGACTCTTCATCCTCTATTAAAACAGAAGGATTTTATGTTCCATTTGTTTCAAACGTTACCTTCAATATCGCAAAGTATCAAAAACTTTACATCAATATTTACTATGTGCTAGGAAGTTAATGGAAAACTGTCTCACAGGCCTTCTCGCTTCTTCCTAATATATATTTTGAGTGACCATTTGTATATGAGCATATGTGTTTTCCAACTATTTAGTGATCTCATTGCTAGAAATTTCTCTAAAGTTAGAAGCAGACAAAAAACAACATGATTACTTGACTGGATATTTGGAGAGTAACTGGAGGGCCTTACGCACATCTTGACATCTCACTATACAAATTCCTATCAATAACGAGAGTCCGCTCTGAGAAATAAAGACCTTCAGTTTGTATCTCTTGCTCATCAGCTCTGTACCAACCTTTTATGATCCTCCCTATAATGGAATTATACATATGCCTGATGAAGACTTTCTCAGCCAGTTTTGCTGACGTCAGTGACTTTTAATAACAGGCACTGATTTCCTGCTCCCGTGACAACGGAAGCTGTAGGCTGACTACAGCTGCAGCAGCTCCTATCGGCTCTGCTCAGCTCCAAGGTCTCCCCTTTCTAGAACACAGGGTGAAGGGCCAGCTAGGTTTGAGGCATGCTGTTCGCATGGCAGAGAGAAAGAAGAAAGAGCCAAACACATGATGGTTGTTGAAGCTTCTGCCAGAACATGGTATAATTTGAATCTCATCGGCCAAAGCAAGCAGCACCACCAAGCTCAGTGCCAATGGAGAGGGGCGGTACATTCCTTCTAAAGTGGTGGACACTCCAAGGTATATGGAAGTGGCGATAAGGTCTAATCTCTCAGACGGAAACGTGGCATAAATCATGAGGGACAAAATGTGGTCTACCAGAGAAGGTAAGCAGCAAACCTCTGTTCCCCGCTGATTTAGCGCAGCTCCTGTGGCAGACTAATTAGTTGTCCCCTGTACCGTGTCTCCTTTCCCCCCAGCACAGGTGGGCTGCCTTACACGGCCTCCCTGGGAGATAGCAGAGCCACGTGACTGAGTCCTGGTGGATACAATACAAGTGTGACGGTGGAAACCACAGGTAGGCTTGGCCTACAACAGGCATCCCCAGCCCCTGGGCCACGGACCCATACCGGTCCATGGCCTGATAGGAACCAGGCCGCACAGCAGGAGGTGAGTGGCGGGTGAGGGAGCAAAGCTTCATCTGCATTTACAGCTGCTCCCCGACGCTCGCATCGATGCCTGAGCTCCGCCTCCTGTCACATCAGTGGTGGCATTAGATTCTCATAGGATCGTGAACCCCACTGTGAATTGTACAAGCGAGGGATCTAGGCTGCCTGCTCCTTATGAGAATCTAATGCCTGATGATCCGAGGGGGAGGAGGCAGTGATGCTAGGCCTGGGGAGCAGCTGCAAGCACAGATTATCATCCGCAGAGAGGTCTGACTGCACAGAGACCACAATAAATCAAGTGCCTGCAGACTCATATCAAAACCCTATCAGTGGGACTTGCCTGGTGGCGTAGTGGTTAAGACTCCATGCTCCCAATGCAGGGGGCCTGGGTTTGATTCCTGGTCAGGGAACTAGATCCCACACGCATGCTGCAACTGAGAGTTTGCATGTCAGAACTAAGGAGCATGCCTGCCGCAACTAAGACCTGGTGCAACCAAAAAAAAAAAAAAAAAGCCATTATTAAAAGTTTTTAAAAAATGCTTTAAAAACAAAGGGGAGGGGGGAGGTCTTCCCTGGTGGCACAGTGGTTAAGAATCCACCTGCCAATGCAGGGGACACGGGTTTAATCCCTGGTCCGGGAAGATCCCACATGCCTCGGAGCAACTAAGTCCGTGCGCCACAACTTCTGAGCCTGCACTCTAGAGCCCACGAGCCACAACTACTGAGTCTGCATGCCACAACTACTGAGTCTGCATGCTACAACTACTGAGGCCTGCACACCTAGATCCCATGCTCTGCAACAACAGAAGTCACTGCAACGAGAAGCCACTGCAGCGCAATGAAGAGTAGCCCCCGCTTGCCACAACTAGAAAAAAGCCTGTGTGCAGCAACAAAGACCCAACGCAGCCAAAAAATTAACAAATTAAAGCAAGTAAAAATAAGCTCAGGGCTCCCGCTGATTCTGCATGATGGTGAGTTGTATAATTATTTCATTATATATTACAATGTAATAATAATAGAAATAAAGTGCACAATAAATGTTATGTGCCTGAATCATCCCCAGACCATCCCTACCCCACCCCACCCCATCCCCACCCCAGTCCATAGAAAAACTGTCTTCCATGAAGCTGGTCCCCAGTGCCAACAAGGCTGGGGACTGCTGGCCTACAAAATGCTTCCCCCTGCAACCCTCCACTCTCTTTCCTCCAAGGACCTAGAAGGGTGAGAGCCACACATGGAGGCACCCAGAGCTTCTGAGTCACTGTCTGGGGAAGAGCTGCCCAGAGAGGCCACGCCAGGCCACTGTGCAGGTAAGAAAGTCATTTTCTTTGTGTTCAGCCACGAATATTTTTGTTGTTTTTCTCAGGCATTAGCCTCTTCTGGCTAGACGGGAGCAGAAACCCAAAGACCGCCTCACCTTTCCATTTGCGCATCTTTTTTAAGGAGTTGACATTTTCTCTATATGCGAGCTATCCTAAATTCCATTATTGCTTTTTCTTTAGTCATTCTGTTCACATTAGCAGACAAGCCAGAGAAGGGACTGTCAGACTGAGGGAGAATGTTGACCACATATTCAAGCAACTCCTAGGATCAAGTAAAACCATGTGCTACAATGATACCATCCAAATGACACTAATCCCGCTCTCCAGTATAGAAGGGAACCCATTATTGCCTTCCTACCTTAAAATCTTTTCTTTTTTTTAATTTAAAAAAAATTTTATTTTATTTTGGAGTTGATTTACAATATTGTGCTAGTTTCAGGTGTACAGCAAAGTGATTCACTTATACATATATATATCTCTATTCTTTTTCAGATTTTTTTTCCCATTTAGGTTATTACAAAATATTGGGTACAGTACCCTGTGCTATACAGTAGGTCCTTGTTGATTACCTATTTTATATATGATAGTATGTATATGTTAATCCCAAACTCCTACCTTAAAATCTTGTTCATTAAAGAACTAAGCTAGATTCCCAGGCCAGGGTCTAATCCAGAAATTGATTTCTCCCCTCGTAAGGAGGAAGGAGCAGGCTGGGACACCATCACAGACCATCTTAGAAAGCAACGGTTCACATGCCTGGTCACCCCTCTCACACCAACTGGTTGCACACTTTTGGTTAAGCAACAAATGAAGGGTGACTAAAACACTTATTTCTTTTTTTTTTTTTTTGAAACACTTATTTCTTAATCCATCCTCATAGAAACTGCTGAGATGGTACGATTACCATCAGGGCAGCTAAAATAGTATCTGTCTCATGGTTTATTATAAGAATCAAATGAGTTGTTATTTGTAAAGCACTTAGAATACAAGCAAGGATATAGTAAGTGCTATAATAAGCAGCAATTTAATTTTTTTTAATTATTCCCATTTTCAAATTAAGGAGCCAGAAGCTCAGATAAACCATTTTTCTAAGGTCACGTGACTAATAACTCATGCAACCAGAACTCAAGCTGGGGTCTTTTAACTCTTTCAACTTAATATTCTATACCTACATCAAGCGTGTACATAAGTACCTACAACCAGACTTACAAGCCAAGGTGCTATGGATTCAGGAATGATGCTATCATCTTCCCAGTTACTAAAGTCTATCTGGCGTGAGATACATTCAAAACTCAAATCACTATCACAGGACTAAAACTGCTGTCAACACTAGAGCCCAGGGACTTCCCTGGTGGCACAGTGGTTAAGAATTTGCCTGCCAATGCAGGGGACATAGGTTCCATCCCTGGTCTGGCCCGTGTGCCACAACTACTGAGCCTGCGCTCTAGAGCCTGTGTGCCGCAACTACTGAAGCCTGCACACTGAGAGCCCGTGCTCTGCAACAAGAGAAGCCACCACAATGAGAAGCCTGCACACCACAATGAAGAGTAGCCCCCTCCGACACAACTAGAGAAAGCCTGTGCATAGCAATGAAGACCCAATGCAGCCAATAAATTAATTAATTAAAAAAAAAAAAAAAAAAAAAAAACACTAGAGCCCAGCAGATTTAGCTGTATTTGTATGGAGATGAAGACTGACTCATTCTGACTCCATCAAATATACTGTCCTTCAGGATCTCCCTGGGTGAAGCGAGGGAGCCCCAAATGAACCATGAAATGAAATGAAACCTACTGGAAGAAAAGCATTTAAAACAAAATGTCAACCTTGACTCTGTTCCACAGAGAGAGTGCTAATGAGGTTACCTGCAGAGAGAAGGAGCCCAGTCTTCACGCCTCCTGCATCTAGAGTTCTCTTCTGGGGAATTTCTGCATTGCCTCTTGAGGCTCATATGTATGTTTCAAAATGATAAAGTGTATCCCTTCTGTTTAATACAATGCTTCTCTTCCCCAAGTGTTTTCCTTGGAGAATTATAAATTTCCTATTGGAAACTGAGACTTGGTGCAAGGCTTCTTAATCTCCTGGGAAGAAAACTATCCCATGGAAGCAGGTACCAGAGCAGAGCAAAAGCGCTATCTTCTGAGCCCAGGGATCTAACAGAAATCAACACTTGCCTAAAGGAATTCAGGTAATTACTCTAATGAAAAAACAAACAAAAAAATTCACTCTGGCTTTTTTTTCTGTCTCCCCTTGTCAAATAGCCTTAAGAATCTGTACTGGTGGCAGAACTATTTACCATCTTTCTACTAAATAAAAGAAAAGCAATTCTTACTGATCCAACCTCATCTCTGCCCTTTTATCTCTTTATCCACAAACTTCCTCCCAAGTTAGGTTTACAGTTTTGGGAAAGCCTGTGCTTTCTCTGATCTCTTATACATACAGTTTTATCTGCCCAAGGACCCTCTTTCCCTTCTTTGTCACTTGAAAATTTCTACTCACCCTTGAGGTTTTGGCTTAAACATCACCCCCATCACCCCACTACATCCACACCCCGATGATATATTGGTAGCTTGATCAACAATCTCTCCTCCCTGTAAACTCCAAAAGGACAGAGCAATATCTATCTTACTTGATACCTGCAGAGGACTCTTAATAAACATTTACAGAATGGATCAAAATTTAGGTGGTCAGTGGGATAGTATATTCAAAAAAATGCTTAAAATGTGAATCTCATGCCATGCCATTTACACCTAGGGTTGATGAATTACAAAAAAGAGTTCCGAAATAATAAAGCCGTTTGGAAATGGTACTAAGTTCAATTGCATCTTGGCAATCTGAAGAGCTCACTCTAAAAATCTGGGAATCAAAAGAGCTTATAAAAGACATAAGAAAAGAAAAAAGAAAAAAAAAGAGGATGTGCCTGGTTTTCTATTAATATGTGACTTTTTAAATTCTGCAACATTTTTTAAACTCTGGGTATCATGGCACATGTGTAGGGGGCACTCATGTTTTTACAAGTCTTTACTTTCTGGTTAACAGTGTTCAGAATGCTGTTTGAACACTATTAGACTCATAATATATTTAAATACACGGGCAGTAATTTGGCCTGGTTTCCTAACGTTGCTTTGTACATCCAAGACAGTCAATCAAAAATACAATAAAAAATCTGATGAGAGGGCAAGAAATAACCTTTCATGACAACGTCTAGGCCACATATGATTTGTTTCCCGAAATTGAGGTCCTAAGTGACAATTCTGTCTTTGACCTTGTATTCATTCGAGGTTTTATGTCTGTGCTTGGAATGAGTTACCCAGCCTTGGTCTTGGTCTCTTCTGTGTCATGTCATTATCTCTTTCCTGTTTCTTTTCTGTTGTTTCAGTCTATGATTTACTAGGGCTTGTTCTTTTAAACCCTTCTGTTGTCATCTGACACAGACAGCTTTTTTTCCTAGGTATTTTCTCTCTACAATGCTACTTCTCACCAACTGGGGAATATGTCTCCTGAAATATATGGGCATGTTTTCTCCTCTGGTATGGAAAAGAAGAATATTTACAGCCTGATCCACTAAATAAAATTCAGAAAAAATCTTTACTTAAAAAAGAAAAGTATGAAAATGTTCTGTAAGTTACTGGTAGTTTTCTAAATTGGTAAATGTAGAGACTATTTCCAAGTACTGTGAAATTACTCCCCATCTGTCCACAATGGCAGGGGATGGGACACTCCTGTCTTAATAATCTACTTTTCATTTACATATTATATACTCATATATGTATAAAATTGTTACAAATACTAAATGGGTTAAAAGTTTTATATTAATAGGAATATTTTTTAAAACATAATTTCAACACAGGACTGAACATCAGTTGACGGGTCCCTGTGATCAAGAAGTCATTCAAATATCCTGAATTCTCTCAGGGAATTATTATGAACATCAATAGTCCTTGCACTAACATATGCAATGTATTATTTTAATTGGGGCTTGATGCTTTTTGAGACCTGAACAAATGGGAGTTGACTGAAATATAATCCAGAGTTATCACTTTCCATCCAGATGATATTGCAATAGCTTCTTAATCAATTTATGCAACTTCAGTCTTTCTCTTCACTCTGACTTATCTTCTTCAGATCCTTTTATCATGTTATCTCCTGAGTCTGAAACTTCCAATGGTCCCCCAGTTTATATTATATCAGGTCCTATCTACTTTGCCTAGTTTTCAAGGCCTTCCAAGATTGAGTCCCCTACCTCCCAGCCTTAATTCTCCATCCACCCCATATCACATTAGTCTGTTATCATATCATAGTTCTGTTTTTTAATATCACTGTGATTTCTTGTAAACTAAATAGCCTCCAAACCAGTTTCCTTCTTTCTGCATTATTAGTTCTTAAAAACAAAGATATCTCACACATTTATTCCATCCATAGCACCAAATACATTCATGAATGGCAAAGAAAGGAGGGAAAACTACTTTCCTTCATGGACTAGATGCCAGACAGGGTTCTAGGCCTTTGCAGGTCCATGAAATATATACATAACATATAAAGTGTCCAGCACAGTTCTGTGCACAATAAGGGCTCAATACACGTTTATTATTATTACTTTGTTATTTAATCCTCCCAACAAACTTTACGGAAACACAGACGAGGGAAGTGCAGCTCTGAAAGAATATGTGACTGTCCATGCTAGAAGGAGCAGTGGACTATCAGACCAGGTGGCTTTCCCCATCAAGTGATGGGAACACAGCTCAAAGGGGTTAAATAAAAAGGGACTTCACTACTTCAAATAACAAAGAGTTCAGAAGTGTTGTGACTCCAGGACTGGTTAATTCCGTGCTTCAGTGATGTCACCCTAGATGAGGTACCATCATCTTTCCATTCTGCACGTCTCAGTGGGTTAACAACTCTCAGGCTACTCCCTTCCATAAACCAAATATACCCACAGCCACTCCAGCCCAAGCTCCAGACACAACAACATTCAAAAGAACAGGGACTTCTCAGCAGCAAAAAAGCCTTCCCCAGAAACGCCCCCAGCAGGCTTCCCCTCCTGTTTCATTGGCCAAGGCTGTAAATAACTGCAATGAAAACGGGGCCAACGTTGACTGTCACAGGCCCAAAGTAGCCGACACTCTCAGGAGTGGGGACTAAGCAAACTTCCTTTCAGTGTGTGGAGAAGGGCACGTACATGGGCAACATTGGGGATCTGCTACAAAAGAGATAGCGAAGAGGAGGGAATAGATGACGGGAAGGAAAATCAGCAAGGCTTTCTGTGGCTGTGTTGCCTCAAAGTCACAAATACTAAGTTAATATTAATTGACTAATTGAACATGTAAGTATCTATGGTTATTACGAAGAAAGAGAGAAAGAAGAGGTGGGAGAGAAGGGAAGGGGGGAGAAGGAAAGGCGGAAGGGAGAGATGGAAGGAGGGAGAGTGGATGGAAGGGAGCAAAAAATGAGGGAAATGAGGAAAAGAGACAAGGAAGAGAAAGCCCAACTGAAGGTCAGCTTGGGTCCTGTTAACTGTTGTGTGTGCCACTCCCACAGTCTATGAAAGTTGTTTCCAAAAACTCAGAGCCCTGCAGGAGGCGCTATGTGTACTAGACAGGCTTTTAGGGCTAAAAGTGATTTGAATCCCAACAGGGAGCTGATGGGAACCACGTTCAAGAGAGCAGAGCATCAGGAGCTAATGAGCTGTCGGGTCTGGGGGCTAACCAAGGCACGGACACCCCGAAATGGTCCAGGGGGATATGGACCTGACAATGCTTCCTTAACAGCCAAGCTACAATGGAGGAGGAAACATAACTAGTTTCTCTCTTAAAAGATAAAGCACCTAGAGAGAAAGATGATTTCCCGAGAGAAGGATAGCAAATAGAGAATGGGAGCTGCTTAATTTAATTAATTAATTAGTTTTTTCTAGCGTGCTAGAAATCTAAGCTATAACAGAAGCAAAAAGATTAATTTAAACAGTAATTTTCACTGAATTTAGGACAATTTTAAAAATTAGAGTTTACAGATTTGTACAGGCTTGTGATTCAAGGGTTATATAAAGACGGACATGAAATCCAAGAACAATCTGTGCCTTTTCCATAGAAGATGCCACCCACATGTCCTTCCTCTTTCTAAATATTATTCTGGATTTTTAGAACATGTATAACCTGACTTGTATCGTAAAAGTAGAAATGTGTCTGTGATGCCATCTTCTGTGTTTGGGGGCAAATGTGGGGACCCAAGAAACTGAGGGCCAGGGCACCATCCAAAGGTACCACACACGAAAAGGACCACACGCGTAGGGGCTGGTGGGGACAGGTCTCTTGGACAGAAATCCCACGTATTAGCTGCACCACAGAACATAGTTCCTAACCCCTCCGTTTCCGTCCTTTTATCTGTAAAACTGAGAAAATAATACTAACTAACCTTTAGGATTTAGAGGAGAATTATATAACATTTAAAACCCATAGTGTCTGATGCACAGTGCACAATGTTAGGTATTATTATATTAATAATTATAAATCAGTCATGAGCTTCCAACACAGTAAGGTTTTCTTCTGAGAATGCTGATTCCTCCCTTCAGGGAGAGGTGTAACAAAAGAGTAATAAGCTCTTCCCAGTCCCTGGATGTTAAATAGGTCAAGATGGCTAATTCCCAACCCTGCTAATAAAATGACAGGAGAGCCGAGAGAGCCCCGAGGTCAGCAGACGAAAATGGGTCTGTAGACGAACACTGCATTATCTGCTCCCTGGGAGACCCGTGGGCATCACAGCATCCTGGACAGTGTTCAGAGGAAGCAGAGATGATCAGATTTATTTGGTGTCTTCATGCTCCCTTACGGCTGCAAACGGCTTCAAACCCAATTGGCAATTGAACACCCCAGGCAATTTGCACCTCTAGAGAGCAATTCATGGTTAAGTTTCTTCTCAGCATTTTTAAGACAATACCTAAGGCATTCATCAAGGAACAGCTCTTTAAAGAACTTGCTCACCCCTTGTAGCATTTCATTAAAGAAGTAAGCTAATGTTTTCATTACTTGCCAAGCCATCTTTTGTCTGATTTGAAGAAGGAACCTAGTACACTAAGTTTCCTATGGTTCTGGAAAACAGATTTCCTCAATGAGACACAATGATGTAGATGGAACTTGGCAATCCTTCCTGATGCGATGTGAATTCAGGCAACAGAGCATTTAGTGATACCACCATGTGCATTCCCACAAGTACCTCCTCTGCTATAGTAGGGAAAGCCCAGGACCTAAGCAAACTGAGTTTCTAGGCAGAAACCTGGGAACCCCACGGGTCCTGAAGATGAATAATTATCCACCAAGAATATCACAGGATGACTAAGTAATGTTAGCAATTATGGGCTTTGGAAACTTGGCAGCATCTCATGACTGACTGTGTCTACGCAGGGCTAGTGAACTGAATCACTGCTGCCACTGAAAGTCTGTAAATCTGAAGCAGATTTTTCAGTTAACTCCATTCACTGCCCATAGAGAATTTTAATTCACATTTTAATCTCCCATCTCTAATCATTACCTAGTCCATGAACTGCTGTTTTCATGAAAGCCTTCAGGAAAATGTGTCCTAGTCAGCTTAGGCTGCCAAAACAAAATCCCATGGATGGGGCGGGGTGGGGTGGGGGGAGGGGGTGGTTAAACGATAAAGATCTATTTCTCATGGTTCTGGAGGCTGAAGTCTGAGATCAGGGAGCCAGCGTGGTCAGGCTCCAGCGAGAGCTCTCTTCCCGACTTGTAGATGGTCACTTTTTCGCTGTCTTCACATGGCAGAGAGAGAAAGAGGTCCCGCTCCCACTTCTTATAAAGCTGCTAATCCCCTCGCGAGGGCCTCACTGCAACGACCTAATCTAACCCTAATTATCTCCCAAAAGCCCATCTCTAATACCATAAAATCGGGGTTTAGGGCTGCAACATCTGAATTTGGGGGGGAACAAACATTCAGTCCGCAACAAATGTATACGTCAACCTTAGGCTAAAAAGTATAAAAATGATTTTGAGTCACATTTTTGAATGGTCCCACCCTTGCTTTGGTGTCCAGATATTTTCATATAAATGTTACTAAACACTCCCAGAGTTGGAGGTAAAGAATCACATTGCATTTATTCAATGTGTTTGTTTTCATCATGCAATGAATGCATGGATATGAATACATGTTTTCTACCACTATGTTAAAAGGTAATCAGGATTTTCTTTATGTGCACTTCCCTACTTCTGCTACGTTTATCTTGTTGGGAATCACATAATAACTTTCTGTTGAAATAAAACATACATAGAGAAAATTATACTCATCCTAAGTATAGAGAGTAATGGATTTTCACAAACCAAATCCACCCACAGAACCAGAGCACAGATCAGTGAAATAAAATAGCAGCACAACAGAACCCACCCCGCACCCCTACCCCTCCAGCTCCCATACTCCTTCTCACGCTTCCTCTCAAAATAACTCGTATCCCTAAGCCCCAAATCACCAATTAATTTTGCCAATTTTTGTATTTGATTAAAAGGTATCCTATAATATTTACCTTTTGGTACCCCCAATATTATATTTCTGAGACACAGTAATGTGGTCGTGTGCTGCAACAGTTGTTCATTGTCAATGCTGAAGCTTTCATTGTATGAATATATTAAAAATTATGGATCCATTTTAGTGTTCATACACATTTGGGTAATTTTCAGTTTTAACAGTGCTGCTGGAAACATCACAATGCCTGTAAAAGAATCCTTAAATTGTAACATAGTCCAATTTATTATTTTTTTCTTCATGGGTCTTTTTTTTTTTTTTGCATACTCTTTAAAAATTTTTGTTAATGACAAGATCGTGAAGATATTTACTGATGTCTTCTTTTTACAGCTCTCATTTTACCTTTCACATTTAGATCTACAATCTACCTGGAATTGATTTCCATATCTGGTTAAAATACTGTTTCGTATGGATATTTGAGTGAGGTAGCACCATTTGTTGAAAAGACCATCCTTCCCCTCACCACACACCAGTGCCACCTTGTCATAGACCAAATCCACTGTCTTGGGTGTCTGTTTCTAAACCTTCTACTCTGTTCCACTCATTTATGACTCTTTACAACACTATACTCTCCTAATTACTGTGGCTTTATAATGTTTCAATACCTGATCAATACTCCAGCTTCATTCTTCTTTTAAAGATTGCCTTCTCTATTCTTGTGCTTTGAATTTTCATACAGTTGTAGAATTAGCTTATCAGTGTTCACATAAACATGCACAAGTCCTGCAGGGATTTTTACTATGATGGCATAATTTATACATCAATTTGTGGAGGACTGATATATTTACAATACTTCATCTTCTGATCTAAGAACACAGCATTTTCCTCCAACTGCTTAAATCTTCTTTAGTTTTTCTCATGTTTTGAAGCTTCATTTTCATTAGTTTTGTTTCCAGGTATTTGAATTATTTATGTTACTGTAAATGATATCTTTTTTAAAAAACCTTTTCATTTGCAATTTTTTTACTGATATATGGAAGTATAATTAATTTGTTATTAATCTCATTATTCTAGCAATTTTGCTAAATCTATTATTTCTATGACTTTGTATGTTATTTCAAACTTTCTACACTTACCATCATCACGCCTGTGAATAATGACTATTTTATTTCTCCACCTCTAAACTTCTGAACCTCAAGAAAGCAGAATCATGATGTGATTGGATTTCTTCCCCAGCCAGCAGAGGAGGCCCACATAATATCTGCCCGGCAGAATTTCATCGCTGTGATGGACAAGTGAGTGCTAAGTGCCTTCCACCCTCTTCCTTCCAAATGGGAGTTTTTAGTACAGGTGTCTGTCTCTGCTCTACCACTGGCTGGGGGTGAGGGAGGAGATAACTTGGTTGTGAATTCATAGGTGGTTGGACTGCAAGGAGGAACGTGTGGACCCAGAGGAGCAGACCTCATCTCCAAAAGACTCCCAACTGAGCTCCACGCAGCAGCTAGGTAGGCTTCCGAGGAGTTACTTCCCTCGGGGAGAAGTTATGTGTAACTTCCTTCTGGATGTCTGTCCCATATTCCTCATATTCTGTTCTTTCTTGGCCGCTGACTTCATTCTGCTGTCCTCTCATCTCTGAACCACTCTTCTCAGCAGCAGCCCTTCTCTCCCCACCTCCATAAGGCAGCTCTTCCCAAGGTTCTAACACTAAATCTCCTTTATGTGTGTCCTTCAGGCTCTGCTGTGTTGATCTTATCCTGCATTAGTCAAATATGTCATTTATGAGATTTCCAGCTTTAATTTTTTTTCATTGATTTCCAAATTCTATTTTGCTGGAGAGATCCCCCTTGAAGGTCAACCAGATTTTCAAAAGCAACCTATTCAATATAAAAACTCATCATTCCTCAACAAAACGGTTCCTGTTCTTGTCTTCCATGCTTTCTAAATGGTGGCACTGTTACCCTCATTTGCAGACTCAGAATATACGTATACCGCTCTCTCTCTGTCTACACACACACACACACACACACACCCCTTTGGGTCCTTTCTCTCCCACTCCACCCCCTGTCTCTCATTCTTTCTATTTCCTATATCCAATCAATAGCCCTTGACCCAATCCAAACTCAAAGCTGAATCCCTGGAGTAGGGGAGGAGAAATATACCTATCTCCACCCACCGTAAATGTTTGTCACACTGCTATCACTTGCATTTTAATTCTACCCTTAGCCCTCACCAAATTTTCAATAACAATCTTGTTCTACAAGATTTCTTGGACCATTAGGCATGCTGGCACATAATGAAAGCTCTCTGTGTCTCTGAGGTTACAGAACTCCTAAGTGATGGACACTGGAGATTTTCACTAACTTTCTGGCATTTTTTCCAATTCTGAGACTTCCTTCCTCTATTACATTTCAGTGGAATATTCTAATGAAAACTCTCTGCCCCCTTGCTTCTGCCTATATTGTACTCTCCCAGCACTGTCTCACTGCCTGCAGAACGAGATGCCCGTCAGGTGCTTGACTGTTTGATTAACTGGCCCACAGTTGTGTCCCTTCCCCAGGGGAACAGGCAAGAAATCCTGAACCACTTACGTATGACTTTCATCCTCTCCCTTCCCATTTCAGAAGTCCTCCTATTTCTTACCACATGGGCAGGCTTTGGAGGCTGAAGGAAAATCTAATTTCTAGCCTGAAAATTCATCAAAAGCTTCTTTAGCTTTCTGGGTTTACAAACTCATAAAATGCTCACAGTGGGTCACATTAAAAACCTGTCTCAGCCTAGATCGTGTCATAGCCATAAAAAACATAAATCAACCCTTCCCCCAACCCAACAACAACAGAAGGCAAGGGAACTGATCTTTCTTTACTACGTTTTTTTCTTGAAGTGGGAGTAGTGAGGACATCAGATAACACAGTGCAAATCAGAAAATTCTTAAATTTTCTCTCCAAAAATGTAAACCACATGACAGTTGATCACTGTCTCTCGTTCTCTCCTTCGCCTTTTGTCTTTCTCGGTCTCTCTGCTCCTCTCTCATCACTAAATCCCTTCTGCTCTCCCGTCTAGCTTTTGTTCTTTAAGCCTCTGAGCAGCCCCTGTTGCTTCTTCTTTTTCCACACTGTACTGCTCTCCTCTGTCCCCTTCCAAAGAGTGCCATGGCTGACATTTGAACTGCAACAGTTGCCCAACTTCCTAAGAAGCATATTTCATGCCCTACTGCCTGGTGAAGACATTTTCTACCTCAATGCAACTCGTCTTCTGCCTTGTGCTTTTCATTTTTTTGTTTTTGTTTTTGTTTTTATTGTGGCAGAAGTCACATAATATAAAACATCCTATATTTAACTGTACAGTTCAGTGGCACTAAGTACATTCACACTGTTGTGCCACTCTCACCAGCACCCATCTCCTGAATTCTTCACCTTCTTAACAAAAACTCTGTCCCCATAAAACACTAATTCCCAATTCACCCTCCCCACTGCCCCACCAGCTGGTCCTTGGCATCGACTGATGTACTTTGACTCTATGAATTTGACTATTCTAGGTACCTTGTATAAGTGGAATCAAACAGTATTTGTCATACAGAGTGAAGTAAGTCAGAAAGAGAAAAAGAAATATCGTATATTAATGCATATATGTGGAATCTAGAAAAATGGTACAGATGAACCTATTTGCAAAGCAGAAATAGAGACACAGATGTAGAGAACAAACATATGGACAACAAGGGGGGAGGGGTGGGATGGATTGGGAGATTGGGATTGACGCATATACACTACTATGTAGAAAGAGATAACTAATGAGAACCTACTGTATAGCACGGAGGGGGGGAGGTAAAATCTTTTTGCAGGACATAGATTAACTTAACCTTAAAAATGCATTCCAACATACATTAGGTGCAGACAAATACTGCCTTGTGTTTTACTTGCCCCGGCTTTCAACCTTGCCCACAACCATCTCCACCCTCTGCTTCCAGACTGTAAAGTGTGTGAAAGCAGAGCTCACTGATGGCTAAAGCTTCCACATTATCAAGTAGATCGTTTAATCTGTAATAGGGATTCCACAACATTTTTTAATAAAATGTAATTTTTAGACATAAAGTATTATAAAAGCACTTTATGCAAAAAGCAGCATAGACTTGGAATTCAGTGCATTAAATAAGTATGACTGCATTTCACGTATCTGAAAATATTTACAGCCAGAGAAGCTATGTATTGGATTTTTTTTTCTTCAATTGTTTATTCGGTTTTACTCCCCATAAATCAGTATTATGATTTAGCTACTGTGACTACTCACAGGGCTGGTAGGAGGTACAGTTAATTAACATTTGTTGAAAGGTTTAAAATTCTCAGCTAAATATATTTTATGGTTCTAAATCTCTTTATTTTATTCTACAATAGCAGAGTGGTCCAGTTTGCACTGAAAAATGAAAGGAAATAGAGAAGTACATAAAAGACACTACAAATTCTGCAAACCTTGGATGCATTTAGCCTTTAGATTTTAGAGACGGTCATTTTAATATGTATTTTGGAACTGTGTTTAAAGCAGGAATGACTTCTGAGTTTCAGAACCGTTTCCTTGAATAACAACTCAGATACTGGCACAAAAGTCAACTACTTCCTCTGATGAAGATTTTTGAAACCTTACTACATAAAGTAGCAGCTTCTCACTGGAATCATTTAATGGTTAATTTGGTTTTAAATATGCACAAAATACGCTATTTATCAAAATAAATTAGCTGACTCAGATGCTTGTTTTTTAACATTATAAAATCTGTAAATTAGGGCTTCCTAGGTGGCGCAGTGGTTAAGAATGCGCCTGCCAATGCAGAGGTCACGGGTTCGATCCCAGCTCCAGGAAGATCCCACATGCTGCGGAGCAACTAAGCCCATGTGCCAAAAATAAAAATAAAAAAAAAAATAAAAAAAATAAAAAAAAAATCTGTAAATTATCTAATAGAGTTTAAATACATATACACATATCTTAACCTATATCTGGTACACATAAAGTCCACATATGTATAATTAAAATGCCTTTATTAAGATCAGGCCAAGATATAAATAACAGCATTTGTAATAGAGATACTGGTATAAATACAGAACAAAACCATTTTTATGATATACAAATACAGAGATTTCCCCTAGTCAAAACGAATTTTAACAAAACCTCTCATTTTGTAAATAAATATACAGAGATGGAGAGATTGTTGCAAATATAAATATCTAGTTAATATATATACACACACAAACGTACTTCTGTGGGTAGCTTCTCGATCAAATACGAAATTTTAAAGATGCATATTTCTATATTTCTTGATGAAAGTCACATAAATTGAAGCAGAATGAACCCTCAAAATAATACAACTTACATAAGAGAAAAAAGAAACAGATTCAGTCAAAACAAAAACAATTTGTCTCACATAGTACACCAATGATCCCATGAGTCAAATAATTTATTTCTCACATAGTACACCAGTGATCCCATCAGTCAAATAATTTCTACATGTGTGTTTCTAAGAAACATTGATTTTTTTAATATTTTAATAGCAACAGCCTATATATTAATATTTAACATTAGGTTATTGCTAGAAAATATTAACTGAATATGTGATATCCAATTTTAAAGGCTTCGCTGTGTGTCATAAAGGCCACTGAAGGAGAATGCTCTCTGATCTGGGCCTGTAGCTGCCCCACCCCCACCCCCAGCACACGCTCCAGTTTGGTTACTGTCTCCTTCAGGTGTTCAGCCCAGTCCATCTCAAGACTGGTTCTCACTAGGGATAAGAGATGAAATGCTGAAACGGAAGCACCAGAAACACCTGCCTTCCTCCATCTCTGTGCATCTCCTAGTTAGAGCTACACTAACGCCATCAAGCTGGTATCTTCTCTTTCCTGATTTCTGTTCACGAATAAATAAAGCAAGGATGCCCTTCACCTCTCAACACCCTTTATCTTAATGGCATACTCAGAAACTAGTCTGAACCAATTCTGTTTTCCTCTCTCAAAAGACTCTTACCAAATCTCTATTTCTTTAAGATGCAACTGAAAGAGTGTTTCTAGCCTTTGCCCATGTAAGTCTTCACAAAACTTAACAAAGCTATTTCCTGCCTACATTGACTGCCGCCTCAAAGAGGGTCCTCTATCCAGCCACTCCCAACGTGCATTACACAGAAGTTTGGTTCCATGGAATGGTAATAGGTGCTAGACAGACAAATCTTTACTACAGGAATTCTCAGTTTTTAACATGTTAATGTCCATCGTGATTCTTCAAGAAAGCAAAAAGATGGGTAGCATTTCCCAGCCTGACTGTAGGAATGAAGCTCTCATTTCAGAGAGAAACTCAGAGGAATAGTGATTCATGAAACGTCCTTGGGAAACGCTGTTTTAAGCAATTATTCTAAAACCAAATCTACTGATGTGTCTGCCTCCCTGCTGGTGTATTTCTCTTTCTCTCTCAGCTGGAACATTTAATCCACAAAAGCAGACTTAACTGTACCCTTAGCTCTGGATACTGAGAGATCTAAAACAAGTCAACATCAGCTCATCTTTGTGCTCTTCCAGACACTGCCGAGGGCTCCCATCCTGGTCATCGGGCCTCTGCCAAACGTCTGAGCCAACATCCAGCTTTAGGGTTGGTTTGCCATCATGCTCTTTCATACCCAGCTCCAAAGAACCGCTCTCTACAGAAATGGATTTATGAGTTGCTCTTACTTTCTTCCAAGCTCTGTGCCTCGGCCGAGAGACCGACTCTGAATCCTAGTTCTGAGGCTGGAATCCTGCCCACTGTCACACACAAATCTGGACCTCCACGTGTTACGCATGGCACCTTTGCCACGTATACCCCGTACGGGCTTTCGTCTGCTCAGTCACATGCTCTCTAGTATCCTCCCCAGAGTCCTTGGAGCTCAGGTCCACTCCCATGTCTGGATTCTCAATTCCGAAAGCGAAGTCTGCTTCTAATTCAGGTTCTCACTGTGCTGGGTCCCTGACCCAAGGTCTCCCTAATCAGCACTGTCCCACACGCTTCTAAGCCCCATGCCATTGTCCTGGCACTAAAGAGATAGGTTTGAAAATTCAGCAAACACAAAAAAGACACAACTATTTCTAACTTTACTTATTCCACTCAGTGGGGACGGGGTTTCCCTTTAGGAAAGTGAAGAATTCGGGAGAGGGATGATGGTGAGAGCAGCACAACAGTGTGAATGTACTTAGAACTGAACTGTAGAGTTACATACAGTTAAAATAACATGTTTTATATTTTGTGGCTTTTACCACGATAAAGTTTAACAAAAATAATTTTAAAAATTTTAAAAAATAAAAATCATACAGGAAAAAACTAGTTTCACAAACTATAACAACATTGAATACACCATACTGGAGATGATCATCTAAAGAATTTCGCTCAAAATCTTTCTCAACAGTAAAGACAATGTCTACATTCTTTTCTTCTTTACAGCTTTACTGAAGTATAATTAATATACCAAAAAACTTCACACATTTAACGTATACGATTTTCTGAGCCTGGACAAGTGCATGCACATATGATCACCATAGCAGGCTCAGAATTAAACAAATGATCAGCTTGGAAATGTAAAAGAATAGCTTCTCAAACAACCATCTAGATATTCCCCTCAAAGACAGGTGTTGTATTTTCTTCCAATTTGATTCCTAGCTGTTGGTTCTACATGAAAATAACACTTTCTAAAACTGTAAAGAATCACCTGAGAAGACTGCCTCATATTCAATTATAGAATGAGATTTGAATTTAAAACTTCTTTGAAATATTTTTAAATGTTTATAGTCTATTTTAAACTCTCCTCAAGCTGGGACCAATTTCTGGGATAAGACTATCTAACAAGCACCATTCAGCTCAAATTGCTTCCTCACAAGGATCCTGAATGGTCAAAAATGATTAGAAGAGAATGCCTAGATTATCTTATCTTTCCCAAACTAAAACTAGCCATCACGGCCACTTAATTTAAGACCAGGACCATAGAAATACGTAGTTGATTGATGTGTAGACCTTGCCCTTAACCCTCCCGTAGACTTCCAGCTGCCAGTGCCTGCAAGCTTTTCTTCTCAGATCTTCAGAAAGCGGCCAGCAGACACCGAAGAAAGCACCTCCAGGAGCAGCCCTCAATGACTCTCAAGAACTGGTGTCTAAATACCCCCACTCCCTCACCTCACAGGCAGGGTAATTCTGGTGCATGTGTTGTGTTCCATTTGACAAAGTTTTCTCCGGGAACTGAACTCCAGTTATACACGTCCCTGGCTTAATAAGCTCTTTGTTTATAACTGACTGTCCTTGCTTCCCAGTTTCTCTTCCCCACTTTGCTCTTTCACCTCTCCCCACTTTGCTTTGAAAATTTTCTGATGAACTTTGGCTTGAGGTGAAATGGATTCTTCCTGTTGCCTCGTTCTTCCACTTTCTTCCTAATTTATGATGACCATACATTCATCCGGGACTGGTTTCTCTCGGAAAGTCCTAATTGATGCCTGTAATCCTGGTGTATTTATTAACAGCACTCCTCTTCGCTCTCAACTGTGCTGATTTTGTTGATAAATTATATCATCACCTTTCACGGTCCTGTTCCTCTGCCAGGCTTCTCAGTTGTCAACCTTATGGACATACATTAAAGCTTACACCTTGCTTTACCCATCAGTATAGGCTTCTCTATTTATGATTTCTTTCCCAACTTTCTCTACTTCCTCCATGCTGGTTCTTACCTTGGTACCTGACAACTTAGGACACCCGTGTCCTGGTATAGCAGACTGAAATTATTAACTGCCTTAGTTGGGAATCCCTATTTTCTAGTTTTTGTAATATGTAGAACTGGTTTCTTATTAGTATTTCAAGGATAAAAGAAAACTTTCGTATCAAGTTGCATACTTTACCATAACCCACATGATGTGAGCATTAAAGCAACCTGAGATGCTAGTGGTAGAGCAGGAAGGAAAAGAGACTAATCCAGCATTATGCGGGGTCAGGCTGAGTAATGAGAGGTGAGTATCACAGGAGTCACAAGATCTAAAGTAAGGGGACAAATGCAGGTTCTACTTGAGCAGGAGAAAAATAACAATATTTATTTTGAAAACTTATAAGATGCTCTCATTAGTCAAATCCTGTTATATATATTTTTTTTTATTTCTGAAAATAATCAGTACGATGGAAGAGCAACGATTTCACAGAGGAAATAACAGTTGACCTGGCCACCGGCTAATGAGTAGCAGTTCTGTTTTTCTGATGCAAAAACATATGAGGGAAAACATTCACATTCAGAGCCACAAAGATGAGAGAGCACGTGGCAGCATGGAATTGGGGAAAAATCTGTTCAACTGGAAGACGGGTATTATTGAAGAGAACAGCGAGAAATATTTCCTATCAGTGCATCTAATTATGTTTCACTAAAGATGCTTCAGATTTACTTTTCCTGATTGCCTTCTTTAATATAATTGGGAAGATGTAATTTTTTTTCAAACCTGTCTTGTTACCAACTTTAGCTTTTGATTCAAATAAATACAGACAAAAACTTAACATATGATCATTGTGTCTCTTATTAAGAGAATTCTTAGGAGACAGATATCAAAATATGTTTTAATAACAATGATCCAAAAAATCTATTATGGAAATAAATGAAATCTAAATGTACCTTTTCCAGACATATTATTTATTGAGAACCATGAAGAACCAGAAATGTACAAGTACTTTTTATTCCGTGAAAAATGTTGGCCTGAAATATTAATACTTATTCTTAAATTATTTGTGATTTTTCCCTCCTTATTTCTCCTAAAACAAATGAGAGTAATATCTTACTGTGCCTTTTTATTTAAAAATGCAAAACTTCCAAATTGCAGAAATAATTGAAACAGATTTCTGAGACTCAGAACATCTTTTAAAAGTTGCCCAGTAATGTAAAAGAAATTCAGAAAGAAGACCTGACAGGGTTGGTTGAAAGGAAGAAAAAACTTTGTATAATGTTCAAACTCTAAATCCAATTCCCAAATGCACTTTACTTGATCATTTTCAGTGAATCTTCCTATAACACACCTAACCACCAGCAGTTCACCAGCATAATTTAGACAATATAGTACACATGTGTACAGACACACACACACACACAGAGTCACACACACAAACATATATGCGACTTCTAGGTCTAACCACAAACTCTCTACCCACAGCCCTTTGTCTTTCATCTTCTAACAGACCATCCGGTGAAGGCCTTGAAACCCTAGAGTATTACAAAGATGCTACACAGAGGAAGCCTAGATCCTTAAATGACTGTGTGGCATACAATCTCCAACCCAGACCTGATGCATTGAGTAAAAAATAAACCTCTATTTAGTGAAACCACTCTTATTTACCTAACACAAAAGGTCTCTTTTAAATTTGAATAGGTAAAATTAAATTGCCCTCCAAGGGGACTGAATTGATTTACACACTCTAGGAGAATATATTGAAGAACTACTTCACAATTTTAATAATTTGAATAATCTTTTTACCTTCACCACTGTTGTAGGTAAAATGCTATAGTTTTCTAACACTGATCTGTATTTCTTATAAGTAAGGACGACGACCTCTGTGTAAGCTGTATTGATTTATCCTTTTTATATTTATGTGCTATGCCCATTTTCTACATTATCTATAAGTTTTTCTTATTGATTTGCAAATGGTCACGAGATAGTAAAACAAACACTATATGTTGCATACGAGGCACTTTTCCCAGTTTGTCCTTTGATATTTTCTTTACCATAGAGAAATTTATAATTTGTATTAATGCATGTAACAATCTTTTCTTCCTCGGCTTAAACACTTTGTGCCATGCATAAAAAGCTTCCCCCCTTCATGAGTTATTTTAATGTCCTATGTTTTCTTTTAGATCTTTTGTTCCAGTTACAAGATGCTACACAATAAATCACCCCAAAATGTAATGGCTTAAAACCATCCCCATCGTTTTATTCTCACCTCTCAAGGTTCTAGAGACTGGCTTCACCTGACGGGTCTCATTCAGGGTCATGCCTGCAGTCAGACAGTGCCAGGAACTGGACTCATCTCAAAAGCATCTGCACTCACATGTCTGACAGTTGATCCTACCTGCTGGATAAGACCTTTCCATGTCAGCTTGGAAGCAGAGGTCCAAAACAGCAGAGGTCTCAAAAGAGATAAAGTATGAGCCACCAGTTTCTTAAGGTCATATTCTATGAGTTAAGCGATCACAGAGCCCAGATGCATGGAGAAGAATATTGACTTCATCTTTTGATGGGAGGAGTGTAAAAGAATATTGGGGACATGTTTTAAAACTGTTGTATCTTCTGTGGCTTAATTTTAATATCATCAGTTTGATGGCAATGTAATTTGCATATAGTTCAGCCATTTTAAGTATACAGTTGGATGAATTTTGACAACTGCATACAGTTGAATAACCACAATCAAGATAAGAAATATTTCTATTACCCCCCAAAATTCCCTTTTTGCAGTCATTCTCCTCCTCCCATCCCCAGCTCCAATCACTGACCTACTTTCAATGTCTTTACTTTGCCTTTTCCAGATTTTCATATAAATGGAATATTCAGCACGTAGTCTCTGTGTCTGGCTTGTCTCACTTAGCTCGCATCGTGTTTTGAGATTCATCCATGCTGCTGTGCAATCAGTAGACCATTCCTTTTCATGTTGGGAAGTATTACACTGTACAGGTAGACCATAACTAGTTCATCCAGCCACCTGTGGCTGGATATTCGTGTGGTTTTCTGATCAGACTATCAGGAGTAAGTCAGGAATAAGCTTCTATTACTATGTGTGCACAAGCCCTAGTGCAGACATAGGTTTTTATACATCTTTGGTAGATACCTAAGATTTGGATTGCTTAGGCAAATGTAAGTGTATGTTTAACTCTGTAAGAAAACATGTCTTCATTTTTATTATTTAAATAATTGACCCATTAGAATTTTTTTTTTTTTTAGTTTAAGGAAAGAGTTTCTATAATTTGTTTCCAGATAGGTAGTCAGTGTTCTGAATACTATTTACTGAATAATGCTTTCCTTGACTTTCAGTACACCTGTGATATATACAAAATCCCCATGGGTTTCTGGGTCTACTTTTGAACTTTCCCTTCTGTTCCTCTAGTGCAGTGCTGGTGGAGGCAGTGAGGCTAACACACTGCTTTAAGCATTTTGCATGTGTTAACTCATTTAATCTCTACACCACTCCTTTGAGATAAACACTATTTTAATACCCAGATGAAAAAGTGGGACCAAACCCAGAAATACAAAATAATTTCCCCAAGATCCCACAGCCAGTAAGTAGCAAAGGCAGGATGTGAACCTCAGGCAGCTCCCTCCCGAGCCCACACGTCCAAGCACTGGACTGACTGCCCTGACATCAGTGCTCATGCAGGGACTTCACTCTGCACCATCCAAATACTGCACTGAACCTGTGTGAAGAACTGTCCTGTCACACACTTATTTTCTCCTATGAACAATGTAATTAGCTTGGCTAGTTTCACAAAAAAAAAAAATCCCTTTGGCATTTTGATTTGTATAAAAATATAAATTAGTTCAGGGAGAAGTGGCCCCTTGAGAGCATGTGTTAGGTATGTTAATATTTCTATTTCTAAATTCCTTTTAAAGCTGGAAAATTTTTTCTTAGTGTCACTGATATGCTTGATACACTTTTCCTCATGTCAGACAAATCTGGATGTGAAAAGTGCAGTACCCTTGTTCCCCTCAAGGAGAATGAATGAATAATACTCTTAGCGGAACTGCAGTTCAAAGACCATTACCAGGAAGGTAGTAGACAAAGCTGGGAAGCAGGCAAAGTTCTCAACATGCACACATTTATACACTTTGCTCGGTCTCTCTCCACTTTGTAGCACACCTTATCTGAGCATCCCACCATGGGATCCTGACCTCCCCAGATGCACCCAGTATTATATTCTTCTTACTACCCCATGCTATTCTCCTTCCACTGACACCTCTCCAAATCGCATCCCTTTTCCCTCTATAAAGTGTATGAGGTGAGGGCTAGTTTATTTCCCAAATTCATCCATGTTAATATGCTCTGGAGAGAAGGCCAGAACAGGAGCCAACCTAGCCCTTCAACTCTCAGGAAATGCAAGTATGTCTACGTGGAGTCTTTCTCATGGCAATGCCCCTGCTTTGTAATCTCATCCAGCTATGAGAATTTCAAATCATCCAGTTGGAGAGGCAGGGAGGAAGTATTTGTAGGGGGACAGGGCTAGGCTATGCCCTCATGTTCATCCACTCTAGCTCCACCTACAGAGGGATGAGTCCAAACCTCTTCATACTCAATTTGCATTCTCATTTCTAAATTTAGGCAAAAACGATAGCCTTACTCTCCGTAAACCAGATGATTACTAAGGCCTCCAGAACATCTATTCACTACCTCTTTCATACAGAAAGATTGTAAATTTCAGAGTGAAGCACACATTGAGTGGTAAGACAGAGAAAGGAAATTCTCATTGATCTTTGAACTAAAAAAACACGCAAGTAAACAAAGTTTTCCTGGGAAGTCATTATCTATACGTGCTACCCTGCACAAACATACGTGACACTCTCATCTACCACCAATGAAAGGTGGCCACTCAGTTTTCGAATTTGGTCTGTCTTCTCATGGAAAACCATTTCTCCTGGGGACTCCTCTGAGATTAAGAACCTGCATTGGGACTTAGGGATGCCTGCTGTCTGTCAGAACAGTTTTCTTCTGGGTCAAAGCCTGAACGTGAAATAACAGCACTTTAGAAATGAAGGTTAGAATTGGGAGATTGGGGTTGCCATATATACATTACTAATAAGAAAAAAAATATCAAATTGTACACTTTAAATATATGAAGTTTATTGTATGTCAGTTATATCTCAATAAAAGTTCTTAAAAAATGGAATCAATATTGCATAAGCTCCAGCTTAAGCTTAGCTATGATGTACTAACTCTTCTCCTAAAGAATCAATAGTTCTCCATCATTTGAAGCACACTGGGGACTCAGACAGCTGGACACTAAGGGTGCAGGCTCCTCACTAGAATTCTGTACCTGCATCACAGAGCATTGAAATATTCACAAAGAATTATTAAGGATGAGGTGGGGACCCAAAATAAAAAAGCTGAATCCATTAAAAAAAAGAAAAGAAAATGAAGGATAGTGTATTAGAGGTCATTTAATCTGACTACTTATTAAAACCCAATTATTTTCTGAGGCAATGATGAGGAAACTGAGGTTCAGAGAGGGAGAGTGACTTGCCAAACACAACACAGCAAGGTTAACAGCAGAGCTAATATTGACCTGGGTGCCTTGACCCCCGGTCACTGCTTCATCCGCTGCTCAGACAGCCCTCAATCAACGCTGCATTTTGCCTGGTTCAAGAATAGTACCTACAAAAGATGGTGTGTCTCTCCTAAGAATAATTCTTTATTTTCCAAAACAAATACACTACTGTTTCATTAAAACAAGATTGAGAAATACATTTTTATATCAAAGCACTTAGTCTTATGCTATGCTTACATCAAGGTGTGTCTGGGGACTTCAAGGTCAAAAAGGCAACCTTCAATACAGCTTCAATTATGCTAAATGAATACATTCTAGAGATCTGTTATACAACATAGAGCACAGAGTTAACAATGCAGTGCTGTACACTTAGAAATGTGCTCAGAGGGTAAAGCTTATATAGGTATTCTTGTAACAAAAATGTGGGGGAGCACAAAAAAACTTTGTGCGCTGTTGCATGTCTATTTCCGTGACTGTGGTGATAGTATCATGGGTATATGCATATGTCCAAACTCATCAAATTAAATATGTATATTAAATATGTGTAAATTATACCTCAATAAAGCTGTTAAAGTAATACCAATATAGAGTGCATCAGCAGTCCTGATTCAACATATAAAACATAATATTCACAGATAGGGGACATTCAACAGACGCTTACATGCTCTTTATTTGGATCCTGTTAAGCTGAGACAGGATAAAAAGAGATGATTTCTAGTTTGACTGAAGGAAGACAAAAGAGGAACTCACCAAAAGTCAAGCAACCATGTCTCTTATTTCCTTCCTGATTGCAGATTCCAGGGGGCAAGAGACTGAAGTGGACTTGGACCCACCATCTTGCCAACTATCAATGTTTAAAACATGGAATATCACTCAGCCAGAAAAAGGAATGAAATCGATTTATCTGTAGTGAGGTGGATGGACCTAGAGTCTGTCATACAGAGTGAAGTACATCAGAAAGAGAAAAACAAATACCATACGCTAACTCATATATATGGAATCTAAAAAAATGGTACTGATGAACCCAGTGACAAGGCAAGAATAAAGATGCAGATGTAGAGAACAGATCTGAGGACACTGGGTGGGGGGCGGGGTGTGGCGGTGGTGAAGGGGAAGCTGGGGCGAAGTGAGAGAGTAGCATTGACATATACACACTACCAAATGTAAAACAGATAGCTAGTGGGAAGCTGCTGCATAACATAACACAAGGAGATCAACTCGATGGGTGATGACTTAGAGGGCTGGGATAGGGAAGGTGGGAAGGAGTTGCGGGAGGGAGGGGATATGGGGATATATGTGTAGATGCAGCTGATTCACTTTGTTGTACAGCAAAAACTGGCACAACAGTGTAAAGAAATGATATTCCAAGAAAGGGCTTAAAAAATTTAAAAAGTACAAGTAGCTAAATGAATTCACCAAATATACAATCACTATTACACTTGATGAGATATTTAAAGTCATTTAAAAATCAAAAAGGAGTAACTATGGTTTGAGAATCTAACATGGAGCCATGTGGCCACTGTGGATGTGGTTTCAGACTAGTTCCTACATCACTGAGATCCTGAACTTTCTCAACCAGTACAAGTTCAAGGACACCACCAGAGTTTTCAAAACAATATCCGCTAGCAGCTGCTAGCTACAACCTCATAGTTTCAAAGTCCCCCATGCCCGGCTTCACAACTATGTCATCATTTTGAACCCCAATCAATCCTTGCTTAACAAGCACCCTTTCTTCTTGCCAGCCCCAATCCTAATTCTTGACAATTTCTGTACCCTGGCAGGGTTTACCTTTTATAAGCTTCCCCATTTTGCAGGCCAGTGAAGCACAATTCGTGTTTCTTGGATCTGTGTCTCCTGAGCTGTAGTCCCAACAAACCCCAAATAAACGCTTCTTTATTTCGACCAGGTCTCTGTTTCTTAAATTGTGGTTAACATGCTAAATCGTGTCCATGTAACCATGTAAATGTATAAGTTTTACCTAAAACACTCACTCACACGAAAGAAATCTTTCTTGGATAATGACAAAGATTTCCTTTTTTTTTATTCCAGCCATGGCTCGCATCATGTGGGATCTTAGTTCCCCAAGCAGGGATCAAACCTGTGCCCCCTGTGCTGGAAGCATGGAGTCTCAACCACTGGACCTCCAGGGAAGTCCCCAAGACAAAGATTTCAATAATACTGCGGTCCCGGGAAAAGCTGCATTTTGACAGATTATTTACAGATCCCCATTTTTTTTTAAAGGTAGTCTGACCTATGCACGTTAGAAGAACACTTAATAATCCTCACGGTCTCCTGATGGCATGACTAAGACTTTGGAAATGGTGGATAGCGTGTTGAAGCCGAGGTCAAATATGTACCTACTGAAGTGCTCCACTCACCAAAAAAAAGTTGTTCTTTTAATACAACTTTAATACAACTTATATACCAGAGTTTTAAAAGCAAAACAAAACAAAACAAATTCTTGATTCTGCCCCTTGCCCTGCTCCTCTCACCATCTTCGACACCTCAGTAAATGCCAATCTCTTCAACTCAGTGCTCAGGCCAGAAACACCACCAAGATCCTAGACTTCTCCTTCTGTCATACCCCATCTATCTAGTCCTTGAGAACTCCTAGAAGACCTGCACCTTGAAAATACCTTCTGAACCCTCACTTCCCATCGCTGCCTTTGCCACCTTCCATCAAGTCACGTTCCGCAGTAGGGGGTGGGGGGAGGGGAGAAGAGGGCTCTGGGCTGCTGTAACTACCTCCGACCGGATCCCCTACTTCCACAGTCGCCGCTGTGGTCCTTCTCCACACAGCAGTCAGAGTCCACCTGTGAAAACTACGTCTATCAGATCACACCTCAATTTAAAACCCTCTCAGGGTTTCTTTCTCACTCAGAGAAAATCCTGGATTCTGCACAGTAGCCGACGAGATCCTCATCACCGACCACCGTCTTACACACTCCTCCGAATCTCGCACTGGCTTCCTACTGTTCCT